>NC_077234.1:244069783-244731924 GCF_027887165.1 Monodelphis domestica
TAATTTCTATATATAATACTGTCAAAAGGTGATTTATTTTTAAAGGAAGAAAGTTATGGAGTAGGGATAGGGTAGAGGGAATTTATGGTTTCCCTAATCTATTATGAAGTTCAATATATGGAAGTAAGGTTGATTTGTCCTTGAGGGTAAATTGTTAATACCTTGAAAAGGATCTTCAGGGCTATGCCCCAATCTTTTCCAAGGGTTAAGTTATAAGTCAGGAATTCAGTGCAGTGATCTTCTGGCTCCTCTCTCCCAGTTCAAGAGAGCAGAAGTGAAGTTCATATGTTGACTTTCTTAACTGACTCCCTGACCAAAATTTTCTCTGGAATCTTCTCTTCTCTCCCTGATTGACAGTCCTCCAAGCTTCCATTCCTTGCATCTGCTTGCAAGTCTCTCTGTTGTGGTCATCATTTTCTCACAGTGGGAAGGTCTGTGACCCACCTGTGCAATAGTGAATGACAAATCAGAATCAACTGACTTCCTCCTGGGCAGTCCTAAGCAAGGCTCTAGACTATGATCTGTCCACGTAAAAAGTGGAGGAAGGCACAGGAAGTGACACAAAAGAGTCTTTAAAAGGAATTACAACTTCCTGTGAGACTCAGTTCCTCATTCTTTGGAGTTGAAACTGGAGAAGAATCTGCTGACTGGATCTGAGACCTTGTTCCTGGTGAGGCTGTTGTTAAATCTCTTCCTTTGGATTGACATGTGGTGAGTGAAAAGGGTGACTCCATTACTGGATTTTCTGAAGAGATGAGCCTCAGGAGAGACCTACTTCTTGATAGAGGGTCCCTGTATCCCCAAGTCCTCAGCTACAAGGGTTGAGGCATCTCTGGTCAAGGACTAAACTCCCCTGCCCAGGTTGAGTCAGGAGTTGGAGTAAATTACTTAGTGCTTAGGCTGGATATCTTACCCTATCCTCTCTCTGATTTTCTAATTTCACTCTTTCTATATTTTGTAAATAAAATATAAATAAATCTCTTTAGAAATTAATTAATTTCTGGCAACCCTATATTAAAATAATCCACTTCAATCTTTTATAAATTAACTCCTTTTCCCCCTTACCATGTATATGTGCTTATGAATATACCTAATACATGAATGTTTTAGATTACACATTTAAAAACTATTGTGAAAAAATAAAAGTAGCAAATATTAATTAGTATGCAGAACTTAGAAGCCTAACCTCATAAACTTATTATAAAGAAGTTTTATAGACTTCCAATTCATTTGTTATTAAAAACAAACAAACAACTGAGGTCCAGAGAGTATGAGTAAGTTGGTCAGTGTCACACAACTTGTAAATATTTAAGAGAATATTTGAAACTATTTCTTCCTGTTATCAAGTCTAGACTTCTATTTGTTACACCATGTTTTTCCACTAAGGAATCAGACGTTAATCAATATCTTTTCTCTTCTAATAGAGATGAAGATTATAGACTTCATTATAAGAAGTTTGCTGTAATGTAATAGTTTAAAAGCATTGGACAGTATTGAAAAAAAATCCTGATGTGAACTATATATTCTGTGACAATGACTATTTTTATTAAAGTCACTGGAAAATAACAGTCTTTTCATTCAGTAACTTAGGTTTTCCAATATTTGCATATTAGCCTTTTAGTACTTCTCTGTAAGTGTACCTCTTTTTTTTTTATCATATCTCATGGGTTCTTCATTCTGTAAATTAAAGATTTGTCCACAAAATTCAGGCTCTGATTTGTTATACACATTGAGTTGCTATACTTTGGACTATATTCAAATTGATGAATAGTAGATGTTTGATATCAATTCTTTTCAGAACCTAGAAAGTATGAATTATTGATATTTTTCTCATGAGAATTCACAGAATAGTTTGAATGGTCAGCTATATTACAAAGTGAGTATAGCACTTGGCCTGGAATCTGGATGACTTATCTTTCTGAGTTCAAATCTGCACTCATAAACTTAGTAGCCATAGGACTATGGGCAAGTAACTTAACTCTGTTGGCCTCAGTTTCCTCCTTTATAAAATGAGCCAAAGAATGAAATACAATCTCTACCAGAAAAACTCCAAATGGGCTTATGGAGAGTCAAAAAATATTGAAAAACTCCTGGACAACAAGAACACCTCCTTCAGAATTCATAAAACATGTGAATGCCTCATTTCATCTCAAAGGCCATCAATTAATTAATTGCAACACAGTTATTATTCAAAACAAACCCATAGCTTGTAAAATACAGCCATATATTCCAGAGTAGAATTACTTTTTAATTATTATTAATACCATAATGGTTAGTACCATTTAGTACCAATTAGTACCATAATGTACTAAAAGAAAACCAAAATGAAATTACTAGTGATGCTTTTAGACTCCAACATAAATTGGATTTAAGTGAGGCAGAGTTGCACAAAGTGATCAGACTCTCTCTTTCTCTCTCTGAGAGTCATCCAAATCCAGTAACAAGAAAAAAAAGTCAAAATGCCTGATTATTTCTCAGGATGAGGTGGATAATCTTGCCTTCTTCAATATCTAATCAAACTCTAAGGACCCAAAACACTTGAGTCTGCTCTTTTGATTGATATCAATCCATTGTAACAAATTGTTCTCATCTTCTCCTTCTTCTAGAGTAAGACTGCAAATACCTGGGGTCACTCTAAGGACTATATCAGAGAATACTAGCACAACAGAACTTGCAGCTACAGGGGAGCAGGAACTCTTTTTACATTCCCAGAAGGTAAAAGAGTGCTTGTGGCTGCTAATGATCCAGAACATAAGCTAGGAAAGATGTAAATACATATCTCTTTAAATCATAAGAGTTTGGAAGATCTGAAAAATTACAGACCTTTTAGAGTTAGATCTAAAAAAAGGCTGCAAAAAACCTGTGTTAGACAGTCCCCTTTCAGCCCAGGAGTAAAACCCATTTAACATAAATAAAAAGTTAAGAAAGTGACTGGAATACTAAGCAAACAACAGGAAAAAATCTTATAATAGAAAATTATTATGGTGACAAGGAAAATGAAAATACAAACTCAGATGCAAACAATGAAGTAAACACGGCCACATATAAGCCCTGAATAAAAAAGTATGAATTTCTAACAAGTACAAAAAGAATTCCTGGAAGAACTCAAAAGGGATTTTAAAAATCAAATAAAAGTGGTAGAAAAAAAGTGGGAAAAGAAATTTGAGTGTTATAATGGGAATTTAAGGGAATGGAAGAGTTTTAAGGATGGGAACACACACAAGTGTATAAATAGTTTTATTAGCTAAAAGGGATGGGGATGGTAGTGGGTGATGGACCAACTGATTATTTCCCACCCAGATAGTTAACTCAATAAGTTTTCTACTCCAAGATTAACCTAACTAAACTATAACAAAACTAAAAAGATAAAGTCCAAAAAGAGAGCCCAGATTTTCACAAACTTCCAGAGTCCTTGGTAGGATCAGACTGAAGAATCCAGTTGTATGGTCCTTATAAGATCCTGGAAAAGGGAAGAAATCACAACCAAATAACTTCTGTCCACCAGAGTGAATGGGGAACTAAAACTCAACCTTTTTCTTGAGGATAATCCAAGGCAGGCAGCTTCAAAGAAGATTTATTCAGGAGACTCTCAGACTCAGAGCCTCTATGTCTGAATCCCAGCTTCAGAGAGACAGTTGTTAACTGCCCAACCAGCCAGCTCTATAGAATCTTGGCCTGAGGGCTGTCAATCAACTTTGCAAATTCCCTAGCTACACGAATGATGCAAGAAAATAATTAGGAATGGTCAATAATTTGGCAAAAGAAGTAGAAAAATTCTGTTGAAAATAACACCTTAAGAAAAGCCAAATGGTAAAAGAGACACAAAAATCAACTGATGAAACCATCTTAAAAACCATAATTGGCCAAGAAAAGGAGGTATGAAATTTCATTGAAGAAAAAAATTCTTTAAAAACTAAAGGTGGGTATGTGGAAGCTAATTAATTCCATGAGACAAACAAAATCAAAATAATGAAAAAATGAAGAAAATGTGAAATATCTTTTTGGAATACAACTGACCTGGAAAATAGATCCAAGAGAAATAATTTTAAAATTATTGGACTACCTGAAGACCATAATGAAAAAATCTTAGACATCATATTACCAGAAGTTATCAAGGAAAACTCCTCTGATATTCAAGAACTAAAGGATGAAATATAAAACTGGAAGGACTTATTGATCATCTCCTGAAAGACATCTTAAAATGAAACCTCTCTAGAATATTATAGTCAAATTCCAGAACTCTCAAGTCAAGAAGAAAATATTTCAGGAACCCAAAAAGAAGAAATTCAAATCTTGGGGAGTCAGTTAGGATAACACAAGATTCAATAGCTCTTTAAAAAAAAACTTACCTTCCATCTTAGAATTAATACCGTGTCTTGGTTCCAAGGTAAGGGCTAGGCAACAGGTGTTAAGTGACTTGCCCAGGGTCACACAGGTAAGGTCAGATTTGAACCTAGTACCTTCCATCTCTAGACCTGGCTCTCAATCCACTGAGTTCACCAGCTGCCTATTAGCAGCTTTTACATTAAAGGATTAAAGGGTTTAGAATATGATATTTGGAAAGGTAAAGGAGCTAAAAAAAAAGTCATTCAAGGAAAGAGAGGATTTTCAAGTAGTCTGGATTAAAAGACCTGTCTGGAATAGAAAATTTGACTTCAAATTCAAGACTCAAAAGAAGCATAAAAAAGTAAACAGGAAAGAGAAATAATAAGAAATTCAATAAGATTAGAACATTCTGGCACAATCGAATGTAAAGAACTTCTTTACTAGATGCAATGGAATCTGAGGGACTTACAAGAAACAACGCTTTCCAACCCAGAAAAAGAACTGTGGGAGTAGAAGCAAAGAAGAAAACATTTGTTTGTTCACATGGGTCAGTGGAGATATGATCAGGAATGTAGACTCTATAACATCATTCTATTGTAAATATAAATAATATGAAAATAGATCTTTATACATGTAAAACCCAGTTAAATTGCTCATTGGCTATGGGATGGGTTACTGAAGAGGGGAGGGAAAGAATATGAATTATGTAACCATAGAAAAATATTCTAAACTAATTAATTAAATTTTAAAAAATTATGTCATATTTTACCTAGAAGTTAGTTTCTTTTCTTGGAGAAGTAAATTCCTATGTTCAAACTTCATACCATTCTTTTAAATTGAATATATCTGTTACATCACCTTTGTCAAGTTTTTCTATAGTCATAAGAACTGAATTCTTCATAAGGCAGGAAGAACATTTTTGTGAAAAAATATTTTTTTTTGGAGCAAGACTTTGAAAACATTTTCCTTTTGTCAAAGATGATGGAAGATTCACACTGCAAATGAAAATTTGGTAGGAAAGAAAAGAAATAACTTGATTTTTTGAGGAAGGTTAAATTCTCTTGAGGAAATCAAGATATATCAAAACAAATGATAAGGGCTTATTAAAGAACACTTTGCAAAACTCAAGAAAATAAGATGACAAGGAGTAGGGAATAAATGCCTAAAATAATTTCTCCATTTTTTAATTTGCTGGATTCTGAAATGTGCCCTTCTATTTTAGTGTTGATCTTTTTCTAAAGGAATTATTTTTAAAATCATGGTTACAATAGGTAAGTTACAAACCTTGGAAATATATCTGTAATGGTTTCTGCTTCCTGATATGCACAAAAATAAACAACAATAGGATAAACCATGATTTGTGATCATGTTACATACTTAAAGGCTTTTATTCTTCTCAGTTATAAGTAATTTATGTTGCAGATGCATCTCATATGGAGCCAAATTTATCAAATAAGTTCTTTGTAGATTCAAAAG
The DNA here is from genome assembly GCF_027887165.1 of Monodelphis domestica. Taxonomy (NCBI): domain Eukaryota; kingdom Metazoa; phylum Chordata; class Mammalia; order Didelphimorphia; family Didelphidae; genus Monodelphis; species Monodelphis domestica. The sequence continues at coordinate 244,075,586 of NC_077234.1, forward strand.
AAAAATGGATCAAAACAAGAGCTTTCTTTGCTTCATACTTTCAGAACACAACAAAGCTACTAGCAGACTTTAAAATACAAAAGCAGCTTATTATTAACTAATGAACAGTAATTGTACTTTTTTCTTGTGTCATACTAAATTCTTTTAGTCAGAGTTAAAGTGCATGCCTTTGTTTTTTCAAAATTTACCAAATATATTTAGTTACAGGTAAGCTGAATAAGCTTAATCTGCACAGGAAAAAGATAAAAGTATGGCAGGAAATTATATAATTAATTTTGGTGATGTTGATGGGTAAGACACTTTTCTTTCCTAAATTATTCAATTGTACTAAATTAAGCAAGTAACTGATTAAAAAGTCCTCCTTTATTTTTGGCTCTGGCTATGTCTAAAGAAAGCTCTTATTTTGACCATTTTAATCATACTTACAAAAAATGAGTGGACTGATCTCATTATGGCATAACAAAGGAGCTCAAGTAGTCTGAATTTGAGAAATAATTATCTGAGGTTATAGAATATATTGATATAATACTGATAACATTGTACGTTAGAATGCAGGAAGCCATATTTTCCTCTTTCCCTAAATACGAGAACATACTTATCCATGCTGTTTAGGAATGAAGATATTTCTTTAGCATTAAACAGAAATTATTTTAGCCAGGTACCACTTAGGTACATATGAAAGTTCTAGACCTAGAAATATAAATTCAATACAGGAAATTATTCTCTTTTTTAATCTAGAAATCATGTTAATAAAAAAAGATAATAAAGAATACATGATTACAGTTCTTGGGACTCCACAGCTTGCTGGAGGGGAATACTCTCATTCCCCCTCTCCACATATACCTGAGGACATTTCTCACATGACCCATCACTCTGCCCAGCAACCCAATGGGAATGCTTCCTTCCTCCACCATCTTGGAGAACTGACAAGAGAGACAACTTGCCTGAATAATAGTGTTAGAGTTACTGAGAACTTACTAGTCTGCAGGATGTATAATATAGTGATGAAACTGAATGAGAAAGGATCATTTCTAAAAGGAAAAGGGTCTATTTGTAGAAACATTTATTATAGATCTTTTTGTGGTAGCAAAGAATTGGAAATTGAGAGATTGTCCATCAATTGAGGAATGACTGAGAAAGTTGGGGTGTATAATTGTGCTAGAATACTATTGTGCTACAAGAAATGACAAATGAGATGATTTGAGAAAAGTCTGGAAAGACTTATGTGATCTACCGCAAAGTGAAGTCAACAGAACCAGAAGAATATTGTACACAGTGTCAACAATATAGTTGAGGAACAACTCGGAATGTCCCAGTTATTCTCAGAAATGCAGTCATCCAAGACAATCCCAGAGACTCATGATGAAAAATGCCATCTGAAAAAGAACTGAATATATGAATACAGACTGAAACATACTATATTTCACATTATTTCTATTTCTTTTTTAGTGTGAGATCTCATACAAAATGACTAATATGGAAAAAATGTTCTACATGATTTCACATATAAAATATCAGATTGCTTACCTCAGAGAGGAAGGGATGGAGAAAGTGAGATTGGGAGGAGGGCAAAGGGGGAATCTTTTATAAAATATACTTTTAAGAAAGTTATGTTAAAATTGTTTTTACATGTAGTTGGGAGAAAAATAAAATGCTGTTTTAAAAAATGCTCAGTCCTTGTCCTAAAGGACCTCACATTCTAAGAGAACCAGTAGAATAATGTATACCGTAACAGCAATAATGTACAATCATCAACTTTGAATGAGTTAAGTATCAACAATACAATGATTCAAGATAACTTTAAAGGTCTCCTAATAAAAAAGCTATCCACGTTCAGAGAAAGAAAGATGGAGTTTGAACACAGATTGAAGCATATCTTTTTCAGTCTGTTTTCTTTTTTTTAATATATTTTTCTATTAAATATAGACATGTTAAATATAGACATATTCATTGCATGATAGCACAGGTATAACCTATATCAATTGCTTACCATGTCAGGGACGGAGGGACACAAAGGAAGGAATGAGGAAATTCAAAATGTTAGAAAATTAATGTTAAAAATTACTTTTAAAGGTAATTGGGAAAAATAAAGTATTACTGAATAATAACAACAATAAAGAAAGGATCATTTCTTTTAAATAACATCAAATAATATTATGACAGTATACAGCAACAAAATTAAAGTATTCATGTGCGAGAGTAAAAATATATTGAAAAACTTTCATTCATTAGTTCCCTGAAAAAAAAAAGACATTTTCCAAAAACATTTATTGAAGCAACAACCTAGCAGTCACCTGGAACTAAAATCATCAACTTTTGCCACTATAATAGGGACTGTTGAGTCAATGGACTTGAGAGTCTTATTCGGTTCTCAATAATCTACTCTAAGAAACTGCTCTGGGAAAGGTTCTACATTCAGCCCAATTTACAAGTATACGTCTGAGGACTCAGCCCCAAGAAAGGACTTTATAACAAACATAATTGATAGAGTTGAGTTAAAGTAACTCACAAGGAGGTGAAAACAGTCCACTATAATGATTTGTGAGATCTTAAATTATTAATCAATGAATAAATATTAAAAACTATTCTTTGCCAGAGACTATACTAATCAATGTGTAAAAAGGCCAAAGGCAGATATTGAAAAAAAACTATGTACAAATTCTCTATATACCAGATAAATTGGTGACAAGAAACAGTGAGAATTTATAAGAATAACAAAAAAGCCAGTGACACTGAATTGTCGAGTCGAATATTAGACACAAGAAAATTTATAAAGTGTAGGTAGGTGGCGGGATAGCCTGCCTATAAAGCTTTGTGACCACTAAACAGAGGATTTTATTCCTGATCAGGGAAATAGTGGGTTGTCACTGTAGTTTATTGAATGGGGGACAATCATAGACAGACCTAAACTTTAACATCATCATGTTGGCAGTTAAGTGGAAGAGGAAACTATGAAGAGAGACTTTGGGCAAATAGAAAGACTTGTTATTGCAACAGGACAGATAACCTATATCGGAATAGTAGCTTGGGATATAGTGGTGTGGGAAATACATATTTACTGCAAGTGACATTCCTGATAATCCAGTAAAGAGACTGAGGAGTGTGAGAAGAAGCAGGAGAAAAGGAGAAAAGAAGTTCAAGAAGACTATGATCAATATCATCAAAGCTTACAGAGAAATCAAGAAGAAAGAGGGAGGAGAAAAGACCATTCCATTTGAAAATTAAGAGACTAAAGATCACTGAGATAGTAGGAATAATAACCATATAAATCTGGTAGAGAAGATTGGATGTAACTAGGGACTGTAGAAGAGGTTGCTTTGGCAAGCAGAGCTACATCGTTATACAAGTGGGTGAAAATGAAGATAATTGCAAAATTTAATTGTAAGATATGCAATGAGGAGGGAAGAAGCAGCCCCCAGTGAATATTTCCATTACTTTTAAAGGTTTCTTAAATGAGGGTTTGGGGGAAGTGAGGTGTGGGAGGTTTGAGGAGAAATGAAAATCTTGGAAAAAACTACTGGGTTACGTGGAAAAGTAAATCTGGAAGCTGTAAAATAGATTCCTTGCTACAGTGAGGGTCTAGTATGAAAATTACAATCGAATGAACTCAAGTAGAAGCAGTTTTTAAGGTAAATAAAAAGCAGTTCAGGAAGATATATCTAAATAAGAAGAAAAAGAGGGAAAGGTTTTATTATGTACAAATTATGTATGGTCAATTTTGTTTGTTTTTCTACTGATAAAAAACTAGAACCTAAGAGGATGTCCATTATTTGGGAAATAGCTGAGTAGATCATGATATATTAATGTAACAAGATGTAAATTGTTTTAAGAAATGAAGAAAATATTTAGAGAAAAGTAATCAGATATGAAAGAATAATAGCATCACCGTGAAACAACTGAATAATTTTGCAAGAATTAAGATCTCATCAACATAATGATCAGCAATGATTCCAGATGACCAATCCTGAGAAATGCTACCCAGGTCCTGGTGGCATGGGTCCTCTGCACACACCCCCCCAAAAAAAAAAAAAAAACTTCAGAGAAATCTCTGGTTAAAGAGGACATGAAGAAGCCCCATTTCTTGCACCCCTGCAGTGTTGGCCCACCTGAAAGTAACTAAAGGAACTGTATGATAAAGAGGTTCTCTGAGATACATATCCTAGCATTCCTTTCACTTCCTGACCAGTTTCATTTGCATCTCAGATTTCAATTCATTCCCTGAGATATATAATTCACCTTTCTTTTTGGGGGGAAGCACGTGTATTTTTCAATCAGGGAAACCTAGACTTTTCATCCCATATCTATATACCACCCCACAGCCTCTTTTCAGGGAGGCAGAACTTTACCTGCTCCTATATCCCAGTCATTTAAATTGCATTTGTCTTTCTATTTTTCAGGTAACTAATGATGGTTGTCATTCTTGAGGGAGCTCCCTTCCTGAACCTCTCCAGCTGTCCCACAGCACTGATAGAAAGATAATGTACTAATATGAAGAAAGAGTTCATATATTTTTGGATGTCTCTAATGTGGAATTTTGCTGATATTTAACAAAGGTCTTTTTCTTCTTTTTTCAAACAATACAGCGGAGAAGAAAATGAATGCTAGATAATCAAAACCAATTTAAAGATAAAGTAGAATTATCTACTCTTTTCCCTGTATTTTACAAGAGAGAAAGCTTAGAATGGCTTTGAATTTTTTGTAATTCCCTAAAGCCCATAACTGGACAGCTAGGTGGCATAATTTATAGAGTTCCCTGACTGAAGTGAGGAAGAGTCATCATCATGTATTCAAATTGGTACTCCGACATTACTGTGTGACCCTGGACAAGTCACTTAACTATTTGCCTCAGGTCTCCCATCTGCAAAATGAGTTGAAGAAAGAAATTACAAACTACTCTAATAGTTTTGCCAATAAAACCTCAAAAAGTGCCATGAAGAGTTGGACAGGACTGAACAAAACAATGAAAGCTGATAATGTTGATAACCAAAGTGTTCTTTTGCTCCCATTTTTTTTTTACTCAATCAAACTCACTGTTCCCTACCCCATGTTTTTGTTAGATGGAAAGACTTGAAGGATCACCCAGTCAAAAAGTCTGATCTCAAGTGCGAGGATAGAGAGACTACCTCAAATACCTTGTTAGAATGGAGGCTCTATTTAGGTTATGCGGGCCAGGGGTTACAGAGGAGTCATTGGGAATTGACAGGGAAGCAAGAAAATATCAACAATAAAATGTCTTTCAAATTTAAAAAGAATAATCATTTGTGCTTTTCCAAAATGCAATATTCTAAAGAAAAAAGTCACAACATTGCAAAATCCATTCACATTTACCTTGGTGTGCCCATTAGCAGCTGAAAAAAAAAAAGAAAAAGAAAAAAACTGTCAAAAAATTGAGCATTAAATAGCCATAATGGTGAAGAAAAAGCATGTTTTCATATACAAAATACTCCCAACTGAATAATCCTTTTTATGCGGCTGCCTTCTTTGCTTTCTTAGACATCTTGCCAATTTAAATATGTCAAGATATTCAGACATCAATGAAACTCTGAGCTTGTGTATTTTAGTCGTTTTTATCCATTGAAAAGTATATATATATATATATATATATATATATATATATACACTTCCTTTGTCACTTTAAACAATTGACAGAATGCAACAAATTTATTAATTGCTCTTCTATTTTAAAAAACTATTCTAATGGTAATGAGAGTTTGTGTGTGAGAGAGAAGAGAGACAGAGACAGACAGACAGGCAGACAGACAGACAGACAGACAGAGAGCATATTAATCCAGCAGGATTTCTCCTTGACCTTGGTCAGTGCAATCAGATTCACCTGGAATTCAGCCAGAGCCACATGAAGTTATTTCCTGGCCTGACATCAGGGTCAGCCAAGAAGTGCACCAAGGGCAGAGAGAACTCATGATAATGAGTTTTTTTGACCCTTGGGAGGGCTTAGCTAGATTCATTGGCATTTGATTATTAACACTCCACAGAATAATTTCTCCCGGAGTGGGTTCTTGTACCAATTTTTTTTAGATCATGTAGGTTACAGAGTAACAGCAAGTCACCCATGTCTTGGGTACAGCTGTCAAATATCTCTAACCTTTTAATAAAATAGATTACGTGGAGGCTTCATCTATGCCTTTTTCTTCAATTATATGCCAAGTCCTCTCCACACATACTTTTGTCTTTTCGTTTTTTTATTAGTTACTCTATTAAAGAATTGAGAGCCATTGGATAGTAAGATTCTGGGCCAGACAGACATAGTTGGCACCTATTATATTCAGGGACAATTGATCATAATTAACCTCACTGATTACAGCTAGGAGATTTATGGTTTTAAAAATGATCTGCAGAAATTGTTTTAATAATGAATTTTTCTCCTAGAAAATACTTTATCTAAGTCTGTCAAGCATTTAAGAGTGAGCTAAACAATAACACATGGTTGTTATTACAATTTGGTCAAGAACTTCATTTATCGTTCTGCTTTAAATAGGTCAAACATTGTATCCTTCACCAGCAACATCATTATTGTCAAATAATATTTATTCTACGATGTTGTCTTTTGACCTGAGTAGTTACTCAGAGCCAGCTAAACAAATACATGCCTTCAAAGACGTTTGTGTGTCATGTAACAACCGCTGTCAATGCAGTACCCATTGCTTTGTATCCTTTTTCAAAGTCATGGACACTGTTTTTAGGTTTACCTAATAGCTCACGTTCATATGGTACCTTGAATTTTTCCAGTGAATCGTATACACCTTATACATATTCTAAACCAGATTTAGAATAAATATGTAAAGTAATTACCATGGGTATCTACTTATTCCATGGATAAGGAAAGTAAGCCTCAGAGACTGTGGCTTGCCCACGTATACATATCTAGTAATTATGAAGAATGGGCTTTGAAGACAAGTCTTCCTGAATTAAAGCCTAGTACTCTTTACTAGATATTGTTTTCCTGGAGTCTACTGACATTCAGATGCTCCATGGATAAATTCTAGTGAGTCTGTGATCTTGGATAGGGAAAAAAAATAAGTATTTTGATATAATTACTTTCCTTTGTATTCTCCTATAACTTATCTTATACATTTAAAAATATTACTTTGAAAAAGATCATTAGCTTCATTGTACTATCAAAGGGGAATAGCATACACACACACACACACACACACACACACACACACACACACCCTCAGAAATCATTTCTCACCCCATTCTGCCATTTTGGAGGCATGAAACAGGTTTACCAAAGAATTTGCAGCTAGAGTGTGGTCAGAAAATATTTTTCTTTCTCTCATTAGGGCATATGTTGGACATCTAATCGCAGAGAAAATACACAAAATGATTGTGTTATGGCCCAAAAAAGGAGGATGTGAGATTTTTCCTTGATGTTTTTGCACAGGGAAATTTACTATCACTCAAGTCCAAAAAAATATTATTTTTCTTTTTTTAATAGAAAATGTTTTAATACTTGCCACAGTTTGTTTGTTTGTTTTTTTGCCTGGAGATTGGAAGTTTTGAAATCTGTTGATTCTTTTTTCATTGCTTATGGCTTGCAGGTCTCAGCACTGGAAGCTCTTTTGCCCTGGGGTTAGGTCTTCGCCTTAGGGCAAGTTTGAAAGGGCCAAGTGTTATAGACCTCTGGTCCTCACTGTGTAGGTGCCAAGGTCTGGGACTTCAAGGTATTGTTCTGGGGTATGGGATGCTCTGTTGTTGGTGGTATAGTCAGGATCCCAGGATCTGGAAGTTGAACTCTGCTCAGGCTCAGATCCTGGCACAATAGGTGGAGAGTGTACAGTTTTGCTTCTGACTCCCCCTTATCCCATGAAAATCCTGTGAAAACTAATCTCTCTGCCTAACTTTCAAGTTGTGTTCAGTGGGAGAGTTCCCTCACTCTGTCTTGCTCTTGATTTTTGATCCTGTCATTTTAAGGTACTTTTTAAAGACTGGTTTAGAGGGATTGTCAGAATAGTTTCAGCTTTTGCTGCTACTAAGCTACCAAATTGTTTTTAAAAGGTTATTACAAAAATGAATAATATGGAAATAAGTTCTGAGTGATAATACATGTATAACCCAGTGGAATTGCTTATTAACTCTGGAAAAGAGAGGGGAAGAGAGGGGGAAGACAACATGAATCAATTAAGCATGGGGAAAAATTAAAAATATTTAAAAAATAAAAAAAACAGTTCAAATATCAAGGAGCCCTAGCCTTGATTATAAAGGATTTGGCAGAGTCCACACTTTAGTACCAGAATAATCTAGAAGGCAAGGGAACTGGGTGTTCAACCAAGAATAAAATAACCATATTTGATCTAGTTTGGGTTTTATATTGATGGCTGATTGATCATTATCAAGATAGGTTTGAGTTGTTAGGGTAACCTAATTGTAGATGATTGATGAATTTACTGGACCCAGTTTAATCCAACACTTATTTATTATTAACTATGAGTATAGACAGGGACAGGATAAAAGATGTATGAATGAAGGTAGAAAAACTCTTATCCTAATTCTAAGATTTTAACCCCCCAATCTAAATCCTCGAGGATTTGCTTCTTGTTCAACAAAGGTGAACCTCCTCAAAACTCTTCTCAATTATCTATCTAAGACCCAATTCTATCTATCTAAACTTTTTCTAATAAATATACTTCATATATTATTAACCCCCTTAAATTATTTATCAAAACTCACAAATTGTCTCAACTAACTATCTAGATGTGACAGTTAGAAACACTAGCCTCTACCTCTGGGTTAAGATGACTTCTGCATAGAAGCAGGACTCTTCCTTTCCTCACCACCTACCAATACAAACTACTACAAAAGGCCAAAAAACCAACCCAAATTCAGATGAAGAAAGGGACTCCACAGTAGGGTCCAAAATTAAAGGTACATGGGATTTGGGCAATTCCACACTATAAGGGGGTGAAATAGCTCCCATTAAGATGAGCTGATCAACCGTCTCCCACCCTCCCTACAGAGCAAGAGTCAGAGGCAGTGTGCTAGAATCAGCTAGCAAGTGAGGGCAACTCTAGGTCCTTGGCAGTTAAGACCACCAGAGATTGACACCTGAGAGCAGTTAGACTTGAGATCCCAGCAGTCTGAAGAGTATGGACTTTGGGCAAGGAGATGGAGCAGAGAGGGACAGCACACAGTAGAAGCTGTGGGGACCCAAAGGCAAAAACCATGCTCCTTAGCTCCTTGCTCAGACCTCTGACTGAAAAGGGAAGGAAAAATCAGCATAGTGATGGCCAGAAATGCCCAGGAAATACAACTTCAAACCACGAAGAAGAACAAGGGGAAGACATTGACCCTGGGTAATTTTTATGAGAAAAAAATCCAACATACAAAGGAAATAGCAGAAGACGACAAAAAAGGAAACACATCTAAACCTTTCAAAAAAATGGAAAATGGCCACAAGCTCTTAAAGAATTTAAATCTGAGATTATAATAAAGGTGGAAGTCTTTTGGCAAGAAAAGTGGGAAATAGTTCAAAAAAGAAAATAACAGTTCAAAAGACAGGAACTCCAAATTGGAGAGAACGAAGCCCAGAAATCACATGAAATGACAAATGAATTGGAGACCAAAATTAAACAGCTAGAAACCATGAAAAGCAGGATAGACAAAACCGAAAAGAAAAATCAAAAGATTAGAGCAGAAAAACAGGCTTTAAAGACAATAATTGGGCAATTGGAATCCAATGATCTCACAAAACAGCAAGAATTAATGAAGCAAAGTTAAAAGACTGACAAAATAGAAGGAAACATGAAATATCTCACTGACAAGATAACTGATCATGAAAACCAGTCTAGAAGAGACAATTTGAGAATCATTGGTCTACTTGAAAGCCCAGAAATAGACAGGAATCTTGACATCATACTAAAAGAAATTATCTAAGGAAACTGCCCTGATGTTCTTGAACATCTTGCTAAGATAAACACATGAACTATATAAGGACAAAATAGATATTGAAAGAGTCCATAGATCACCCTCTACATTAAATCCTCAAAACACCCTACCCCCCAGGGATGTAATTGCGAAGTTCAAGAGTTTCCAAGCTAAAGATAAAATTTTACAAGAAGTCAAAAAGAGACAATTCAGATATGAAGGAGTGTAAATCAGGATTACACAAGATCTGGCAGCTTCAAAACTAAAGGACCTCAAGGCTTGGAATATGATATTTATAAAGGCAAGAGCATTGGATCTTCAACCAATCTTCAACCTACCCATCAAAACTGATTATATACTTCCAGGGGAAAGTATGGGCATTCAACAAAACAGAAGATTTCCAAGTATTTGTAAAGAAAAAACCAGAACTTAGTGGAATGTTTGATATCCAAACACAAAAATAAAGAGAAATATGAAAAGATAAATAACAAAGAGAGGGGAAAGAAAAATTAAATTTTATTCCTTAAGGGGTTAAATAAGATCAAATTGTTCATATTCATATATGGAAAATATTATTTGTAACTCTCAAAAATTATATTAACTATTATAGTAATTAGAAGAATTATTCATAGGTAGAGGTTGGGGTAATAAGTGGTTCAAGATGATATGCAAAAAAAATTAAAAGGGCAAGGGGGGACTAGAAGATGGCACCAAGAGAAACTTGAAGGAGTAAGATAAATAGGATATTTTATACCACACAAAGAGGAGCATGGGAAGGGGAGGGGAAAGAATACTATCATAAGAAGGAGAGGAAGAAAGTGCTAATAGATAATACTTAAACCTTACTCTCAATGAATCAGTTCTGAGAGGGAAGAACATCTAGATACATTGGGGTATTGAATTTTATCTTATGCTATAGGGAAAGTGAGAAGGGAAAAAGCAAGGGGGGGCAGTGGGGCAGGGAGTACAAAAAGGGAGGGAAAGAAAGGGGGGAGAGAATGTAATAGACCCTAAAAAATAAGAAGAAGAGAACAAAAATGGAGGGGACAAAAAGCCACATGAAATAAGAGTGAGGATTAGGGGTATTGACTAAAAGCAAATCACTGATTTAAAAGGAAATAGCAAATGAAGAAAAGGAAGAACTAGGGGAAGATATCAAAATGTCATGGAATACAGAGGTAGTAAGCATAATTCTGAATGTGAATGGGATGAAAACACCCATAAAATGAAAATAAATAGCAGAGTAGATTAGAAACTAAAATCCTACCATATGTTGTCTACAAGAAACACACATGATGTAGGTAGATTCACACAGGTGAAAAGTTAAAAGCTGGAGCAAAATCTCTTGGGCATCAACTGAGAAAAAGAAGGCAGGAGTCTCAATCATGATATCGGACAAAGCCAAAGTAAAAATAGATCTAGTTAAAAAAAAGATCAGGAAGGCAATTACGTCCTGATAAAAGGCAGAATAGACAGTGAGGAAATATCAGTACTCAACATGTATGTGCCAAATGGTAGAGCATCCAAATTTCTAAAGGAGAAACTAATGGAGTTGAAGGAGAAAAATAGATAATAAAACTATACTAGTGGGAGACCTGGACCTTTCTCCATCAGATCTAGATAAATCAAAACAAAAATTAAATAAAAAAGAGGTAAGATATGTGAATGAAATTCTAGAAAACTTAGAGTTAATAGAGATGTGGAGAAAAATAAGTAGGGACAAAAAGGAATAGACCTTCTTTTCAGCAGCATATGGTACATTCACAAAGATTGACCACATACTACTAGGGCATAAAAACATTGCAAACAAGTACAAAGGAGCAGAAACAATAAATGCAGCCTTTTCAGATCATAATGCAATAAAAATAATAATTAGGGTCCATGGAGAGGCAAATCAAAAATTAATTGGAAATTATAAATGATTCTTCAAAATTGGTTAAAGAACAAATCATAGAAACAATAATTTCATCAATTAAAATGACAATGATGAGGCATCCTTTCAAAATTTATGGGATGCCATCAAAGCAGTATTAAGGGGGAAATTTATATCCTTGAATTCATATATTAATAAATTAGGGAGGGTAGAGGTCAATGAATTGGACATGCAAATTAAAAAAAATAGAAAGGAACAAATTAGAAATCCCCAGATGAAAATTAAAGATCCTAAAAATTAAAGGAGAAATTAATGAAATTCTAAGTAAAAGAACTATTGAATTAATAAATAAGACTAGAAGCTGGTATTTTGAAAAATGAAATAAAATAGGTAAAGCAATAGTCAATCTATTAAAAAAAGGAAAGAAAACTAAATTAAAAGTATCCAAGATGAAATGGGAGACCTCACCTTTAATGAAAAGGAAATTAAGGCAACCATTAAAAATATTTTACACAAATATATGGCAATAAATATGGCAAACTAGTTGATATGGATGAAATGCCTAGATTAACAGAAGAAGAAATAGAATACGTAAATAATCCCATATCAGAAAGAGAAATTGAAGAAGACATCAAGGAACTCCCTAAGAAAAAATTCCTCAGGGTCTGAAGGTTTCACAAGTGAATTCTATCAAAAATTCAAATAATAGGTAATCCCAATACCATACAAACTATTTGACATAATAAACAAAGAGTTCTACCAATTTCCTTTTATTACACAAATATGGTACTGATTCCAAAGTCAGGCTGACAAAAAACAGAGAAAGAAAACTTCAGACCAATCTCCTTAATGAATATAGATGCAAAAATCTTAAAAGGAATACTATCAAAAATACTGCAGCAAATAATCATTAGGTTTATTCATTATGATCAGGTGGGATTTATACCAGGAATGCAAGGATGTTTCGATATTAGGAAAACCATCCACATAATTGACCACATCAACAAGCAAACCAACAAAAATCACATGATTATCTCAATATTTTCAGGAAAAGCATTTGACAAAATACAGCACCCATTCCTTTTGAAAAACACTAGAAAAATATAGGAATAGAAGGGCCTTTTAAAAATTAATAAACAGTATATACTAGATGCATTCCCAATAAGATTAGGAGTGAAACAAGGATGCTTATTATCACCTATATTATTTAACATTGTACTAGAAACTCTAGCAATAGAAATTAGAGAAGAAAAAGAAATTAAAGGTATTAAAATAGGTAAGGAGGAGACTAAACTGCCACTCTTTGCAGATGATATGATGGTCTACTTAAAGAATCCTAGAGAATCAACTAAAAAGCTAGTGCAACTTTCCAAACAAAATAAACCAACATGAATCATGAGAATTTCTATCTATTTCCAACACATCTCAGCAATAAGAATTAGAAGGAAAAATTCCATTCAAAATCCCCCCAGACAATATTAAATACTTAGGAATCTATCTGCTAAGACAAATGCAGGAACTGTATGAAGGCAACTACAAAACACTTTCCACACAATTAATATTATATCTAAAAAATTGGAAAAACATTTGCTCATGGGTAGGATGAGCTTACATAATAAAAATGACAATCCTACCTAAACTTATTTACTTATTTAGTGCCATACTCATCAAACTACCAAGAAACTTTTTTTTTAACTGAATTAGAAAAAATCATAACAAAGTTTATTTGGAAGAACAAATGATCAAGAATACCAAGTGAAATAATGAAAAAAAATGTGAAGGAAGGTGGCCTAGCAGTACTGGATCTTAAAGTATACTAAAAAGCAATGGCCATCAAAACAATATGGTACTGGCTAAGAGACAGAAGGGAGGAACAGTGGAATTGACTTGGGGTAAGTGATTTCAGCAAGACAATAAATGATAAACCCAAAGTTCCTGGCTTTTGGGACAAAAATCCAGTATTTGACAAAAACTGCTGGGAACATTTGAAAACAGTGTGGGAGAAATTAGGTTTAGATCCTCATCTCACACCTAATCTATCCCATACTATTTTCCTTCTTTACTAGCAACAATGCAATGATCCAGGACAATTCTGAGTGACCTATGAGAAAGATAGAACACTATCTACATTCAGAGGAAGAACTGTGGGAATAGAAACACAGGAGAAAAACAACTGCTTAGTCACATGGGTTGATGGGGATATGATTGGGGATACAAACTCTAAATGTTCACCCTAGTGCAAATATCAATAATATTGAAATAGGTCTTGATCAATGACACATGTAAAACCCAGAGGAATTGTGTGTCAGCTACAGGAGGGAGTTGGGAGGGCAGGGAAAGAACATGAATCTTGTAACCATGGAAATATATTCTAAATTAATTAATTAAATACAATTTTCCAAAAAAGAAAAAAGAAATCACTAGCCTCCTCTGACTCTCCCCAGCCTCAAGTTAGACCTCATGCTATTCCATTGAGAGCACACATAGCCCTCTATTGGGAGGTTTTTTTTTTTTTTTTAATCTCTGTCTCTAGGATAAAGTTCTCAATCCCAAACAAATGTTCTCAGATATTCTTTCAATTTCCCAAAGTTAACTGTAACCAATATTACTAACAGATAGTCAGAGAAAAGTCTCCAACCATCTACTCAAGACAGTGAGTTTGAGAATAGTCCCCAACTATTTAACTGCCTTCCCACAATGCAAAACTTCCTTGAAGTGACCACTGTGATTTTTGCCTGGCCATGTCTTATATGGGACAAGGAAAACAATTCTAATTATTCTAGATAATGAATTAATAACTAATTAAACTCAACATTTTCCCCATGTGCTTTTTTGAAAAGAATATTCTTTCCAAATGAAGTAATGCATGTAACTAACCTTATGCTAAAATTAAAAGAGGAAGAGTTAAAGAAAGGAAAAATGAAAGAAAATAAGAAAAAATATTGTACAATGCAAGTCACATTTTACAGTTATAGATATTTCAATTATATACATTTCCAATTACTAAAATAATACTCTTTCAACTATACAATTACAGAAACAAAAAACTACCTGAAGATAATAATTAAAAATCAACATACAATAATATGAAAAACAACCAAAAAACTTTGCAAGAAAATTATTATATAAAATACACATAATATTTCCTCTCTGAAGTGGGTAAAAACCCTTTCTGATGTTCCTTTTAAGGAGGATATAAAATCTCCTCTGAGGTAAGGTATTTTCTTTAATATTTAATTCTATGTTTTGAAAGTATTTTAATATATTTTATTAATATCTATTTATTAATTGCATTATTATTTTATATTTCAGTTATCTTCTATTATTTTATGCATTATCTATCATATTTAGTAACTAGTTATACATTTATTAATATCCCTATTTAATATGGTATTTTTATATTAACAGGAATTAATTTTATCCTTTAAATTATATACTTACCATTAAATCTGAATACAAACCCTTATATACAAAATCAAATTTAAATGTAAAGTTAATTGTCTTTAAATTATCAGTCTTCTTAGTCCTTGATAGTAGTTCTTGTTTCCTTGCAAAATGTCTCTATTTGTAGTCCATTTTTGTAGTAATTTTCTGGGCCCCTTTCCTTGTATATATGTCCTTTTTGTAGTCTAGCTGTTGTTGTGTTGATCTTCATCTTCTTACTCTTGATTGTCAACTTCCACTGATGGTACCTTCTTCGCATGGGAGCATTGTATCCATGATGACTTTTCTGCTATCTTTACTGATGTTTTCATATTTAGAAGCACTTGAAATGGACCTTCCCAGGCAGGTTCTGTTCCTCCTGTTTTATTAAAATTCTTAATATAAATTGCATCATCTGAATTTATGTCATGCAATGAAAAATCAATAAATCCAGCCTGTAAAATTATTCTAATTCTTGACATTCTTTGATTCTAATTTGTAAATCTCTACTATATTCAGTAGTTGTGTTATCACAATCAAACATTGAACTATGCACAGGGCTAAATGGTTTTGATTGTATGGGTGGATGTACAAATAATATTTCATATGGTGATATATGTAGGCCTCCTCTTGATCTGGTTCTTAGGCAGAATAAAACTAGTGGAAAAACATCAGGCCATTTCAGGTGTGTTTCTGTGCATAATTTACGAATCATGGTCTTTATTTCTCTATTTAACCTTTCCACTTGTCTGGAACTTTGTGGATGGTAAGGCACATGAAACTTAGGTGTTATCCCAAGGCATGTATATATTTGCTGTAACACTGAATCAGTGAAATGTGTGTCTCTATTTGAATCTATTCTTGATGGTAAGCCAAATCTAGGTATAATCTCCTTTAGTAATACTTTTGCTACAATATTTGTTGTGTTTCTATTTGATGGGAATGCCTCTGGCCATCTTGTCAAATGATCTACAATTTCTAAGCAAAATTTGTATTTCCCAGCTTTTGGCATTGAAATAAAATCTATTTGTAAATTTTCAAATGGTGTAAATGCCAATGTTGTTTTGCCAAATGCCTTTTCTCTAAATATGTGTTGGTTGTAGGCTTCACATGTCCCACAAACTGCACAAACTTCAGATGCTTTACTTTTAATTCCAGGGGTTATACATGTTTTCTTCCCTGAATCAACTATGCCTTCTGTACCAAAATGGCATTTTTGTGTATAGCTTGACAAATTTGATTATAAAATGTTCTTGAGAGTATTGGCTTTCTATGCAATGTAATAATCCACATTCCATTTATTTGCTTTGCTTTAAAATTCTGTCTCCATGTTTTTACTTCCTTCTCATTATATGCATTTGACAAATCTGATTCACCTATGATTAATAAATTTAAAATTAACTCAGAAAATTTCATAGCTGCTATTTTTGCTATTATATCTGCTCTGTGATTCCCTCTTGATAAAAATCATTGCCACCTGTGTGTGCCAAACAATGCACTACTGGTAACATTTTCAGCAACCATAGAGCAACTAAGAGTTCATTTATTATCCTTGCATTGGCTATTGTCTTCACAGTTGGCATTAAAAATCCATGCTGCAACCAGCAAGTTCCCAATGCATGACAAATGCCAAAAGCATATTTAGAATCTATATAGATAGTAGCTTTTCTATCTCTTGCTATTAGACAGGCTTGCTTCAATCTATCAATTCAGCAGCTTGAACACTCAGATTTGATTGAAGTGAGGCTGACCATATTATTTCATATTCTGTCACTACAGATGATCTGGTATATCTAATTCAATCTCGCATAAAATATTACCCATCAGTATGTAATATCATATCTGCATTTTCCAATGGATTATCAAGTAAATTGTCACAGGCTTCTCTGTAATATCCACTACTTTTTCGCGATCACATAGAGGTTCTCCATTGGTTGGTAAATCAGGAAGCAGTGTAGTTATATTAAGTGTTGTGCATCTTTTCAATGTAATATTCTCCTTGCCTAGCAAAGTGATTTCATATCTAGCAAGGCTTTGATCTGAGAATGCCTGTGTTCTGTATATTAAAAGTAAAGTTTCCACTTCATGTGGGTACATAATAGTTAGTGGGCATCCCAACACCAGGTCTCTAGCTTTTGTAACTAAGAGTGCTGTAGCAGCTACACACCTCAGAATTAGTGGAGAACAAGCAGCAGTCAGATCTAACTGTGCTGAGTAATATGCAAATGAGGTAGGTAGACACACACAGAGTAAAGATAAGAGAATGGAGCAGAATCTATTGGGCTTTAACTGAGTCAAAAAAAAAGCAGGAGTAGAAATCATGATCTCAGTCATAGCTATAGCAAAAATAGATCTGATTAAAAGAGCTAAGGGAGGTAATTGCATCTTGATAGAAAGTAAATATAGACAATGAATTATATCAGTATTTAAAATATATGCACCAAATGGTTTAACTTTCAGATTTTAAAGGAGAAACTAAAGGAATTTAAGAATGAAATAGACAATAAAATTGTACTAGTGGGAGATGTTAAATGTCCCCTATCAGAACTAGATGAATCAAACCTAAAAGTAAATAAGGAAGAAATAAAGGAAGTAAATGAAATTTTAGGAAAAGTTAGATTCAATAGATATCTAAAGAAAATTAAATAGGGATAAATAGAATACACCTTTTCAGCAGGGTATGTTACATATACAAAAACTGACCATATCCTAGGAAATTAAAAACCTCACAACCAAATGCAGAAAAGCAGAAATAATAAAGGCAATGTTTTCAGATCATGGTGCAATACAATTATAATCTACAAGGGTTCATGGAAAGGCAGATTAAAATTAACTAGAAACTAAATAATTTTATTCTTCAGAATGGGTACATCAAAGAACAAATCATAGAAACAGTCACTGATTTTATTGAAGTGAAAGAGAATGAGGAGACAACCTATATGTACAATTTTATGGGATAGAACCAAATCAGTATACATGGGAAAATTTACATCACTGAATGCTTATATCAATAAAATAGGATTAGAACAAAAGTAGGGAACTGCAGGAGAAGTTTATAAGTTTCTGTTAGAAAAAAGAGTTCATCACTTGAGTGTTTAGAGAAATGAGTCAAATTTGTTAGCATATGAGCCATTTCCCCAATTGATTAATGGTCAAAAGCTATAAATAAGTAGTTTTCAGAAGAAATCGAAGTTATCTTTAGATATATTAAAAATGCTCAGAATTACTATTGATTAAGAGAAGTGAAAATTAAAACAAGTCTCAGCTTTCAAATCACTCCTCTAAGTTTGGCTAGCATGACAGTTAAAGGAAAAATGACAAATTTGCTGGGAAAGCACTTTGGTGGATTTGTGAATTGATCCAACCATTTTGGAGAACTTAGAATTCTAACAATAATTTTACTTTAATAATTTAAGTAATTTTTCTAACATATAATTTATCTTTTCTCCCTTGCTTTCATGCTCCTTCAAGAAAGTAGGTAATATATACATTTATTGTATCTGTGTTATCATACAATACATATTTCCATGTTCATCATGTTGAGAAAGAAGACACATTTTTTTCAGCAGAGATAAATTCACAGAGAAAATAAAGTGAAGAATGGTACATTTCAATCAGTATTCAGACTCTGTCAGTTGCTTATGTTTTTTATTATTACTCTTTTAAACTTGTCCTAGATCATTGCATTGCTAAAAGTAGTTAATTAATCTACAGTTGATCATCAACCAATCAAAACATTATTGTTATTATTGTGTACAATGCTCTGGTTCTACTCACTTCCCTAGAATCATTTCATATAAGTTTTTAAGTTTTTTTGTGATTGTCTATGTTGTCATTTCTTATGACAAAATATTGTTCCATTACAATTATATAACTTAATTTATTCAGCAATTCCCAAATTTGTGGATAAGTCTTCTGTTTCAGGTCTTTGCCACCACAAAAAAGATCTGCTATAAATAATTATTTTACTAGTAGGTAATTTTGAACAAGTGTGCACTTTCCCTCCATTTAAAATTTTTGGAGGGTATGTAAGAAAGGCTATACTAGATGTGATAAAGGTTCACTTCACTGACAATGGTAGTGTATCAATAAAGTGTTCAGAGTGTTATAGGTGGTGTAAGAGAGGGAGTTCAAGCTAGTATGGGTAAAGCAACAATTTCTCTCCCTTTTCTCTGTGATGACAGGCTACCACACTGTTTGCTCAAAAGGAAGTAGCTGGAGGGTATCTTATGGTAAGCTCCACTGTCAGCTACCTTTATTGATGATTCAGTGCCTTCCCATCAGAAAGGATTTGAAGGCAAGCCCCAGGCAGGGGCTTTATCTCTGAGGCACTCTTTGTGAGACCTGACCCTAGTTTCTTGAAGTAATCTTTCCAAATATTGTTGAGAGGCTAAATCAAGTATCTGACTTCTATTAAAGGGTTTATTATTGGAGTTTAGGTAAACTGAATGAGTGGAGAAGGAATGGATAGCCCTGTTAAGATCCTATGCAGTCTGTGATTTGAGAGGCATGTAATGCTTCTTAATCAGATGTCTCTGCCCCTTACCAGCTAAAATAACCCTTTCAAATAACTTATTTATCCTTTATAGCCTAAAAAATTATGAAGGGATAAGTTCAGGAAAGCAAGGAAGAGCAAGGGAGCTATGCTCTCCTGTGAGAGTCCTCAGCCCCCTTCAGAGGTCTTGGATGTCCTTTCTTCAGGTTGAAGGAAGCAGTAGAAGTATGTTTGGTGGCAGATCAGGTTTAGGATTGAAGGAAGAAGCAGGATCTTATCAGGTGGTTTTGGTGATTCTCCACCAAACCGGTCCTGACAGCTCCAAATCTCAGACCAGAAGTCTTGAGGCTCCTCAGAACTCCCTCTGGTCCATTTTTTCCTCCCAGAAGTCCTTGCTCTTCAACTGTCACTGGTTCTCTTTCAGTCCCCATTCCAGGGTTCCAAATCTTTCATGCTTCCATCCTTATAGGATACAAACAATGGTATTATTGAGTCAAAGTATATGTGTAGTTTTATAGCCCTTTGGGCAAGACTCCAAATTTATCCCCAGAATAGTTGTGTCAATTCACAACTCCATCAACAGTGAAACAATGTCCTAATTTCCCCCCATCTTCTCCATTTATCATTTTCTTTTTTTGCCATAGTAGCTAGTCTTATATGAGAGATTTTTTTCCTTTAGAGATATTTTAATTAACATTTCTCCAAATTAATAGTGATTTGGAACATTTTTCATGTAACTAAAAATAGTTTTAATTCTTTCATATGAGAATTGCCTATATACAACTTTGGTAGTTCCGTAATTTTTAAATTAACTCTCCTTGACCTATTTTCCACATCAGTTCTTTTCTCAATGAGATATTTCACATTTTCTCTTATTTTTATATTCCTTTTAATTTGTTTTATTGGTTCTTGATGTTTCTTGGAATCACTAGTTTCCATTTACTTAATTCTAATTTTTAATATATTCTTTTCTTCAGTAAACTTTTGTATTACTTTGCTATTTGTTCAATTCTGTTTGTTAAGAATTTTCTATCTTTGGTTGATTTTTGTGCATTTTTCCCAATGATCTTACTCTGTTTTTTAAGCTTTTATTTCTTCAATATTTTTTTTCTAACTCACTTACTAGTTGTTGGTTCTCTTCTCATGATTTCCTTTATCACTCTTTGTTCTTTCTCCAAATTTTTATCCTAACTCTCATATTTTATTTGAAACATATTTTTACAACTTCTCCAAGCAACCTTTTTGACTTGAAACTAATTTCCATTTTTACTTTGAGGCTTTGAATGCAGTTTCATTAACTTTGTTGTCTTCTGACAGACTTCTATTGTCTTCTTGTGTGTTTTTGTTTTTTGCCTCTCACTAGATAACTTCCTATGTTGAGTTTCTTTTTTGTTGTTTGCTCATTTTTCCACTTTTATTCTTGACTTTCAACTTTAAAAATATCTGTCAAATTTCTGCTCCATTCCTAATTAAGGGGCACACTGTCCCAAGCTTTAGGCTCTTTGCATAGTTGCTTTCAGAGCTAACACCATAGGTCAGTTTTGAGTCCTTCAAAGCTCATATAGTCTACAAAGGGGTGTATTTAGTACTCTCCTGGCCTATGCTCTGGTCTGTGAGTCACCACAATCACTCTTTTCCACCATGGAACTGTGACCAGAGTCCTCTTCTCTTGTTCCTCCTCAAACTGGGACTTGTAATAAGCAGAGAAAAAGATATCTTGTAGATAGGTGGAAATCACAGCTACCTCCAAATGCTTCAGCAAGAAGTCTGTTTTCAATTGGGACCACACCCACCTTGGAATCTAGATCTAGGCTCTCATGTGATTCTGAGTCACATGATTCTGCCAATCAAAATACAGTCTTTTCTCTGCTTATTACAGACTGCAAACCAGGATTGCAACCTAGAACTCTGTATGGGCAATGCAATAGAGCTCTGCCCTGAAAGCCAACAGAGGGAACTCTGGAATATCCTTTAGACTAGTTGTTCAACCTCCTTATTGCCTATGGACTAAGAGTTCCAGAAGTTTTGCTGTTGATTCAGTCACAGTCTTTTCTGGTTTGTCAAAGTGTGGCCTGCCTGGGTATGCTGGTCTGAGGTTCACACCCACTTGGCCATGGCAGACCTTTCCTGCTAACTTTCTAAGTTGGATTACGCATAAAAAAATTCAGTTGGTCCTATGGTGAGTTCTGCCAATGTAGAGTTCATTTTGAGGTGTTATATCAACATTATTTGTAGCTTAATGTTGGAGAGATTAGAAAGGTACCTGCCCCTTCCCTACCAACTTGGCTTTGCCCCTTTCTAGTTTTATAAATTGAAAAGCATTCTGTGAAAAATATTGATCCATGACCTATTCATAGTTTGTTATTATCTATCCCTGGTTTATTTCTAATCCATATTACTCAGTGCAGAGTGATTACAAAAATGATTATTTAATATATCCATATTCATATATAGTTATTAAGGCTAATCATACAGATATTGTTCCAAACTATATTACATCAGGTTAAGGTGGCTCTTTCTTATATCAGATTCAAGGTCATAAGAAACAGTGTAAGACTTTATTCTAAGAGCCATAAGTGCACTAAATCACAAAAATTTCCTAGCAGGAGGACTTCTTTCCATGTGACCAGTAGGAGGGAGGGAATCATCTGGACCTGAGGAATTCCTACCTCTGACATTTTCTCCTGACCCAACTTGGGGAAATAAACATTATGTTGCCCATATTATGATTCCTTTGTCAGTACTGTGCTTACATTCTGACCACACAATGAGCAGAAATTACCCTTATCCTGTGGCAATTGTGAACACCCATTTTAATTCTCCAAGTTATTTAGGGACCATCCAGTCCTTTATCATTTCCATTGCCCATCACTGAAGGATATTGACCTCTTCACTGACTTGTAGCTCTGTGACTCCAGGCTGGCAGATTGGGGTTAGGGTTGCCCTGTGCCTATTTTATTTTTATATAATCATGAAATAATAGTGAGATGGCCTGTAAACACCAATGACAATGCGTATATTGTGCTGTACCATCTGGACAATCTGAAACTTAAGGGTTATAAGTCTTGTACTAGAATGAGAAAGGCTCCCAAATCAGGAGGAAAGTCAGGTTCTTATTTGCTGAAGGGAGTCAGGTACCGTAGCTATTGGCTTAGAGTTGGACATCAATTGTTTCATGTAGATTGGACACATTTCTGGCATTCTTCTAAAATTTTTGTTTAGTTATGCTCATTTCTTATTAGAGCTTTTAACATTTACAGTTGACTTTAAAATGACTTAGATTAGAGGAGTAATTATAAGGATAAATAATACCTTGTCAGTTGAAATATAATCAGAACTGGGGAATTTCATTATGTAATAACATACAATAGAAACATAGGTTAAGGGAATGCTACCAATGACTGGTGTGAAGAAAGTGACTTCTCTATAGCAACTGCTTCACATGCTCTGCAAAGGAAGTAGGCAATTAAGAAAGAAAACTGAAGGAAATATTGATTCCATGCAGTATTAAAATTAATCCTATTAATATTCTTACTGACAACAATATACATATGAAGAAAAACTAATTACTTTTGCTGGTAATGTCTTATGATAATATCTTTGAAATTTGTACAAAATTTCTGTAGACAATAATTCTTGAGTATTTTGGAGCAAAAGACTTGATTTTATTTTAACCATCATGTTTGGCTGTCACAATGTGGTATTTTTGGATAATTATCTATGTTTTTAGGATGCCATGAAGATTAATGAGCTATTGTTGGAATGGATAATGGATTTTACACATTTTATGCTGTTCTTGAGTTTCCTGTATTAAAAAGAGTCATTAAATGTGTGGGGAGTTTTTCTTTTTCTTTCTTTCTTTCTTTCTTTCTTTCTTTCTTTCTTTCTTTCTTTCTTTCTTTCTTTCTTTCTTTCTTTCTTTCTTTCTTTCTTTCTTTCTTTCTTTCTTTCTTTCTTTCTTTCTTTCTTTCTTTCTTTCTTTCTTTCTTTCTTTCTTTCTTTCTTTCTTTCTTTCTTTCTTTCTTTCTTTCTTTCTTTCTTTCTTTCTTTTTTCCTGAAGTCAGGAAAATCTAATTTCAAATCTTCTCTCAGACACCTGCCACCTATATGCCTGTGAACAAATTAACTATTTTTGTCTAAATTTCTTCAACTTTAAAAATGTATACGCTATATTATTTGATTGAGAGTGACCCTATTAGTGACACTATAGAGTGACCTAAGATAGTATTATTATAACCCTTTTACTGATAAGATAATAATATCATGCTTGAAAAACTAACAGGAAATAAATTAAGTGCTTAGGGAGGTAACTGAGAATGTATTCTAGAACCACTCTGAGTACTTTACAAAGAATAATCAATGAATTTCTAGCCTAAAGCTATATGGCAAAATATAAATATAGGCCTTTCCAGTCTCAAACATACAGTAAATGAGAATTTTCAAATTTAAAAGAATAGAGTATATGACAACTAGAATATAGTAAAAAAACACACACACAAGAAAAATCTAAGGCACATATAGAATAAGTCAACTTGGGCCAAGTATTTAATTCAATAATGTGCTTTTTATATTATTTGGTTTTATGATTAATATGATTTTATATATTCAGTCAATGAACTAGGAGAAATAAGAAAAATGAACATTTATTGATACTTTAGGATAGGAGACTAGCTGCTTCAAATTTTGTAAAAATCTTAAGATTTTTTTTTAACAGATCTTGGTTTTTCTTTACCAGAGCTATTTATTAAAGGTCTAGACCTGATCTTGTGCATTAAATAAAAGGAGACATGAAGATCTAAAATAGATCGAGCATGTCAGAAAGCTTCCTGGTAGGCAGATCTGCCAGATGGTCTTAGTAAGCATCCATTATATTGAGAAGCTATACTTAATGAGCCTCTGTTAGATTGAGAAGGTACACTTAATGATGCATAATTGTAGTATAAAAGTATAAAGCTGCAGTGCTTGTATCTCATAGGTAGGAAGGAATGAAGTGGGAAAAAATCTTCAATTCTTGTATGTTAGTGTGTATGTGTATATATTATACATACATGAATATATCCATACATAGATATAAATATTTGTTTTTTATCTCAATAGTGACCCACTGGACCAACTGTCAATTGATTTTCTTGCCAAAGATACTGGATTAGTTTGTCATTTCCTTCAGAAGTTTTATGCAAGGGTAAATTAAATTATTTGCCCAGGGTCACATAGCTATTAAAATATCTGGTTTCACATTTGAATTCATGTCTTTCTGACTCCAGTTCCTATGCAGTCTATTTACTGTCCATCTAGCTATATGTGTATATATATATATATTTATATATATATATATATATATATGCATCTTTTTATCTATCCATTCATCATTTATATATCAATATTTATTTAATGCTTCCTAAATTCCACACACTTTTTAAGGTATGAGGAATACAAATAAAAAAGTAAAATAGCCAGCCCCCCAAGGAGATTAAATTCTACTGAAAAATTTCTTGTACTTGTATGTTCTTGTTTATCTATTCATCATGAATTATATTGACTTCATCCTATTATTGTATTTTCTTCATATCTGTATTGGACTCTGCTTAAACATCCTAGTTTGGTAGTATGTATGCTCATATTACTCAAGATTTCTTATTTTTTTTAAATATCCCAGCATCTAGGTTTGTGTCTTACACATAGTAAACACTTAATAAATGTTTATTGAATTGAATTCAAAGAGGTAAATACTTCATAGTATCTTGAACTAAATTTATTTCTGAGTATTGTTATTTATTTAAAAGTCAACCTACTGGAAGATAGCATGGTTTAGTGGAGAGAGATCTGAACTTAGAGATGTTAAGACCCTGAGTAATTCAATTTGCCACTGTAAGGGAGAAAGGGGTTAATTTATAAAGAGGTTGGACTGGGTTATATTTAAAATAGGGTCATCAGGAATTTATATTAATTCCAAAGAGATTTATTTACAATTTATTTACAAAATGTAGAAAAAGTGAAGGAAAAAAATAGAGAGAGAATAGGGTAAGATATTTAGCTTAAGCACTAAGTAATTTACTCTCTTAGGTCTCAGCAAAACCAAGGACCTGGGGAAGTCTCTCTCAAGAAGTAAGTTTCTCCTGAGGTTAGTTTTTTTTCAGAATATCCAGCAGTTGAGTCAGCTTTCACTTACCATGTGTCAGTTCAAAGGAAGAGATTTTAGAACAGCCTCACCAGGAACAGGGTCTTGGGTCCAGTCAGTAGATTCTCTTCAGCCTCCACTCCAAGTAGAATGCCCTTCAGGAAGTTGTAACTCCCTTTTAAAGACACCTTCTCTTGTGTCACTTCCTGTGCTCTCCCCTAATTCTACATCTACCAATCTCAGTTGAAACATTGCTTTAAGACTGCCCAGGGGCAGTTAGTTTAATTCTGATTCATCACCCACCATTGCACGTGTAGGTCACAGACTTCCCACTTAATGATTAAGTGGGATGTTTACACTTTTGGTGATTAATTCTAAAAATAAGCAGGGGTTACAATTTTAATCTTCATAATCAGAGGAGAGTTAATTTTAGTCTTCACACACCACACATATTGAAATAAATAATGCCCTTTTTCAGATTGTTAAAAAATAATTTGATTTCATATGTGTCTGAGAAGGGCTAAAATTGCCCATTAGAATTAGAAACTAAAAATTACATGCCAACTAAAAAAACCAGCAAAATGATGATACCAAGCAGAAGTACCAACAGCTCTGAGGGTAGGAACTTGGGCCTAGAATCAGAAAAAAACTGAGTTAAAATTCTTCTTCAAGCATTTTTGACCTGGGAGAAATAGTTTTACCTGCTTACTTTTATCCTCAACTCTAAAATGGTCATAATAACGTCTAGGTCACAGAGGTTGTGAGAGGATCAAAAAAATTGATATTTGTGAAGTGATTAGTAATAATATCTGGCAAATATTAGATGCTATATAAATATTTATTCTATTTTTGCCCCTTCCCACCAACTAATTAATCTTATTTTTTTCATGAACTATTATATTCATTTAGCCTTCTATAATGTCCTTCTATAATTCCCAATTGTGTTGTAGAATTTATTGGGTTCTTGGATATTGTGCTACAGGTCATGTGCCACAAGTTACATAAAACTAAGGCTACCATCGAAATATCAGAGATGAGGTTACCAATAAAAGATTGACTATTTTTAACTAAATTTTTATCTTTATGTCTCCCCTAATATTTAGTGCAATTTTCCATAAATATTGTATATATTTAAATTATTTTCTTGCATTATAGTGTAATATTTATAGGGAAAGATAGGGGGATTAAAAACAGGGGATATGAAGAACAGAGGATATGGAAGGTTTGTATCAGGCAATGGAGGAGTTGAAGGGAGAGAGGGAATATGGCTGCCAGTGAGGCAAAGATGAGAGATGCCCCCTGCCGAGAGGCTATTTTTGACCAAAATGGGGTGTCTGAGAAATGAGTCACTTATGATAGCCTGTGGGGATGTCTTCTGGCTGCATTGTTGCAGAAGTTGTCCCAGAGCAGGTAAACATGGACCCTCCTAAGGGACAAGCCTTTCCCCAGAATTTGGTCACCCAGCATGGGTCCGATAAGGACAGTTTGTAATTGGATGACTGAACTGAGGTTCAGCTCTCTCTATGCACCAGAAAAGATAGTCCACTTATCTTACTGTGATATTCAAATAAGATAAATTTTAATAACCAGTTCGGATTGAAGAGGTATCAGGGAAAAGGGAAGAGGGATGTCCCTAAATAAGGTTGGAGTTTTTCTCAGCTTTGGAGCTGAGGCCAGGCCTCACAGGCTGGTTGAGGGTTTTCCCTATTCTTGTCTATGTTATATCTGTGCTAGTTTTCTTAATTTCAGAATCTTAGCAGAAGACAGCAAGCAACAAGGAAAGTTCTGATCTTCAGAGCTGGTTGGGCCTGTATCTTTGGGCTGAAGACAGTAGAGGCACCTCAACCCAGAGAGACATGGAAGCCAAGCTCCTCCCATTCCCCCCACCAGGAAGGAAGTGCTCTAGTCACAAGACTCACTGCCACTCCCAGTTGCCCCTTCCCCCACCAAATGTCAGTCTTGACAATTTCCTCTCTCTCTAATATTCCCACAGTTGCTTGTTCCAACACAGTGGCAGAAAGTCCATAATTTGACAAAGTTTTCCTTTCCACAATAGTGATCTCCTCATGTACTTGTATTTCTTATAGAGATATATCATATAGAATAAAAAATCATTAATGTTTTAAATAATTAAAATTAATCTCAATTAAGAAACATCTTTATGGTAATTAATATGTTAAAATTCAAATATATGTGTAAATGCATAGATATATTTATATATCTGTATCTATATGTACATGCTTTATTCATATTATATATCAAATATGTTATATGTAATGAATATTTCATATATATATTATTGCCAACTTTATACAAGGATAGTTGATAGCAAGATCGAGCATTCATCTATAAGCAGGTATAATTCCTTGCTATTTTTTGAGTATTCAGATTCCTTCATCATATAATCAATCAAATTTTTTTTATATTCTTTCAAAATTATCTTATTGTAATTGTTTTGCTATGTGCAGATTCTAGAGAAAAGAGGCAAAAATAGAACTGGGATGAGGATATGCATAAAAGTGTAGTTCTAGATGTTCTTGAGTACTTGAAGACAGAGTTAATATCAAGAAAATACTCTAGGTGATTGAGTATAAGATTCTGTAATTCAAGATAGTACACATTATATCCCATTCCAGATGATACAACCTGGGAGACATTGCCCCTAAGAAGGAATTGATTGCACAGATTAAAGAAAATTTACCCACATGGGTCTATAGTAGATCTCTGTGACAGCCACTGAAAGCATACTAAGAGAAGATAAAGAAGTATGTGGATGAGTAGTAATGGATCATTTCTTCTATTTTGATGCATGCTTAATTCTTCTTGAGAAGGAAACTCTCACAGCTATCAGTGGAGAAAAGGCTTCCATTTATGTGTCAATTATTTTTCATCTGCAAGGTGGGCACAAAGGTCATCAAAATCAACATTCTGGCAACGTAGGAATGTGTTAAAAGACAAGGAAAGACCCCTGTGGTAGTAGTTACAGTGTGTCTCAGGGACTGCTAGCCATGGGTTCAAAGGCAGTCTCTGAAATAATAGATGTAGGATAATTAATGTCACAACCTTTCTAAGCTTCATGTAATTCTCTAAGACAATTTATAAGCTCATTGCAATTATGAAATCACACTCTACACTTTGGGAAGGGAAAAAATGAAATCAAATAATCAATGTGTACTTTAATTAAATGACCACCTTCTACATTTTTTTAATTGTCCACTATCCAAAAATGTCATACCTGACAACTCTTGCTTTGTTCAAGCATCAAGGGACTTCTCATATGATCACAATATGTCAGTGCATACAATAAAGTTAAATCAAATTTGAAACAAACACAAAGAACTCAATCTCTTGAGACACATGTCTCTCAATACAGAACAAAATATTTTGGTTACAATTTCATCAAAATGCTCAAAGTCAGCCAAACAATTTCACCTCAAATCTTCTTCACTCAAGCATGTATATGTGAAAGTGTGAATATAAGTGATTTTGAGCTCCATAATGAAAGGTCTGAATACTGTTCTCAGAGGGAACACTACTTGGCAAAGCCTCAAGGAAAAAAAAAAGTTGTGATGGCTAGGAGATTAGAAATTCTGATTGTATTACGTTTTCATCATTCTGAGGGATAGGCCCTCTGTCAGAGCTTTGTCAGAAAGGCTGATAGATCTATAGCAGAGCACTTGAGAAAATTTAAGATGAACCAGCCTTTGTTTATTTCACTTTTTAAAGTCCTCACAATATCATTATCCTAAGAAATACCTGTTTACTTATTTGATTTTGTCTACTATGATTTTTAAATGAATTAATAAAGCCATTCGTATAATTATCCACAGTTTCTGTCTATTTTTAAATACTTACTAAAAGCCAGATGACAACTGCTTTTTTTTATCCCATATACAAACAAAAAGGAAATGAAATATTGAATGAGTTCTAAACAGGAAATTAACAAATATTTAATAAGTACTATAACATATAAGATACTGGGAGATTCAAAAATCATAAAATACACATTTTATTTCTACATAGGTGATTAAGTTCTTTGAAAATAAGTGATTGTTTATATTGCTAAATCAAAAAGAGAAAGAGAGACATCGTTTAACTATGATACCAAATTACATATTTCCCTCTGAAATTTCTGAGCCCTATTGAAGAAAATATGTAGAAATATATTTTGTTTATTTTGTAGTTCAGTCTGTTATTTCACATAACAATAACACTTTACCACACTCTGCTAATTAAATCTCTGTCATTTATTGATAACATATATATATTACTACTGGTATACATACAGTAGTTACAATAAGACATATATTAATTTCCTCAAACTAAGTCTAGGTTTTGCTCTGATGCTGAAAGATACGAATCACATTTAAAAATTCCAGACCAATCATGAACAGAACTTGTAGATATATTCAAATGTTCCAAGGTCAGGATGAACACTGCTTTATAATTCAAAAGGACAAAAGAAGGCACAACTATTAAACATGTAAAATCTATGGTAAATATATATCATGTACCTCTGACAAACCACTCATTGTTAAAAAAATTAGGATAAACACATACAAATTAATAAAGTTTGTTTAATGTTCTATTGTTTGCACCCAAGGATTTATCGGTTATTCTACTTATCTTTGTAGAGGCAACTAGAAACCCTATTCCTAGATTATGAATGAAAGGGTTGAACAACAAAAATGGGATATAAATGTAAGGAACCCAGGGAGGTTAGACCTACCTTTCAGTTGCTCACCCTAGAATGTCTTTTATCACTTTACATAGAATCCAAAAAGCTTTCAATAAAGCAAGCAATTAGTGTTGTCTGTTACCTTGCTCAACTGAAATGGTTCCTTGCAGAAAAAGGAGTGTGGTTTTCCTTTTGATCATTCCACTGCTAGATTGAATCAAGAAAGTTGTTTGATTTTGTGTATATATTCTTATACACACTCATTTGACTTGGCAACTGCTGATACTAGTGTTCTTTGCTACCAACTCTCATTTCTAGAGCAATTTCTGATAGTCCTGCAAATATTTCGGAGTTCACAAAGTTATCTCATCATTACATTTCTTCATTTTTTCTGGCTTTTATTCTTCCACATGAATTTTATTATTTTTTCTAGGTTTCAAATAATTTTGAGTAGTTTCCTTTGTAGACCACTGGTAGACAAATTGATTTAATATTTTAATTACATTGCTTTAGTCAACTCATGACCAATCAGTGTGTTTCCAAATGTTTAGATCTGGTTTTATTTGGTTCAAAAATGTTTTTTAGTTGTGTTCCTAAACTTCCAGCATTTGTCTTGTAATTTATATTTTCTACTATTATTCTAATGGCATTACTCTTTCTATCTGTTGCTGTTGGGCTTTTTGAGTACCATAAAGGAATATTGATGACTTACCCCAATTTATTTTATATCCTTTGTTTATATTCTTGGATTCTCTAAGTATATCATCCTAACAACTGCAAAGAGTGATGACTTTATTTCCTCACTGGCTATTCTAATTCCTTCAATTCCTTCTTCTATTATTGCTAAAGACAGTATTTCCAGAAAAATATTGAATTGTAGTGGTAATAACAAGCATCCTTGCTTCATCCCTAATCTTACTAGCAAGTCTTCTACATTATTTCCATTACAGAAAATACTTGCTGGTGGTTTTAGAACAATGCTATCTATCATTTTAAGGAATGCTCCATTTAATCCAATATTCTCTAGTGTTCTTATATTAATTATATTAATTTATTTTTTCCTGATTAATTCTATACAATGTTCAATAATTTTTTCTGACATTTTGTGATTCATGCTTTCTCTCTCTCCCCCAGCCATCATATTTCTCCAAGGCATTAAGTAATATGATATAGGTTGAATATGTATCATTATACAATACATATTTCCATGTTCATCGTAAGAAAAAAACACCTATTTCTTATAACAGAGAAAAAATGATGGAAGGAATAAAGCGAAGAATGGCAAACTTCAATATGTATTCAGACTTTACCAATTCCTTCTGTAGTTGCGGATAGCCATTCTTTGCCATAAGTCTCTTGGAGTTTTTCTGGATCCTTGTGTAGCAGATAATAGTTGAATAATTCACAGTTGATCATTGTACTTTATTGCTGGTATTGTAGACAAAATTCTTCTAGTTCTACTCATTTCGCTTTGCATTGCTACATATAAATCTTTCCACTTTATTTTGTGATCATTTTGTTTGTCGTTTCTTATGGTGAAATGCTCTTACATTAAAATCATATACAACAACTTTTGCAACCATTCCTCAATTGATACTCTTCTTATCAGTTTCCAGTCCTTTCTCAGAAAAAAAGGACCGTTATAGATAACTTGGTACAAATAGGTCCTTTCCCCCTATCTTTAATCTCTGTGGAATACAGACCTGGTTCGATTATTGCTAGGTCAAAGACAATGTGCATTTTTCCTGTCCCTTTGGGTATGGCTCCAAATTTCTCTCCAAACTTAATAGTTCTATCAAATGTTTAGTAGTGTCCTAAATTTTCCACATTTTCCAATGTTTATCATTTTTATTTTTTGTCATGTTAGTCAGTATAATAGTAGTAGCCTTTTCCTTTACTCCTCTCAAGTTTTTAGTAGGAATATGTGTTTTTTTGTTAAAAGTCTTTTTTTAATTTTCTGCATTTATTGAGTTAATCATAGTTTCTCTTTTTTGTTATTGATATGATAAAATGTACTGATAATTTTCTTAACACTGAACCATTTCTGAACCTCAGATATTAAACCTATTCTAAGTATATGATTATTGTCATATATTGCTATAATCTCCTTACTGGTATTTTATTTAAGATTTTTACATAAATATTCCTTAAAGAGTTTAGCTATAGTTTTCTTTTTCTGCTTTTCTCTTCCCAATTAAGGTATTAGTGTCATATCTTTGTCATAAAAGGATTTGGGTGATTTTTTTTCCAAATAGTTTATATAGTATCAGCATTAATTGTTCTTCAAATGTTTAGCAAAATTTCCCTGTAAATCTTTCAGGCTCTGGATGTTTTTTTTTTCCTTAGGGAATTCACTAATGGCTTCATTAATTTTTTTTCTTAGATGGGGTTTTCTATTTCCCTTTCTGATAATCTGGGCATACATACACATATGCATGCATGCATGCATACATACACATATATGCACATAAATATATGTATGCATATATATATATACACACCTTTTTTACTTAGATAATAAGATTTATGGAATGTAATGACAATAATCCCTTGTGATGTCATATAAAAGAAGTTCTTAAGAGCAAAATTTGGCATATCATCAGGACTCATTTCCTTGTGGTGTTCTTTGTGGGAAAGAAAAGTTCCATGTTGTTTTTCTTTCTTTTCTTGTTCATATGACACTGCTCCCTCATGATTAGTACATATTTTCCAGGGGTTATGCATTTGGTAGACTTTTCCCCTTTGCCATCTAACCTTGAAGTTTTGAGGCCTCAATGAATGATCAATGGTTTTCCTATCAAAGCAATGATAAGATTATACTTCATATTTAAGAATGACTGCTTGCTAAAATCATAAATGACATCACTCTAAAACTATCAGCAAGCATTAGCTATAGTGAGTAGATATTAGAGTCTTTTCTGATAAAATCAGAGGTGAAGGAAGAATGCCAATTATCACCACTATTATTTAATATTTTATTATAAATGCTACCTATTGCAATATGAGCATAAGGAGAAATTGAAGGAATTAGAATAGGCAACGAGGAAACAAAACTATCACTCTTTGAGAACCACCAAAAACCTCCCCCCCCAAAAAAAACAACTAACAACATTAGCTAAGTTTATATGAACACAATTACATAATACTTTACACACAAATACATTCAGCCCTAAATAATTGGAAAAATATTAATTTCTCATGGTGACACTGAGCCACTATTATAAAAATGACTATCTATTCAGTGCTATAACAATCAAACTACCCAATTTTTTTTTCCTAGAGCTAGAAAATACCACTTGAGAGAAGAAAAAGTCACAAATACTGAGGAATTAATAAAATCATATGAAGAAAAGAGACCTGCCCATACCAGATCTCAAATTATACTATAAAGTGGTAATCATTAAAACTGGCTAAGAAATAGAGTAGTGAATCATTGGAATAGATTGAGGAACCAAAACACAGAAGTTAATAACCATAGAAACTTGGTGTTCATTAAATTCAAATATCCAAACTATTGGGGGAAGGACTCATTATCTGACAACAACAACAACAACTACAGAGAAAATTGGAAAACGGTATTTCAGAAACTGTATAAATCCCAACATTTCATAGTATAGACCAAGAGAGTGTCAAAATGGATATTTCATCTCTAGAAATAAAGGGATATACCATGAACAAATTAGGGAAACACAGAAAAATCGATATTAGACTTTTAGAAAAGGTAAGAACTTATGACTAGACAAAATATAGAGAACAATATAAAAAATAAAATGGATAATTTTGATTATACTAACCTTAAAAGCTTCTGTATAAATGAATCAATGGAATCAAGATTAGAAGGTAAACAACAAATTGGGGGGAAATTCATAGCAAGTGGCTCTGACAAAGACCTCATTTCTCAAATATACAGAAAACTGAGTTAAAAAATATGGACCAGTAAGTCTCAGAGGAAGAAATTAAAACTCTCTATGGTGAAGTGAGGAAATGATCCAAATCATTATTGCTTAGAAAAACACAAATTAAAACAAGTCTGGGATACCACTTCATATCTATCAGAATGACATATATTATCAAAAAAGAAAAAGATAAATGTTGGAGGGGATATGGGAAAATTGGTACACTATTGCAATGCTATTAGAACTGTGAACTGATACAATACTGGAAAGCAATGTGGAATCATGCCCATAGGGCCATTAAACTGTACAAATCCTTTGACCTACCAATATTGCTTCTGGTTCTATATCTCAAAGAAATCAGAGAAATTAGAAAATGACATGCTTTTATAAAATATAGAAAATAGAAAAAAAATTATAGTTGCATGAATTAAAAACTTAGGTGGTGTCCATAAATTGGGGAATGGATAAATAAATTGTGTTATATGGTTGTAATGGAAAACTATTTCACCATGAGAAATAATGAAAAAAATGAATTAAAAAAAACCCTGGACCTATATGAATTAATGCAAAGTGAAGTTAGTAGAACCAGTAGAACAGTGTATACAGTAACAGAAATATTATGAGATGATCAACTCTGAAGGACTAAACTATTATCCAAAAAAAAAATCTTCTAAAATAACTCCCAATTTCATGATAAAAGAATATTATTTACAGTCAAAGAGGATAAGTGGAGACTTTTGGAATCTGACTGCTGATCAAAGCATGATATCCCTAACTTTATTACTTTCATGAATTTTTAAAATTATTCTTGTATATCTGATATGTGTCTTCAGTAATAACCTGGAGAATATTGAAATATGTTTTGAATGAACGAACTAATATAACCTCTATCAGACGATTTATCACCTAAAGAGGGGAAGGAGGAAAGGAGAGAGAGAATCTGAATTGCAATAATTGTTTCTAGAGATAATTGAAAAAATTAAGTGTAAAAAAGAATGGCTACTTGAGTCATATCTAGTCGAGTATTTCAGGTTTTTTAAAAGGAGGTAAGGAACTAGAAAAAAGAAGTGAGACTTTTATGTGAAAATGGTTATATATAATCTCCATAGTCAGAAATTTGCTTTGAAATTTAGTGCCCTCAAAATAGTAGCATTTGGAGGGAGTAATGGGAACCATTAGCAATACCCCCCCCAAAAAAAAGAGAGAGAGAAAACAATTTCTGAACATGTAGATGAATGCTGGAATCAAATCTTCTAAACATCAGAGAGTGATTCCTTGATAATAAAAAGCTCATGAAACAAATCGAAGAATTCCAGAACCAAGTAGCACCAGGGAGCATTGTTGGCTTGTAAATCTTGGGAGAGTAGGAATTAACTTTCCAACAACCCTTGTGCAGTAATATAGATCTAGATCATTGTATATATTTTGGAGAAAGAGAAGCACTAGAACACTAGGATATACTGTACCGAGTGTTTATGTAGAAACTACAAGGTTTCTCTGTTTTATATTTTCTGTCAAATTTTAAAAGAAATCTTATATAGAGAAATGAGCTAAATAAAAATAAAAGCCATTTGATAGATGGTCAAAGGATATGAACAGGCAGTTTTCAGGAGGAAAAATCAAAGCTTTCAAATGATTAGAAAAATTAAAATAATTCCCAGCTGCCAACTCATATCTATCAGATTTTCTAACATGTCAGAAAAGGAAAATAACAAAAGTTGAATGAGATAAGGAAAAATTGGGACACTGTTGCACTGTTGGTGGAATCATACTCTGGAGATCGATTTGGAACTATGACCAAAAGGACATAAAACTATGCTGACTCTTAAATCCTATAATATTACTATTAGTTCTGTAACCCAAAGAGAACAAGGAAAAGTGGGGAAAACTTATATGCACAAAGATACTTACAGCACTATTTTTGTTGTGATAAAGTGCTAAAATTGAGGAACTGTCTCTCAGCTGGGAAATGGTTGAAAATATGTGTTGCATATAATCATGACTGAAAACCATTGGGCTATAACATTGTCAAAACCTGATAAGATATATGAATTGATATAATGTGAAGTGGGCAGAACTAAGAACTTTGTATATAGTAACAGCAACATAGTAATGATGACCAACTGTGATCCAAGTGATCACATATAATATAAAATAGAGTGATCCAAGACAGTTCCTAAAGACTCATTGAGAAAAATGATATTTAGCTGCAGAGAGAGAATTTCTGAACTCTGAGTGTAGAGTAAGCAATTTGTTTGACATTTTTAAATTGTATTTTATTTTCCCCCAATATAGCTAATAAAGAAATCGGGCAGTGGATAGAGCACTGGACCTGGAGTCAGGAAGACTGATCTTCTTTAGTTCAGATCCCACCTCAGACACTTACTAGCTGTATGTCTGTGAGCAAGTCACTAAGCCCTCTTTGTCTCAATTTCTACATCTGTAAAAAGGAGCTAGAGAATATTTGGCAAAAACAGCCCAAATGGGATCAAAATGATTCAGACCTGACTGAAAATAGTGCACAATGAAAGATACAGAAATGTTTTACATGACTTCACATGTATAATGGGTAACTTGGCTTTTGTCTTCTTGAGGGGTAAGAGGGACTGGAGAGAGGGAGAAAATTTTGAACTCAAAATTTTAAAAAATGAGTGTAATAAAAAGTTCTAACCTCTATGTATTTTGCAATATGAGTGCTTGCATAGTAGGTAAGGGTCCTTCTTCGATGAAGACCTGTTCAGGTGACAAACACTGATATGCTGAGGAAAATTTTAGTGTGATAATAAGCCCAAGAGATAACTTTTTTTGAGTGTGAGAGGTTCCCTATTCATTAAACTTCATCTCTTATAACCTGGCGTTTCAGTTCTGGTCCAGAGGTTACATATATATAAGTAATTGAAGGTCAGAGATGTTAAGTGACTTTGCTTAAAGGAACATTCTGGAAGCTATGAGCTATGAATAGTACAGACATAATCATAGACTTGGAGAGATTCTGTATTAAACTTTGGAGAAAGTTTGAGAGTCCAATCAGTCCAACGTCAAAATAATCTAAACACATTAGTTGGTGGATTTTTTTCATTCACTATTCAAGAATAATTTTAACAGTTATTTGAAAGGATGAGTTTAAAACAGTGGATTCCATTACTCTACCTCAGGCAGTTTTGGGAATTGATTCATCATATTACCCATTTCTTGGAATAATCACACTGATCTTCAGGAACTTCAGCAAACAATACTTTTGAAAAGTCTTCCATAGAACATCTATTTTTTTCCAGGAGTGATTATGAATAAGTGAAGTTACAAAGAATAACCATGTTATTCATATTTGAGGAATGAATAGACTAGAGTGTTTAATTTTGAAAGAATAACTTTACTTAGTCTTTAGTGCTTATAAATAATGACACTAATGGGAAACGTTGGACTGGAATATAATAACCCCAAGGCAGGCAATGAATTAATGACAGCAAAGTAATATAGCTACTGGCGGGGGGAGGGGGAAATGGAGCAAGTAATACAGAATATTCACACTTATTCCCCAAAATCTCTATCTAAGTTTGATTTTAAGAAATTGCCAAGCTCAGCAAAAGAAAAAATTGAAATTAAATATATTTTAAAAGGATGGGTTTTAAAAGTTTCAGATGTATAATTAATGTTGAATTTAATAATAAGGAAAATAAATTTTAAAAATCATTTTAATGAAATTTTTGAACCTAAATAAAAGTGTCATGTCTTTTTTTATAAAGCTATCAGTTACAATTAATTTTAAAATCCATCATTCTATGAGACAACCCATTGTTATTTTAGGTTATAAAATTTTAGAGAGAATATACATAAAATCAACTAATGTCAATATTGAGAAGTTTTAAGAATGGATAAAATATTTTATTTTCATAAGGAATATTTAAATTTCTTTGTTTCAGCTTTTTAAAATGTATTTATTATCTAGTCCAAGTATAGAATGAATTAAAAACAGGAACAATTGATAATAATTACATGTTCATGAGGAAAGTAGGAATTAGTGCTATTGGGATAGGGTACCAGGGAGCATGGAAGAGAAGCAAACAATATGAATGAGTTTGTTTTTGTAAAACAATGGAAACCAACAAAAGACAGAGGACTTATTTATCAAAAGATGGTACTTCAACTTTTTCCAAACACAGACAAGAACAGGTACAAAATTTTTAAACAATCATCATAACAAAAATTAATAAAGTTATTCAGAATCTGCAAGAATTTCTGTTATTTATTATTGTCTAAGGAAGGCTTTGGGAAGAGAGAAACCTTTATTAAAGTTATTTATCCATTGCCTTATGCTGCCTTTCAACTGTAGAAAAGGTCAAATAAGGTGTGTGTGTGTGTGCATATTTGGTAGTTTTAGAGTTTATTAATTTCTGGGCATAAATTACTACTACAATAGTAATTTGACTAAAACTATATCTGGAGGCACAAAGTTAACTAAATGAAGGATCATAACAATGAATTTCCAGTTTCCTGGTGTCATTAGCAAGATCTCTGAAAATAGTGATTTTGTCATCAAAAAATACGACTAAACATGAAATCATAATATAACTGGTAATGTTAATTTATGGCATTTCTCTATTTTTCTAATCACATAGACATGTCTAATTTCTAGGATTTTCAAACTTTAATGTAAAATTACCTATATGTTCTGTTATTATTTCCCTTGGGGCCTTGAATAAAAAGGCAGCATCAAGAGGAACAAGTTCAGTTTTTATTTTTAAGATTCATAAGCCTTTGCACATTTTGGAGACTAAGGCAAGAATCCTGAAAGTCAAACTCTGCTTATTATTTACAGACTGAAAATAAGATTGAATTATAAAAATCAAACAGTTGGATTCAACTTTAAAAAGGACTGTAGAGGGAGAAATAAAATAAGGGGAAATTTTTTCTCTAGCCGATTAAATTCTGAAGCATCATTAGGTACCTATTATTAGGGTTAGTAGAAAATGGATGAAATCTTCAATGAAACTTGAAATAGTTGAAAGACCTTAGGGGGTTGATTTAGAGTATAAAATGCTCTATTCCTCCCCCTTTTCTGTTTCCCTTTTTAACTTACATAATAAATGAAAGCTGCTTTCAGAGTAAAACATTCTAAGCTTCCTGGTCTTATTAAATTTGATTATAAAGAAATACCAAAAAGGTTGAATATTAGAGGAAATCACATTTCATATCTGATATGGGTTGCTTCCTATCATGAATAGTTAAACCTTCATGTATTACTATGCTTATCACCCCAATCAGTTCCAACTCTATGACTGTTTAAGCAGGAAGGAACAGTGATTTTTCCTTAATTTACAAATTAGAGAACAACTTATTTAAATTCCCTAGAAAAAATACAACAGTGACCCTCTCTTTCAATGAAGAAGACATGATTCCCTGATACAAGGGAAAGAGTTAAGGATGAGGAATCTAAGGACCTGGCTTTGATTCCTAGCTTTGCATTTACTTCTTTTGTGCCCTTGAGAAAATCACTTCAAATACGCTACCAGCACAAGTTTATTAAATAAGTACCGACAGTATGGAAGGTGCTGTGCTGGAGATACAAAGGGGGGAAAAGCCCAAACTCACAAGTACAAACATTCTGGAGAACAATTTAGAATTATGTTCAAAGAGCTCTAAAACTGTGCATTATCTTTGATCCATTAATAACACTGTCTGTATCCCAAAGAGATCTTAAAAAGGAAAATGGCGTATTTCTAAAAAAAAAAATACATCATCTCTTTTTTTGTTGTGGAAAGGAATTGGATTTTAAGAGTATATCCATCAATTAAAAATGACTGAAGCAATTGTGGTATGTGATTGTGATGCAATATTATTGTGATATAAGAAATGATGAGGAGGATGACTTAAGGAAAACCTGGAGATACCTACATGAACTGATGCAAAGTGAAGTGAGAAGAACCTGGAGAATATTACACACACAAAAGCAATATTGTATTATGATCGACTGTGAAAGACTTAGAGATTCTCAGCAATACAACAAAGACAATTCTGAAGGAATTAAGACACAAAATACTATATACCTCCAGAGAAAGAACTGATGGTGTCTGAATGCAGATTGAAGCACACCAATTTTCACTTTTTTATGTATGTTTTTATTTGGGGTTTTTGGTTTTACGTGAGTATTTTCTCAGAACTTAAACAATATGGAAATATGTTATCTGTGATCATGTATAACAAAATCAATTTGCTTACTATCTTTGAGAAGGCACTGAAGGAGATGAATAGGTTAGCTATTTTTGCCTTTCCTAACAAGATTTTTGAAGCATTAATTTGCATCATTTTCCCCTTTTTCACCATTCATTTAAAAAAAAACTCTTACCCCTGCATGATACAGATCTCTAGAGATCTATGTCATATGTGAATACATATGCACAGCATATGTGTGTAATATCTACATGTTTTATGCAATTACAGCTATGTGTAATATTCTGTGTCCACATTGTCTTTCTTAAATTTTGAGCTCCTAAAGGTCAGTTGTAGTAAGCTGGAGCATCTTTGATAGCCTTTACCATATCTTGTCTGCAATTTTACTTGAGATGGAGAAGGAAGTAAAAGATGAATATACTTATTTAATAATTGACTTACTGTTTTATCCTTATTTGTTCATGAAAATTTTAGCCTTGTCCCCTAGAGATTCTTTCTCTAGGAAAGCACTTTGTTGACTTATAAAACAGGAAAAATTTGAGAGCATAATTCATTGTAGAAACCTATTCCTTTTTCTTTAGCTAGTCCTTCCACCGAGTCACCTATACAGCTGTCTTTCACCTTTCGTTTCCTATTTGAATATGTATATCTCTTCTTTTAAAACTGATAACTCTACTTATTATTTCTGAGAGGAAGTTAGACCCTTGACAATGATAATTTCATTCTCAGTCATTATACTTCCACTGCTTTGCAAAGAGTCTGGCACAGAGTTGGCACTTAATATATGCCTATCAATAGATCGAATAAAAACCCTATAGCCATATTCAATAACATGTAAATACATTTTTCATTATAGACAACACAAGAAAAATATTATGCAGAATATATTTCAGTGTCAATATGAATATGTTGTAAAGAGATGAGGCACTGTTGATGTTAAATTGGTTTTTATTGAATCCTACATTAAAATACATTTGCTTTTAATTACACTATATTTATTAAATATTACGTAATACTGGAACATTTGACAATTTACTATTAAGGGGGAATAAAACCGACTGAACCATATAAAATGAAAGCCAAAAAAAGATGAATTTTTTAAATTGATTATATGGTATAGACAGAGTCTCTTTCTCTATGGCAAAATTCTCCAGATTAAAAGTGTGAGGATGAAAGAAAATGTACTCCAGCACGTCTATCAAGTAATTATCCCCTTTTGCTTAGTGTTTTAGTATTCTTCAAGGTGCCCCTGTTGCTGCTCCCACCTCATCTCACAGGAGAAAATTGAAACATCTGTTGCCAAATCATAGCATATGGACTTATCATTTTTATTACAATGTATTTCCTTTTTAGTGCATTGGAACCTCTTACAGCGAGGTATAGTTCTCTTCTCCAAACAATTTAAGCATGAATTCACTTCCAGGAAAGGAAATGCGGTTTGTCTCTTGCAGTACCTGAAAAATGTTTAGGACTTCATTGATGTTTATAAATGCATAAAAACGTTGCTATTTCCTCTTCTCTCCCTAGGGACTGCATACAGTTAAAGAAATGTATTTTATATCCGGAAAAAGTTAATTACATATTTAGTTATAAAAGCCAGATGTTTAATAGAAGCTTTTGGCAGCAAAATCAGTCCCCCTGATATCAGTACATGTGAAAGTTTAGGGAAAACAAGTACTAAGAGCCTGACAGAAAACCAAAGAGAATCTTTTTGTTAGAGAAGTCTTCCCTCATTTCATCATCTTCGCCCCCCCCCAACCCCCCCCGGCCCT
Organism: Monodelphis domestica; assembly: GCF_027887165.1. NCBI lineage: Eukaryota > Metazoa > Chordata > Mammalia > Didelphimorphia > Didelphidae > Monodelphis > Monodelphis domestica. The sequence goes on from NC_077234.1 coordinate 244,117,894, forward strand.
AAAAAATTGGCATTTATTATCAATTCATCGAACTTCTGTGACATACCCCACCTCCTGGTAAGGGATCATTTTTATAGGTAATCCAGTGCTGTTTTTGTTTTTATTTTAAACTGAGATTATTTTGTTGCAAAAAAACATTCCCTGGGACCTGCAATAATCTTTTCAGCACCACTTGGCTTTAATAAAGTATTACTTTGGAGAATGTAGTGCTACTCTAGTGATTTAAATGAATATTTCCTAAAAACCTCCTTAGATTATTTCTACCCAAACTCTTTCATCTCAAATGAATAGATGAAATGAATGTTTTTTAGCAAAGTCGAGTCTTTTTTGAGAGAAAAAGTTATGCTTTTGTATATTCTATTTTTGTAGATTTTTAAAAATAAAAATGATAGATTTTCTTCATTACCTGTAACTTCATTTACATGAACATATATTATAAATTCTTAAAATATAATAAATGAAATGACTTTTTTAACCAAAGATAATCTTTTACATTTTGACATCATGTTTATTAAAAACAGAGTCATTAGGGGAGTCTCAACACCCAGCTTGATATTATGCCAAATTTAAAATTATTCAAATACTATAATGAAGAAATGATGCAGAACAACATCTTTCACCAATGGACATTCCAGAAGTATGAATTTTTAGTGTAAATTTTAAGACAACTTTCCAAATAGTAAATATTATGCCCATCTTTGATTATCAGTTTCTCATAATTAGCAATAGTTTTTAATCTTGTATCTGTGAACTATTCTTTCCAATACTTTTTTTCTTATTGAATTTTAATGTATTTCATTGCCTTCTTTTGTAATCATATAGATTTGATTATATTACCTGATTGCCAAAGTGGTTCATGACTCACACAATACAATCATGAAACATTAATTTAATATTTCAGGGGGATTTCATTTTTGTTATATTCCATCAGGTTTCTATCTGGAAATTTGAAATAAAATCTGGTGCCTTGAAGACAATTTTTAGAGATTTTTGTTTATTTTTTTAATATCAATCTTTAGGCAATGGTGGTATTTTAAATGTGATAGGCTATTTATAAAAATGAATATACATAATATACATACATACATACACAGAGTAAGTTTTATGTGTAATGTTAGGTATTTCTCTATGAACTAAGAGGGATCTTCCTTATTCTTCCCCCAGAAAAATGTCAGAATTTCTTCTTTCCTCCTGTTTCCAGTTATAATTAAATATATTGGTTGGTTGCTTTTTTTTAGCCTTCCATTTATAAAATGCTTCAGCATAGCATGAAGGATTAAGTTCTACATAGGAGACAGGTTCTAAGATGCTGAAGATGTGTTTGAGATCCAACTTTATCACTAGCTGTATGAATTGGGTAAGTTAAATTATTCTACGTATAAAATGAGTAGTTTGAATTAGAAGATACTTAAGGTACTTCCTATCATGAATGATCTATTAATCTGCAAATATCATGTAGTATAAAAAGAAAATTATAATTACTGTATTAATGAGCACATAAACTTCTGTTGGGCCAATGAGACTTGGAAATTGATATTATACCACAAAATCATTTTTGAAAAAACATATTCAACTATTCAAATATGTCTATACATATGTATATTAAACATATATAGAAGAGTGGAAAGATTTTTTTAATAACCAGAAGTCATCATTAAGAAATATTTTATTGACCTCTGACAAATGTCTAATTTCTCAAATTTATAAGGAACTAAATCAATTGTCCAAAAAAAAAATAATCAAGCCATTCTCCAGTTGATAAATGGGCAATGGACATGAATAGACAGTTTTCAGATAAAGAAATCAAAACTATTAATAAGCACATGAAAAAGTGCTCTAAAGCTCTTATAATAAGAGAGATACAAATCAAAACAACTGAGGTATCACCTCACACCTAGCAGATTGGCTAACATGACAGCAAAGGAAAGTAATGAATGCTGGAGGGGATGTGGCAAAGTGGGGACATTAATTCATTGCTGGTGGAGTTGTGAATTGATCCAACCATTCTGGAGGGCAATTTGGAACTATGCCCAAAGGGTGCTAAAAGAATGTCTACCCTTTGATCCAGCCATAGCACTGCTGGGCTTGTACCCCAAAGAGATAATAAGGAAAAAGACTTGTACAAGAATATTCATAGCTGCGCTCTTTGTGGTGGCCAAAAATTGGAAAATGAGGGGATGCCCTTCAATTGGGGAATGGCTGAACAAATTGTGGTATATGTTGGTGATGGAATATTATTGTACTCAAAGGAATAATAAAGTGGTGGAATTCCATGGAGACTGGAACAACCTCCAGGAAGTGATGCAGAATGAGAGGAGCAGAACCAGGAAAACATTGTACACAGAGACTGATACATTGTGGTACAATCAAATGTAATGGACTTCTCCATTAGTGGCAATGCAATGATCCAGGTCGATTATGAGGGACTTATGAGAAAGAGCACTATCCACGTTCAGAGGAGGAATTGTGGGAGGAGAAATGAAGAAGAAAGTAACTGCTTGATCACATGGGTCAATAGGAATATGTTTGGGGATGAAGACTCTAAACAATCACTGTATTGCAAACAATAATATGGAAATAGGTCTTGATTAATGATACATGTAAAACCCGGTTGAATTGCTCATTGGCTATGGGAAGGGGTAGGAGGAGGGGATGGAAAGATATGAATCATGTAACCACGAAAAATATTTTAAATTTATTAAATAATTAAATAAATTTAAAAATAAACATTTTAGTTAAATATTTGCCCTCAGGAGGATATAAGAAAGAAGGCACAGTGACATGACAACTTCTTTAAAATTTTATCTATGCACTCATTTCCATAGATAAAAAGAAAAAAATACCAATTTACAAACTACTGAGAAAATTTAAAGCTGCTAGTATGATAGATTCTGTAGTGGGAAAACAACAAAATTGTACTTAAATGCAAAAAAGAAAGAAAGATAAACAAAGAAGACATTATCTTGAAAATAATTGCCTAAAATGTAACAAAGATATAAATAACATGTAAAAATTTTACACTATTAGCATGATTCTTTGATCTAAATAACTTTTGCATTACTATATAGACAATATATATTAAATTAGTCATTATCAATGATATTAGTAGATTTTATCTTGTCAATATGTCTTGGGTAATGACAGTATCATTTGAAAAGTAATGGTTGGTTAATGCAATTCAAAGTTTCCCTGTTCAGTGGAAAACTTCCATGCCATTATTTTACTTATGCAAATACAGACACATAAATCATTGAACATATATATATACATATACACTTACTTGTGTATATGTTTACATTGAAATATTGTTATGATTTAAAATAGTTTTGAGCATTAAATAGTTGTAGATAAGAGAGTGGGAGCCATAAACTCTGATAATTAAAATGTTTGGGAGCAAGGGAAATATATAACAATTATGACCCCTGAAATATATTTTCTACTGAGTCTTTTTTTTATAAATATAAGATGGTCACCAGGGAATATATTCCCAATTTATGAATATGCCCAAGCCAACTGGGTTTTATAGAGAAATTTAATTTATAATACACTGATTAATCAATAGAAAAAGAGAGAAAGTAAGAAAGGAATAGGAATGAAGGGCCTCAAGCCAAGAAGGCCTAGACCTCTAGTCCTAAGAGATAAATCAGTCAGTTGGTTTTTTCACTCACCCAAGATCTCTCTAGGTAAGGCTTCTCATGCCAACCTCAGGCTCCACCTTCAAGAGAGCCTCCTTTCAAGAAATGTTTCTAGAGAATCCTCCTCCTGACTCCTCCTGAGTTCTCCTTCCACAGCCTCCTTCAAGACCTCTCCAGGAGCTCTCCCTCCAGGACCTCTCTCCTCTCAGACCTCCTTCAGAGCATCCACCTCCTTCAGAGCATCAACTCCCCTCAGTCCTCAGACCCTGCTATCTTTAAGCCAAAAATCTAAGTTCCCTCCCCTCAGCTCTCACATCTACCAATTACTATTGATGTCTCCCCTGTGCTAATGGTGGCTCTAGCTTAACCCAGGACCTCCCAGAGGTCTCTCCCCTTTGCACATGTCTGTTGAAGGTCATATTCTCAAATAATTATATCTTGATCTTTGCTGCAGTCCTTCCTAAATCCTGTTACTCTGAGTAGGGTGGAGATTGTAGTTTCCAAGACCTGGTTCTGTCATTCCAAGTATCTCTATTGTATGAATTCTAAAATCAATCATGACTCAAAGAACTTCCTGTTCTATGCTTAAGCATAGGTCAAAGCCCTTTCCATTGTTTACCAAAAGGTTTCTGTCCTAAAGTAGTCTTAAGTAGGGAGGAGAAGGATCCTCCCATGCCAAGGAGTTTCATATTCCAATAGAGTTCTTACTATCAGTAGGAAATTTTTTCAAGTATGAAATTTCCCAATGGGGAAATTTCCAATATTCATAAGTCTAATAAATTTTAAAGTTTACAATATATACATAAGCAAACATAGAAGGGACCAAAATAACTTGTTTGATATTACTTAAAGAAGTAATAAAAGTATGAAAATCACCAAGAAAATGTTATTCATTTGTACTTTAAGGTTCACAAAAAAGAGGGGTTTAGAAAACAGATTTTAGCTTTTAAATTTTATTTAGACCCTCACAACATTCTTTCTCTAAATTCACAAAATAGTAATAAAGCAATTATCTAGATAACATAAAGTAAAAAAAAAACACTTCAGACAATTGCTATTTATTTCCTTTACAATGTGAGCTTGTGACCCATTTTAGGTAGATGACTATCCTATTTTTTTTAATGTTTATATAAAATCAGCATGTACTAGCCATTTCTGATACTTCAGATTGTCTCTGAAACTAAAACAAACAAACAACACCCCAAACACATTTGATTAGAGATTCCCCATTCACAAAATTACTCTAAACACAGTTTTACATTCAATACTAATTAACACCAAAACTCAAAAAATATGTCAAAAGGTTTTTGTTTGATTGATTGTTTTTAGTAAAAGATGAATAAACAGATCAGTTCTTAAGTGGATGGATTATTGGACTTAAAATCATGACTTGAGTTCAGTTCTTGATTCAGACCTCGGACAACTTTCTCTGCATTAATTTCCTTGTGTAATATGAGAGTTTCGGATATAATAACCCCGATGATTCCTTATAGCTTTTGTTCTTTGATCCTGTGCTATCTGAAGCTAAAAAGTTACACTTATAAAAGGCTCATGACTTTATTTTATGATGACCTTTCCAGATATTTCCCCCTGAAATGAAGAACATCTTATCTAACTTCAGTACAAATAATCTTTGATTAGAAAATTCTACCTATGATAATTCCTTGTAGATTTAAGTTAAAACTTTGACATTTAAAATAGGATATATTTTTAATGTTATATTTCTTAAAATTATGACATATATTTAATATGTTTTGAATATTACTACAACAAAATTACTTGGCTCCATGCCTAGGGTAATCACGCTCACTATCCTTTGCTGACAAAATTGGCAAAGGAGGCTTTTTCCCCCCTCACATAACACTGTTAATGAAAACTGTCAAAGTTCTTTCAACACTCCTTATTTTGTTATACTTAAGTTGTCACTACACTCAAGTAGGTTTTTGTGGTTTTAAATCAAAGCAACGGATTTCTACCTTTCGTTCCTATTGTAATAATGTTTTTGAAGAATTGCCACTTGTAAAAAATTAAATTATTAATTTATTTTTATTATATAATTATATACAATATAATTATATTATAATTAATTAAAAATTAAAAATAAATATTATATAATACAGAAAATTAAATATTTTATACTTATGATCATAGATTTAGAATTAGCCAGGAATGATAATTTATGACTAATGTTTTCAGACAATAAACAAAATGAATGAAATTTGAACCCAGGTATTTAGACTCTAAATTTAATTCAACAAACATTTCATCTCAAACATTTATTCCTTCATAAAAAAAAAATCTTATTAAGGAAAAGAAGAAACAACCTAAGTGATTGAAGAGAAAAAAAATGATTAGAATAACAGGAAAAATGTGATACCTAGCTACAGTGTTGCCCAAGGCCAAATAAATTCTGGATACTTTCCTATTCAGGTTCAAGTAAAGAGGAAATTTCAAAAGTTTTTCTTCTCCCTGTCTCAACTTTTGGCTTTGCAAGTTAGAAAACTAGAACTTCTGAACAACAGAGTATGGAAAGGAAAAACATTAAAACAGTATTATATTTAATCAATACTGGAATGAATGAATTAAAAACATTTATTAATTGCTTACCATGTGATAATCATAGTAAAAAATAAAATATATATTTTAAAAAGTTGATTTTTTTCCCTGGAGAAAGCTATCTTCTAATGTGGGGAGAACAGAGGCATGAAACATTCCAGTAGCTGATGAACTGAAAATCAGCAAGATAGCTAGTGGATAATGGTGAAGTCAATTGGCATGCTTTCTAGAGGCAATAAAAATATAAACTTGATTAATGTTCTCAGGGGGAAAGGCGGAAAGAAGGGGAGCAGAAAGAGGGAGGTAAGACAAAAAGACTGGGTGAAGGTGAAGATGCCTGGTCCCTGAGAACTCAGAGCTGATCATCTTAGCTCCTGCCAGGAATGAGGTCTAGTTTTAGTGTGGTAATTTAAAAGTGTAGAATCAGAAGAAATAATCAAAAAATAATCTGTCACATTACCAAATGAATAAAATTGATTTTGAAAATTCTTGAGATAACTTGGAATTGAAACTATGACAATATTCAAGTCAAAATGTTGTTTGTGAAAGTAAAGGACAAATAATAGACCTGGATGTAAAATATCATGTGACAAATAGTTATATCATTTTTGAAAAGGGAACTAAATGAGGGATAAAGATAAAATGAAGAGCTTTTGTAGAAACAAAACAGATAAAATCAGAACAAGAGCAGAATTTTCAACTGGTGAAAATAACTGAACCCAAAGTCACATTTTTAAAAATCTAGGATGTGAAGAAAACTGAATCAAATAAAAACATCAGAAGCTATTTTCCAAATTGTATGCATTGAGTAGAAATGAATAAATTTCAAAAACATTACAAATTAAACATATATTTGAAAATACATACAGACATATATGCATAGTCTTTTATACTTTGAATTGGGTTTTAGATCTGCTGCTACTAAAAGTTCCTTGCTTTCAAAAAAGTTCACAAAAGCAGTTTTCAAACATAGTTACCCAAAATTGGAAAACATGCATTTTAAAAAAATGCATAGTTTCTCCTGTCTCACATGTAAGTAGATAGGAGGCCCAACAATTCCCATAAACATCAACTATTTTAGGTAATTACTCTGGGTAAATAATGAGTTACATTAGAAATTGCATGGAGATGATTTTATTGGATTGTGTTTGGAAAATCATGAGAATTTGATAAATCTCAAATAGCTCAATTATGAAAACTGTCTATTGCTTTTGAACATTATTTTTACTTGATGATGTCATATTGCTATGAATTCTGAAATGCTAAAGTCACAAACTAAAATTACTAACAAGTGAAAGGTAATGAGAATCAGGTATAATAATTAAATGCAGTTTGGGATGGCTCAACTTCAGTAAGTTTCATGTTATATGAGAAGTGAACTAAGACATATTGAAGATATACATGGTTATGGATGTAGGTGATGAGGTAGTCATATAATGAGAGAAATAACCCAAAAAATAAATTTCCAAATGAGATATAAATGGAAGAAGTCTTCCAGGACATTGATAGATTTCGATGAAGGATTTATAGTAGAAAAAATTGGTACAAAATCCCAAAAGTATTAATTGTCATAGAAAGAAACCTTAGGACATAAAGGAGAGGATGAGAAGTTTGTCAGAGATCAGGAGTTCAAATTCTACCTCTGACACAAACTGCATTCATGACCTTATGTATGTTTTCTCATGTATAAAATGAGGAAGTTGGACTTAATTGTTTCTTTAATATTATTCTTGTTCATGAACTCTAGCATCTGGCAACACAGGTTTATTTGCTGTTCTTCATGCATGACAGTTCCTGATGCCGAGACTTTGCATTATTTTTCTCTTTCATCTATGCCTTTTAATATCATTTTTTTCTAGACTCAGCTCAAAGTTTGCTTTCTTCTGAAGGCATTTCCTAGTCTTATACATATCCTACCAGGCATATCTTCTGGGTAATTTTTGTAATCTCATGGTCATTTACATATCATCTCCCCATAAAAATGTAAATTTCCTCAGGTAGAGACTGTTTCTTACTTGTCCTAATAACTGCAATCCACAGCAAAATGTCTGACTTTATGTCAGTGTTTACTTTATGTAAGTGTTTAATAAATTCCAGTTGCCTGATAGTATAAGATTCCTTCCAGCCCTAAATTAAGAGTTTTAAAGATTGAATTCTATGTTAGTTCAGAAATATATTCATTGAGTAATTTACAGGGGTTTTTTTTGTTGTTGTGAGTGTTCTAAACATAACTAAATAAGAATCAAATAAGCCAATGGAAAATAAACTTGAAAGGAATTTTTTTTTAAATAGCATATTAGTATTTGTCTTATTTTATGGGATTTTATATCTAAAAGAACATGAAGAGAAATGTAAAATTGACGTAATAAAAATTAACTATACATTTTTCATTGAGGATGCTGGAGTAATAAACGAGGCAATATCTTTGAAATGTTTTGAGATAGGCAAGCAACAAGTCTTTATTAAGAGCTTGCTATGTGCCAGCCACTGTGCCAAGCACTGGAGATACACAAGCAAAAAGAAGTATAGTCATTGCCTTCAATAAGTTTACATTCTAATTGGGGAAGATAACTCACAAAAGGAGGGAGAGGATCAGGCAAGAGGGAAAATAAAGATACCTGGCAGGGCCCACACTCCAGAAGTTCTGAAAGTTTGAAATACGACTGGAAGGAGAGTGAAGCCTCTCTTGCACTGGTTCCATCCCCAAACTGAAGCCTGAGAGGAACTCAACAATAGAAGAATGAGTCTAAAATGACAAAGAGGAGATTGAGCAGGAGAATGCAGCGGAGGCGTTCAGTTCTTCATAGGAAAAACATTAAATATTACATAAATATAAATCATTATTTTGTAAAAAAGATTCGCTGGTTTCATAAAGAAACTTCTCTCGGACTTCCGGTTAAGATGGCGGCTTAGAGAAAGCTGAAGTTCAGATCTCCGGAAAACCCTTCCCGACCGATCTCAAACTAGAAGCTCCTAAGGCGCCGAAATTCAAAACGATCAACAGCACAGACCCTGGGAACCCTCCTCCTGGACCTGGACCCGGATCAAAAGGTACGGCTCCCCTTAAAAGCCAGAACCCGAGATCCCTCGGACCTCAGGGGTAGGAGCGCAGAGTCCAAGGCTCCCGGAAGCGGCAGCCGCGCCGGGCTCAGAGAGCAGGGTCTGAGGAACAACAACCCTCAGGGTCTTCTACCCAAGTCCCAGTCCGGGTGAAAGTTACTGCCTGGGGCCTCCGCTGCAAAGAGCTGGTCGGTCCGGGTGAAAGTTACTGCCTGGGGCCTCCGCTGCAGAGAGCTGGTCAAAACAACAGCAACCCTCAGGGCGGGCAAGACAGCCTCACGGGCTGGATCCTGCTATCCAAGTCTCAGTGAAAGTCTGTGCTCTCGGAGCTTGGGGAAGCGGCAGCCCATCCCCCCGCAGGCCAACGAAACAGCCTCACGGCCAGGGATTCTGAAGGCAACTTCCGGAAATCGAGCCAGGGGGAGAGTGTGGCCTCGTGGTCCGACCCTTCCATTCCAGTTCCAGTGAGGCATATTCAGTTTAACCCAGGGAACGCTCATAGAACCAACATCTGCCCAGGACTAAAGCCACTGATCACCAGACAAAGACAAGAAAAGCCAATCCTCCACGTTCAGAGATGACAAATTCCACAGAAGCACAGAAGCCCCAAAATACCAAGAAAAATAAGAAGAAAGGGGCGACTCTGGACACATTCTATGGAGCCAAAATACAAAATACAGAGCAGATAGAAGAAGATATACAAGAAAATTCTCCAAAATCTTCCAAAGGAAATAGAAACTCTCCACAAACCCATGAAGAATTTGAATCAGAAAGGACCAAAAAGATGGAAGCCCTCTGGGAGGAAAAGTGGGAAATGATGCAAAAGAAATTCACGCATCTACAAAACCAGTTTGACCAAACTGTAAAAGAAAACCAGGCTTTAAAGCAAGAACTAATAAAGCAAAGCCAAAACACCAAGAAATTAGAAGAGAACATAAAATATCTCACCGACAAGGTGATAGATCTGGAAAACAGGGGGAGAAGAGAAAATTTAAGAATAATTGGACTCCCAGAAAAGCCAGAAATAAACACCAAACTGGACATGGTGATACAAGATATAATCAAAGAAAATTGCCCAGAGATTCTAGAACAAGGGGGCAATACATCCACTGACAGAGCTCACAGAACACCTTCTACACTAAACCCCCAAAAGACAACTCCCAGGAATGTAATTGCCAAATTCCAAAGCTATCAAACAAAAGAAAAAATCCTACAGGAAGCCAGAAAAAGACAATTTAGATATAAAGGAATGCCAATCAGGATCACACAAGACCTTGCAAGTTCTACGCTGAATGATCGTAAGGCATGGAACATGATCTTCAGAAAGGCAAGAGAGCTGGGTCTCCAACCAAGAATCAGCTACCCAGCAAAACTGACTATATACTTCCAAGGGAGAGTATGGGCATTCAACAAAATAGAAGACTTCCAACTTTTTGCAAAGAAAAGACCAGAGCTCTGTGGAAAGTTTGATACCGAAAATCAAAGAGCAAGGAATACCTGAAAAGGTAAATATTAAGGAAAGGGGAAAAATGTTATCTTCTTTTACTCAAACTCTCTTCTATAAGGACTACATTTATATCAACCTATGTATACTAATATGTGGGGAAAATGTAATGTATAAATAGGGGGTAAAGAAAGACCAAATAGAATAATCATTCTCACACAAAGATTCACAGGGGAAGGGGAGGGGAAGAAAACTCCTATAAGAAGGAGAGGAAGAGAGGGGGGGGGTTACTTAAACCTCAATCTCAGGGAAATCAACTCTGAGAGGGAAAAACATCCAGATCCATTGGGATCTTGAATTCTATCTTACCCAACAAGGGTAAGGAGAAGGGAAAACCAAGGGGGGGAGGGGGAGAGGGAGAACAAAAAGGGAGGGAAAGAGAGGGGGGAGGGGGAGGGAACAAAAAGGGAGGGACTAAAAAGGGAAACATCAAGGGAGGGGACAAGGGGGACTGATCCAAAGTAAATCACTGGACTAAAAGGTAGAGCCGAAGAAGAAAAGGTTAGAATTAGGGAAGGCAATCAAAATGCCAGGGAGTCCACAAATGACAATCATAACTTTGAACGTGAATGGGATGAACTCACCCATAAAACGTAGACGAATAGCTGAATGGATTAGAATCCAAAACCCTACCATATGTTGTCTTCAAGAAACACACATGAGGCGGGTTGACACCCACAAGGTCAGAATTAAAGGATGGAGTAAGACCTTCTGGGCCTCAACTGATAGAAAGAAGGCAGGAGTGGTAATCATGATATCTGATAAAGCCAATGCAAAAATAGACCTGATCAAAAGGGATAGGGAAGGTAATTATATTTTGTTAAAAGGGACTCTAGACAATGAGGAAATATCATTAATCAACATGTATGCACCAAATAATATAGCACCCAAATTTCTAATGGAGAAACTAGGAGAATTGAAGGAAGAAATAGACAATAAAACCATACTAGTGGGAGACTTAAACCAACCATTATCAAATTTAGATAAATCAAATCAAAAAATAAATAAGAAAGAGGTAAAAGAAGTGAATGAAATCTTAGAAAAATTAGAATTAATAGACATATGGAGAAAAATAAATAGGGATAAAAAGGAATACACCTTCTTCTCAGCACCACATGGCACATTCACAAAAATTGACCATACATTAGGTCACAGAAACATAGCACACAAATGCAAAAAAGCAGAAATAATGAATGCAGCCTTCTCAGATCACAAGGCAATAAAAATAATGATTAGTAATGGTACATGGAAAACCAAATCTAAAACCAATTGGAAATTAAACAATATGATACTCCAAAACCGTTTAGCTAAAGAAGAAATCATAGAAACAATTAATAATTTCATCAAGGAAAATGACAATGGCGAAACATCCTTTCAAACCTTTTGGGATGCAGCCAAAGCGGTAATCAGAGGCAAATTCATATCCCTGAAAGCTCATATTAACAAACAAGGGAGAGCAGAGATCAATCAATTGGAAATGCAATTGAAAAAACTCGAAAGCGATCAAATTAAAAACCCCCAGCAGAAAACCAAATTAGAAATCCTAAAAATTAAGGGAGAAATTAATAAAATCGAAAGTGATAGAACTATTGATTTAATAAATAAGACAAGAAGCTGGTACTTTGAAAAAACAAACAAAATAGACAAAGTACTGGTCAATCTAATTAAAAAAAGGAAGGAAGAAAAGCAAATTCACAGCATTAAAGATGAAAAGGGGGACAGCACCTCCAATGAGGAGGAAATTAAGGCAATCATTAGAAATTACTTTGCCCAATTATATGGCAATAAATACACCAATTTAGGAGAAATGGATGAATATATACAAAAATACAAACTGCCTAGACTAACAGAAGAGGAAATAGAATTCTTAAATAATCCCATATCAGAAATTGAAATCCATCAAGCCATCAAAGAACTTCCTAAGAAAAAATCCCCAGGGCCTGATGGATTCACCTGTGAATTCTATCAAACATTCAGAGAACAATTAACCCCAATACTATACAAACTATTTGACATAATAAGCAAAGAGGGAGTTCTACCAAACTCCTTTTACGACACAAACATGGTACTGATTCCAAAACCAGGCAGGTCAAAAACAGAGAAAGAAAACTATAGACCAATCTCCCTAATGAATATAGATGCAAAAATTTTAAATAGGATACTAGCAAAAAGACTCCAGCAAGTGATCAGAAGGATCATTCACCATGATCAAGTAGGATTCATACCAGGGATGCAGGGCTGGTTCAACATTAGGAAAACCATCCACATAATTGACCACATCAACAAGCAAACTAGCAAGAACCACATGATTATCTCAATAGATGCAGAAAAAGCCTTTGATAAAATACAACACCCATTCCTATTAAAAACACTAGAAAGCATAGGAATAGAAGGGTCATTCCTAAAAATAATAAACAGTATATATCTAAAACCAACAGCTAATATCATCTGCAATGGGGATAAACTAGATGCATTCCCAATAAGATCAGGAGTGAAACAAGGATGCCCATTATCACCTCTACTATTTGACATTGTACTAGAAACACTAGCAGTAGCAATTAGAGAAGATAAAGAAATTGAAGGCATCAGAATAGGCAAGGAGGAGACCAAGTTATCACTCTTTGCGGATGACATGATGGTCTACTTAAAGAATCCTAGAGATTCAACCAAAAAGCTAATTGAAATAATCAACAACTTTAGCAAAGTTGCAGGATACAAAATAAACCCACATAAATCATCAGCTTTTCTATATATCTCCAACACAGCTCAGCAGCAAGAACTAGAAAGAGAAATCCCATTCAAAATCACCTTAGACAAAATAAAATACCTAGGAATCTATCTCCCAAGACAAACACAGGAACTATATGAACACAACTACAAAACACTCGCCACACAACTAAAACTAGACTTGAACAATTGGAAAAACATTAACTGCTCATGGATAGGACGAGCCAATATAATAAAAATGACCATCCTACCCAAACTTATTTATCTATTTAGTGCCATACCCATTGAACTACCAAAATACTTCTTCACTGATTTAGAAAAAACCATAACAAAGTTCATTTGGAAGAACAAAAGATCAAGGATATCCAGGGAAATAATGAAAAAAAACACATATGATGGGGGCCTTGCAGTCCCAGACCTCAAACTATATTACAAAGCAGCAGTCATCAAAACAATTTGGTACTGGCTAAGAAACAGAAAGGAAGATCAGTGGAATAGACTGGGGGAAAACGACCTCAGCAAGACAGTATACGATAAACCCAAAGATCCCAGCTTTTGGGACAAAAATCCACTATTCGATAAAAACTGCTGGGAAAATTGGAAGACAGTGTGGGAGAGACTAGGAATAGATCAACACCTCACACCCTACACCAAGATAAATTCAAAATGGGTGAGTGACTTAAACATAAAGAAGGAAACCATAAGTAAATTGGGTAAACACAGAATAGTATACATGTCAGACCTTTGGGAGGGGAAAGGCTTTAAAACCAAGCAAGATATAGAAAGAATCACAAAATGTAAAATAAATAATTTTGACTACATCAAACTAAAAAGCTTTTGTACAAACAAAACCAATATAACTAAAATCAGAAGGGAAACAACAAATTGGGAAAAAATCTTCATAGAAACCTCTGACAAAGGTTTAATTACTCATATTTATAATGAGCTAAATCAATTGTACAAAAAATCAAGCCATTCTCCAATTGATAAATGGGCAAGGGAAATGGATAGGCAGTTCTCAGATAAAGAAATCAAAACTATTAACAAGCACATGAAGAAGTGTTCCACATCTCTTATAATCAGAGAGACTCATCCTGTTTCTTATTATCTGTTTCTAATAACTAAAACATTTGCCCATTAAGTCTGTTGCTGGGAATAGAGATTAGCAGTGAATCAGATACATTGAGCCCTGGTTTTCTATTACAAAAGCTAGTTTGAAATTAGTTTTTTTTTTTTTAAATTGCAGATTATAAACTTCAATATTGTTGCAAATATATTTATTTTTATCACTTCTTTGCTTAAATGCCAGGGTCTTTTGTCTAAAAAATGACCTCTACTATCTTGGTTTCTTTAGAGGGTTAAAAGCTTCCCTGTCTTCTCTGAATAGCACCCAGCACCTTTTCCTTATTCAGAAATCAGCTTCATTTCTCACTCTCAGTAACTTCTTGCTATAACATGGAAGACACTTTGTGGCACTATAACTGTGGACTAAAACAAGAACAGACTTGGGGTCGATGATTCCCTATTGTCTTCTCATTAACTCATCTAAGGAAATAGTGTCCCTGTTTCTCCCTAAAGAGACCCAAGTCTTATCCTCCTAGCCTACAGTTTCAATCTGTGCCAGTTGTTCTTTTCACGAAGGTGCTGGTAAATATTTAACCACCAGCTCTGAAGATCTGGGAAGCACTTTTCCCTCTTATCACTTAACTTCTATTTTTATTCTGCAATGTTTGTCTACATGGGATACCCAACACCATCAGTTTGCAGGCTTGTGACCCAAGTCACTGAAGGGATCACGGTTGAATTTCCTATACATGAACAAAGGCAACCTCCAAGGAATAAATGTAATTATATTCCTAAATGAGGAGATTTGACTAGAGATCTCTAAGGTGCCCAGTGAGATAATGATAGAGCTAATGTTAAATGCAGGAATGTGAGAGGTCAACAAGACCATTCTCTTCTCTTGTAGACTTTTCTGCCTCTGAAAGATTTTCCAAATTCATTGGATTGCAAATTGAAAACCATACTGATGGGGAAAATTGGCAAGTACACCCATCCCATACTTTATTATTATTGTTAACTTTATTTTTTCAATTATATGTAAAAACTATTTTTGACAATTGTTTTAACATCTGGTAATTCAGATTCTTTCCCTCCTTACCCCCAAGCAATAAGTACTTTCCTATAGTTTAAAACAGTGATTTTATGCATTACATATTTCCATATTGCTCATGCTCTGACAGAAGACACATACAACATAGAGAATTTAAAAGTTATGAAGAAAATAAAGTAGAAGATGGTATGCTTTGATCTGTGATCAAGCCCTGAGTTTTAGCATTTGCCAATTTCTTAGGTATAAATGCTAATACCAAAATTTAACAATCACTATTTTGACAGCTTGGAGCTGCCTTGGGCACATATCTATGTCTTCTGCCTTAAAAATTTTTACTTCTTCCAAAGGTCATTTCAAATGACTCTTTCAACTTGAGACCTATCATGTAATGTCACTTTGTAAATTATTTTATGTTTACTTCACATATATTCTACATTTACTTTCATGTACCATACTGTTTATCCAATGGAACATACAGTTTAAGTATTGAGATTGTATATATACATATATACAAATACATATTTGGATGTATGTGTATATATGGACACTTATATATGTATGTGTACACATATGCATATATATGTATGTGTGTTTATGTATAAGCATGTGTATATATTCATAGCATTTGGAAGAGAATAAATGCTTACTAAATAAAGAAAAATAAATTCAAATCATTTTAAAGCTTATTATATGCCAATAAGTATGTTATATGATTAGGATAAAAAATAAAAAATCAAAGATTTTAATTTCAAAAGATGAAGCTAAAAATTAAAGTAGCAAAACCACAGTAATAGTAGCATTATGTCACTTTAATGTTTGCAAAACATTTCATAATTTTAAAATAATTTTTGTGCTCACAATAACTTAGAGAGATGTTTTTGTTTTATTGTCCCTATTTTTACAAAAAAGGAAACAGATAAAAGGCAAAAGACTTGCTCAGTTACATCGCTAGTAAATATATAAGGCAAGATGTGTAATCAGGTTTTTGTAACTCCATGTCCAGTGCTTGATGCACTTTCAACCTAGCTGCTTAGATAGTACATAAAGACTATTGATGGCCAGAGGAAACATTGCTCCAAAATATTGGTTCATCATTTCTGAAATGGAGAATACTGGAATGAAAGGAAAGGGCAATCATCCCTCAATCAGTGTGTCTATAGGGGAGGAATTTCTCAAAAGAACAATATCCCTCATGGGTGGTGTGACATTTGTTCAGAAAGTATGAAAGAGGTGCTTAGAAAGAAGAGAATGATGTAAAATATATTGTAAATGGTATTCCTGCAGAATCAATTATCCTATCAAGTGCTACCAGGGATGGAAGTTCCTTGGCAAAAGTTCTTTGTTGTTTTCTGAGAAGACATTATCAACAACATTGTCTTTAAAATACATTGTGCACTGGTATTCTCTAGGACAAATTACAAATAGACAAGTTTTCCTATTTCCTAGTACCCCTAACTTTACATGACTAATACTTCAGTTTTGTTTAAAGGAAAAAGTTTTAATGCTTTTGGAGCTCAGAATCAGGTATCAGGATGATGGAGGTGCTGAGCAAGGATATTAATGGTACTGAAGAACCTGAAGCATGATCTTCTCTGGGAAGTTTTAAAAGAAAGAGTAGCCCTCCTAAATATAGAGGCAATCTTGTCAGGAGGCAGAGGCTACACAGAGATGTTATTCGGTTTTCTGGAATCAATTCTTTCCCTCCCATGAAAAAGATGGTGAAATATCACGTTCACATTATGAGTGTGTGAGTTATCTTTCCCCAAATCAATGTATGCTTTTTTAAAAAAATTGTATCCCTCAATTAAACAGTTCCGGATACATAAGATTTGTCATTCTTTAACCAAGTAAATAAAAGTAGAATGGCTTCAAATAGAAGAAAAATAGGAGAGTTATGCTAGCATTTCTATGGTAATTTATTTTCATTGATGACAGCAGGGATACCATTGCAACATGTCAAAATGGTAGTTAAAATTTAATTCAGGCAAAGTATCTGGATCAGACCAAGTATATAGTTATTCTTTTTATGTAAGTGGACCTTTCCTCACACCTCAATGCAAATGAATTCTTACATAATGTAAATTTGCTCTGTCCCACCCACTTCACTTGGCATATTTAAAAAGTCTTTACCATGTCATAAATGTCCTAAGATGCAGATATAATAAATGCTGTACCATGTATTCACAGAATTATGAAGTAAAAGGTAAGGTTTGTGATGACGAATGGATAGCACTATAGTTATAGTAGTCTCTCGGTAACCGAGGATGACGATTGTCTTTGTGCGTTTTCATCTATGATAGATGAGTGTGCACAAAGATACTTGTGTGTGAAGGAGATTTAAGTGGAAAAGTCGATGCACAGAGACAGTCCCACTCTCTCGGCATTGGAAGCCTGGGTCCAGTGGCATGAAAAGTCGTTACACCTGGAGACTTCCTCAGCTGCATTGGATGGCCGTGTTGTCTTTTGTGCTCCATCACACCCTGAGCACTCCACAGTGCTTTGCTGCGTCGCCCTCTCAGCCGTTGAACCTTCTTGTTGGGTTGGTTTCTTCCAACTGTTCAGCTGAAGCAGTCTTCACATGCTGGGTGAGCAAAGCCCTGGTTCACTATACAGTAAAGTTAACATAGGTGTGGAATGTGTTGTTTCTTTCCCAAGTGTATCTAAGCTTTATTACTGGTGATTGACTTTGAAATTTATGAAGCCATTGAGGTATGTATCTTAGAATGCCTCTTCCCCTCCTCTCTTGCATATCTGACAATAACAAGCAATATTATTATGAACTAGTCCTTAAACTTTTAAAAATCTTGAAATATTTGGATTTATCTTTTCTTTTTTATTTATCTTTTCAATACAAGGAAAAAAATCACTCAAATGATAAAATGTTACTGCCAACTTTTTCTTTGCCAACTTTTTTGATTCAATAGTCAGTTATGATGCTTTCCTTTCCTCTTCTGCAAACTTTGCAAATAACACCTTTATCAGATCCTCAAGAGGAATCTTTGTTTGGATTTCTTTCAGAATTTCTTTCTAAGAAAGTCAAATTGGTTTGAAGTGAATTTAAATAAAGTAAGAAATATCTGTATACAGAATAAATTCATTATGAAAGTGATATTATTTTAATGCATGAAGAGAAAGAAAGAAAGGAAGGAAGGAAGGAAGGAAAGGAGGAAGGAAGGAAGGAAGGAAGGAAGGAAGGAAGGAAGGAAGGAAGAAGAGGGAGGAAAGAAGGGAGGAAGGAAGGAAGGGAGGGAGGAAAGGAGGAAGGAAGGAAGGGAGGGAGGGAGGGGAACAAAGGAAGGAGGGAAGGAAGGAAGGAAAGAAGAAAAAAAGAAAGAACAAAAGAAGAAATCAAGAAAATGAAAGGAGGAAGGAAGGGAGGAAAGGAGGAAGGAAGAAACAATATATGTAGAAGATGGTAGAGAAGATACACAGAAACATCTGATATCTACCAAATTATCCTCCAGAGAACTATGATATAATGCCTCAAAATGAGTTTTGGAGCAGAGTAACCCACAGAAAGAGTGGGTGAAATATTTTTTTCAACCCAAAACAACATAGAATTCAAGCAAGGGAGGTCTATTGCATGAGGGTGGAAGTAGAGCACAAAGCAGCATATCAAGACAGGCCCCATCATGGTAAGATGCCTTGGGAACAGCTGTATCAGTAGCAAAGGCAGAGTTCTTAACCTCAGATGATAAGGGAGGAGGGAATCAGAGAACTACTCAGAAGGATTTTACGTGGGGCCACTTTGGCTGATTCTGATACAAGAATCTTGTCACATTACCCATATGTATTTCTAGGTAGCAGTTCTGAGTCTGTCTCAAGGTAAGGAGAAGCAATAGCAAGTACCAGAGCTTATAGCCTGAAAACAACAACATAAAACAAACAAAAAAAAACAAAACAAAAATAAAAAGGAACATTTTTTTCATAGTTCACAGTATAAAAGAATGTTTGCAATTACTCACAGAGCAGAGCACAGGCCTGGAGAATATTAAACATCTTCTGCTTACATCATACCATCTTAGAAGAACCAAAAGTAATGAGATTCCTAGAGCCAGTTCTGGAGGCAGCTGCCCAAAGAACCTAAAGCTTGGAATTAGTTCTATCTTCACCACAATCAGAGATCCAATTTATCAAGTTTTTTTTAAGAGTTAAAAGGAAAGAAAAAGGGATAAAAAGAAAAAAAAGCAACAAAAAGAAACTCAACATTAAAAGATATTTTGATGACAAGGACGGGTATAACCCAAACTTAAAATAAGACAAGATTCAAAGTCTCCAAAAAAAAAAAGGTAATTGGTCTCAAGCTGAATAAGAATTCATGGAGAAGCTTAAAATTATTTTAAAATCAAATACGAAAGCTAGGAGAAAAAATGGGGAAAAGAAATGAGAGCAATACAGGAAAATCATAGAAAAAGAATAAAAAGCTTAGTAAGGAGGCACAAAAAATACTGAATAAATTAAAATCATAAGAAACAGAATAGCCTAATCTGTAAAAGAGGCACAAAAATTCTAATGAAGAGAACAACTACCTAAAAAGTAGTATTTTCCAAATGGAAAAATATATGTGAAATACACTGAAGAAAAACTCCTTAAAACACAAAATTGGCCATATGGAAAATAGAAAGAAAAATTCACTGAAGAAAATACTGTTTTATAAAGTAAGAGATGGCAATATGGAAAGGAGGTGCAAGAAAATTATACTTTAAAATTTAGAAATGGACAAGTGGAAGCTAATGTCTCCATTAGACATTGAGAAATAATAAAAGTCAAAAGAATGGGTGAAAAATGAAGAAAACATGAATTATCTCATTGGAAATGCAAATGACCTGAAAATGAATGCAGTGAAAATGAGCTAAGGATTATTAGACACCCTAAAAGCCATGAAAAAAATTAAAAGAGCTTAGATATCATCATTCAATAAATTATCAAGGAAAACGGCCCTGATATTCTAGAACTAGAAGGTAAAATAGAAACTAAATGAATCCATCTATTTATTATCTCTTGAAGGAGATCGCAAAAAGATAGCTCCAAGGAACATGATAGCCAAATTTCAGAACTCCCTGGTCAAGGAGAAAATATTATGAACAACCAAAAAAGAACAAAGAAACAACTCAGGTATCATGGAGTCACAGTCAGGATAACACAAAATTAAGCTAATTTTAAAGACTCAGAGGACCTGGAATATGATAATCCAGAAGGAGTTAGAATTTCAACCAAGAATCACTTACTCAAAAAAGCTGAACATACCCCTTCAGGAGAAAAATGCTATTCAATGAAATAGAAGATTTTAAAATATTCTTAATGAAAATAACAGAGCTGAATGGAAACTATACCTCTCAAATAAAAGATTTAAGAGAAGTATGACAAGGTCAATAGGAAAGAGAAGTTAAAAGACATGCTGTTAGGTTAAAAAGTTCACATAGCTACATGGGAACTTAATTCTTATAACTCCTAAGAACTTTATCATTTTAGAGATGGTAGAAGGCATAGACCTAGACATTGGGCAAGAGTGTGAGTTCAATATCATGGGATGATATCCAAAAATAATAAATTAAAGGCATGAGAAAGAGGAATGCATTGGGAGAAGGGAGGAGGGAAATAGAATGGGGTAAATTATCTCACATAAAAGAGGCATGAAAGAGCTTTTACATTGGAGAGGAAGATGGGTGGGGGCTTATTCTCAACAGACTTATCTCAATGAAGAAATGACATACACAATCAATTGGATATAAAAATCTGTCTTTCCCTACAGGAAAGTAGGAGGGGAAGAGGATAAAAGAAGAGCATAGGACTGAATTAAATAGGATCAGGACAGCATTGTACACAATGACAGGAACACTGTATGATGAAGAACTGTGAATTATTTAGCTATCCTCAGCAATACAATAATCCAAAACAATCTCAAATGACTTATGATAAAAAAATATCATTTGATTCCAGAGAAAGAACTAATGGTGTGTGAATTCCCACCAAATCAATCTTTTTTTCACTTTCTTAAATACATTGAAGTTTCCTTACACAAGAAAAGTAATATGGAAAAATGTTTTATATGACTACACATATAAAATTTATATCAGATTATTTATCAGCAGGGGATGTGGAGAGGCAGGGAAGTAGAGAAAACGAGGCTCAGTATTGTTTTTAAGATGTTGGAAATGTTTATATGTAATTAGAGGAAAATAAAATAAAATTTCAATATGGAATAATATATGCAAAACATATAACTACACTGGGAAATTTTCCAAATGATTGGAAGTGGGAGTGTTTTCATTCTCAGCCATTATCAAGAAAAGAAATGACAATTCTGAATGTGTGATTAATTATCAATGCATATACCTAAACTCAAATGCTTTTTTAAAATTATCTCTACTAATTTTGAGGTCATGAGTTATATTTTATAAAATAATTTTTAAAAGGAATAGATTAGTATTTTTTTTACAAAATAGCACACCTTCAGTTAGATGACTAACAAAGTTACAAAGGGTATATGATATTGTTATATGTATTCCTTGTTGATTATAAACATGTTAATAAAATCTCTCCTTCAATATGGTGCCATGGCTAACTTAAGATTATATAGCTTTAATCATAGATATATCCATGGAAAATATTCCTTCATTTTATCCTCAGAAGATCAATATGAAGCAAGGTTTAAAGAAGAAGGATCATGAAGCATTATCTAATGTCTACTTTTTGCCAATTACTGTGCTAGATGCTACAGATAGCAATTCAAATTACTTATTTATTTATTACTTTCTGCTAGATTTGCCACTGGAACAGAGGATTTTCTGGGCAAGATCCAATGAGAAAAGGGATTCCTTATAGATGAATAGATCCTCTTCCTATTTGCATGTGATTGAAGTAATCCACAGAAAATTACAGTACCTTCTTAAGAAGACTCACTACCAATCAAAGGAGAATTATTCATCAAACACAACAACAACAACAAAAAGTGGATGTATTATGTTTATTATCCAGATTGTGACATGTAAATAGATTGGGATGCTCCATTACATTAGTAAATTTGTCTATCATTTCCTAAAAAGAATAGATTAGAATTAAGAGCGCTATCAGGATTGCATCTAGAAAACAATATACAATTTTCAGTGATTACAACTTTCTCCCTGACACAAAATTATATCTTTTGGACATGGTTATCTTTCCTATGAGAATATATGACTGAATATTAAAGAACACAGTAATCCTCAAAGAAAGAAAACTATAGAGAACCCAAAGAGAAATAATTGGCAATCAGGAAGCTCTACTATATTAGCAACTATGATTTATAAAAATATGGCAAAACATTATGCAAAAATGTATGATTAAAAATGATGCATATTAATCTTGCAGCAAGATTAAGAGACTCGTGTTGCAATTTTAGAATGAAATGGAAACTAAAGGAAAGTCTCCCATTTATTGAGTACATCAAATAATAGCAAATAATCTCTGAGAATAGGAACATCAGGCTTCAAGTCTGTCCCCCAAATCAATACTCCAATTGAAACAAAGACTTGGGGTGGGTAAAATATACTAAGAATTACCAATTGTTATAGAGAACAGTGCCTATCAAATGGATTTCCTGTATTAGAACATGTTCACTTGTTAACTCCATTGAAGTAGTTCTAATCTTATGTATGTCTCCATAAGTATTAATAGGCAAATGACAAGTCCAAGTACCATTTCATTTTCGTTGTTTGGGATATGGGATGACTACACATTCAGATTGAAAACAGCCTACATATTGCTTTATGCTCCCATCTTCTATGGACTGTTTGCTCTGATTATAGAAATTCCCTATAAAATAAAAAGGCAGGAACAGGATTATAACAGGAGCAACAGTAGTCACTTTCAGCAAAAAACCTTAAAGGCACAAAATGGTAAATCACTTGTATATCAACATTCTTAACTTTAATTGACCTCAAGTAAGAGTCACAGTTGCTAATTACCCATGTAGTGAATATTCTACCTCATAGCCAGACTCAGTGTTAATCGGGTGGAAAATATTCCTATTAAAAAGTAAGTAACAAAATTGGGAAAATAAGTCAGAAGACATCCCATATTAGCTATGAGGAAGTTGTCCTCTCAAGTTTTCACAAATGAAGGCCTCCATCTGTCACGATTCGGGATCACACACCATATGACTTTTACTCATTTAATGGATTACTGACAGTGATCTGAATTTATAACACAAGATAATGTCTGTTGTAGTTCTAAGATATTTTATATCCAATGGCAAGTTTCATTAACCATAAATTAAGGCTATATCTAATTAAGCTGTTAGAAGTACAAATAATCAAATTACTTTGTGAATCACATAGAATCATATCTTACTAGAAAAAGCCTCATTTGTATGTAAAGAATTTAATATGTTAAAGAAGTAAAAATATGAATTTAAAAAATTTGTCAAAAATAAAATAAAAATATTTACTATAATAAGGACTTTAAAGTGGTAGGACATTAAGACAAATCTGCTCAATTGCATATAACTTCTTTGGTGATAAAATTGTTTAAAAAGTGGGAAATCACACTAACATTTACAAACTAAAATATGATATTAAAAGCAGTATTAATTTTATAGTGAAATATGTATAATATTACATCTTAAGTGAAAGGTGGGTTAGGTGTAAGTTGGACCTCATTTAAGTCAGTGGAAAGAAAAAGAATTGAGGAATTAACCTGACATGGAAATTTGGGGAGAGAAATCAAAGATAGGAGGAGATTATAAAGTTGTTTTGTCAGAGCAGAGACTGATAGAAGCAACTAAGAAAAGGCTTCAATTAAGTGAATATTGATTGTTGGGCGAGAGAACTCATTTCATTGGCTAAGTACTTCACAGTTAACATCCTTTCTCACCACTTAGAGTTGGAAAAAGATGAGGTTTCCCTCAAATTCCCCTCAAATTTCCCTCAAAATTGCTTGTAGCTCTATGTTGCCACCTATGGTTTGAGAAAAAGCAGATGGAACGACAAACTTAGAAATTAGTTTGTATCTTTATATCTGAGAATTGCACTGCTTGAAAATTCAATCTGAAGTTTATTATTGTGAGTTCTGTCCTGACTAAAGAATAAAGTATCTTGATTTCTGAATAACTGGCTAGTTTGATTTATATGGAGTAGAAATAGCGATCCTGAATAGCTTTTTATTTCTCTGGCTGAAATGGAATTGCCAATCAAAACAAGAGGTTGCATTTCCTTTTGAGGTGATAGTAAGTTGAAAGAATGTGTAAATACTATTTTGGTGTATAAAGGAGAATATTAGTGAGTACCAAACAACAAACAGGAAGCAAAGAAGTATATGAGTTTTACCTTAATTAAATGTTCCTCTGCTGGCTTGCAACATGTTACATGTATCCCCATTATACCTAACAGATATTAAGTACATTGGCAGAAGAATGCCACCTTAGTTTTGGCTTATATGTGAATTATGGTGTGGTTTTATTACTTATACATTTGCTGAATTATGTGAATCTTATTCATAAAAACAAACCCTTAAACTTTAAGTAGTTTTAGGGGGAAAATTATTGTCATTTGTTAAAAAGGGAGCTAGAAAGAAGAGGTGTCTCCTCTTCTCAGGTTCTGGAAGTACTTTATACAGGGTTTCAATAAAGGTATTTGAACAAGAATCACACATGAATAATAAAAGAAATTCAAAACACAAGTTTGTTGGACTCAAAACAAGACCTGGGGAGGTGTGGTCAAGATGGTGGCATAGAGGCAGAGAAAGTTCAGACCTCTGAAAACCCTTCCTTACCCTTCCCTACAAACTAAATGTTCATAGGGGACTGAAAAATCAAACCTAACAATAAGACAGAGCCAAGGAACCATCCTGCTAGACTCAACTTAAAAGGTAGGCATCACAAAAGCCTGAATTGAGAACACTTGGGTTTATGGGGAAGGTAGAAGGAAGATCCCAGGACCTCTTCCCCACCTAGAGTGCTGAACCTCCAGCGATAGCTGGAATCTCTGGGTGGGCAAGGGTGCTGGTCTGGAAGGAGTATCTTGCAGGCAAAGCTGAGCTGGGCTTAGAGTGTCGAACACAGGCAGTAGGGAAGCAGTTCGAGAAGAAGCACAGAGTACAGAGTGGGCAGCCTAGTTGGAGCAGTGGAGACACTCCATATTGCTCCCCTCCCTGAGGTTTTGGCCTCAGGTCACATCCAGCTCAACCCAGCTTGACTTAATCTCATCAAAGCCTTCAGAGGGCAGGGAAGTTCAAGTTCCAACACCCCTCCCACATAGACTGTGCTGAGAGATTTGCTGAGTAAGCTTGAAGGGTGGAGGCTGACAGAAAAGCCCAAAACAACAGATCCAAAAAAAAAAAATGACAAGAGCAAGAGCCCAGGCAACTTCATGTAATAAAGATGGGGTAAAGATGAGCAAACAACAAAAAAAGAAAAAAGAAATTACAATTGACAGCTTCTATACAGGCACTGAAGAAGGAGCAAAAGGAACAGAGAAGGATGAGGGAACAATAAGCAAAAAAACAGAAACCACAGCGAATTGGATACAGTCTTTGGAAGAACTCAAAATACAATTGAAAACACAAGAGAGGCTGAACATAACTCGGAAAAGAACTTAAAAAGCAAGATGAGTCAGCTGGAAACAGAAAACAGTGTCTTGAAAGCCAAAATTAATCAGCTTGAAAATGAGGCAAAGAAGATAAAGATGACCTCCAAAGAAAATTAGACCAAAAGGAGAAGGATGACCAAAAAGCCAGGGATGAAATCCAGTCTTTAAAAACCAGAATACAACAATTATAAGCAAGTGACTTCACGAGGCAACAGGACACCATAAAACAAAATCAAAATAATGAAAAAAAATGAGGAAAATATAAAGCATCTCATTCACAAAATAGAAGATTTAGAAAATCATTCCAGGAGAGACAACTTAAGAATTATTGGTCTAATGGAAGACCATGACAAAAGAAAAAGCCTGGACATCATACTACAGGAAATTATCCAAGAAAACTGCCCCAATATTCTAGAACAAGAGGGAAAAGTGGAGATTAAAAGAATCCACAGATCACCACTTGTTCTTAATCCCCAACTGACTATACCCATGAATGTTATAGCAAAATTCAAGAACTATCAGACTAAGGAAAATATATTACAAGCTGCTAAGAAGAAGTCATTCAGATACCTTGGAACTAAAGTGAGGATAACACAAGGAATATCATATTCTGGAAAGCAAGGGAACTAGGTCTACAACCAAGAATCAACTACCCAGAAAAACTGATTACATTCTTACAGGGGAAAGTATGGTCATTCAACAAAATAGAAGAATTCCGAGCATTTGTAAAGAAAAGACTGGACCTGAACAGAAAAATTGATGCCCAAACACAGAACTCAAGAGAATCATCAAAAAGTAATTAAGAAAGAGGAAGAAAAGAAAAACAAAAGCAAAAAAAAATAAATAACCACCTTTTATTAAGAGACCCAATAAGTTAAAAATGATTATGTATCCCTATAAGAAAAGAGGTCATTTGTGACTCTTAAAAACTGTTGTTATAACCTGGGCAGCTAGAATAATTACACTTAGAGGGAACATTGACAAACTGTATAGGATGAAATGGCAAGCCAAAAATATGTATATAGATATATGTATGCATGAATACATATATATGTGTGTATATATGTATATATACAAATAGAGCTAAAAAAGAAGTTAATACTAAAAGAAGTGGGAAAAGAAACTGAAGGGGGTAAGTTTATATGTCACAAAGAAGCACATGGCAGGAGGGGGAAGAACACCAATACATTGGAAGGGTAATTCTCCTCCTACCTGGCTCACCCCCAAACTGTAATATTTATTGGAAAAGATGGGGAAATGAAAAAACAGGGGATAATAGAAGGTTTGTAGCAAGGTACAGAGGAGTTGAGGGGAAAGAGAGAATGTTGCTGCTGGTGAAGCAAAGGAGATAGATGCCCCCTGCCGAGAGGCAGCAGCAGGGGTCTGATAAGGGCTGTTGGTCATTGAATGACTGGACTGATGTTCAGTTCCCTCTATGCCCCAGAAAATATAGTTCACTTATGTGAATGCAAATTCAAATAAGATAAAATGTAATAACAAATTTGGATTTTAGAGGTATCAGGAAAAAGGGGAAAGGGTTGTCCCTAAATAAGGATGGAGTCTTCCTCTGCTTTGGAGCTAAGGCCAGGCCTCACAGGCTGGTGGAGGGTTTCTCCCACTCCCGTCCTCTGCACTGGTTTTGCCAATTTCAGAATCTCAGCAATAGACAGAAAGCAACAAGAACAATTCTGACTTTCAGAGCTGATTGGGCTGGTATCTTCGGGCTGAACACAATATCGGCACCACTCTCCAGAGACTATGAAGAACAACTGCCTCACACTCCCCATGCCAGGAAGGTAGTGAAGTTGGCGGGAAGGAAGTGCTAGTCACAAGACCCAACTACCACTCCCAGTTGCCCCTTCCTCCACCAACAGTCAGTCTTGTTTCCTTTCTAAAAGAGGTTGGAGATAGGAAATATGTATTGAAATTGACTCTAAGAGGGAAGAACAAACCAATCCATTAGGGCAGAGAATTGATTTGCATCCTATAGGGAAGTAGAAGGGTAACAAACAGATTGGTGGGGAGGGAAGCAGTACAAAGGAGAGAGAAGGTGGGGGTAGTTTAAAAAAACTGTAAAGAAAATAAGGGGGGGATAAAAAGGAAGGGGGTAGAAAGGGAAATAAAATAAGGGTGGGAATTAGGGGGACTGATTAAAAAACAAAACATTGCTATAGATGGAAATAGTGAAAGAAGAAAAGGCAGGATTAGGAGTAGAAATCAAAATGCTGGGAAATACACATCTGGTAACCATAACTCTGAATGTGAATGGAATGAACTCACCCATAAAATGCAAGCGAATAGCAGAGTGGATTAGAAACCAAAACCCTACCATAAGCTGTCTACAAGAAACACACATGAGGAAGGTAGATACTCATAGGGTCAAGGTAAGAGGATGGAGCCAAATCTATTGGGCATCAACTAATAAAAAGAAAGCAGGAGTTGCAATGATGATATCTGACAAACCCAAAGTAAAAATAAATCTGATTAAAAGGGATAGGGAAGGTAATTACATCCTGATAAAAGGAAGTATAGACAATGAGGAAATATCTGTACTCAACATGTATGCACCAAATGGCATAGCATCCAAATTTCTAAAGGAGAAACTAGGGGTGCTCAAGGATGAAATTAATAGAAAAACTATACTAGTGGGAGACCTGAACCTTCCTCTATCTGAACTAGATGAATCAAACCAAAAAATAAATAAGAAAGAGGTAAGAGAAGTGAATGAAAAATTAGAGTTAGTAGATATGTGTAGAAAAGTAAATAGGGACAAAAAGGATTACACCTTCTTTTCAGCATCACATCGTACATTCACAAAGATTGACCATGTATTAGGGCATAAAAATATTGCGAATAAGTGCAAAAGAGCAGAAATAAAAAATGCAACCTTCTCAGATCACAATGCAATGAAAATAATAATTAGTAAGGTTACATAGAAAGGCAAATCAAAACTTAATTGGAAATTAAATAATATAATTCTCCAGAATTGGTAAGTTAAAGAACAAATCATAGAAACAATTAAAAATTTCATTGAAGAAAATGGCAATGATGAAACATCCTTTCAAAATCTATGGGATGCAGCCAAAGCAGTATTCAGTGGGAAATTAATATTCTTGAGTTCATATAATAACAAATTAAGAGAGGGCAGATGTCAATGAATTGGGCATGCAAATTAAAAAACTAGAAAGTGAACAAATTAAAAACTCTCAGATGAAGACTAAATTAGAGATCCTAAAAATCAAAGGAGAAATTAATCAAATTAAAAGTCAAAGAACTATTGATTTCATAAATAAGACTAGAAGCTGATACTTTGAAAAAACAAATAAAATAGACAAAGTACTCATCAATCTAATTATAAAAAGGAAAGAAGAAACTAAATTGACAGTATCTAAGATGAAAAGGGAGACCTCACCTCTAATGAAGAGGAAATTAAGGCAATCATTAAAAACTATTATGCCCAATTATATGGAAATAAATATGGCAATCTAGGTGATATGGATGGATATTTGCAAAAATATAAATTGCCTAGACTAACAGAGGAAGAAATAGACTACCTAAACCACCCCCTATCAAAAAAAGAAATTGAACAAGTAATCAAAGAACTCCCTAAGAAAAAATGCTCAGGTCCAGATGGATTCACAAATGAAGTCTATCAAGCATTCAAAGAACAATTAATCCTAATATTGTATAAAGTATTTGACAGAATAAACAAAGAAGGAGTTCTACCAAATTTCTTTTATGAAACTAATATGATACTGATTCCAAAGCCAGGCAGTTCAAAAACAGAGAAAGAAAACTATTGACGAGTGTCCTTAATGAATATAGATGCAAAAATCTTATATAGTGTAATAGATAATATTGGAGGGGGTATATTTGATGAATAAATGATGACTAATGGATCAGGTAGTTATCTTCTTTTGACTACCCTCTTCCCTCTATATCTCCCTTTCTCCTTCTCCCAGTCTCTTCTTTCCTTACCCCTTTCTTCTTCAGCCTCCTTCTATGTTACTCAGGGTGAGCTATAATGTTTCAGAGGAAATACTCCTTTCTCTTCTTTATCTCAAATAAGGGTTTATTGGGGAAAACAAGAAAATATGGAGGATGAAGATAAAAGGGTTGGAGATTTCCCTATTATCAACAGTGAGTCTTAGGTTGGATGATATTGAGAGAAATGGCAATTCAGCCACTACCATGAAACAAAACTAATCAGAGAGAGAGAGATATGGACTATTGTCCTTCTTCTGCCTTCAAATCAGCCAGGACTCCTCCAACTTGATTATCCCAAGTCCCAGAGATAAACCCAGCTTCTTGCTTCAAATTCACCACCATCAGCCAAAAAGCTCTGAAAAACATTCAGCAGTTTGCTCTTGTCTTCAACTGTTTCCAGGTCACATTCCAAATGGAATCTTCCTTTGATTGACATCTGATCGATCTCCAGCTTCTTGTCTTACTGGATGCCTTGTAATTTCTCTCTTCTCTACAATAGGATATTAGCAAAAAGACTCCAGCAAGTTATAACGAGGAGAATGGAGCAGAACCCGGAGAATATTGTACACAGAGACTGATACATTGTGGTTAAATGGAATGTAATGAACTTCTCCATTAGTGGCAATGCAGTGATCCTGAACCACATGGAGGGATCTATGAGAAAAACGACTATCCACATTCAGATGAAAAAAATGTGATAGTAGAAACACCGAAAAAAAAAAAAACAACAACTGTTTGACTACATGTGTCGAAGGGATATGGCGGGGTATGTAGACTCTAAGTTATCATCCTAGTGCAAACATCAATAACATGGAAATAGGTTTTGATCAAGGACACATGTAATACCTAGTGAAATTGTGCCTCAGCTATGGGAAGGGTGGAGAGAGGGGAGGGAGGGAAATAAGTTGGGTGAATGGAGGGAGGGAAATAATATGATTCTTGTAACCAAGGAATAATATTTTAAATTGACTAAATAAATTAATTTAAAAAACAACAACAATCCTGTGGATCAAGGTGAGAGGAAACCAAAAATTCATTGCAGCCATTTCTAGCATTCCTAAACATTTACTGGAGTCAGGCATTCTGGGTATAAGTTACATCTAATCATGTAAAGTTGATTTCAATTATTATTAAGTGGTAAGTAATTTATAATTCTTTTAGACTTAAAACCTAAAAATCATTACAGTTTCCTTTGCCTTATTGCTAACTAAATATTTTAACATCCAAATATGTCATAATTATGAATGATTGCTTGCATAAAAAGAGGAAGAACATCAATGAAGTCTCAGGAGCTAGAATAATAAGAGATTTTTCACGTCAAAAGAAAATATTTTTAAAATTAAGAAACAGCCTGTGTGGAAATTGCAATGGAGAACCCATTAGGGGAAAGTAAAAGGATTAACTTTTTGCAGGGGAACAAAAGGGGAATTAGATAGCAGAAAGCAGAAAATAGTAGGATTGTGTTAATTTTTCCAGAACCACTGAGCAGTTAATGAATAAGCAACGAGGGTTGTTATCTTTCATACTCAAAGAGGAGAAAAATAACATTGCCATATCACTGTTAATGTACAGCATGTCTGACTCTGGTTGATTAGATCACTATGAGCTGGGAAGGCTGAACCACAGGTTAGGCACAAACAGCTAGTGGAAACATTTGGGATGGAGATATCGCTAAATTTGCACATCTCACATTTCTTTTGAGCTACTGCAATTCTGCTTTGTTAATAGTACAATGCTTTTTTTTTAAATTTGGATTTGCCATGCAGGATATAAAAGGTAAGCATAGAAAAGGCGAGGGGGCAAGGAAAAATCTAGAGTTGAGATTGTCAAGGAATGAATGATGATAGGACAAGAGATCATGTATAGTTGAACTGTTTCATTATAGAACCAAGACAGTTAAAAGAAAATGAATCCAGAGCCAGCATGATAACCTGGAAGAGTATTAAGAGAAAGGACTAGAAATCATGGAGAGTTGGACACAGGGGGTTTTATGAGTGAGGCACAAATGACAATGGAAGGATAAGATAATACTAAAGTAATGAAGCCAATTTCCAGAAGCTATTCATGAAAAGCAGTTTTATTGCTGAATAGTCAAACCTCCTAAAGGCCAATGGCAGTACATTAACAGAACCACTGAGGTGTGACTTGAAATTATGTTCCAGCTCCAAATTACTATAAAGATACCAATTTGAGGTCACTAAGGGATTCTGATTGTATTTATAACAATCCTATATGGTCTGAATCAAGTAAAGAATTACCTTTGTCCCTTTATGTCTTATTCAGAATGACTCTGGTTCCAGTTTGTGGTGCTAAAGGAGTCCTTACAGAAATTAATGCCTTCTAAGACCTTTCCTAGTTATAACGTCAAGGGCTTCTGAACAGCCACAAAAAATACAGATAGACATATCTCCTCAGGAAATGATCAGAGTGAAAATTAGCTCTATCATGAAAGGGAAACTATCAGCCTATAATTGCTACTTTTTTCCTGTTCTATTCCATTTCCCACTAAAGGGGAAAATAAAATGGATTTTCAGTGGCAAATCTGGAATATATATATGTATACATATACATATATATATATATATCTGTTTGCTGTAGAAATTTTACACACATAATCTAATTTCCAAGAAAAATAATTTCCCATACCATAAAACTGGAGGTACAAAATATTCACATTAGGATATTTGTAATAGCAAACTAGAAACAAACTAGAAGCCCATCAATTGGTAAATTATTAAACAAATTATAATTCATGAATGCAATGAAAAACTATTATTCTAAGAGAAACGATTAATGGAGAATTCAGAGGCATAGAAAGAATTATGTGAAGAGATATAGTACAAATTAAACAGAGGTAGGAAAATTATGTATCTAATGATTACAACAATGTAAATGATAAAGAAAATAACAAAAGTAACAAAAAAACCCCACTAAATAATTATAATGACCAAGAAGCTTGTATTTGAAAATGGCTGAAAATTACTTCTTTCCCTTTCTTTGTAAAGTATCTTTAGATGTAGAAATTTTACTATATTAGCAGAAGGTTCATTTGTTGTTTTTGTTTGTCTCAGCTACTGTTTCATTCCTTCCTTTATTCTTTTGTAAGTCATATCTGTTGCCCATGTATGTTGTGTGTATGCTCACATGTAGTTAGCAAGAAAGATTTGGGATATATCTAATGAATCTTGCCAAGAGGATTTGATTCCTGCCTATAGGGGAAAAGAAGATGTGATAAGGCTAGCTGCCTATGCTCTCTTCAGAGTAGAAGTGCCAAACTAAATTGAATCTATCTTCTGTACTTCTGTACATATTGCTAATACTAGAGAAAGATAAAAAAAAAATTCTTAGGCTTAAACCATCTTTCTGGTCACTGTCCTTTAAAAAGAAAAGGATATCCTAAGCTTATATATAAAGGGTCCACCCATTCTCAAAAAAGAGATAGTAAATAGTAATCAGAGAATTTATATATTAGAATATACCAAACAATACTTCAAGTGAATGAGCACTCCCATTGGGAGTAATATATCTCAGTTTAACTGAGAGAGGCAAATTCTCTAATGTCAGTATGGAGGAAAGCTAGATATGAGGGACATATTAAGGATCAATCTTTTCATTTTCTTTTTTCTGAGACCTCTCTCTGAAAAGGATCTGGAGATGTATATGCTCTCTTTGAAAGAAGAAAGGGAAAATGTCTTTGACTCTTTCGCAAACTCTCATGTAACCTCTGATCTTTTGCAAAGACATAAAGCAATTTTTTTCAGCCAATGAAGACAGCTATAGGCAAACAATTCAAGCTCATCCCCAGGATAACTTCTAGTAAGTTACATGAAGAAGGAATTATTCAGAAATTACAGTGATGAAAAAAACTAATCTTTAAAAAAGTAGAACATGGGAATGAAAATAAAACTTTGATTCTTATGATATATTTCTTTTTCCTCAATCACCTTTTCTGATTCTCATCTCAAAGGAATGTAGACAATTGGCGGTATGTAAAGTAAATTTTTCATCATCAATATAAAGAAAGGATTTTCTTCTTTCTCCCAAAATTAGGATTTAAAGAACACTCCATTTTCTAGCATTTCATAAGTAGATTCATCAGATTGACTCTGAGGGCAACTCATATATTTCCATTCATTTTAATGACAGAAAGCTCTTAGAACAAATAGTATCAGGAATCAGAGCATGTCTTGCAAATAGATCTCATGTAATTAATCCTATAACAATTATAATATTTTAAAAGCAAAGAAAATAATTCTTTTTTCTCCAATGTATGATTTTATTTTTTTTAATTTTATTTAATTAGAGTATTTTTCCAAGGTTACAAAAATCATGTTCTTTCCCCCCCCTCCCTATAAATCCCCCCCCCATATCCAAAGCATAATTCCACTGGGTTTTACATGTGTCTTTGGTCAAGACCTATTTCCATATTATTGATGTTTGCGCTAGAGTGATCATTTAGGGTCTATAACCCTAATCATATCCCCATTGTCCCATGTGATCAAGCAGTTGTTTTTCTTCTGTGTTTCTACTCCCATAGTTGTTCCTCTGCATGTGGATAGCGTTATTTCTCGTAATTCCTTCAGAATAGTACTACAAGTAGAGAAGTCCATTAAGTTCGATTGTACCACAATGTATTTTTCTTTGTGTATATTGTTCTCCTAGTTCTACTCCTTTCACTCTGCATCAATTCCTAAAGGTCATTCCAATTCACATATGAAAAAATTAAATCTCTAATAAAATATTATATTTAAGAGATTTATTAAGGATCATTAGAAATCAAGGAATAAAAAGGATACAAAATAAAAACCACATGTCCATGGCTGGTTAGTCATTTTCAAATTTTCCCCACCTTACCACCATCACTACTGATGCTACATGGTGCAAATCAAGAGGACATGGGAGATATTACTGCCAGTTAAATACCACTAACGTGATCTCGACAAGATGGAGACACAGGAGAGATTATAGGGAATTCTGGGAAATACCAAGGACTTCTGGGGAATAAAGTCAAAGGTTCAAAATCTCCATTTATGCACATAGAATTACTCCAGTTCATTGTTTCTTTGAACATAATAGTATTTCATCACCAACAGATACCACAATTTTTTCAGCCATTGCCCAATGGAAGGGCATCCCCTCATTTTCCAATCTTTTGCCACCACAAAGAGCGCAGCTATGAATATTCTTGTACATGTCTTTTTCCTCATTATCTCTTTGGGGTACAAACCCAGCAGTGCTATGGCTGGATCTAAGGGTAGACATTCTTTTATCGCCCTTTGGGCATAGTTCCAAACTGCCCTCCAGAATGGTTGGATCAATTTACAACTCCACCAGCAATTCATTAATGTCCCAATTTTGCCAAATCCCCTTCAACATTTTTTTTTACGTTCCTGTCATGTTAGCCAATCTGCTAGGCGGGAGGTGGTACCACAAAGGTGTTTTGATTTACATTTCTCTGATTATGGGATTTAGAACATTTTTTCATATTTTTATTGATAGTTTTGATTTCTTTATCTGAAAATTGCCTATTCATGTCCCTTGCCCATTTATCAATTGGGGAATGGCTTGATATTTTTGTACAATTGATTTAACTCTATAAATTGGAGTAATTAAACCTGTCAGAGTTTTTTTTGTTATGGAGATTTTCCCCAATTTGTTGCTTCTTCTCTAATTTTTGGTTACATAAAGAAGATATTTCTGCTGATAACTAGAGTTCCATAATGAGAACATCCACAATGAGATTGCATTATCTTGTAATGGAGAAAAGGTCTGGGGGATTGTAAAGGGAAGAGAGTCTAGGAGAGGGCAGCTGATGGTTGGTTCAGAGAGAGGAGAGGGGGATTTGAAGATTTTCCCCCTTCTGCCTTCTGTCCTTAGCTATGGCTGCTCTCCCAGGTTTGCTCTTGTCCCTCTTGTCCCCCCTCCACTACTCCAGACCAAAGGGTCCCTCCCCTTGATCTATTCACTCATACTTGATTCACAGCTAGGAGAAAAGATAACTACTTTAATGTCAATTACCTCAATCAGGGAAATACAAAGGCAGGGAAATAATGGGAATGGAAAGTGGGGGGAAAGAGGGTTCTTGTCTCTATCTCAAACCCCTTTCCCTCCCTCCTCGAATTCAGGGGGAACTCAGGCCTTGGCAGCCTAAGCCCAGAGAGAAAGTCCGATTCACTGACCCTGGGTTTGGCCCCTTGGCCACAGTTCAGACCCAGGGAAATAGGAACTGAGATAAAGTCTGACAGAGATTCAAAATGCCTTTTCTCAGGTTTCTCTTCAGTGAATCTCTTCAATTGGGAAATGTTGGGGGGGAAGGATTTCCAGTCCCAAGCAGGAAAAAGTTGGTAACCTTCAGGAGAAAGCCTTATTGAACCTTCTCTCTCCAAACTTAGAGACCAATTGCTCTTCACAAGGGAACCTTCCCCTCCTCAAGATTCCAGTCTCCTGTGGTCCCTCCCCCAAGGAGGAGAAAACTCTTCCTTTAGAACCAACCTCCGTCACAATCTTTATCCAATTTACTCTTACAAGTAAGAGTTAATATTCAAAGGTACATTGTCTTCTCATTAGAGGCAGTAATTAATCTCCACTAGGATTACTGAAGCTAACATGCCCCAAAGATATTATTTGATTACAGGTATTGGAAAAAAAATGTTGAGTTTGCTTCTTGTGATTTCAGAGAGAAAATCCCAGATTTATGGGTCAGATTACTTGCTAGTGAGAAGACCATAGCTGGTGGATATGGGTGGAGTTCATTTAATGATATTTTAGGTATTCATATCACTGGTAGAACATTCTTTACATCTAAAAACAGAAAAAAAAAAGTCAAGGTACAAACACAGCACTATGCAGGGGAGTACCGTCCCTTTTGTGGATTCATTATACATAGAACTGTTTTGGTCCTGAGTTAAGGTTGGTAAGTCAACCTTTTTTTTTTTTTAAAACTTCACTCTGTACAGATTCTACAGCTATTAAGTCTCTAAGAGCAAACTTGAATTGATAAGATTTAAGCTGTAACCTATCTAAAAATCACAAGAAGGCTGGCTTCTCTATTTCTCTAATATATTTACTGTACTAAAAACGACAATGAAAAAGTGGTTTGGAAAGGTTTCACTAATGTTGTGATGCTGACAAATTTTCATCAGTAATGACCAAAGTTTGAAATGATATTAGGCTCTGTTTAATATTAGGCATCTAAAAGGTTTTTCATACTGCCTAAGCAATTGGAAGGGGCAAGACATTTGTACTTTATCTACCAGCCCTATATCTCTAATGATAAAAATCAGAAGTACACTTATTGTTTGGATAATGAGCTAGAAAAGAAGATTCTAGATGCATTTAGCATTTCTCTAAGAGTTTAATGATAATACAGTGGTGTCATGGCCAACACTTTGGAAATGGAGTCTGGGAGAAGATCACATATATACTCGTCATATTACTTAACTTTTACAAGAACCTTGGAAAGTAGCTGTTATTTTATCTCTTTTATTATGAGGAAACTGGAGTATTCAGAGGTTTAGTGACTTGCTCAAATATTAAGTATCAGAACCAGGACTTAAACTCATATTTTCCTTATTCCAAGGCAATTACTCTATCTAGTATATAAAACCCACTTCCCATAGCCATGTCTGAATATATAATTAGTACTCAGATAATTTCCTCAGGGTAAAACTCACATTTTGTTTTGAAGTAATTAATCAGTCACAATATCGTTTATTAAATACTAGCTTGGTGTCAAGCACAGTGTTGAGTACCTAGTATAGGAAGAAAAACATAAAATGCCCCTGGGGATTTATATTCTAATGGTAGTGGGGAGAACATATAAATTGTTAGGTAAATAAAAGACAGAATAGGTAAAAGGTAATATATATTAAAAAAAAAAACTTTTGGCCACAGTTGGAAGGCTAGGTCTACCACCCACTGATTATTTCTCTCCATTTTTCCCATTCAGGACTTGTATTTGGGCCCAGCCATGGGCCTGAATCAATTGGAAACTATGTGGGCTTTGTGTGGAGACACTTGGCCCTCTAGCCCAGCATCCTCACAGTGCTTAGACACTGCTTGCCAATGGCAGCAGGCAAGTGCATGGCTACTCATCCAGGGTCACAGCTCTGCCAGAGCTCCTAAAGAGGGATGATGAGTGGGAGCCACACTGAGAGGACCTCTCTGATGGACTTGCAGATGACTTTCTTCTCCAATAATGAGCTAAATAACTTGGAAAAAATTAACAATCGTATTCTAACATTTTGTGAGCCAAGTTCTCTTTCTCCCTCCTGTCCCAAGACAGGATGATATAGATTGTAGAGTTATTGTAAAATACATATTTCCATGTTTATCACATGAAAGAAGACATATATCACTTAAACTAGAGAAAAACAGAGAGAGAGAGAGAGAGAGAGAGAGAGAGAGAGAGAGAGAGACAGAGAGACAGAGAGAGACAGAGAGACAGAGAGAGAGATAGAGAGACAGAGAGAGAGAGAGAGGGAGAGAGAGAGAGACAGAGAAAGAGAGAGAGAGAGAGAGAGAGAGAGAGAGAGAGAGAGAGAGAGAGAGAGAGAGAGAGAGATTGAGAGAGAGAGAGATTGAGAGGTATCAGCCTAACAAGAAATGATTCTTCATTTGGCTGGCTAAGGCCTTGTTGCCATGGTAGCACAGTGCCTCACCATAGATCAAGAGTCAAGATAAGGCAGCTTCTGGAAAACTTGGGGAACCAAGCAGTCCAGGTCTGGGAGCTCAGAGAAAGCAGTGTGCTTCCTGCCTGTGTTTAAGAGCCCTCCTTGCCCACTGGCTTTCAAATGTTACTCTGTCTACCCTTTAGTGGCAAAATTCCACTGGCTCTTCACTGCTCACTAGGAATGTCCATGGTGATGCTGGCTCTGCCACATTTTCACTCATCTTGAACCTGATTTTCATGCTGACACCAGGGGATATCAGAGTAGACTCTGTACTCAGGGTGCCCTAAATTATTTCCTTCACACAGGTGTCTTGTGTGAGGAAGAATGAATAGACCAATCTAACAAGACCTTAGAGGTTGTAGAGTATAAAGAAGTATAAGTCTGGAAAGTCAAAGCAGTGGGGTTTCAAAGAACTTTAAATGACAAGCTAGGACATTATATTTGATTATGGAGAAAATTATAGACATTGGAGTTTCTTTAGTTGGGTGGGGGGTTTCAATGAAGTTTGGGATGGTTACCTGGTCAAATATGGACTTTAAAAATATACTTCTGATGGCTGAGTGGAAGTTTGTTTTCTGGAAAAAGTTGAGGTATGGAGAGCAATAAGAAGGCTACTTTAATAATCCAGTGTCATTTAAAATAAGGAATGGAAAGATGATTTAAAATTAGTAATAAAATATGCCTAAGAATTCACTGGGACTTTGTTCAGAGTGTTTTTGAATGAAAGGTAAGACTATCAAAAACTCAACAGAGTCTTTTAATTTCTGGCTTTAGGGGGCAGAAAAGATTAGAGGTAAGGAAGACTGCTGCTTGGGAGCCATTGTTTTCATGGGTCTTTAGGGATATCTGAGGATATTATTGAGAGAATTATATCCCTTTCTCTTATGTCCTAAGTATAGTGAAAAGTGACTAATATCTTTTTTGTAGGAAAAATGATTTTGTACATGAGGTAAAACATTAACTCAAGACAATGTATAGACAAAAACTCCCATATCTATCACTCATCTCTGTAAAAAAGTTTATATGGAACATCTTACCAGTTAAAATCAATATACTCTCTTGAAATGTCATCCAAGTTTTTCCAAGACAACTTCCTCCAAACTGCATGTCTCTCTTGGAATATCCTTGGAAGGCTTTGGCAATGATTACACAATAAGTTAAAATGCTCAGAGTCCATTAAAATGCCAGGAGAAAAGAGAATGGAGAGAAACTATTCAAACTTCATCTTCTTTCCTTGTGACTTGTCTCCAACTCCTCAGTCTCCTTGGAAACCACTCCACCTCCAAAGTTTCCTCCTAGATTTCTGGTTCCAAGGCCTTCTACATCATCTTTACCATCTTCTCAGCTCCCAAAACCTCCACAACCTCTACTTCCAGAACTGTACCCTTGGTCTCTAAAGCCTCTGGGAAGTTCAGAATGGTTCTGTTTCTTTCAATTGTTCCATCCTTCATGGCCTGTTTTGCAGCTTTAATATCTACTGAGTTGAAGCCTGCAAAGTTGAACCCTTTCAATGATCCTATCTTGTTGTCTATGACTGTCCTGGCTCTGTATGAGCTGTGTAAAGAATCTTTCAGTGTTTCTTCTGTTGTGTTTTCATACAGAACTTTGACAAAGAGGTTTTATAAGATTGGTTCCATGGGAACACATTTTCTGTCTTCTGTGCCTATTCCTCTAGCCTAATGGCTCTGCCTTCAATTTCTACTTTGTTACAAGAATTCAAAGCTTCTTTTGCATCCTCTTCAATGGCAAATTCAGTAAATGTGTATTCTTTGGATTGAACTTGGTTGTTGTAGGACAGTCTGATGGTTGTGGTCTTTTCAAATATTTCCTGTAGAGCATCCTCTCTGGTGCTGTAGGAGAGATTGTTCAACACTAACTTCATAGAGCCTGAAGACTTGTTGTTGTTCCCACTCCAGGAATTATTCTTCCCACCTCCTGAGTTCTCTTGTTTTTGACTTTGCTCCACTATGTAGACCAGAATGAATACCTAGTAATCTACCTCAGACCCCTGAGATAGATTTTTCCAAGACTTTGTCCACATCTGGCTCTCTCCTGAATTCAACATAGGCAATTCCTTTGTGTGTTCCATTCTTGATTGGTGAAGACTAATCTGACCTCAATAGCATCTTCAAACACTTCTGTGAGCTTCCCCCACATTACTTATATGACAGATTCTTGACAAAGGGTGTCTTTGTCTTTCTTGTTCTCTTTTTTCATTTCAGAGCACAGGCTCTTAGAGCCACTGAATTGCAGAGCTTCCCCATGTCTATAGGAGATTTGAATTCTATATAGCCAAAGTCCCTCCTGCCACTGATGCAGACATCCACAACTATAAGGTCCTTCTTTGTGAAGAAATCTGTGATGCCAGTTTTTATTCCAGAAGTGGTATTGTTGCAGTTCAGGTTACCAGCAAAGATATTGATATTTGTAGTTGCTTCCGCTTCCAATTTCTGTTTCTTAAGTTCAAGGCCTTTCTGTTTGCCCATTTCCTTTTTTGTTTCATGGGGCCTCTTTGGTGGGCATTTCTTCTTCCTATTCAATGTCATTCTCCTCCTCTTCCTCAACTTCATCTTCATCTAGATTCCTTGCTTTTCCTGGCTTTCTCAAGGGCCACCTTCATAGAAGCAGCCTTCCCTTTGGCAGGGATGATATCTTTAGCTTCTTTTCCAGGCTAATTCTCATGTTCTCCCTCCTTTTCACTATCCTCTTCCTCTTCATCCTCTTCCTCCTTCTCCTCCTCCTCCTCAAATTTCTAGTTTGGCTAGAGCTGCTCCCACTTTTGTGGCTTTGTGTGACTCAAATTCTTCATATTCCTCATCTTTGCTGTCCTCTCCTTCAGATTCACTTCTCTTTCTTGACATTCTTTCCATTTCTCTCTTTTTTCTTTTTTTTCTTTTTCTTTTTCTTTTTTCTTTTTTTTTTTTTGTTCCTTTGCTTGGGAGTGCTGCTACTTCAGCTCCTGCCTTGCTTGTAGAGACAAACATTTTGACTGGGGTGGCCAATTTCTTTGATAAAGTTACAGTTTCCTTCTTACCAGGAGTCACACATATTTTCTTGGCAGGTATGGTGGAGATGATGACTTTGGGGAATAATATAAGGCTGTGCTAGTGAACCTATGGCACGGATGGCAGAGAAGGCACACAGAGACTTCTCTGTGGGCATATCCACCAAGGACCCAGCCTGCCATCACA
Source organism: Monodelphis domestica (assembly GCF_027887165.1). Classification (NCBI taxonomy): domain Eukaryota; kingdom Metazoa; phylum Chordata; class Mammalia; order Didelphimorphia; family Didelphidae; genus Monodelphis; species Monodelphis domestica. The sequence continues at coordinate 244,159,904 of NC_077234.1, forward strand.
TTAAGTTCACTAGAGTTCCTCAATAGAAAGCCAGAAGAAGGCACAGTCCAGCTGCTTCCCTCCCCCTCTCCACATGCACCTAAAGGCACCATCTGCCCCTCTACAATGCAGTGGGTGGGTGGGTCACATGATGCATGCATGTATAATACTGATTACAGCCTGTTGAGTATGTGTTGAAGGTGATTCCCATGGTGGGCTTGTGGAGCCTGAGGGGAATAGAGTACTTGCATTGAGGAGCCAGCCCTGTACTTGTCACTGGCCCTGCTTTGTTGCCCACTAGAGACTTATCTGTAAGAACATCACTGTAAATATTAAAATTAATATTCAATAACAAAATATTATATTTTAAATTTTTTATTAATAACTAGTTTTTAAAAACTACCTAAACCCAGCCTGGTCATGAGAGAAGAGCATGAGAGGGTGTGGCTACAGAACTTATAAAACAATAAGGTGACCATGCAAATATGGAGGTGCAGGAAAAGGGAAAAGGATTCTAGGTAATACAGAAAGAAATTTTGGGTATTGTAGTTTTAGGGGTTCAAGAATTTCCAACTATACATCACACAAAGCAAATTTTTATATGTTATTAAAGGTAAATCACAGAAATGCTTCTCCAATCCTATTGGAATAGAAGTGCATGCAAAATTTCATATACCTGTGAGTGTTCATGAAATACAGCATGATACAGCCATCCAACTAGGATACTGCTGGCTTATCAAAAATAATAAATAAATGCAACCTTGCATATTATTACTATTATTGACATTATGTTTATTTTACTTTTCTAACTGCTCCCTCTCCCTAACAGGCTCACAATGTAAAAAAGAAGCAAAAGAATACCAGCAGACAGTCACCAGAAAAGACACTATTGGGATGTGAAGACCATTTACTCTCCTCTTCCTCAGTAAAAGAGGGATACCCACTTACCCAGCATGTAATTAACTTGTGGAACTCATTGATGATGTCATTTACTAATGGGAAAATGAGAGCTTTGATGGATGGCTGAGGTCTGCATGCCCCCTGTGTATGGGAAATACACACTTCACCTACACTTCAACTTATTTATGCAAATTACACAAGAATTAGTTCCAACAGTGGAGGTGAATCAAAGGTAGAAAATACATTCAGATGCCTGCTATAAAGCAGTCCAAAAAGCTAGTGGTCAGTGGAACATTGTTCCCTTGCCCTGGTGGTTAGCACATTCTAAAGGAACCCCAGTTGAGAATCACTGCCATAGATTGTTGGTTCAGGGAATATCCATTTCTTTAGTGTTAATTAATATGTTGGCTATTTTTGGTATATAAATAGATTTGTGTTAGGTGCTTCATTTTTTTTAACTTTGTGTTTTTGTAGACTTCAAGTCATAAACACTCCAAAATGAGTACAACAACAACAAAAATGCAAAAACAAATAGTGGAAGATCATTCCAAGAGTCCTGGACAGAGTCATTTGGAGTGATTGAACATGATGGGAAAGCATTATGTATTCTGTATAATGAAAGTATTTTTTGTTGTGCATCAAGAGTTAGATGGCACTTTGATACCAATCCAAAAAGTGTTGATAAACTTGGTGAACTGAAAGAAAAGTTTCTTGAATGGAAATTGAGGACATATCATTTCCATTTAGTTTTCACAACTATTTTTCTAGAACAAATCATCTGAAAGCTGCCAGTTTTCAAATTTCATTGTGTATGGCAAAACAGAGAGAGTAAGCCCCTCTCTGATGGGGATATTATCAAAATGTCCATGTTGTCTGGGAATAATTCCCTTTTTCATGATTTCCCAAAGAAGGATAAAAGTATTCAATGAATCTCTGAGAAGCTACTTAGTGTGAATTTTAAAACTAGTATACCCTAATCAGACCATTCTTTAGAAGATCTGATTTAGCCACTTCCTGATCAATAACAATGGAGACGCTTAGAATAACAGAATCAGGTCTTGGAAAACCTACATTCTCCACCCTACTCAGTTTAACAAGATTTTGAAAGGTCTGCATCAAAGTCAAGATTTAATTATCTGAGGAGATGGCCTTCAACAGACATATGCAAAAAAAAAGGACAGACCTCTGGGCTGTCCTAAGTCAAGCTAAGTCCTCATTGGTACAGATGAGATGCAGAAAAGTGATGTAAAAATGTCCATATAAGGCATGTCAGTTTCTGCCTCTTTCTCTTTCCCTGGAGAGACAACAATGGCTGGTAGTGTGCTAAGAGTTCCAACATCTTGGAGTGTTGAATGGTGAGTTTGCCCTGGAGCTAATTTCAGATTCAGGCATCTTAGCTAAGCCTCTTTGGAGGTCAAGCTGATTCTTTCATCCTTCACACTCAAACCCTTACTTTCTAGATCTCCTGTCTTCCTGCACGGAATTAGCCCCTTCTTTTCTCCTTCTTCTTAAAATCTTCTCTACTATATCAATTAAATCACCATAAAATTTGTCAGCTGACTTGGGTATTTCATTATTTGGGATTCACCCTTTACATTAGCAGAAATACTGTTAAAGATTGAGTCGAGTGCATGGCAAGTGATGTTAGTCAGCAACTCACCATTGATTTTCAAAAGGCAGCCTGTTACTGCATGTGCTTGAATAAAAGCAAAGTTATAAATAATATGCAAGGTTAGCAGTAATTTTGCATTATGCCTTTGGTGACATCATGAGAGAAGGTCTGGTGAAACTAGTGTCTTAGCCAGAAAAAACACAAGGAATAGATATCTACAATGCTTTGATGGAGGGGGGTTTTGGTCACAGGATATAAAACCAGAAAAAGTGGTTTCATTTACTAGTGATGGGGTGCTGTCTATGTTGGGGGCAACATCTGGTTTCATAAAGTTCTTTGTTAAAGAAACAAAATATCAAGTAATTCATTTTCATTGTGTTATGCATCAAGAAGCCCTTTCTCCTAGGGAAGGAAGCAAAAAGTTTAATGATTTTCTCAAAGATGTCACAAAAATGGTAAATTATGTCATGGCTCATGTTCTGAATTTTTGACAGTTTCAAGAATTTCTTGAGGAGGTTTAGGCACAGTATAATTGTTTACTTATGTACAATAATGTCTGTTGCTGAGTAGAAGATGAATCTTAAAGAGATTTGTAGCTTACTACGAAGAAATTAGGCTGTTTATGAATGAAAAAAGGCAGTAATATACATTGCTCAATGATATGGCCTGACTTACTAACCTCATGTTTTTTACAGATTTTATACTACACTTCAATGTACTTAACAAACAACTACAAGGTGTAGGGAGAACAATCAAAAGGATGTTTTGTGAAATCAAAACATTTAAGAGAAAACTTCAGGTTTTTGAAGAAGACCTTGGAAGTGGGCAGCTGAAATATTCTCCAAATCTAAAAATTCATTTAGAAAATTCTACATTTGCAGGCAATCCTACAAGAATTTCCTAGCATTGTTGCAGCTGCAAAGGTGAATTATAGTAACAGATTTTTATAGTTCCATAAAATGGAGACAACCCTGTGTTTTTGTACTTCTCCAGATAAAGCCAAATTTGAAGAACTTGATATTTCCTGCTTATACTGGTTAGATTTAGGAAAACTAGAAATGTAGCAACTGGAATTTCTAGAAATCTCTATTTGAAAAAAAAAAAAGTTCTATGACCTGTGTGAAACACTTGAAAAGATAGAAGGGATGATAAAGGATAGCACAGTTCTGAAATTGAAATTCTTAAAGTGTGGAACTCTCTGCCAAATAATTTTGTCAATGAAAGCACTTGAAATTGCTTTCCTTACTTTGTTTGGATCATCTTATGCTTGTGAGTATCTGTTTTCCTCTTTGAATTATATAAAATAAGACAATAGAAACAAACTGGTGAACTCAGCATTGTATGTGTTGCTCTCAAACTTACAAAGTATGGGGTCAAGGTTAGACAAATTATCAGTATGCATAGAACAACAAAAATCACATTAATTGTTCAAAAACATGCCAAATGCAAACTTTTTTTCTTTCAATAAAAAGTTGTTTGTATCATTGAAAGTTCTATTACTGTGTTTTTTTAAGATAAGAGATGTTAAAGTATGACGTTTTTTCTAAACTAAAACCTCAGTATTCTGGTTAAATTGACATATTGGCACTGAGATAAATAAGTGGTTTGGGGTTGCAGTTTTGCACTCAGTCTCTAAAAGATTCGCCATCACTGATATAGTCCCAGCCTTTTTCACTGGTATAGCCAAGACTTCTTGTCCCTATTTTGTGCTTGTGAACTCTTTTCCATTGTTTTTTTTTTCATCTTTGACATGTTCTCATCTTCATTGTGGTCTATCTCTTAGTGGGAGGTGCTATTTTGGGAGAGTTTTTCTTTATTTTTATCAGCCTTTTAGAGTATTATTTTGCCAGCAGTGTGTGGCTAGGGAGCATAGGGTTAAGATCCTTAGATATGGGCAAGTCCAGGCAGTGGGAAATTGGGGGAAGGATTCCATTCAGTAATAGCTTTTGCTATTGGAGACAGGGATGAAAGACCAATTAATATCTTTTAGGGTTAAAGAAGAGATATGGAAGGAAGGAGAAAAGGTGTGTACTTGTCTTGTTTTGGTGATAGCCATGATAGTATCTTAAAGAAACTTAGATCTTAAGATCTTAAAGTATCTTAAGAAACTATGCCTAAATTTATGATTTAGAATAGAAAAGGTTGTGATGGAGATGTTGTGATTAAAAATCTTCAGAGTAGATAAATTGAGTCACGAATGTCAGATCATGATCAATTTATTAACAAGGCTAATAGTTGCTAATAAAGTGATATGCCAACCTTCTCAGTTGTCCAGGGATGCATTAGAGAAGAGAAAGCAGTTTTTAATATGGTTGATAAATGTGTAGAGTGAGTTTACATTTGACATAATCATTGTTATTTGCTTGCATAAAGGTTTTCCCCAAAGTCCAGAGTTGAATAATATTTTCTAAAAATCTTCTATTAGGCAACGTAATATTGTGGAAGAAAGATTTGGAAGGAAAAGTTTGCAACAGAGCTGGAGTAGCTGGCACTACTGAGCTGTTACTCAAGAGAACATTATAATTGGAATGATGACCAGAAAAGACTGTTGAGAAAGGAGACAAATTGAAATCTGGGTCTCTTTGCCTTGGAGACAGAAAGAAATCTGGGTCTCTGCCTGGGAGAAAGGAACAAAAGTCCAGCTCTCTGTGATTTTTCTGCTGTGCTACAATGACTGAATTTCTAGACCTGTTAACCAATTTTCCCAATCTGCACTATATTCCACCATCCTCCAACCTAGGAATTATTCTAGTCTTAGGGAAACCCCAAACCCTCTTTCCTTCCATTTCCTTATCTTTCCCTTTCCCCCAATAAACCTCTTACTTAATCTTAGAGAAAAGAAAGTATTTTATTTGAGACATCATAAAACTCACCCTGAGTTGATTGAGAGAGATCAACAGAAGAATCAACAGGAAGAGAGGGAAGAAGGGAGGAAGGACAGGGAGGGAGGAAAACCAGGGAGGGTAAAGGGAGGAAAAAGGGAGGAAGGGAGGAGATTGGCAGATCTGATCTTTAGTTATTTATCACTCAAATAATTTCTATTACAGTAACCCCTATACCAGAGTGGTCTGGTACTTGGCTTATGACCAGGCATATTATGTTATAACCATATTTACTCATCATCTTTCCCTTCCAAAGTAAGATAGATTGAGTTCAGGCTGTAGCCCAGGAATATTAAACTCTTAAAAAGAAGTCAAATGATCCTATAGATGCTAATCTTAAGAAGTCAAAATCTTTTTAAATCAAACTAATTCATAAGTTGGTTCAGTGATTAGATACAGTTCTCAATAATAAATCAATAATATAAAATAAATCAGGGTATCAGTTTTCAATTTTACAGAGATATGGTTCTTGCAGAATGATTATAATTTTAAAAATACCAACAATATATATATACATATATATATATATATATATAGTTCTCATTGGTATAGCACCTTAAGTTTTACAAAGCACTTTACTTACAAAAATTACAGAAAATATGTCAGGATAGAAGTAGGAAATGAACCTGAGATTTCATTGCTTTTTGAAGCTCCCTGGTGAGGAAACTCCCTCCACTAATGCAGGATGCTACCTAAGTAAAAAGTATGCTCTGGCTCCTTCTCTCAGAGCCCAGTTGCTATATTTTCTCTTCAGAATCCCAGGGTACCCTGTTAAGTTTGGGAGTTATGTATTGCATTTGACTTAAGCCCCTACTAGCTATATTTCATCACTGGACATGTTTCCTGCCCTGTTACATCCCACAGACTAGCTCACCAGTTCCATTTAGCTATTAAATTCAGTTAGCTTTTATAAGGGGATATTTACTTTTGAAGTCATTTGAAGCAGGAAGAAAAATGTAAGCATTTCCCTCCAGTGTGGTGGTGATTAACAAGATCAGGTTCAAAGGGATTATATTAGATGAACTAATCCTTGTCCCAATTACTGTTAAGCTTCTAAAAGTCACTCCTTCTTAGGGTATCAACACTCAGCTGACTGCAAAAACCCATCAGGATTCTGAATCCTGATTCCTGTCCCAGACTACTCTGATTCCCAGAATAATTCCCTTCACTAAAAAAAAAATCAAAATTGAAATCCATTTACAGGAACACTTGGCTCCAGGTCCTTGAGACCTCTCCTCGATAGCATTCTCCCTCATCACATGCCATGTGCAAAGGAATACAATAGAAAATAAGGTTTTGTACCAAAGAGATAATCTATAATTTCTTTCTGGGAATAAATTCTTCTCAGAAGAGTAATTGCCCAAATTTGCTTCAAGCCAGATAAAAGAAATGTGTTAAATGGGGGGATTAAAAAAGAGGTCTTACTCATGATTTCTTCCTGAAATCATTATATAGGAGGTATAGCGGCAGCTAGGTGTCATAGGGGATAGAGAACTGGACCTGGATTCAGGAAGACCTGGCTCCAAATCTACTCAGACTTTATACTGACTGTGGGACTCTGGGCAAATCACATGAGGTCACTCTGCCTCAGTTTCCTCATTTCTAAAATGGTATTATTATTGTGCCTTTCTCACAGTTTTTATAAAGATCAAATGCAGTAACTTGGATATTTAAAGCCCTTTATAATCCTTAAGGAAATATTAAGATTCTAGCTATTATTCTTATTTAAAAGGTAATCTTCCCTAATATTGTCAATAAGGAAAGACATTTGAATACCAACAGTAAGGGAGATTGAGTCCCTGTAGAATCATAGAATCATAGAAAATTAAAAGTTATATTTTAAAGGGAGTATTTGCATGCAGAAGTGGGCTAGCTGGAGTAGTTAGCCATATTCTCACAGTGCAAAAATTGACCCCCTGCTTATAAAGCTGGCACCAGAACTGCCCTCCTCCTGCTGACCCTCATACTTCTGGAAGCAATAGTAGTTCTCTTAGGCCAACAGAGTGCTATCTAATGCACTGAAGCAATACTTACCAATAGTCATCAAAGCTCTGTCTCTTTAAAAGTCAAGCACCTCTGAGAATTGCGTCAGCTTGATTAGGTCACCAGGAGAGCATTAAGTGAGTGACTGCTTCAGTGCATTAAAGAGTACTTGGGGGGCATAAAGGGCATCTATCTGATGAAATGCATCCTTTTTAACACCAGCCCTGCTTATACCTTCCAATAAACACACACACACAAATGCCCCCCCACTCCCATGCAGAATCTGGTTAAATTAATAACAAATACCTGTATCTGGAACATGATACTCTTCAGGATAAATAGTAAATTAACAATAAGTTTTCTTTTCTTACATGAAATCTTTTTTTTTACAGTAACTATTTTGAGTCAAATGAGATTAAACGAGAATTTTTGTCAGCTCTAACATTAAGCCTTTTACAACACTTTCCATCTGTGCTTTAATAATGTTTCCATCTGTTCCCAAATAATTCATTAAGTTGTTAATCTAATGGACATGTGCTATAACACTCAATTAATAAGCCTTTATTAGTTATCTAATATGTTCTAGGCATTATACTAGGAGCACAAGACAGAAAAAGCTTTCAATGAGCTTACATTCTACAGAGTATAAGAAGATTATGAAAAGATTTCCTTTCTCATATTATGGATCCTCTGGGTGGGGACAAAATGAGAATGACTTTTTAAATCTATCCATCCATCCATCTAGAAGAAAGGAAGAAAGGAAGGAAGGAAGGAAGGAAGGAAGGAAGGAAGGAAGGAAGGAAGGAAGGAAGGAAGGAAGGAAGGAAGGAAGGAAGGAAGGAAATGAAGAAGGAAGGAAGGAAGGAAGGAAGGAAGGAAGGAAGGAAGGAAGGAAGGAAGGAAGGAAGGAAGGAAGGAAGGAAGGAAGGAAGGAAGGAAGGAAGGAAGGAAGGAAGGAAGGAAGGAAGAGAAAATAAAGTGGCTCAGAGCAAAGGAAAGTAGGAAGGAGATACATAGTTGTGTGAGATGGCTTGTTAGCCCAGGGAGTACAGCATCAGAGGGAACCAACTGAACAGAGACCAGCCCCACTGTTACAAATTGTGCTGAGGCAAGGAAATGGCAGAAAGGGAGAAGCCAATCCCAGTCCAAGACTGACCCTATCAATTATATGAGAACTAGGGTAATGAAAGGGCAGTGTAGAGAGATGAAAACGGGTACAACCATTCTGGAGAGCAGTCTGGAACCATGGCCATAAGGTCATCAAACAGTTTTTAACCTTTCACCCAGCAATAAGACTATTAAGTCTGTATCTCAAAGAGATTAAAGATAGGAAAAAAATAACCTACCTGTATCATATTCATAGCAGCTCTTTTTGTGGTGGCTAAGAACTGGAAACTGAAAGGATATCCCTCAATTGGGAACTGACTGAACAAGCTGGGGTAAATGATATTTGGTTGTTTTTAGTTATGTTGGACTTTTTGCAAACCCATCTGGGGTTTTCTTGGCAAAGATACTGTAGTATATTATTATTTCCTTCTCCAACTCATTTTACAGATGAGTAAACTGAGGCAAACAGAGTGAATTGACTTGTCCAAGGTCACAGAACTAGTAAGGGCCTAAAGCCCATTTTGAATGTAGGAAAAGAAGTCTTTCTAACTCTAGGCCTGATGCCTTATCTACCCATCTATCCCTGACTGCCTTATAAGCCATCAAGTACAATCACCTAATTTTCAGATGCTATAACTGGTGCTTAGGGAGACTAGCAGGATTCTTAGTCAGTATCTGAACTCATTTCATCCATTTTCCAAACCCATTGTTTTATCCAATATTCTACCTTGGTGCATCCCTTGCTTTAGGAATGGGTATTTCCTTCTTCCTTTGTCAAAAGCTTTGATCTGCCTAATTTGCATAATCATTGTGCTTGTCCCAGACCAGCTCCTCTTCCTTTTTTTATAGTTCATGCCTTGGAAATGCAATTCAGTTCAACTAATTTCACTATCTCGTCTATACAGTTAAAACTCATAATGATAAACTCACAAAATTGGACATTGATTATTATTTTTGTCTGTGATAGCATCTTTACAAGTCCTTAGTATTATTTATTCTCTCTCCCTCTTTTACCTAGAGTATTGTCATTTACTACATCCTAATAATTTCATAAATACCTTTCTCACATTCTCCCCATTCTTAGTTCCCACCACCATAAATCTACGGCAGAATTTATTGCTCCGATCTCATTCCCTTCCCTAAACTAGAATTATGTCATATGCCTCCTAAATTATTGCATTATTTCTAATTTGGAATTGAATTGCACTTGTTAATGGAAATTTCATGGTGACTTCAAATAATGAGTCATTATAAGGTGTTTTAATTGCCAAAAACTTATGGTAGTATTAAATAGATTTGTCCTAAGAAATGAATACAACTTTCTGTATTCATTATTATAGTATTAATTAGTATTAGAGATGTGAAATTATATCTATAGCCCTGGGCATTTTGCCATCTCAATTGTCATTTTGCAGAATAAATATCCCTCTAAATCATTTTATAAGTAGTGGATACAATGAATAATTATTTTCAATGGTTTTTTAAATGATAAATCTAAAGTTGTTTTCTCTCATTAAGTTAATATATTATTTATTAATGGCATGTATAATGAACACTCAATCTATAAACATTCTAAATATTTAAATGTTAGGTCTATGTGGCCCACTCCTCACTCCTCCCAAACCCAAGACATTCTCACTATTTCTCTCCAGTTCTCTTACCTCCTCCTTCCATAATACATTTCTTATAAGAAAAGGTTTCCTTGGACCTTCCTTACACTGAAACTATAGTGCAGAATTGTCTAACATAAAGATTTTCCCTAATTCCCTCATTTACTCCTTCAGAGGGCTTATATCAGCTATATTTCACCTATTTTCTTCTCTTTTTAGAAATCAAATTCCTAATATTTGATTTTTCCTTCCTTCCTTCCTTCCTTCCTTCCTTCCTTCCTTCCTTCCTTCCTTCCTTCCTTCCTTCCTTCCTTCCTTCCTTCCTTCCTTCCTTCCTTCCTCCCTTCTTATTCTTTCCCTGATATCTCTACAAACTCTTCACCACTTTGTCTTCCTCTCTAAATCTTTGTTCTTTTTTTTTTTTTTTTGAGTGTGGCTGATAAGAATAAGAAAGTTTTATCTTTCACTCCTGTTTTCCAGTTAAATTAGTTGTAAACAGGAAAGCAGTGTGATCAACCTCTAAAGCTCTTTGAAAATGCTTAGAAATCCCATTCAAAATACATAGGATTTTTTATATTCTTCCTCTAATTTCTCCTTTTCTACTTAAATGTGCTTTAAGTATCAGCACAAAGGAAAAAAAATCTCCTCATTATCAATGTGATTCTTTTCCATTTTGTTCAGTTCCAATTATTGCAATGATATTATTCATTGCAAATGTATAGCCTTTTAGCAGTACTATTGGAAATGTAGGCATTTTGGGGTTGTTTTCATAATACTTATATTTTTTTCTGATCCAATAAAGGGGGGGGGGGGCGAGATGATTGAAATCATAATGGCAGCAAAACCAGATCTGTGTGGAAAAGGTTTAAAAATAAAAGTTTAAAATAAACTTTTTATCTGAGGGAGTCAGCATGGAAATGGTCCAAATAAGAATTATGCTAAGAGAATCTAAATATGATGCTTCAATACCTAGAAATACTGTACAGGAAACGACAATGAAAGGATATGATGTCTATGCTGTGAGCAAAAGCCCTAGAAATTTGGTGTTCTTACTGACATGAGCTCATCCACAAGATATACTGAAAATTGTTCTCAGTCAAATGGGTGACAAACGTGGCATTTATCACATACTGTCTTACTTGAAAGTGTATGCATATTTTATTCTAATCAAAAAAGTTTGCGCTTGCACTTATATCACGTTTTATGGTTACAAAGTGCTTTGTCTATCTTATCTCCTGAGAGGCAGGGAGTTTTCTCCTCTTCCTCCTCCTTTTTCTTCCCCCCCCCCTTTGGTTCATCATGGAAACTCTTTCACTGATGTAGATTGGCCCCTGTCTGGAGTCTTACTAAATCACTTGGAGGAATTGAAGCAAGATGGTGGCAGTAGAACAAGTAAAATGAGTCAAAAAATGGAGACACTAGCTTTCTGACTTACTACCTGTGTGCCCTTGGGTAGGTCCCAATTTTGCCAGAAATCTTCTAACATTATTTTCTTTTACACCACAGTGGCCATTCTTCTAGATGTGAGGTGGCACCTCAGTGTCGCTTTGATTTGCATTTCTCTAATTATGTGAAATTTGGAACATTTTTTCATGTGCTTATTGATAGTTTTTCTTCTTTATCGGAAAACTGCCTATTCATTTCCCTTAGCCATTTGTCAATTGGGAAATGGCTTGATTTTTGGTACAATTGACCTAGTTCCCTATACATTGGAGAAATTAGACCTTTGTCAGAGGTTTTTGGTATAAAATTTTCCCCCAGTTTGTTACTTCCCTTCTAATTTTGGATGCATTGGTTTTGTTTATATAGAAACTTCATAATTTAATATAATCAAAATTATTCATTTTATATTTTGTAGTGTTCTCTATCTCCTGCTTGCTCACCTAATTTTTTTTATGATTTCCCTCTTTATATTTGAGTTATTTACCCATGCTGAATTAATCATGGGGTAGGGTATAAGATGTTGATCCAGACATAATTTCTCCTATACTGTTTCCTACTCGTGCCAGCAGGTTTTTTTTTTTCCAAATCATGGGTTCTTGACCCAAAAGTTGGGATATTTGGGTTTATTGACTATCTTGCTGAGGTCAGTTACCACAAATCTATTCCATTGATCCACCCTTTCTATCTCTAAGCTTGTACTATGTTGTTTTGATGATTACTACTTTATAGTATAGTTTTGCATCTGGTAATGGTAGGCCTCCATTATTTACATTTTTATTAGTTCCCTTGATATTCTTGATCTTTTGTTTTTCCAGATGAACTCGTAATAACTTTTTTCCAATTCTTTTTTTTATTTTTTAATTTTTATTTGGTCATTTCCAAGCATTATTCATTGGAAACAAAGATCATTTTCTTTTCTTCCCTCTCCCCGCCTCCCTCGACCTCTCCCACAGCCTACACGCAATTCCACTGGGTATCACATGTGTTCTTGATTCAAACCCATTTCCATGTTGTTGGTATTTGCATTAGAGTGTTCATTTAGAGTCTCTCCTCAGTCATTTCCCCTCAGCCCCTGTAGTCAAACAGTTGCTTTTCGTCAGTGTTTTTACTCCCACAGTTTATCCTCTGCTTGTGGATAGTGTTTTTTAGATCCCTGCAGATTGTTCAGGGACATTGCATTGACCCTAATGGAGAAGTCCATCACCTTCGATTGTACCACAGGGTATCAGTCTCTGTGTACAATGTTCTCCTGGTTCTGCTCCTCTCGCTCTGCATCACTTCCTGGAGGTTGTTCCAGTCTCCATGGAATTCCTCCACTTTATTATTCCTTTTAGTACAATAGTATTCCATCACCAACATATGCCACAATTTATTCAGCCATTTCTCAATTGAAGGGCATCCATTTTCCAATTTTTTGCCACCACAAAGAGCGCAGCTATGAATATTCTTGTACAAGTCTTTTTCCTTATTATCTCTTTGGGGTACAAGCCCAGCAGTGCTATGGCTGGATCAAAGGGCAGACAGTCTTTTATCGCCCTTTGGGCATAGTTCCAAATTGCCCTCCAGAATGGTTGGATCCATTCACAACTCCACCAGCAATGAATTAGTGTTCCTACTTTGCCGCATCCCCTCCAGCATTCACTACTTTCCATAGTTGTTATGTTAGCCAATCTGCTAGGTGTGAGGTGATACCTCAGAGTTGTTTTGATTTTCATCTCTCTGATTATAAGAGATTTAGAACACTTTTTCATGTGCTTATTAATAGTTTTGATTTCTTTGGCTGAGAACTGCCTGTTCATGTCCCTTGCCATGTTATCAATTGGAGAATGGCTTGGTTTTTTTGTACAATTGATTTAGCTCTTTGTAAATTTGAGTAATTAAACCTTTGTCAGAAGTTTTTATGAAGATTGTTTCCCAATTTGTTGCTACCCTTCTGATTTTAGTTACATTGGTTTGTTTGTAGAAAACCTTTTTAATTTGATGTAGTCAAAATTATTTATTTTACATTTTGTGACTCTTTCTAAGTCTTGCGTGGTTTTAAAACCTTTCCCTTCCCAAAGATCTAACAGGTATACTATTCTGTGTTCACCTAATTTATTTATAGTTTCCTTCTTTATGTTCAAGTCATTCACCCACTCTGAATTTATCTTGGTGTAGGGTGTGAGGTGTTGATCCAAACCTAGTCTCTCCCACACTGTCTTCCAATTTTCCCAGCAGTTTTTTATCAAATAATGGATTTTTATCCCAAAAGCTGGGGTCTTTGGGTTTGTCATAAACTGTCTTGCTGAGGTCGCTTGCCCCAAGTCTATTCCACTGATCCTCCTTTCTGTCTCTTAGCCAGTACCAAATTGTTTTGATGACCACTGCTTTATAGTATAGTTTGAGATCTGGGACTGCAAGTCCTCCTTCCTTTGCATTTTTTTTTCATGATTTCCCTGGATATCCTTGATCTTTTGTTCTTCCAAATGAACTTTGTTATGGTTTTCTCTAAACCATATTTCCCTATTTATCCCCCCCTTATTTTCCTTATAGTCTTTCTAAAATTAACCCCCCACTCCCTCCCTCTCTTGTACTGCTTCCCTCCCCACCAGACCATTTGTTACCCTTCTACTCCCCTATAGGGTGCAAATCTATTCCCTGCCTCCAATGGATTAAATTATTTTTCCCTCTTTGAGTCACTTTCAAATCACGTAAAAGTTGAGTATTTCCTGTGTATTGTATATTGTATATTCCCTTCCAGTGTATTGATGTTCTTCCCCCTCCCACCATGAGCTTCTTTATGACATATAAATTTACCACTATTTGTTTTCTTTTCCCATTTCTTTTAATATTCACCTATTTTAAGCTCTAGTTATATATATATGCATACTTATGCATATGTATTTTTTGCATGCATATATCTATATACCTATTTATGTCTTGTCCTTTCATCCTATACAGTTTGTTGCTGTTCCCTCTAAGCATACTTCTTTTTGAGGCCCAGCTAATAACAACAGTTTTTAAGAGTTACCAATGACCTCTTTTCTTATAGGGATACATATCATTTTAACTTATTGAGTCTCTTAAAAATTTTTTTTTGTTTTTCTTTTTTCCCCTCTTTTTTTTAAATTACCTTTTGATGATTCTCTTGCTTGGACATCAAATTTTCTGTTCAGGTCTGGTCTTTTCTTTACTAATTCTTGGAATTCTTCTATTTTGTTGAATGACCATACTTTCCCTTGTAAGATTATAGTCAGTTTTGCTGGGTAGTTGATTCTTGGTTGTAGACCTAGTTCCCTTGCTTTCCGGAATATCGTATTCCATGCCTTTCTTTTTTTCAGTGTGGATCTAGCCAGATCCTGAGTTATCCTCACTGTGGTTCCTTGGTATCTGAATGACTTCTTCTTGGCATCTTGTAATATCTTTTCTTTGGTCTGATAGTCCTTGAATTTGGCTATAACATTCCTGGGTGTTGTCAGTTGGGGATTAAGTACAGGAGGTGATCTGTGGATTCTATCAGTCTCCACTTTTCCCTCTTGTTCAAGGATTTTGGGGCAGTTTTCTTTAATCATTTCCTGTAATATAATGTCCAGGCTTTTTCTTTTGTCATGGTCTTCTGGTAGGCCAATAATTCTTAAATTGTCTCTCCTTGAACGATTTTCTAAATCCTCTGTTTTGTGGATGAGATGCTTCATATTTTCCTCAATTTTTTCATTCTTTTGGTTTTGTTTTATAGAGTCCTGCTGCCTTGTGAAGTCGCTCGGTTCTAATTGTTGTATTCTGGTTCTTAAAGACTGGATTTCATCCTTAGTTTTTTGGTCGTCCTTTTCCTTTTGGTCGGATTTTCTTTGGAGGTCATCTTTCATCTCCTTTGACTCATTTTCCAGCTGGTTGATTTTGGCTTTCAAGACACTATTTTCTGTTTCTAGATGACGTGTCTTAATTTTTAAGTTCTTTTCCCAATTGTCTTCAGCCTCTCTTAATTGTGTTTTGAATTGCATTTTGAGTCTTCCAAAGCCTGTATCCAATTCGCTGGGATTTCTGATTGTTCCTTTGCTGGGTCCTCCCCCTCTGTTTCATTTGCTCTTTGCTCATTACCTGTGCAGAAGCTGTCTATTGTAATTTCTTTCTTCTTTTCTGTTGTTTGCTCGAGTTTACCCCTTCTTTGCTCCCTGTATTTGTCTGTGCTCTTGCTCCTCTCATTTTGTTTTGGTTTGGGGGCTGTCAGTCTCCCCTCTTGGAGCTTTGTCAGATCTCTTGGTGCAGTCTCTAGGGGAGGAATGTTAGCTTCCCTGTCCTCTGGAGGCTTTTGATTGGATTGAATTCAAGTGGGTTGGGCTGTATGCTGTATGAAGCTGAGGCTCTGAAAACACCTGGAAGGCTGGGCCGCCCAGGCTCTCTCCAGTTCTCTCTAGCTGTTTCTCCACTGTCTACAAGTGCCTTTGCCCTCCTCCCTAAACTCTGAGGAATTCTGACTGAATTGGCTGGATTGATCTGGTTATGCCCCGAGGCAAAAGTGAGGCTGGAGCCCGATGGAGGGACCCAGCTGCGGCCCTCTCTCTCCCTGGCTTCCTCCCTGCTGTCCAAGCTGGATTCTCTGAGCCCGGCGCCCTGCTTCTCATAAGGTAGACCCTCCAAGCCAGCACCTTTGGCCGCTCAAAGGTTCCCACTGCCATTGCTGCGGGCTCAGTGCTCTGGGTTGTGGGGGAGGGGTCCTGGGACCTACCCTCTGCCTTCCCCTTAGCCCTGAGTATTCTTGGATTCAGGCTTTTGGGGGGCGTACCTTTTGATTTGAGTCCAGAAGGAGGGTTCCCCGCTTCTGTCCTGTTGTTCAGGTTGGGTTTCGGCACCCTAGGAGCATTCAGTCTGTATCGGTAAGGAAGTGTCTTCCACGAGGTCTGAACTTTTGCTGCTTGCTAAGCCTCCATCTTGACTCCACCTCCTCCTTTTTTTCCAATTCTGTAAAAAAGTTTTTTGTAGTTTGACAGGGATAGCACTTGATAATGCAAGGGGTAGAAATGTGAGGGGTTTTTATAAAAGATTGGACTGAATCATTTAAGAATAGGGTTACCAGGAATTTAATTAATTCTAAAGAGATTTATTTTAACAATTTATTTATAAAATGTCGAAAGAGTGAAAGTAAGAAAAATCAGAGAGAGGATAGGGTAAGATATCTAGCCTACACACTACTACACATTTTGCTCTGGCCCAGGCTCAACCCAGGCAGAGCTAATTAATCCTTAGCCAGAGGGGCCTCAACTTTGAGCCAAGGTCCTGGGGTCGCAGGGAGCCTCTCTCAAGAGGGTAGGTCTTTCCTGAGGCTTGTCTCTTCAGAAAATCAAGGAAAGGAGTCAGCCTTTCACTAACCATGTGCCAGTCCAAAGGGAAGCCATCTGAGATCTCAAGCCTGAGCTCCTCCAAAGTCAAGTCAAGATGAAAGACTGACCAGAGACCCCCCACAAGAAGAGTATAGCATTTTTAAAGATAATTTTTTTCGTCACTTCCTATGACTCCTTTTTATTTGACATGTACCAATTACAGCTAAAGCTTTGCTTAGGCCTGCCCAGGGGGAAATCAGGTGATTCTGATTTATCCCTCACTATCACAGACCTCCCCCACTCAAGTGTGAATGAGGTACATATGCTTTTGTTTATTAAATCCAAGACTGGGCAGGGGAGAGTTAATTTAATCTTCATAATAAATAAATTAATTTAGGTAATATTGTCATTTTTATTATATTAGTACATTCTACTCATGAGCAATTTATGTTTTTCTATTTGTTTAAATCTAATTTTATTTGTGTGAAGAGTGTTCTGTAGTTATATTCATATGATTCCAAAATTTGTCTTGGCAAGTAGATTCCCAGGTATTTTAACTTGTCTAGAGTTATCTTAAATGGAGTTTCTCTTTCTAATTCCTGCTGCTGGGTTTTGTTGGAAACATGTAGAAATGCTGATGATTTATGGGGTTCATTTTGTACCCTGCAGCTTTGTTAAAGTTATTGATTATTTCCACTAGCCTTTTAGGGGATTTTCTTGGATTCTTTAAGTATACTAATATATTGCCTGCAAAGAGCAATTGTTTAGTTTCCTCATTGATTTTTTTTTATTTCTTCAATTTCTTTTTCTTTTCTAATTGCTACTGCTAGAATTTCTAGTAAAATATTAAATAGTTGAAGTGATAACGGAAATCCCTGCTTCACTCCTGATCTTATTGGGAAGGTTTCTAACTTAACCCCATTACAGATTATATTTGCTGATGCTTTTAAATAAATGCTATTTATTATTTTGAGGAAAGGCCCTTTTATTCCTATATATTCTCATGTTTTCAATAGTAATGAGTGTTGTATTTTGTCAGAGGCTTTTTCTGCGTCTATTGAGATAAACACGTGATTTCTATTAATTTGGTTGTTGATATGGTCAGTTATGTGGATGTTTTTCCAAATATTAAATTATTCCTGCATTCCTGGTATAAATCCTACCTGGTCTTTGTGAATAACCTTTGAGATCACTTCCTGTAGTCTTTTAGCTAGTATTTTATTTAATATTTTTGCACATATGTTCATTAAGGAGAATGGTCTATAGTTTTCCTTCTCTGTTTTTGGTCTTCCTGGCTTGAGAATCAGTATCATGTTTTTATCATTAAAAGAATTTGGTAAGATTCCTTATTTGCCTATTTTTGTCAAATAGTTCATAGAGTATTGGGATTAATCAGTCTTTAAATGTTTGACAGAATGCACTTGTAAATCAATCTGGGCTTAGGGATTTTTTCTAGGGATTGTTCCTTGATGTTTGCTCAAATTCTTTTTCTGAGACAGGAATATTTAAGTATTCTATTTCCTCTTCTGTTAATCTAGACAGTTTATATTATTATAAATATTTATCCATTTCACCACATTGCCATATTTATGGTTGTATAATTGGGCAAAATAGCTCAAAAATTTCCTTAATATCCTCTTCATTAGAGGTGAGATCACACCTTTCATTCATGATACTTTTAATTTGGTCATTTTCTTTCTTTTTCTGAATTAGATTAACTAATACTTTTTTAATTTGTTTTTTCAAAATACCACTACCTAGTCTTATTTATTAATTAAATAGTACTTTTATTTTCAATTTTATTAATTTCTCCTTTGATCTTTAGGATTTCCAATTTGGTCTTCATTTGAGGGTTTTTAATTTGTTCTTTTTCTGTTTTTTTTTAATTTGCATGATGTAAAAATAAAATTGGTGAGTTATAAAAATAAAATATTTAGATGGAATATATATATATTGAATATATATATATATATATATATATATATATATAATCATGTTTCCCAAGTTGGGAAAGGAAAACATTGAACTCCTTCAGATCATTTTCCTCAGACAGAGAGACAAAGATGTTACCTCCTCTAGCCCTGAGAGAGGGTCTCTGAGAGAGAGCCAGAGACCAACTCCCAACTGCCAGAGAGAATAATTGACATAGAAAAATGGTTATAACTGTTAAATCTGAAATCAACATGCTTTCTCAGCTCTGCTTCGAACTCCAGTTTTTTTCTCAAGCCAGTCATTTTACTTCTTATCCCTAAAGTAATAAAACAATGCTTATTTTATAATATCATCCTTACAATGCCAAATTTGTTAATCTCCACTTTCCCTTTTTTTCTTAATATAGACACTCAGGTTTATAAATTTTCCTCTGAGAACTGCATTTGCTGTATCCCATACATTTTGATATGTAGTTTCCTCATTGTCGTTCTCTTCAATGTAATCAGTATTTGTTTCCATGATTTGTTCTTTAACCCACCAGTTTTGGAGAATTATATAATTTCCAATAAATTTTTAATTTGCCTTTCCATGTTCCCTTACTAATTATAATTTTATCTCATCATGATCTGAAAAATGTGCATTTATTATTTCTGCCTTTTAAAATTTGTTTGCAATGTTTTTATGTCCTAATATACATGGTCAATCTTTGTTAATGTCCCATGTGCTGCTGAAAAGAGGGTATATTATTTTTTACCCCTATTTACTTTTCTCCATATATCTATTAACTCTAATTTTTCTAAGATTTCATCCATATTTCTTACTTCTTCATTATTTAATTTTTGGTTTGATTCATCTAGATCTGATTGAGGTCTTCCCCTTGTATAATTTTACTCCCTAAGCCCCAATGATTTATACTTTAAAAGTATGGATGCTATACCATTTGGTACATATATGTTGAGTACTGCTATTTCTTCATTGTTTTTATTGCCTTTTATTGGGACATAATTACCTTCCCTATTTCTTTTAATCAAATCTATCTTTACTTTGGCTTTGTCAGATATCATGAATGAGACTGCTACCTTTTTTTTCTCAGTTGATGCTCAATAAATGCTGCTCTAGCCTCTTTACCCACTCTGTGTCTACCTGCCTCCTGTGTATTTCTTGTAGAGAACATATAGTTGACTTTTGGTTTTTAATCCACTCTATCTGCTTCTGTTTTATAGGTAAGTTCATCCCATTCACATTCAGAGTTATGATTACTACCAGTGATACCCCATCATTTAGATTTCCTCTCCTTAATCCTGTCCTTTCTTTTGTTAGAATTTCCTTCCACTGCAGTGTTTTCCTTTTAATCAGTCCCCCCTTTTCCCCACCCTTATTTTATTTTCCTTGCCACCTCTTCCCTTATTATTTCCCTCCTATTTCTTTTTATGTTCTTTTGCTTATGCCCCCCCCCCAAACTTCGCCTCCCCATCAACCCTTTTCCTATTCCCTTTCTACTTCTTTATAGGGTAAGGTAGAATTCTATACCCCAATGAATCTGGATGTTCTTTCCCCTCAGAACTGATTCTACTGAGAGTAAAGTTTAATTATCACCTTTCACCACTCTCTTCCTTCCCTTCTTATAATATTATTCTCCCCCACCCAATGCACCTCTTTATTGTGGTATAATTTACCCTATTTTACCTATTCCTTTGAGTTTCTCTTTGGAAAATTCTTTCCCCCCCACTAAATATTTTTTTTTACTTATCATCCCAAACAGTTTAATACCACAACTTCTGCCTCTTTATATTTCTTCTATCTGTTATGATAATTAAAATTATTTTTAAGAGTAACAGATGTCATTTTTCCATATGGAAATATATTTTTTCTTTTTCTTATTTACCTTTTTATGGTTCTCTTGAATTTTGTATTTTGTAAAGATGAAAAAATGATATTAGAAAGTAAGTATTGTTTTATTAGTTTAGAGATAAGAAGTAAAGTGGCTGGCTTGTGTGAATTTTAGATTTACTACACCCTATTTAGAATTTTAGCAACCGGGAATGTATACACCCCCACTTAAGGATTAAGTGTGGAAGAGGAATGCCTATGATCTGCATGTGTTAGCAAGTGACAAATCAGAAATAACTGACTTACCCTCTGGGCTGTCCAAAAGCTAAGTTTAAGCCACCATTGGTACATGTAAGACAAAGGAAGTGGTGTAAAGAACTGCTTTTATATTTTGTGTCACTTCCTGTGAGAGGGGCTTGGCTATGGAACTTGACCATGAAGGAGCAAAGTATTTAATGTTTTTGAACAAATATAAATGTTTTATTAAAATATTACTTTTCTATTTTAGCTCTATGTTGAAATATAATAATAATTACCATTATTATTATTAGTTATAATAAAAGTTGGTATTTAAATGTACCTTACATTTTGCCAAGCCCTTTGCATGTGTTATATCAATTTATCCTTACTGTAACCTCTCCAGTTGGAAGTTATTATTAACCAAATTTTACCAAAGAGGGAACTAAGAGAAGAGAGATTCTGTGTGATTTGCCCAAAGTATCATACAACTATTTAGAATCTGAGATATGATTTGAACTCAGGATTTCCTGACTCCAAGTCCATCATGTTAGTTATTGCTTGTTTCTAGAAAATGCAAGAAAACTGGATGATATACTCCATATTTCTTTCAATTATAGGCCAATGCAGTTTATCTGTTGATGAAATTTCATTTCTTTTTTTTAAATTTTCTTAAGTTTAAAAAAATTTTAATAACAAATATCCACATGAGTTTTCTGAAGTTATATAATCCAAATTGTTTCCCTCTCTTTTCCCCTCCCCTTTCTGGAGTTGACAAGCAATTAAATCTGGTTTATACATGTATTACCTTACAAAATATTTTTCCAAATAATTTTTGTAAGTGGATAATTTTATAAAACCAAAACTCTAAAACATATACCCAAATAAATAAGTGATTTCATATGCTTCCATATGCATTCTTACTCCAACAGTTTTTCTCTGGAAGTGGAGAGTATTCTTTTTCATAAGTTCCTCAGACTTGCTTTGGATCCTTGTGTTGCTGTTAGCATCAAAGTCTATCATACTTGATCATTCCACAGTATCATTGTTACCTCATACATTATTTTCCTGGTTCTGCTTATTTCTCTATGCATCATTTCAGGAAGGTCTTTCCAACTTTCTCTGAAGTTCATCTTCATCTCTGAAGTTCTGTTCATCATTTCTTATAGCACAATAGTATTCCATCACCATCATATACTACAATTTGTTCAGCCATTCCCCAATTTAGGGGACATCCTTTTAGTTACCAATTCTTTGCCACCATAAAAAGAGTAACTATAAATATTTTTGTACAAACTGGTGCTTTCCTATTCTTTTTATTTATTTATTTGGGGGGATACAGATCTAGTAGTGGTATTAATGTATCAAAAAGTATGCATTGTTTTATAGCCCATTAGGCATATTTTGGTGAATGTGTGAAGGAAAGATTGAAAGAGGGAAAGATAAAAAGCAGAGAGTCCAATTAAAATCATATTGTAACTGTCTAGATGAAAAGTGATTGGGTGCCTAAACTTAAACAAAATTTGTAGGGGCATTGAAGTGATCAGACATAGATGTTGTGTGCATATGTGTTACAGACTTGGTAACTGATAAGGCTTCATTTAAAGTAAATATCTAGAATTCTATATTTTTCTATTTTCTGCTTAATGTATCAGATTTCACTTGGAATTTTAATTTAAATGAATTCTCACAGAGTTATTCACGAATTATTTTGGTCAATATTCATGTGATCTAAGACAGATGATATCATATGAGCTGTTTATAAAATTTTAAAACACCATTAAGCATATGTGCATGAAAGGAAATAAATGATCCATTTTCCAAATGACACATTCATTACATTTGATTTAATTAAGTAAAATTTAATATGGATTTATTTGGTGCTTGATATTTTTAGCACTGCATTAGTCCTTTTAGAAATATAAAAGGGGCATAAGACAGACTTCAAAGAGATTACAATCTTTTTTTAAAAATGTAAACATATGTATTGAGATAGTGTATAGAAAAGATTTAAATAATACATTTCAGTACATGAGTAAAAGCCAAATAGGAGTTAATAAATGTTGCAAAATAGTTTTGAAGGGAAATATTAATATGGACTGAATTGATTTTTAAAAAGCCTTTCTGGGGAAATGAGACAAATTGAGTTTCTTCTCTATATTCTGACTTCTGACCTCTCTATTCAAATGAACCTGCTTACTCCAAAGTTAATAATGATCTCTTATTTTTTAAATTCATTGGTCTTTTCTCAACCCTCAAAATTCTCAACCTCTTTTTGTAGCTTTTGAGGCTGAAAATATCTCTTTCCTCCTTGATACTTTAGGTTTTCAGGAAAGTATTCCCTCCCATATTCCTCTTACCTATTTCACCTCTCCTCAGTCTTCTTTGGTCTTCCTTCTTTCAGGTCACTCCTACTAAAAGCAAATATCTCATAAAGTCCTTCCCTGCGCCTTCTTCTCTTCCCTCTCTAAATTGCATCATTTGATGACCATATCAGCTCCCATGGATTTCATTACTATCTATGGTGATCATTCTTTTAAAAAATTTTAATTAATTTATTTTTTAAAACCCTTACCTTCCTTCTTTGAATCAATACTGTGTATTGGTTCCAAGGCAGAAGAGCAGTAAGTGCTAGGCAATGGGGGTTAAGTGGCTTGTCCAGGGTCACACAGCTAGGAAATGTCTGAGGACTGATTTGAACCCAGGACCTCCTGCCTCTAGACCTGAGCCACTCAGCTGCCTCTGGTTATAATTCTTAAGTGTACCTATTTTATCTTAATTTTTCTGCTAACCTACAATCTTGCATCCCCAACTACCTTTCAGACATCTCAAAGATAGAAGTCTAGTAGATATCTCTCTTTTCTGATATTTCCACCACTCTAATCCAAGCCCTCATCAAGTAACACCTGGACTGTTACAATAGCCTGTGGACCTGCCTCCTTGAAGACTTTGCCCATTCAAGTCTATCTTCCATTCAGCCATCAAAGTGATTTCCCTAAAAAAGCAAGGTGACAGCATAAACTACAGTAGTTCTCTATTATGCCTAGGACTAAAAAAGAAAAAAGAGAGAGAGAGAGAGAGAGAGAGAGAGAGAGAGAGAGAGAGAGAGAGAGAGAGAGTGTTAGAGAGAGAGAGAGAGAGAGAGAGAGAGAGAGAGAGAGAGTGTTAGAGAGAGAGAGAGAGAGAGAGAGACAGAGAGAGAGACAGAGAGAGAGACAGAGAGAGAGAGACAGAGAGAGAAATCTTTGATTGTCCTTTAAGTCTGCCCCTCTCCTACCTTTTTAGTCTTCTAACCTCTTAGAACCCTCTACAACATGGTCTTTGCCCAAACACCGACTTTATTGCTGTTCTATGATATCTGGCTGTCTTCTATGCCAGGAATATACTTCCTCCTTATCACAAGAAGCATCTTGGCTTCCCTGATTTTCTTTTAGTCCCAGCTAAAACGTACCTTCTATAAGAAGCCTTTCCCAATTCCTCTTAATTCTATTGCCTTCCCTCTACTAAGATTATTTTGTCTGACAAGGGTAGAACTGATTCAAATGAATAAGACTAAGAGACATGTACCTATACAAAAATAACTAAAGGAAATGAATTACAATTTTAAAAAGGAACAAATCAAAGCTATCAATAAACATATTAAAAATGCCCTAAATTACTCATATAACAGGAAGTACCCTAGCCCCTACTTCACCTTTCTCTGTTATCCCTAAGTAGTTTGGGGGGTGTTTAGAATCTACCATTAGTTTAAGACCAAACCTGTTTCCCAACTGTAGGTGCCTCTGCACTCTTGTTTCATTTAAACACTGAACATAAGACAAGATCATACAAATTGATACTTCAAAGTTAGAGCAAGAATAAATACACAAAAATTTACCCCCCTCTCCAAACAACCTCTTTTCATGCCATCTCAGTCTATGAAAGGTGAGGGATATTAGTTTCTGAACATAATTCAATTTCTCTATAGCATGTTTCCACTGACTTCTAAGTCCAAGACTTCTCTTTGGCTTGTCTCAGCACTGGTTTTTCAGGGCTTTTTTGCTTGTCTAGCAGTTCCATCTTGTCTCAAATCCTGTCTCCTAGGGCATCTTAATCAAGCTTCTTGGTCTGAAGCCTCCACTGCTCTATACCTAGAAAGGTCAAATAAAACCAAAAACGAAATTCCAGATCCTATGCTTAGGGCTACAGAAACTTAAAGTAGGGAGGTAGATCTTCCTCACATCAAGCTTAGATCATGAAAGCTGGGCTAAATACAGCTTTCAACCCCTGTACATAGGTGAGATGTCTGAGTCTGATATTTATACAGTTCATTATGGCTGTGTAAGCAATGGTAAGAACCTATTCCTCTCTGTAGAGGAATAAAGAATAATTTTTTCACAAGCAATCTCCCACATCATGACCTCCATATTAAGTGATTTGGACATGCATAGAAATGACTCATTACAAAAATGGAGAAATAAAAATTAAGCACCTTTGAGTTTCTTCCTTTTACCTCTCAGATTGGCACTGATGACAATAATAAGAAAATTAAAAATATATTTGAGAAGTACAAGAAAATTGATATATAGATGTACTCTTGGAGCTTGCAGGAAGGCCATTTGGAATTAAATTCAGAAAGTTACCAAATTTTTTTATACTCTTTGACTCAATGATAGCATTAGTGGATTTAATCCTTCCACCCCAATTTTTTTAAAAAAGGCTATAAATCAACAATAATATATATGCATATATATAAATATATATTTGTGTGATGTCATAGCCAAAAAGTGGAAATTAAGGAATACACTGCTGTTAAAGAATTGGTAAACAATTTGTAGTATTTGAATGTTAATACAGAATGAAATTTGTAAATTTGGAAAAAATATGATAACTATTACAAAGAAAAAAAACTTAAAAGTTTTTAGAACTCATCAATATAAAGAAAATAAAAACATTGACCTATACATTTAAATAATTCAAACATTCCTTGAAATTCATATTTAGCCCTGATTTTAATCAGCCAAAAATATTAAATTAGCTGCTTAAAACTGGAAATGAGGGAATATCTTGATTGCATTTAAATCGTTTCTTCCATTGCATATTTAAAATGGGCTAAGCAGAATTTGGAAATGGAATAGATCAAAATGGCACCATTTGGTTCACCATTCTGTATTCTAATAGAAAGCATTGTCTCTAATATTTATTTGCAAATACAAGACAACAGGCTATTCTCACAGCAAGATCTAACTGTTCTGCATCATCACCAGTACCAGCAAATTGCTTATCCATCTGTCAGCTAATAGAGTGAAAGGTTTTAAAAAGCGAAACCATACCAAACGAACAAACAAGAAAAAAAAAGGCTAAGCTGGTTAAACACATTAGATCTAGAAGGCTGAGGAAAATCAATAGGGTAATATAAATAAAAGCAACACATAAAGAGGAGGGAACTAGCCATAGGGAGAAACATAAAAATGAAAAAGAAAGATCTAAGACTGACACAAATCAACGGAAATAGACAAAATATAGAAACAAGGTAATTTTAAAGCTGTGAATGATTCTAGGAAGCATGAAATAGTGTGTATTATCTTCAAAATTCTACATAGTGATATAAAATTATATATTATTTACTATGTTCTTTTGCTTCTGAGAGCAATTTATAACTATAAAATAGGAATACTTCCAGATAAATTGGCAGTGTGTTTCCCAAATGTAAAAGACCATTTTATGGAAAAAATATTTTTGAAAATGACTTTTATGAATTGGTAATTGAGTTTATTTGGGGGGGGATTATATTCTTATTTATTTATTTGTCTGTTTTTATTTGGTCAATTTCAAACATTATTCCTTGGTTAAAAAAATCATATTTTATTCCTCCCTCCCCTCCCCCCACCTTTCCTGTAACTGAATTGCAATTTCATTGGGTATTACATATGGCCTTGATCAGAACATATTTCCATGTTGTTGATGTTTGCACTAGGATGTTCATTTAAGGTCTACATCCCCAACCATATCCCCTCGAGCCATGTATTCAAGCGGTTGTTTTTCTTCTGTGTTTCTACTCCCACAGTTTTTCCTGTGAATGTGGATTGTGGTTTTTATCATAGATTAAACCAAGTTGTTTAGGAACAGTGCATTGTCACTAATGGAGGAGTCCATTATATTCGATTGTACCACAGTGTATCCGCTGTGTACAATGTTCTCCTGGTTCTGCTCCTCTCACTCTGCATCACTTCCTGGAGGTTGTTCCAGTCTCCATGGAATTCCTCCACTTTATTATTCCTTTGAGCACAATAGTATCCCATCACCAACATATACCACAATTTGTTCAGCCATTCCCCAATTGATGGGCATCCCCTCATTTTCCAATTTTTGGCCACCACAAAGAGTGCAGCTATGAATATTCTTGTCCGAGTCTTTTTCCTTATTATCTCTTTGGGATACAAACCCAGCAGAGCTATGGCTGGATCAAAGGGCAGACAGTCTTTTAGCACCCTTTGGGCATAGTTCCAAATTGCCCTCCAGAATAGTTGGATCAATTTACAACTCCACCAGCAATGCATTAGTGACCTGACTTTGTCACATCTCCTCCAGCATTCATTACTTTCCTTTGCTGTCATGTTAGCCAATGTGCTAGGTGTGAGGTGATACCTCAGAGTTGTTTTGATTTGCATCTCTCTGATTATAAGAGATGTAGAACACTTTTTCATGTGCTTATTAATAGTTCTGATTTATTTGACTAAAAATTGCCTATTCATATCCCTCGTCCTTTTATGAATTGGAGAATGGCTTGATTTTTTGTACAATTGATTTAGCTCTTTGTAAATCTGCATAATTAGACCTTTGTCAGAGGTTTTTGTTAAGAAGATTGTTTCACAATTTGTAATTTCCCTTCTAATTTTGGTTAATTGGTTTTGTTTGTACAAATTTTTTTTTAATTTGATATACTCAAAATTATTGATTTTACATTTTGTGATTTTTTTCCAAGTCTTGCTTGGTTTTAAAATCTTTCCTTTCCCAAAGGTCTGACATGTATAGTATTCTGTGTTCTCTTAATTTACTTGTAGTTTCCTTCTTTATGTTCGAGTTATTCACCCATTCTCAATTTATCTTGGTGTAGGGCGTGAGATGTTGATCCAAACCTAATCTCTCCCACATTATCTTCCACTTTCCCCAGCAGTTTTTATCAAATAGTGGATTTTGGTCCCAAAAGATGGGATGTTTGGGCTTATGATAGACTGTCTTGCTTAGGTCACTTACTCCAAGTCTATTCCACTGCTCCTCCTTTCTGTCTCTTAGCCAGTAGAATATTGTTTTGATGACCCCTTCTTTATAGTATAGTTTGAGATCTGCTACTGTAAGGTCACCTTCCTTTGCATTTTTTTTCATTATTTCCCGGGAAATCCTTGAACTTTCTTTCAAATGAACTTTGTTATGGGTTTTTTTCTAATTCAGTAAAAAGGTTTTTTGGTAGTTCAATGGGTATGGCACTAAAAAAGTAAATAAGTTTGGGTAGGATTGTCATTTTTATTATGTTAGCTTGTCCTACTGATATGCAGTTAATATTTTTCCAATTGTTTAGATCTAAATTTAATTGTGTGGAAAGTGTTTCGTAGTTGTGTTCATATAGTTCCTGTGTTTGCCTTGGCAGATAGATTCCTAAGTATTTTATTTTGTCTAGGGTGATTTTAAGTGGAATTTGTCTTTCTAATTCTTGCTGCTGAGATGGTTAGAGATATATAGAAATGTTGATAACGTATGTGGTTTGTATTGTGCACCTTTGCTAAAGTTGTTGATTATTTGCACTAGCTTTTTAGTTGATTCTCTAGGATTCTTTAAATAGACCATCATATCATTCGCAAAGAGTGATAATTTGGATTCTTCATTGCCTATTTTAATAACTTCAGTTTCTTTTTCTTCTCTAATTGCTACTGCTAGTGCTTCTAGTACCATGTTAAATAATAGAGGTGATAATGGGCATCCTTGTGTCACTCTTAATCTTACTGGGAAGGCTCCTCATTTATCCCCATTACAGATGATGTTGGCTGATGGTTTTAGATATATACTGTTTATTGTTTTTAGGAAAGGCCCATCTATTCCTATACTTTCTAGTGTTTTCAATAGGAACGACTGTTGTATTTTGTTGAAGTCTTTTTCTGCATCTATTCAGATAATCATGTGATTTTTATTGGTTTGCTTGTTGATATGCTCAATTATGTGGATAGTTTTAATATTGAACCATCCTTTCATTTCTGGTGTAAATCCAACCTGATCATAATGAATAACCCTTGAGATCACTTGCTGGACTCTTTTGGCTAATAATCTATTTAAGATTTTTGTATCCATGTTCATTAGGATCTTGGTATATAATATTCTTTCTCTGTTTTTGACCTGCCTGGGTTTGGAATCAGTACCATATTTGTATCATGAAAATAATTTGGTAGAACACCTTCTTTGCTTATTATGTCAAATAGTTTGTGTAGTATTAGAATTAGTTTTTCTTTGAAAGTTTGATAGAATTCACTTTTTTACTGATATGGGATTATTTAAATATTCAATTTCTTCTTCTGTTAATCTAGGAAATTTATATTTTTGTAAACATTCATCCATATCACCTAGATTGCCATATTTGTTGCCATATGGTTGGGCAAAGTTTTTAATGATTGCCTTAATTTCCTCTTCATTGGATGTGAGGTCTTCCTTTTCATCTACAACACTGTTAATTTGGTTTTCTTCTTTCCTTTTTTATTAGATTGACCAGTACTTTGTCTGTTTGTTTTTTTCAAAATACCAGCTTCTAGGCCTATTTATTAGTTCAATATTTCTTTCACTTTCAATTTTATTAATTTCTCCCTTAATTTTTAGAATCTCTAATTTATTTTTTTCTGGGGATTTTTTTACGTGTTTGCTTTCAAGTTTTTTGATTTGCATGTCCAATTCATTGACCTCTGCCCTCCCTAATTTTCCCCTGAGTACTGCTTTAGCTGAATCCCATAGATTTTGAAAGGATGTCTCATCATTGTCATTTTCATCCATGAAATTATTAATTGTTTCTATGATTTGTTCTCTAACTAACTGATTTTGGAGAATCATATTATTTCATTTCCAATTAATTTTGGATTTGGCTCTCGATGTACCCTTACTGATTATTATTTTTATTGAGTTATAATCTGAAAAGGCTGCATTTATTATTTCTGCTTTTCTGCATCTTTTTGCCATATTTTTATGACCTAGTACATGGTCAATCTTTGCTAATGTACCATGTGCTTCAGAAAGGAAGGTGTATTCCTTTTTGTCCCTATTTATTTTTCTCCATATATCTATTAAGTCTAATTATTCTAAGATTTCATTCATATCTCTTAGCACTTTATTTATTTTTTATTTGATTTATCTAAATTTGATAGTTGTAGGTTCAAGTCTCCTACTAGTATAGTTTTA
This sequence comes from Monodelphis domestica, assembly GCF_027887165.1. Lineage (NCBI taxonomy): Eukaryota > Metazoa > Chordata > Mammalia > Didelphimorphia > Didelphidae > Monodelphis > Monodelphis domestica. The sequence goes on from NC_077234.1 coordinate 244,190,130, forward strand.
CTATCCATTTCCTCCTTCAACTCTACTAGTTTCTCCTTTAGAAACTTGGATGCTATCCCATTTGGTGCATACATGTTAATTACTGATATTTCCTCATTGTCTTTACTCCCTTTTATCAAAATGTATTTACCTTCCCTATTCATTTTAATCAGTTCTATTTTTACTTTGGCTTTATCAGATATCATGTTTGCAACTCCTGCCTTCTTTTTCTCAGTTGAGGCCCAATATATTTTGCTCCAACCTTTAATTCTAACCTTGTGAGTGTCTACCCACCTTAAGTGTGTTTCTTGTAGACAACATATAATAGGATTTTGGATTCTAATCCACTCTCCTATTTGTTTTCATTTTATGGGTGAGTTCATCTCATTAATGTTCAAAGTTATGATTGTCACATTTGTATTCCACAGCATCTTGATATTCTCTCCTAGTTCTGTAGTTTCTTCTTTTGCTATATCATTTTCAACCAGTGGCTTGCTTTTAATCAATCCCCCAATCCCCTCCCTTAATATGCTTCCCTTGTTTTTTTAATATTTCTTTCCTGTTGTTTCCCTCATTAGATTGTAATATCCTTGAAGACAAGGACTATCTTTTACCTCTTTTTGTATTTCCAGTACTTAGTAGTGTTTGGCCTATGTAAAGTGCTTAATACCTGTTTATTGGTTAATTGAATGGGTTCATCTTTTTATAACTTCTCCTGTTTATTTTTCTGTCTTTATCTTTTCACATAATTGAAAAGTACTTTTTAATGAGACTATCTATCCATCTATATATGTATAATTTATTTTTTAAATCAGGAAGGTTTACTGCCTCTTCCTGGATTTTATTCATTTGTTTGCTGGTTTATTTGTTTATTTCTTTGCTTGTTTATTTGTTTATCTATTTATTTAAAGGTATAGTTGACTTCCTGCCTCTGCTTGGTGGTGGTGCTCTTCTCTGGCTCAATACTCAGGAGGGTGTTAACATCTTCATGGCCGGATTAATACTCTTCGAATTCTTTGAATCCTGGGCCTGCCTGTAAAATGCCTTGATGTTTCACAGCATCTTTGTATTTCTTCAGTGGCAAGTAGCAAAGGCCTCTGTTAGTATAGGTTGCAGGCTCCAAACTACTGAGCATAGTACTCTCATTCTACTTCTCGACAGCTTCTTTATGTTTTCCCTTTCTCACTAGCTCATTGCCTTCTTGTTTTAAGGGGCAGTCTTGTCTGATGTCTCCAACAATAGACACTTTGTTATTTAAGGTGTCAGTTTCTTTGAGTCTGACTTTGCTGCCTTCTCATGGTCACCCTTGGGAGCTGTTTTCTATTTATCTATATCTATGTCTATGTCTATATCTATATCTATATCTATATCTATCTATATCCATATCTATATCTATATCTATATCTATATCTATATCTGTATCTGTATCTATATCTATATCTATGTCTATGTCTATGTCTATATCTATATCTATATCTATATCTATATCTATATCTATATCTATATCTGTATCTGTATCTATATCTGTATCTATATCTATGTCTATGTCTATGTCTATATCTATATCTATATCTATATCTGTATCTGTATCTATATCTATATCTATGTCTATGTCTATATCTATATCTATATCTATATCTATCTATATCCATATCTATATCTATATCTATATCTATATCTATATCTATATCTATATCTATATCTATATCTATATCTATATCTATATCTATATCTATATCTATATCTAGTGTTGATGTTTTCCCCTAAAATCAGGTTAGTATTCAGGATACATATTTTAAAAGCAAGCATTTTAGTAGAGATAACAGGATATACTATTATTACTCCATTTAAACATAAAATTATATTGAACTGATCACACTGGGATACATTTAAAATAAAAATTTTAATTAGTATTGTATTACACAGCATTCTAGATTGTCAGTAATCTCTTGTAGAGTTATAAATACAGCTATCTCTACAGCATTTCATTATAAAACAGCATGTTGTAAATGGATTATTCATATTGTGTAATAAAAGGTAGTTTACAACAAGAACAGAAAACAATGTGGATATGTAACTCAAGATCATTTTTTAAAAAATAAACCTCCTAGCAAAGTATAATAAAATAGGTTACCTGTGAAGTTGGAATTCAATCAGGTACTTTTGAATTATAATTTTGAGTGGTATAATGATTTAATAATGACAGCATAAGGTATTATACATCCTAACTAATAATTTAATTTTTGTTCCTTAGCTAATAATGAGACCTTTATTTCACTTCAGTGTACTAGAATATTAGTTATATTGGTAACTGTAGTTCTAATTCTGATAGTCAGTTAATGAAATTTTCACAAAAAGAAAAAAAAGATGGTTGGTTTTAGTTGTCTTTTATGATCACAACTTTCTAAAAAATATCACTAATGATATCAGACTTCTAGTTAATAATGAGAACTATGACAAATTCTTGTTTCCAGTTTTTTTAAGTAGTTCTAGATGGGACTCTTTGAAATTGTGGAAATGCAAAAGATACCTTTCTGTTTTGTTTCATTACTATAATTTCTACAAACACATCTGGTACTTATGTCCTCTAAAAAATCCCCAGCATTTTCAAGGAAATTAAAAAGAGTTGTCCCCTAAAAATACTAGAGGAGTGCTGCTCATGAGTGATGGGAAAGAGTACTCTTTTCTTAAAACATAATGTTGCCAAATATGGCTTTATGTATTCTTCCTTCATATTAATCCCAATGTGAAAGACAAAGAGATGGTAACTTGAGATGTTATATACATCTTTTTTCTTTATGTACTTCATGTTCTATGTCTAGTGAGCAATTCAGACTTCTCCCCATATTTCATTCTTCATGAGAGTTAATAGAATAACAATGGATAGCAGTCTAGCTTTGAAGTCATTCAGACCTAGGTTTAGTTTAGTTTCCTCTGACACATATCAACTATGTGACCACAAGCATTTTATTTAACCTATCAAAACTCCATTTAACTTTCTAAGATTATAAGTTAAAAAGAACTCTTGATCAAGAATATCAAGAGAAATAAAGAAAAATAAATGTGAAAAATGGGGGCCTTGCAGTACCAGATCTCAAACTATACTATAAAGCAGCAGTCATCAAAACAATTTGGTATTGGCTAAGAGACAGAAAGGAGGATCAGTGGAATAGACTTGGGGTAAGTGACTTCAGCAGGACAGTCTATGATAAGCCCAAAGATCCCAGCTTTTGGGACAAGAACCCACTATTTGACAAAAACTGTTGGGAAAATTGGAAAACAGTATGGGAGAGATTAGGTCTAGATCAACATCTTACACCTTACACCAAGATAGTTCAAAATGGGTAAATGACTTAATTATAAAGAGTGAAATCATAAATGCATTTGGTGAAAATAGAATAGTATACCTGTCAGATCTGTGGGATAGGAAGGAATTTAAGAACAAGCAAGAGATTGAGAACATTACAAAATGTAAAATGAGTGATTTTGATTCTATCAAGTTAAAGTTTTTGTACAAACAGAATCACTAGATCCAAAATTAGAAGGGAAGCAACAAACTGGGAGAATATTTTTACAACAAAACTCTCTAACAAAAGTTTAATTTCCAAAATATATGAGGAACTAAGTTGAAATGACAAAAAAAATTCAAGCTATTAGTGTCAATGCAACATCCCTGAACAATCTGCAGGGATCTAGGAGAAAAAAAAAACACTATGCACATTCTGAGGAAAAACTGTGGGAGTAAAACCACTGAGGAAAGGCAACTGCTTGACTACATGGGTCGAGGGGAATATGGCTGGGGATGTAAACTCTAAATGAACATCCTGGTGCAAACATCAACAACATGGAAATAGGTTCTGATCAAGTATACAAGTAAAACCCAGTGGAATTGCGGGTCAGCTATGGGAAGGGGTGGAGGGAGTGGAGGAAGGGAAAGAATATGATTCTTGTAACCAAGAAAAAATGTTCTAAATTGACTAATTAAATGAAATTTTTAAAAAAGTAGAGGAAAAGTTATTGGCAAAGGTAAAAAACAAACAAACAAATAAATAAATCTCCATCACTCAGAACAGTTCCTGGCACACATTAGTAGGTATTTAATAAATGTTTGCCAATAAAATATATATATATAGTTTAGTGACAGTCCTAGATTCTGTAGTGTTGTATGAAACAGATTTCTGAAATATTATTTTTAACCAATATTTCCCATAGTGAGAGCAATATCAATAAAAATTTCAATGATTTGTAATTTTGTTGTTATTTAGTGGTATCTAACTCTTCATGACCTAACTCTTTCATGGCAGAGATATTAGCATAGTTTGCTATTTCTTTCAACTTATTTAATAGGTCAGAAAACTGTGACAAACAGAGCTAAGTGACTTGCTCAAGATCATATAGATAGTGCCTGAGGTCAGATTTGAACTCAGATCTTCCTGAATCTAGGGCCTAGAATCTAGGTCCATGCTCTAGCCACTGTACCACCTAGCTACCCTATAGATTTGAAAAGCAAAGACATTTTCTATTAAAAGCAGACACTGGCTGATGCTTCTGTTTTGTAACAAGAATTTCTAAAAGAATCATGTTATAACTTAAAAGAGGTTCTCTCATATTGCTGTGCTTAGAATTTTGTGCTTGTGGTTGAACTAAACTTTGAGTTTATCAGATCATAAAATTTAATTTGGAAATTTTAATAAAAGTTTTTGGAATGCTTTTGGTTTTCTCCATTAATTTCTGATGTATTTCTAAACTTATGACATAAAGATCTCTCTATATTTTCCTTTTGCTATTATTCACTTCTGTCTAATCCACTATAAACTTACTTCAAAGTAGAGAAAAGATGACTTGTTCTTCTTAAAGACTAGGCCAGCAGAATACAAGTCCAATTAATAGGTATGGTACAGTGGAACAACTGATAGATTTGGAGTCAGAGAAGTCAGAAGAACAGGGTTCAAATCTAAGCTCTACCATCCTGTGTGATGTTAGGTATTTTACTTGTCCTCATACTTCTAGAAAGCTTCACTTGGGGACTTTTCTCTACTCAACTGTAAATTCAGGGGATTGTCCTAAAGTTCTCTTTCAGGTTGAAATCTCTGATAATAAAACAAAAACAAACAAAAATGCATTACACACACTGTTGTTAGGTTGGTGTATTTTTTTTTACATTTATTAAAACCATTAAAACTGTGAAAAATAAAAATCTAGGATCAAATAAGTTTTAGTTTCTTTTTTTTCCCCTCAATTTTTGCTTTGTGATGTACTGGGTTTCACCCAAAGACCAGCAGAATTAAGTTTCAAAAGGTTCATAATTAGAAGACTGGCAAGAAAATGAATGAATTAGTACATGAAATAATTTCCTAAGATAAAGAGTAAGTCTTCTTAGGTAGAGTTAGATACCAAATAAGTTAAATCAACATCAATGTATTCTCTTAACACTTGGTATTTTGTCTGTATAAATAGAATTTGAACGCTGGGACTCTAAATCCCAGGTCCTTCTCATGTTATGTCCTTACATATTGCAGATAAAGTTTGTATGTGACCCCACCCCTCTCTCTTTTCCCACAAACACAGCTGGGAAAGCTTTTTGTTACTCAGGCTTTTATTTTTGTCCTTTTATTTCTTCTCCTTCAAGTGATTATTAATAAACTTTATAAAATATAATGCTTTGAGTTATTAGACAAAAATTTAAATCTTACATTGTGCCCACCAGAAGTCTAGAGTTTAGAATACTTGCTCCTCTTTAAGTTGGTAGAACAATTTTTTTAATAGACAAAAAAATAGATTAGTTTTAAACGCCTCTTCTGGCCCTTGCTGCTGCTCCTCTCCCACCCACTATTGCTCCTGCTGCTGCTCCTGCTGTCTCTACCTCCCACATTTGACAAGACACTGGCTGGAGGTCTTTGAAAGTCGCTTTCTGCATGGTTGGTAAAGTATAAATCCCTTCTCCCCTTCCCCCCCTCCCCCCCATGTGGATCTCAAACCTGCAGTAGCTGCTTTTCAGCAGGGGAACACAGTGTGGAGCAGCCAATCCATGCTATCCACCCAACATCAGCCTGGCTAACCCAGGGGTGCTTCCATGCTCCTGGCTGTGGGGGTGGGGACTGAGTCACAGTGCTACTGGCTTTACCCCTGGGGGGATAGAACTCTTCTCCCAAACGTTTCTTGTGAGGCTTTTACTCCTAGCCAGTGCATACTAGGGTAGCACCACCTACAGACAGAAAGTAGATTTGCAATCATTGACTATCTATTGAGGTTTTTATAGATTGATTTATATCTGAGAAGACCAAAGAAAAACTTGGTCTTTGGTTTGGACTCTGAATATGTTAAGGCTCAGAGTCCTAACTTGATTCTTGTTGAGACTCAACCAGCTAGCCTTTGCTATTTTATCATTTGAAGGCAAAGTTAAGATTTATAAGATGTAGTTTTTATTTAGACAGTATAAATTTGGGTTAGTCAGATCAGGGAGGATTGGTGTAATCTGTGAAACACAGGAGAAGCACTTCCTTGTGGAACCTGGGAGTTTATTTGGGTGGATTTAGAATCCCTTAGAATTAGAAATCCTTTATTTATCCTTATATATTTCAATAAACATTTTATTTTTATAATAAGAGGCTCTTCAGCGTCTTTGCACCTGGCCCTGAAGGGAAGTTCACATTTGAGCTTCACTTCATCACTGAGGGTACTTTTGATTACATCTATCAAAAGTATCCAAACAGTTTGAATCCGATGGGCGAGTTAAATATTTTGAACAGTTTTGAACCTATATTGAACAGTTTTTCCATCTAAATATTTTATTTACAAAACTCACACAGCTCAAAGTTTTGGGGTGTCTTTTCTTGCTGTTGCTCTTGGGTGTTGTGACAGAGGCTGGCACTAGAGAAAAAGTGCCAGGCTGGAGAGTATGTGAAATTATTGATCACCTCAACGGGGGAGGGGCCCCAGGAGTGGAATCCAGAGGAGGAGAAGACTCTGGCTGGGAGAGCAGTGAGGGTCTCTAGGTCTTGAAAAGCTGAAGAGAGAAGTTGGGGAAAAGACTTTCTCTTGAGGGTTACCCATTTTTCCTGCTGGTGACTGGAAAATGTTTCCCCCAAAACTTCCCAATTGAAGGGACTTCTAAAGAGAAACCTGAGCAGACTTTACCTCAGCTCCTGTTGCCCAGGGGTGAATCAACCGGACTTTTTATTGGGGGGCTCAGGCTGCCAAGGCCTGAGTTTCCCCCAAACTTGAGTAGGGAGGGGAAAGGGTTATGGACAGGGACCCTCTTTTCCCACATTCTTTTTCCCATTCGTCCCTGCCCATTATTTCCTTTTGTATTACCTGATTGAGTTGACATTAAAAGTTATCTGTTCCCCAAGCTGAGTGTGAGTGAACAGATCAAGGGGAGACTCTTTGGTCTCGAGTAGTGGAGGGGGGACAAGAGGGATAAGAGCAAGTTTGGGAGAGAGGCTTTAGCTAAGGAGGGAAAGAAAAAGGGGGAAAATCTTCATATCCCCTCTCCTCTCTCTCAGCCAACTCATTACTCCTGCTGTCTCCCCTGAACCCTGCTTTGGGAAGTGGGTTGCCCTGTATTTCCCCCTCTCCATACTGAAAGTTAAAACTTCCCTCAGGGTACAAACTTCCCTCTTTTATCTTTTTTTTAAACAGTGTAATCATTGGATACCTTGCAGTTGATAGTTTGAGTAATCTCAAGATTCAGAGGGGAGATTCCTCTCCCTATACCCCCTTGCCATTTTGGCCTTCTCAGTGTCTGCAACACATCCAATATGTTTTTTTTTTTCACACTAAGCCCAGTGCAGGTATATAGGACCCCAGAACTGTGACCAAAGGAATCTAAATGGATGATGATACTGAGAAGGGGAAGGAACCTTAAAGACTCTGGAGGTGAATTTTAGATTCCATTTGCCTTATCAATATTAACTGTTTCAGTTTGTTCCCCTCCAAATAGTGAAGAAGTCTCTGTAATGCAGCTATCAGTATTGGAGAAAAGGATTGAACAAATTGTGGTATATATTGGCATTGGAATACTATTGTACTCAAAGGAATAATGAACTAGAGGAATTCCATGTGAACTGGGACGACCTCCAGGAATTGATGCTAAGTAAAAGGAACAGAACTAGGAGAACCTTATCCACAGAGATGGATACACTGTGGTACAATTGAATGTAATGGACTTATCTACTAGCAACAATGCATTAATCCAGGACAATTCTGATGGACTTATCAGAAAGACTGCTATTCACATTGTAATATTTATTGGGAAAGGAAATAGGAAGATTGGAAAACAGGGGATAAATGGGGAATAATGGGAGGTTTATATAGGAGTAAGGAGGAGTTAAAGGGAGAGAGGGAATATTGCTTGGTGAGGCAAGGGAGGGAGATGCCCCCTGCTGAGAGGAAGCAGCAGGGGTCCGATAAGGACTCTTTGTCCTGGAATGATTGAGCTGAAGTTCAGCTCCCTCTATGACCAGAAAAGATAGTCCACTTATCTGACTGCGAATTCAAATAACATGAAGTTTAATAACTAGTTGGGATTGGAGTTTTTCTCAGCTTCAGACCTGAGGCCAGGCCCAGAGGCTGGTGGAGAGTTTGTCCCACTCCCTTCTGCTCTCGTTGTTCTATTCAGAATCTTAGCAGTAGACAGAAAGCAAACAAGAACAATTCTAACCTTCAGAGGCCTGTGTCTTCTGACTGAACCAAGAAGAGCATGCCACTCCAGACTGGGCTGAACAAGCTCCTCACTCCTCCAACACCAGGACGCCAGTCCCCTGTCTTCCCCCGGCAGGAAGGAAGTGCTAGTCACAAGACCCAACTGCCACTCCCAATTGGCCCTTCCCCCACACAAACTGTCAGTCTTGTTTCCTTTCCACAACATCCAGAAAAAGAACCATGGAAGTAGAAACACAGAAGAAAAACAACTGCTTCTGCTTGATCACATGAGTCAATAGGGACATGATTGGGGATGTAGGCTCTAGGTGATCACCCTAATGCAAATATTAATAATGTGGAAATTGATCAATGACACATGTAAAACCCAGTAGAATTGCACATTGCTGGGTCTGGAGGGGAAGGAGGGGGAGAAGAACATGAATTAAGTAACCATGGAAAAATATTCTAAAGTAGTTAATTAAATAAAATTTTTCAATTAAAAAAAGAAAAGAAAAAGATAACTTACAAAAAAAAGGATTGGAGAAAAGGACTCGAATTAATTGCTCACATTCTGTCACATATATTATATTTGCTGATTGTTTACTTTAAAATTTAATTTTTTTAAACTTCACATATTGATCTAACCTATTGTATTCTGTTATACTATTTTAAGTTACTATTTTGGTTATTAGCTTTATGTTCTGTTACACTGTTTTTATTTGTACTATCCTACTATCTTTATTTGTACTGTCCTATGCCTGCACTGGAGTTAATACCACTGTAAAAGCCCATAGTCAAGTTGGGCAAACCCTTTCTGTGGCTTGGCCATAAGTCCTTACATATCCTGGGTTTGTCACTAGATCCATTGAGGTCACATATTGCTTATACATCCTTTTGTGCCTTTTTGCCTTTGTTGATTGTTTCATAGGTGATGAATATACTCCATCAACATGGTTGCAACCTGTATACAACTTTTGGAGAATTTAATGATCTAAAAGTCTCAATTGATTTTAAGGGACCTTGAGAAGTGATTGTTTGGGATATCTAAGAGCACCACTACCTCTGACTGATCATTTGCCCACCTTTGAGTTGTTTGTAACAAGAGGTAAGGGTAATTTTAGTAGTTGAAGTGAAGTGCAATAGCACTATTTTATTCCCCATGTTTGCATTTATAAAAATGTAATGGATGAGACATCAGAAATGATTTTCACTGTTGTAGTCCTCACCTCCATATTGCAATGGATGGGATATATAAAGACATGCCTTTTATGACTTTTACATTCTCACACCAGAAGAGGGAGGTTTCCCAAGGGCTTTGGTTTCCCTGTGATGTATTATAATCTCACCCAGGAAATAGGAAGGTTTTTCTAGGGGGCTTGGTAACCTCTGAATGGCTCCCAAGAAGGAGAATTTCCCATGGAGCCTAGTGACTCCTGGATGGTTTTTGTATTTGTAACTATAGCTTACTCTTCCCTTCACCAGAATGATCTAGATTCTTGGTGACATTTCAGATCCAAAAGGTTTTCATCAGCAGTACAGAGATTTTTCTGGGCTCTCCTTCCAAATTTTGGAAAGAAGGCAATAATAGACTTTGTTAAAAATATCTCAGCCATGTTTGAAAGATTGGCTAGATCTGGAGAACTTTTGACAAGTATCCATGAGGTAGGGTTAGGGTTAGGGTAAGTGTTAGGGTTAGTGGCTATAGAGACTCATGTGAATTCTAATGATAGCAGGTTTGTTTGCTACTGTTATTAAATGGGCTCTTGTTATTTTGAGGATTTTGGTACTTCATTGAATATGAATTAGCAGCTGTACTACTGTCTTAAAGAGTTGTTTTCTTGGTGAAAATTATGAGCACTCAGTATGGATCATGGCCAAGTTAAAAAGGAAATGTACCTCATTTTTTGGTAAGAAACCTTTTTATTGTACCTATCCTTGGGTAGTATGGAAAAATAAAGTGGAGGAAAGCTTGCAAATAGAGACAAAGAGGTGCAAGTTTGCAGAGCTGTCAATCAAGGAGCATTTTGGGAGAGAATGTTACTGGGAAAAAGCAGTTAAATGAGATTCAAACTGCCTGGAAGTTTTTGTTCTTTATCTCTTGGCTCTTGGCACCTAGAGATTGCTTAATCTTTCCCTCTCCTGACACCTAGAAGTTACTGACTTTTCCTTTGTCCCTTGAATGTTATTGACTCTGCATGTTATACCTTTCTAGAAGAATTCAAAGATCCTCAAACCTGTTAGCCCTGTCTTACATCTAGGATTTTATAATTTCGTTCTCTGTTTAAGACTGCTCAAGATCCGAGAAACCCTAAAACCTCTCTATCATTCAAATACCCTTCCTTTCCTTCCTTAAATAAACCATTATTCCAATAAATAAAGAGTAAATATAAAAAGTAAAATATCAAACAAAGTCAGGCAACTTACTCATTTATGAATCTCAGTTGGACTCCATCTGAAACCTAATTGGAAGTGGGAGGGAGAGGCTGGAGGGAGGCAGCATCTGAATCCTCAGTGTCCCATTGGTCTGTAGGGTTGTCCAATAATCTTACAGTGTCACAAAAAAATTTAAAGAAATACCACATAATACAGTACCACAGTGTGTTACAGATTTTATTTCCCTCTTGTCCCAAATTATTGTAATTTCTCCTTCGAAACTGCAATATTGTATGTACCTCTAATTAAAGATCGTTAGAGATATAAGTTGGTTATGTGTATTGATTCCATGGGGAAACTAAGGATATAAATCTGCATGCAGATTTTCCATTGGAGTCATGGGGGGTATAATTAGAATTTCAATCCCATTGAATTAGAAATTCAATCTAAATCTGAGCTTCTCAAGTTCCTTCTCATGTCATGTCCTTACATTTTGGAGATAAAGTTTGTGTGTGACCCCCTCCCCCCCTTTCTTTTCCCTCTAGTAAGAGGGAACTAAGAAGGGGAGGGATAATGGGAGCAATAAAAAGGGGGGGATGGTGGAGACTATCTAAAAGAAAAACCGAAAGAATAGAAGGAGTAAGGTTAGGATTAGAGAAAGTTAAAATGGAGGGAAATACACTGATGGTTATCATAACTCTGAATGTGAATGGGATGAACTTACCCATAAAATGCAAGCAGATAACAGTGGATAAAACACCAGAAACCTAGTATACAATGACTATAAGAAATACCACATATAACACAGACAGACACAGACTGTTAGGTGTAAAACTTATGGTTGGACTGAATATGCTTTTAGTTGGTCACCAGGGATTTTAAAATTCTAAATCCCAATGAAATCCTCAAGTCAGAATAGAATATTATGGTTGTTTATTTACAATAGATTGAAGATATTAAGGAAGAGATAAAGAGAGGAAAAAGAAAGAGATACCAGGCAGGAGTTCAGAGGCTAGCCAAAGCAGGAAATTAAGAGGATTAAATCTAGCAAGACTTCCAGCCATGAGGCCTCCTCCAAGATGAGGGGCCTCCTTGGATGCTTATGCCTCCAGAAAAGCCAAGGAAAGGGGAGTAAGTCTTACACTCACTGCGTGACAGTCTAAGGTAAGCAGTCTGAGGTCTCATGCTCCAGCTCTTCCACAGTCAAGTTCCACAGCCAAGTCCCTCTCACAGGAAGTGATGCAAAATATAAAGGCAGCTCATTATATCACTTCCTGTGTCTCACATGTACCAATGGTGGCTTAAACATAGCTTTGCATGACGCGGATGTCAGTCAGTTGTTTCTGATTTGTCACTTGCTAGCACACGTGGGTCATAGAACTTCCTCTCCCCACACTTAATCCTTAAGTGGGGGTGTATACATTCCTGGTTTCTAAAATTCTAAAGACTAAGCAGGGTGGAGTAAATGTAAAATTCACAACACAGAGGGTAAAGGTAGAATGCTCAAAGAGAATCTACTAGGCTTCAAATAAGACAAAGAAGGTAGGAGTAGCCATCATGATCTCAGACAAAGCTAAAGTCAAAATAGATTCAATTAAAAAAGACAAGGAAGGAAAATACTTCTTGACAGCCAAAGAAATACTTGATAATGCATAACATAAATGATGAAGAAATATCAGTACTAAACATATATGCACAAAATAGTATAGCTTCCAGATATTTAGAGCAAAAATTGAAAGAGCTCAAGGAGGAAATAGTAAAATCATACTAGTGGGAGACCTCAACCTTCCCCTATAAGAACTAGAAAAACAAAACCAAAAAATAAATAAAAGAAGAAGTAAAGGAATCCCATATCAGAAAAAGAAACAAGCCATTAAGGAACTCTATAAGAAAAAATCCCCAGGGTCAGATGGTTTTATAAGTGAATTCTATCAAATATTTAAAGAACAACTAATTCCAATACAATACAATCTTTTTTTTGACAGAATACATAAATTAGGAATCTTTTGGAATTCTTTTTATGACAAAAATATGTTACTGATTCCCAAGCTAGGAAGACCAAAAACAGAGAAAGAAAACTATAGGCCAATTTCACTAATGAACATAGATGCGAAAATCGTAAAATAAAATACTAACAGAGACTACAGTAAGTTATCACAAGGAATATTCACTATGACCAAGTTATACCAAAAATACAAGGCTGGTTTAATATTAGGATAACCATCCTTCTGATTGGTTTATATGGTTTAACCATATAAAGTAACAAACTCATTTCTACTGAAAACACTAGAAAGTTTAGGAATATAAGGGCATTTCCTCAAAATAACAAGTAGTATATAATTAAAATCATCAGCAAGCATCATTTGTAATGGGGACAAGTTAGAAGCTTTCCCAATGAGACCAGGAGTGAAGCAAGGATACCCATTATCACCTTGATATCTAATATTATACTAGAAATGCTAGCAACAGGACAAGGGTCCCCAAACTACAGCCCACAGGCCACATGCATCCCCCTGAGGCCATTTATCCAGCCCCAACCACACTTCTGGAAGGTAGGATGAGCTAATATAATAAAAATGATTATCCTGCCCAAATTAATTTATATATTCACTGCCATACATATCAAACACCCAAGAAAAAATTTTATAGAATTTTAAAAAATTATAACAAAGTTCATCTGGAAAAATAAAAGATCAAGAACACCAAATGAAAATATGAAAAAAAAATGTGAAGGATGATATACCAGATCTTAAACTGTAATATAAAGCAGTTGTCATCAAAACAATAAGATACAATAACATGGAAATAAATTTTGAATAATAATACATGTACAACTGTGAATTTCAAAACTACTCCACCCTATTCAGACCATTCTTTAGAAGATGAGATTTAGCTATTTCCTGATCAATAACAATAGATATACTTGGAATAGCAGAATCAGGTCTTGGAAACTACAATCTTCACCCTACTCAGGGTAACACGATTAGGAAGGGCTACAGCAAAACTCAAGATTTAATTATTTGAGAATATGGCCTTCAACAGACATGTGGAAAAAGGACAGACCTCTGGGCGGTCCGAGGTCAAGCTAGAGCCACCATTGGCACATGTGAGAGACAGGAAGTGAGGTAAAGGACAGCTCAGGAGTTCTGAGGACTTCCTATGTGGAGAGAGAGAGGTTATTGGAGCCTGGTTCTTGGAGTGGAGGCCCTCAGACTGTTTCTCCATTTTGGTCATGTGAGTGATAGGGACTGATCTCTTTTCTTTGCCTTGGCTATCCAGGGCCTTTGGCCTTTGGCTCAGCCTAAGCAGAGTGGGTATTTAAGCCCTATTTCCTTCTCTCCCTTTTCCCTCTCTCTCTCTCTCCCTCTAATACATTTCTTCCTCCTGTTTGTAATTAAAACACCATAAAAAGGTTAACAGCTGACTTGAGTTTTCATTTAGGAATTACATAGCTGAATTCCTTGGCGACCTTAAATTAATATATATCAGTCTTTTAAGGTGATTTCCATATCACAATAACCCAATGGATTTGATTGTCAACTCTGGGAGAGGGGAGAGAAGAAGGGTAGAAAAAATCATGAATCATGGAACCATGGAAAAAATATTCTAAATTAATTAATTAATTAAAAATTGGAAACTAGGTCATGAGCATTAAAGTCTAGCATTATGTCCACACTGAAGATCAACATTCTCCAGACTGGTGTATAATCCTTTTGGATAACCTAATGAATTTGGAAGGAATAGCTATAAAATAAAATCCTCATGTCTACAGTGTCCTCCCCCCATCCTTATTTTCTAAAATACTCTAAAAATGAATGTTAAAAATCAGGAAATAGTCTGTAACTGTTCTTCCAGACTTTCTTGTATTAGATATTTCCCAACAGTACAGATTTTTTTGGATCACTCTAGTTTTCTCTCTTCCAGACCCTCATCCTTAAGATATTTTACTGCAGGTGATATAACTTTGGGGAAAAACTGAACTATATTATAAATAAAATTAATCTGGAGTCTTATTACTAGATTAATAAGTATTTATTAGTTAAGATAAAGAAAAAGAGAAAATGAGTCTTCAACCTTTCTAACTTTATCAAGATCCAATCCTCCATTAGAGTCGGCTGTGGCTATTGCTTGTCAGAGATTGCCAGATAAGATAAAAGAGAGGAATATAGGGACTATAATTCCTTCATAGAGACAGAGAGAGAGAGAGAGAGAGAGAGAGAGAGAGAGAGAGAGAGAGAGAGAGAGAGAGAGAGAGAGAGAGAGAGTTAGCACTGGTTTTTTTAAACCAAAAGTTCTGCCCTCCAAGGTGATTTTATGCTGTTGCTGTGTTGCTGGGATTCTGGGAGATGCTGGGAACCCTGGTATCAGACAATCAGGTCCTCTGTGCACTAGGGTGTGCAGAATCAAGGTCCCTTGAATAATTTACTTCATATAACTATAATGATTCATATAAGGGATTCCCTATGGAATAATTTTTCTTACCAAGCTATGCCGACCAATTCTAGCATATAGGATACTATTGGTGGAGGTGGTTGTGTGGATAAACTTTGGGAGAAACTAGGGAATTTGGGACAAAAGGCCTTATAGAGAGAGAATAAACACTGAGGTAATAAAAGACTATTGCTAAATAGGTCACTGACAGGGGTGGAGCAAGAAGTATTTGAATCAAGAAGACATTCACACTAAATGTAGAAAGATCTCAGAATGCTACCTCTATCTGATTTGATCTTTACCTTCATTGTATCTTATTATTTATCTTCATTTGTATCTGCAAACTACTCAGATTGTATCCATTGGACACATAAAGACCTCTGAAACAATTCCCAAGAAAAACTAACAGAACTAAATGGTTAGTAAGATGGAGAACCAGTGTGATAGTAGGGGAAACATGGTGATAATTGTCTCTCTTGATTCTGGGATGTGGTATGATAGATTGTTTATCAGAACTTCAGAAAGGAGAGTAATTTTCAGAGTCATCAGTATTGGACAAGTGAGTAGAAATGCTTTTGTTATGGATATAAACAAGAAATTCCTTGGGGCTAGCTGACTAGAGAGGAAATATATCCCAGGGATATTGGCTATCCCCCCTAATCTGTCAGTAGAAGGAATATAAAAACCTTAAGCACCCTGTAAATTCTAGCATCCTGAATCTTAGTCCCAACCTAGTTATGGCTCTTGCCCTGACTAATCATGCTATAAGTTTTTAATTCCTTAATGTACTTCTGTAAATATTATTTAATCAACTATGCCAAAGAATCTTTTGATTTGTTAAAGTCAAATAAACTAGGACACCAAAATTTTTTTTCTACATATCCTGAAAACTGGTTTGTAGATAATGATTTAATAAGTACCTGACCACAGGAAATAAAACTCTATTTTCAATTATTGAAATCAGAGTATCCTTAGAAAAATATTCAAGTGTGACTTAGAGTTTCTTTTAGAAATCATATTTTATAGACAAACAAAACTTTTGAAGGGGAATTAAGTTTGCCTCTTTTTTTTCCCTCACACAAAACCAGCCTGTGGTCTTCTGGTAATGATTATTTCTGATATAGATTTAGTCACCTATGACAGAAAAATAATAAGGAGAAAGAGAAAGAGAGCATGAGCACTTCAATATGTATTGAATCTGAGGAAAACCAAGGCAGAAATTAATTCAAAGAGGAGGTAGAAACATCTTAAGGACTGCCAAAACATTTTGCATTTTTCTACATTTCTAATTATTTCTGAATTGTATTTCATTTCTGTATTTGATCTGCTCAGAATCAGTTGTTTCTTCAAATACTATGGGTCATACCTAATTTCCTAATTTCCATCTCTCACTTACAAATGAGAATAGTTATTGGTTTGTTTACAATTCAGTTACTGGTCTAAAGCTCACAACTTCTAAGTCATTACTGGAACTGATCCAATCTTCCCCTTCTGGGTATGTTCACACTTTTACTATAATTCCTTACATGTCATGTGGAAAATCTAAAGGGATTATTCAAATATATGTACACACATACAGACACACACACACACATATATAGTGAATCTTAAAATTGCTCAGACTCCACTCCAGAAGATTTGATTAAGCTATTCCCCATTTTTAACAATGGAGGTACTTGGTCAGGAATGTATTGAGAATTTTAAAATTACTCCACCCTACTCAAACAAGTGCCCTAGGGGAAAATAAAGTTTTAAACTCCTTATTGAACAATGAAAGTCCCTAACTCATAGTTATAGTAAAGCTAGAACCTTAACCTAGGTCTATTTTTAGATCTAATACAAAAGGGTATTAAGTACCTATAAAGGTTAACTTAATCACTAAAAGGTCAAGCAATTTACAAAAGGCAAGCTTAACAAAAGAGGTGTGAAGTACTCAGAAGATATAATCTACCCAGAGAAGGTGAGAACTAAAGAGTGGTGAAAACTAAGAATGGGCAGTCCTGGGGAAAAGCATCTACTGTGATTGGTAGATGTGAAAATTTAGGGGAGGTGACATAAGAGAAAATTTCTTTAAAAGGAGAATTCAGTTCAGTTTATAGGTAGTTCAGTTTGGAAGCTGAATTGGAGTTCTCAACTCAGTTCAGGAGTTCAGGAGTTCAGTGGAGGACTGGAGCTTGCTTGAGACGATCTTGTTGTGAGTGATAAAGACTGTATCGCTCTCCCTTGGGCTCAGGCCCTTCCTACTATTTTCTCTTCTCTCTCTCTCTTCCCTTAATTCCTTCATTTGTATTAATTAAAATCTCCATAAAACCCAGGTGATTTGGGTATTTTCATATTTGGGAATTTTCCCATGGCGACCACTTATTTTTAATATAAATCAAGATACTAAAAATTATCTTTACAGTTTGGCTGAAACCTTTACAGTTTTGGAAATTCGCAGTCTTGGCAAACCATATTTTCTCCCTCACTATATATATATATATATATAAAGAGTTATGTCATACAATGCTATGGAACAAAATTACTTGGTACAGACCTATCTTACATATATAATAAATTCATAAAGTCTTCATTGTGTATGAGAGACTTGGAGGAGGAAATTTAGAAGATATAATATTCATATAATTACATTCACAACTAGAACAAGATTCTTGGATAAATTAGACCTTAATATTTTAAGTAAATCTATACCTTGCCTTGATAAGGAAAAAGAAGAGCCAGATAAAAGTGACTGAAAGATATTATTCATTCTCTCTAGCTCAAAGACCTCAAGACAATTCTGAATGCTTCATAATGATTATAATTATATTTCCATCCCACCTTGCACTTCTATGAAGATTATTTTATATTCAGCTCTCCCACCTTCAGTCTCTCCAGTATGTGAGCCATTATGCTTCTGTTTCTTTGGCATCTGTTTAATGAAGATGCCTTCAACATTTTGAAGCTGAATAATGATACTTCATTAGACAACTGTGAATGGTAACATATGTTTAATTCCTATAAATGATGATTACTGACTATACTTTAAAATGTAATATGATTTGGTCAGTTAGGTTGAAACAATGCAAATTTAACAGAATTGATCTTTTGAAAATATATTGCTATTAACTCAAGGAAAGTGGTCATCACATCCAATCTCTTCATTTTTAACTTGTTCTCCTTGAAGTTCTGCTTCTTGAGAAGTATCTGTTTTTCCCCAATTTGGTTAATATATAGAATTGTGGAGGGCTAAGTCTTGGATCTTGAGGTAGGTGCACAAGACAAGTTTTAAATCCTGTCCTCTTCATCCAATGTTGTTAAATGATGTTTGGGTAAAAATTAAGCACTGTATAAATGTTAACTATTTTTTGTTGTGGTGATGATGGTGATGATGATGATGATTTTGACCCTGGTATTAACTGATAAAAATATTTTGGAAGTTGGATTTTGGATGCTTATTTGTATCTAAGTATCAAGTTATCCAGATAGAATCCCTACTGAATGAGGTTGCCCAAAAGAAAGACTTTGATCTGAGGAATTCTTTCCTGCTCTGACTAGGTGAGGCTATAGGCTTAACGTAAAAAAAAGAAGAAAGCTGAAATTCCCCCAAGGCAATGTTATGAAAGAAATAAACATTGTTCTTAAGGGAAAAGAGGCTCCACTAGCTGAAGGTTATTATAACATATGAAAGCAGGAGTTCAACAGAGAAGTCCTGTGGTAGAAACAGTTATAACTCCAGGAAGAAACAACAATTGTCAGCTTTTAGGGTGGAATATGCAGTAAGGAACAGCTGACTGCTGGAACTCTAAGCCAAGAGAGAAGTGAGAAGAGGTTTAACGGAGCTACAATCTGAGAAGAATGATTTGCTCAGAGTGTCACCTCTATCATATGTGAGAATCTGTTCCTCCCTTTGTATATGGAGGATTTATTACTCAGTATGTACCTTGGTTTTAAACTTAGTCACTGTTTTTCTTTGAATTCATGTTTTGTAGTTTGATCTGCTTTAGTTGGAACTCAAGAGTTATGGCTTTGAATAAATTATTTTTATCAACAGCTTGATGAAACTGGGGAGACCTTAATGCTAGAAGCTACAAAAACAGAGGTTCCTGTGATACAAAAATAAAAATGCACCGATTTTTAAAAGTGAAGGAGATTTTTAAGCAGTTAAAATCAGAATATTGACGTAGAAGACATTACTTCAATATGGAAAAATGAATTCTAAGCACAGGTAATAGAGATGTGTAGTTATATGATAACTTTATATAGTTATTTAATGTAACAAATTGAAATAAAACATAGATATTATGATTTTTGTTACCCCAAGGCTTCATAATTTTTCAAAACATGGAAATTGAGTTCCAGATTTGTTAACAACCTTGCAAATGGTTATAGTGATTCTTGATTTTAGAAATAAGATGCCTGCAATCAAATGGTTGTCACATCTTCAAGTTGACACAATGAATTGGAGATAGGGTTTAACGGGGTGCAGGTTTCCTGACGCCCTTTTTGGTGGTCAAATAAGCTTTGATACATATTTTTGTTGTCTATGATTTGATCATTTTGTATAATGATATGCATTTACAAAAGATGTGGCTTTAATTGGAAAGGTGTTCAGTACCGCATCTTTGAGTATAGGAAATGGCTTTAATAATATACCTTTGCAAAATGATTATACTAATCCAACATGACCATGTAATGTAGTTTATGTTAGGTTTCCAGCTATATTGGTTAACCACACTGAAACATTCACAGTAGCTTGCTCACACCAGCTTGGGACTAGTGACACGCATTTATGAGACGGCTATTTAAGATCTTGGCCCATGTTGAAATTCAACCCCATGAGCTAGACCTCCTTGGAATCACCATATTGCCATTAGACAGGCTTGTCAAACAAATATTGAATAGACCACGTGTCGTTTTGTGTGTTTGTATCTGTGTGCAAAAAATAACAAATTTCATATGTATAATCACTTAGGAAAAGCATGGCTAATTATTTCTTACTAGTGTCATAATTAATAAAAAGGACTCAAGGATTCTGAAGCAAAATATAAGAAAACTACACGCATGAACAACTTATTTGAATGGCACAATGTTTTCTGAAGGGTTTTCACAAATACTAGATTCTAACAGCGACCCTGTGAGTGGTAGGAACAGCCTAAGCAATTCTGGAAAATTCTGTCTCAAAAAATCAAGTATTGATTGTGTATCTACCATTGGCCAGAACAGTTTTAAGCATTGAGGAGACAAATATAATGATTTCAACTTTACTCACAAGAAGCTTATAATGTGGAAGATACATACATGCCTAAGCACATTCCAAAACAGTGGTTAGAATAGGTTTGACTAAATTATAAGAGTAAACAAATAGAAGAAATTCACCCTTAAGTCACAAGATGGTTAATAGCTCTAAGAGCTTTATTATAGTAAGATAAAGATAATAAGAGGGGGAATACAGAAAGGAGGTAATGAATTACCTAGTCTAAACCCAGAGACAGACTCTGAATCTCCACCTCAGAAGCAACCCATCCCCAACCCCCGCTTCCTGCTGGGTCTCACCTTATATGCTTCCCTTCACCTCCTAGCTCTCCTACATCACCCCCAGGAACCAACCATAATTCTTCATTTAGCCTGGTACCACCCAGGGGGGCAGTGCCTGTGGGATCAATTCCCTGATTACTGATTGACCCAAATTCAAAACAAATGGAAGAGAAGTCTAAATCTCTAATTGATCAAATCAAAATACAAATTCCCTTCTCACATAACATACATGTATATATATTTATGTATCTACATATATACATGTATGATATATATATATATATATTCTTATTGAATACACAGTAAAAATAAAGAGAATAATGAGAGCAAAGTAATCACAGAGTAATTTGAGAAGGGAGTTTAATGTAATAACTTAGAATAAAACAGTGATATTTTGACTTATGTTCCTTCAATAGCACCAATATTAGAATGATTAGGAGACTCAAATTCATTTATATATTCAAAGTATAAGCAAACCTTAAAATAGAATCATGCTACCAAAGCATACATTAATATCCAGACCTATTGCTATTCTCTCACACAATATCTATTGTATATATTATTATACACTATCTCTCAACAGTGGTAATTGGAAGTCAAATGCTCCTTATTTTATTATCTAATTTAGAGAAATTAGTCTAATAAATAGCAGCATGCAATTAGTTTTGAGCTATGTGCTTTAGTCATAGACTCTTTGCTACTGTTTAACTCCTGTCATAAAGATCACTATCTAGTTATTGCTACTGTGATACATTTGAGGTAGCACGTATATCTCTGAGATGTCTAACAAAAAGGTAGAGTTCTGCTAATGGAGTTCAAGGTCAAGACAGGAATGAAATCGACACAGGAAAATTGGAAATATTTTGAAATCACTGAAAGGCAGAGTTCACAAAAGAGAAAGAAGAGAATTGTGGATCATATATTTAGAACTAGAATAGATCTAGATCTATAAATAAATCAACAATAATTTATTGAATATTTCCAATGTGTTAAGCACTGTTTTAGGTTTTAGGGATACAAGGACAACATTAAAAAAAAAACACTTGCAAGGACTTTGGAAAGAAGGTTCTTAACCTCTGTGAACCTTAAAAAAATGATAACTTTCAATATAATAGGTTTCTTCTTTAATCCTCTGTGTTTTATTTTATCAGTTTAAAAATGTTATTGTGAGAACGGGTCCTTCAGTTTCATCAGATTTAGTCAAGAAATATTAAGTGGAGGTCTTCCTCTCCTTTAAGAAACTTGAAGACCAAATACATTGTATTCTTTAATTCCATGTGCAAATCCTCATTTCAATATCCTATACTACTTCCTTAGGCAGTTAAGAAAAACAAGATATTTGACATTAGAAATGAAAAAATAGTTCAGCATTTTAAAGATTTGCAAGTATTTTGCATATTTTAGTAATTTTGATCTTCACAGCAATATAAGTTAGGTGTCATTTTGCAGGTGAGGAAATTGAAGTTCAGAGAACTTAAATGACCTGCCAAATATCTGATAATAAGGGAGAATCTGGATATGGAAAGAGGAAACTTGAATATGATTCCTCAGTTGCTAACTCTGACCATGGATACGTTAGTTAACTACTCTGGGTTTCCTGTTTCCCATCTGTAAAATAGAGATAATAATACTAATATTATGTGCCTCACATGGCTGTTGTGAGGAATAAATTATTATTTATTATTATTATTATTAAATATTTTTAAAATTATTAAAATTAAAAAAATAAACAATTATTAAATAAATTACAGATTATGTACTTTTTAAAGCTTTAATCACTATATGGAACGCTAGTTTTTGTTATTCCTGTGCAATACCACCTGCTAGCAGAGATCCTTTCTTCACCAGTTTCAGTAATATAGAACGATTCACCCTCAAGGGTAATGATTAGTTTTTAAAAGCCTAATTTTTGCTTCTTTGTGTTTAGGTCTATAAAAATCAAAACTGATACACATATTTGACTCTACATAGAAAGACTCAGAGATTAGGTAATAAATGGCATTTCTGCTTCTGTTATATAATACTCAGTTTTCTGACTCATTATTTATCTGATAATACTGATTATTGTATGTGCTTAAAAATCAAGTTTTAAAATAAAATACTTAGAACTCCTATCTTAAACATTAGATTTCATAAACATTCAGGTTACTTATTAAAACATCGGGTTAAGATATTTCTGCCCCCTTCATTTGTGCTCCATTCAGAATTCACAATTCCTCTTTTCATCTTCATTCAATTCAGACTTCATTCTTCATGAACCCACCATGGAATTCTTGAACCAAAAGTACAATGCTATCACAGATTTGTTTGGTGAGTATTGATCAATCATCATTGTCACTATTCAAGGCAACACTTTCTCTCAAGGTTTCTAGTGTTCAACAATAAAAACAATGGCAATCTAAGGGGGTCAGCTGGGTCCATTTAGGATGAGATGCAGCTACAGCAATAAGATTGGATAGCTAGTAGAGATATTTAAATGGAGAGCAAAATTGAAAAGTCAAATTACAAACAAATGAAATGCTCACATAAATGTGTTGAGGTAAAAAGGACATTAGAATTTATATGTTGTCTAAATAATGAACAGACTTTTACCTTTTGTCTCTCTGAAATATAGAAGCACCTACGCCCACTTCATTTACTCAAAGGAATTTGATTGAGTATCTTCTATGAACAACACATTATTTTCGGTTTCCTGCCTCCACTACCTTCTTCCTTAACCCTTGAAGCCTGCTTCTCTGACTAGTGAGTTCCTCCCCACAGCTCTGTTTTGAGGAATGACCCGACAACCATCATTTAGCCCCCAGATTTTACCACCATCCCATGAAAGGTAATTATTTTCTTTCAGTTTTTCAACACTCTTTCATTTAGTGTCTTCCCCTATTGGAAGACACATAGTAACAAATTAATAAATAAATATTTAGTTTTTTGACTTGACTTGACTATGAGGGATACAAAGATATTGACTTGTTATGTCCTTTGGAGTTAGTCATTTGATATCTCTGAACCTTGGTTTCCTCATTTGTAAACTCTAGAAGAGTCTGGAAAGATTAATTGAGATAAGTTTATGAAGAACTTTAAAAGCCAGACAAATAATTTATATTTTTATCCTAGAGATAATATAGAGTCCGTTAATTAAGCATGTAAGACTTCTGATCTTTCATATTCATCAACATCTCTTTCTCCAGATGGATTTTTTTAATGTTTCATGAATTTTGAAAGAAGGAATACTTCTTTTGGTTTTGTACCTTCACAAAATGTTTACAATATCCACAGCAATGTTGATTTCTTGTAAGATATTTTAGAGTCACAGAAAAATTTATATATGGGCTAAAACTATAGTTTTTTCTTAAGGTAGGCATTATGCCTGACTCAAATTTTGATTCTTTTTTTGTGTATATAACAATGGGATTTTAAAGTGATTGATTAAGTAAATGGTTTGTGAATATGTTATTAGTCATAGGTCAATTTGGCCCAATTTTATACACTTAAAACAAACTGCCACTTAGTAATCTATCAGGCAGCAAGAGTCATATTTTACATATTCTTATTTATAGTGACCTATTATTTTCTTTAAGTATTAATTTTCCTATGAGTGAAAAAGATATTTGGAGTATTTACATCACTCCGTTATACATACACATACAGATGAACACATACATAGTTTGTCAAGGATTTATTTTTCTTTCATATTATCTCAGGCTCTGAGAAAGACAGTCATAATCCCCCTCCATGAACAGAATTCTTAAAAGGTCCTATCTTTCTATTTGTAGCACCTGCCTAAATAAGCACCTTAAAATTCCTTTGCTGGATATCTTAACCTGTGTATCCAGGGTTTGGAAGTTGTTGGAGCTAGAAGTACAATTACCAAGGATATTGCTATTAATTGTCAAACTGAACAGGACTTATAAAAGACAGTAAGTTGACTTCATGGTACTAAGAAACAACTTAGCAGTAAGCTAGCTATGAGCAGATTTAATTTTGGGGAGGGAAGAGGAATTTTTTTTACGTGTGCCATGTAGAAGCAATTGTAGACATTTCTCCCAGCCAATCTGATGTGTACAGCCAGCAGTGTACAAGTTTCCTCTTCAAGTTATCAAATGGAAAATGAGCTTGCTTACAATATAAATTTGTGAGACATTAAGTCATGGGGCAAACGTATAATTTTGAGCTTTATAATGTGATCCTTGTGACCTTTGGGCTTTAGCCATTGCCTATTAATCAACATTTATATCTACAAGAGTCAGAGTGATTGACAAGCTAGGGATACTCATCACCTTTTTGATGACTGGTATTGTCAGGAGTGTGGAACATCATTTCTCTGCTTCTGAGTGCTTTTGTTCCTTAGACAAAAGATGTAATTGTAAATTAAACCATTTACTAGCTGTTTTTTGTTGCTGAGAAAGACTGTTACATTTGGAAATACATTGATGTTTAGAATTCCACCATTGGGTTTTATTAATTATCATTTTCAAAAATGAAGATATTTTAAATAAGGAGTTTTTATGAGTTGCATGAATGGGGAATGAAGCAATAATTTCAATAATCTCAATGTAAAATAAGATCTAAGCTACATTTTTGGATTTTTTCTGGAGTTTTAGATGGGAATATATGCAAATTTAAAAATACTTATGTATTAAAATATATGTATGTAAAATATATACATATACTTTAATTCATTTTTAATCAGTGAAAATCAGTTTTAATTATATAGACCCTTCCTCTTCTACCAGAAATGCCTATTTACCAAAGGTGATATACTCAGATAATAGGCTATTAGTTCTCTGAACCCACTTTCATCAACCTCTGGCTGGACCTGTTGAAATAGTATCAAATTCCCCATGTCCCTGACCTTCATTCTTGATTCCTTATTAAATACCCTAGAAAATACCATAATTTCACTTGCCCTGGATATATTAACTTCTCCTATAGCCAATAGAATATTTTCTTATTGAGGCTACTTGATTCTAAAACTATAAATGTGAGAGTCCTGAAATGCTTTGGATCCTTATTTGGAATTTGAAAGGAACTTCATAGTTTCACTTCTGGAAGTCACCCCACTTTGTGCTGCCCTCAGCCAGTGGGTAGGAGGCAGTGAGGCTGTTGGGCATCTTTGCCCCATCCTCCTTGGGAGTAGTAATGGCATTTTTAAAAACTATTATGCCTGTGTGGTTCTGATGTGCTTCAGTCTAACTCTCTTTCACCATGTGTTTTAGACTGAGACCAGGATAATCAGGGTCAAAATTATGGATTGCAGTAGGAGGGAAGAATGGACAAGCACTTTTGAAGTAGCAACTTCTTGAACTAATATCAGTTACAATATTAATTACTTTTTCATGGAAAATATCTCATTAATTTTTCCATTACTCTTATGTGGACTAGACTCCCCCTTAGGAAAAAAAAATTAATTTTTGGTGCCCTTAAAGACTTTTTGTTTATGTGGATTAGATCTCTTGAGATTCATCATATTAGGAATTAAAACATTTTAACATTATGATACTTTTTACTTTATAGATCCTTGAGTTTCAAAAACTCACAAGGGTCTCAGAGCCACATTTTAACAACTATTCCTTTACCCTATCATTACATATCTTTCCCTGTACTTCACCTTTCATAAACCTATTCCTCATGTTAACATCCTCAAAAAACACTTAATTACCGTCTACATGTCAGATTCTAGTCAGTCAACTCTTAACTGCATTCACAATCCATGAACCAACTTCGAGCCTCATTTTCTTCCCATCCAAATCTTGAAATGAGAAGTTTTATCTAGTTGGTACTTGGTTTATCTTCTACCATTCAATCTTCTGTCTTCATTGTTCAAACCCTACTATATTACCCTCACCATTTGCCTTATCCTTCCCTATTCATATGCTGTTGAGCTATGCTAGAGGAAATCACAAAACCACGGCGACTGAGTCCACTAAAAAATTCATATTGTATAATTTCAAAAGAGCCCTCACTGCTATATGACAATTATTTTTATTCTTCCTTCATAAACTATCACACTTCACAGCAACTATTCCAAATCTTTTCTCTCTAAGCCAACTTATAATATTCTTTCCATATTCCTTCTGTGATAAAGGATGAAAACTTGCAAAACTGGTGCAAAGAACTGAGAAATGCAAACCTAGGAATGATTGACAGTGGCATGTGACCAAAGGTTGCATGGGAGCCGAAGCCTGAGGGTTCTCGGTGAAGATTCCATCTTTGCCAACTGACTTTTCTTCTGGTCTCCTGAGGAAGTTGAGAGGAAGGATGAAGAGGATTTCCCTGTGTTCAAACTGAGTCCTGTATCTGGCTGCTGGCAGTATCAGTCTTACTTGGACATCAGGACTTTCTTGGACATCTAATAACAACAAATCCTGGCTCTAACTGTTTTTGGACTCATGCTGTGAGATTTGGGTATTTGGTTAAGTTTTTTAGTTTAGTAACCTAGTTAGTATAGTTTAGTTGGTTTTAAATAAGAATAAGCACAAGCAAATCCCTAAGCCCTTATTCCTTTCCCTTCCAAACAATAAAACAGATTTTTATATGTTTTCCTCTTGTGTTTCCCTTATCTCAAATCCTACTCTAACACTCAGCAAATTTTGCCTCACATTTTAAGGAGGCAATTAAGAGCATCTATTGCTATTTCCCTCATTTTCTCATATTTACATTTAAAATTCCCCCACCTCATTCTCTACTCTTTTCATCTTCTTGTCTCTATCTGAGGAAGAGATTTTTTTTTCATCAGCAAGGCCAAATCCTCTATTCAGGTCTTTAACTGGAATCCTTACTTACTCTCAGGTCTTGGCCCTCTAAACATGCCTCTTTTGCTAATCTTACCCACTATCTCATTCCTTGAATACATGTCCCTTTTCTATTTACCCTCAACAAAACAACAACTACACACACACACACACACACACACACACACACACACGCACACACACACACACGCACACACACGCACATACTTATTATTCCCTTCATAATTTCTTGCCCTTTATCTCCATATTCAGGGCAAACTCCTGAAGGGTAGAGTCACCCACTTTTCTTTTTCTTCCTCCCCTACTAAGCTTTTCATTGCCATTGGAAAAGAATTGCATTTAACTGAAAATATTCTTTCTAATTTGATCAATAATCTCCTTTTCTCAGGCTTCATTGTTCTCTGAAACATTTGAGATGAACTAATCTTTTTTTCCTGAATATTTTCTAATATCCTGGCTTTTTAGGATACTGCTCTCTCAGTTGCTCTTCTGTCTGAATTTTCCTTATTATCTTTGCTAAATCATCTTCTTTGCCCAGATCTCCTATCTGTAGATATGAACAAGTTTTTCTCCTTAGCACTCTTTTCTCTTTAAGCTTCTGGTGGTGATTTCATTAACTTTCTGGGGGGTTTGTCTTTTCTCCTCTCCTATCAACACTTCAATCACTTTTATCCTTTCTTACTCATATTAAATCATTTTCTAAATCTTGTTAAACTCATTTCTGTTACATCTTTTGAGCATCACTCCCTTTCTCTCTATTCACATGGCCACAGTCTTAGTTCAGGACCACCTTGCCTCATGACTATACTATTGAAATTGCCTCCTAATTGCTCTTCCAATCCATACTCTATATATTTGCCAAATTAATATTTCTAAAGTATGAATATGATCATGTCACTCCTCCTTTAATGAAACTTCTGTGACTTCTTATTGTCACTGCTATAAAATATGTCAGGTCATTTAATGTCCTTTACAAACTTACTCCAACCTATCTTTCCCTAAATAACTTTATATTACGTATCATATATTCTATGTTTTAAGTAAGTTATTTTACTTGCTGTTACCTGTATGTGACATTCAAATCCTCTACCTCTGTTCTTTTTCCTAGTCTATCCCTCATACCTAGAAGACTCTTGATCCTTATCTCTTCCACTTGGACTCACTGGCTCTCTTCAAGCTTCACCTTATTGTTCCTCTTATAATAGACTTTTTCTCATCCCCCAATTGGTTAATCTTACCCTCCAACCAGCAACTACTTTGTATAAATTTTTAACTTCAACATTATGTAGTTCTTGTTTTTACCCCCCCAAAAATGTAACCTTCTGGAAAACTAAGACCTTTCTGTTTTGTCTATGAATCATCAATGTTTAAAAGAAACTGACACATAGTAGTATGAAGATGGGATTAACTCTCTCCTGCCCAGTTTTAGATTTAATCACCAGAAGTCTATACACTCCAGTTACACATAAGTGGGGGAGGTCTGTGACCTACCTGTGCAAAAGTGGGTGACGAATCAGAATCGACTGACTGCCCCCTGGGCAGTTGTAAGCAAAGCTTTAGCTGTAATTGATATATGTCAAATGGAAGGGAGTCACAGGAACTAACAAAAAGGAATGGTCTTTAAAAATGCCATGAACTTCCTGTGAAGACATCTTTCAGCTTGAACTTGATCTTGAAGGAGCTCCAGCTTGAGACCTTGGATTGTTTTTGGACTTTTTCCTTAGAACTACCACATGGGGTGAGTGAAAAAGGCTGACTCCATTCTTGTATTTTTCTGAAGGGACTAGCCTCAGGAGAGTCCTTACCTATTGAGAGAGACTTTGTGCATGCCCAGCTCCTTGGCTCAAGGAAGAGGCCCCTCCTGCTAAGGACTAATGAGCCCTGCCTGGGTTGAGCCAGGGGTTAGAGAAAAATACTTAGTGTGTAGGTTACATATCTTACCCTATCTTCCCTCTGATATTTTGCTTTCTATATTTTATAAATAAATTGCTAAAAATTTTATTTTGGGATTGATTAAATTCCTGGCAACCCTACTCTTAAATAATCTAGCCCTTTTATATTAACCCCTTACATTCTGGCCTTACAGTAGACATTTAACAAATGTTTGTTCAATTAAATCAATTAAACCAAATTTAAAGAGTCATGAATGGAAAGAACTTTTCCTTATTGCAAAATGAACTGTGGATAATTAAACATCAGTTTCTGATTATAATAAGCACTGAAGTAGCTGCATAGCTTTTCAAGATAATTACACTAGTTTTAAAAACACCTTGATTAAATTAAAGAAATGAAAAAAAAATGTATATCTACATTGTGTAATTGCTTCTCTTCCAGAAACTTTAAAAAAAGATTTGCTAATTTTAAGTTAAATGATATGAACTGAACATGTTGAGATCAAATGAGAATTATTATATAGAGCTTTGCAAGTCTTAAATTATTATATTTGAGGAGCTAAGTCGCATAGTGGTTAGTGCTAGGCCTAGTATCTGGAAGTCTCATCTTCCTAAGTTGATATTTTGCCTCAAACACTGGCTGTGTGACCTTGGGCAAGACACATAACCTTGTTTAGCCAAGTTCTCCTTCTGCAAAATGAGCTGAAAAAGGAAAAGGTAAAACCACTCTAGAATCTCTATCAGGAAAATCCCAAATAAGTTCAAATGTCAGATACAACTAGAAAGTGACTGGAGAACAGAAATTATGATATCAAATTCATTTTAACATTTTAATTTATCAAAAGATCATGTAACATTTTAATATGAATATTTTGTGATTCTCCTAAAAAACCTTTCAAATTTTAATTGAATTTACTCTCTTTTTTAACTAGGTACTTTTTCCATTTCATAATGTGAATGTATATTTTTAATACTGTCATTTATGTCCCTTCATAAATATGTTGACAAATTTTACCCTATATGCTTGGGACTTTCCCATAAAATTCTTGACATTAAATGGATATCAGTCTAGCAAATGAGCTGCCCAGTCACTATCCTTTCACTGAATGACCAGTCTATATCCATTACCAAATGTAGAACATATCTTTTATATTATTTTTGTCTAATGTTTTATTAGTAATATTCTGTTGCTCAGTGGAATCAAACTCATAGAAACTTGTCCCTGTTAGCCTCACATTGACTTAGAAAAAATAAATGAACATTTTAAAATATTTTATACATTATTGCTATATTAGCAAATATGGATGATGCACAATTTTAGTTATACAGAAATTAGTATTCCATGACATTTTTTCCAAATGACATCATCAAAGGAATATTAATCAAATGGATCTATGATTTTCCCTCCAACAATTTAAATCACCACCCATTGATTTCTGCCTATCCTTTGAGATACTAATCCATCCTCCCTCACATGTTTGCTACAAAGTCTGACATTGACATTAAGAGGATATCAGTAGAAGACTCAGATAGCTCAACTTTTCTTTTTTTTCCCCCTGGCCACATGGAAAACTCATCTTCTCTTCCTCCAAATACTTTCCCTGATGACATCTTTTAGTTTTATTCTTTGAGAAAACAGATTGATTTTTGCTTTCAAGGACAAAAAAGAAAATGATGATCATAAAAATTCATACTAACATAGTACTTTAAGAGTCACACAAACTATTTCACCAGAAACAACAATGTCGGTTAGGTAGCAAAATATTATTATCCCCATTTTACATATGAGAAAATTGAGTCTTTAGAAGATAAAATGACTTTCCTGATCGTTGTGTGTAAATGTAAATGTCTCTGTATAAGAACAAAGTTTTGAAAAGAAGTCTCTGAACATCACTTGGGCTGCCTCAGAACTAGTAACCATTTTTAAAAAGGGACAAAAGAAAACTTTATTATGACAAGTATTTGGGAGCTAAAATATGTACAAAAAGTAGTCACAGGGTGCCAATTTCATTGCAGAATATTTTAGTAAGTATATTATTCATCTTTCTTGTCTCCTTTGTCTTTTTTCGTCTCTCTTTCTCTGTACAAAGGTGATGGCCAAAACATTGGATCTGTTAGATTGTTTGAATCTAAATTACTTGTTAATAACACAATCTTACAATAGACCTTTCCTCTAATATGTAAAAAAATAATGCCTAGTTTTTACTTTTTGTTTCTTCTGTCAGTTGGGAGGGGTGAAGGTAAGATGGAGAGAAAATAGATTTTACTTACATTTTTGAATAATAGAGTGTTTTGGAGGGTGGTGTTACAGACTTAGAATTTATATCCACTTACAAATGAGGTCACCATAACATCAGATTTGGTAATTGATTGTACTTTGTTATAAACAATTCCTTGTGAAGTGGCAGTAATCTATAAATGTTTGCAATGTAAAAATAAAACACCTTCATAAATCTTAAAAAGTAAACTCAAGCCAAGTTTGCTGGAGTTACTCCAAGAAAACAATTCAAATCAACACACATACTGTCTTCTTTTTCTTTCATTTTAGTTGTGGAGCCTTTTTTTTTAAATTAGCTATAGTCATTCATATGCTAAGTAGCAGAGGCAGAAGTTGATCACCTTTTCTTTGACTCCCAAACCAGAATTATTTTCACTCTACCATAATTCTTCTGTAGTAGCAACATGTCTCCATTGAACTATAATAAATGTATGTTCATGTAGAAATAGAAAATAAAATAATCCAAATCCTTATGAATAACTCCTCTTTGTGTAGAAATGCTCAATTCTATAGGAAACAGAAGTGCTAGGCTGGGCTCTGGTGATGAGCTCTAGAATAATACAACCCTCAAAATAGAATGAGCATTAACTGATTTGAAATAGTAAGCACTAAACATTGCAGTAACTTTTTTATTTCCATGTCTATATGAGAAAATCAGTAAATGACTGGGAATAAAAAAATGGCTCTTTTTTACATGAGTCTGGCCAGACCTTGATCATGTACTGTTCATTGATATGGACACAGCAGTGCATTAGAAATTTACACGGTTTTGCTTTATTATCTAACTCTTTTTTTTCCTTTTTATCCTGTCTCTGGTACCAGCATTCTTCCTACTATGGACTGTGACCTATGCTATGCTAGACAGCTTAGGAGCAGGTGGTAAGGACAGTCTCACTATAAATTCCAGAAGAGGCTTAGCCGATGAAGTGATGTGACGGGTGCTACCAGGTAATGATGTTATGAATTGGTTTTGCTGCATGTGTGAAATGACTGATGGAAGATTTCAGGGCTGTGAGAGTCCATCTGTGCACTTTCAGTTCAGAGAGAACACTGCCGTATTGGGCGCATTTGTGGTGTTTGTGTGTGAAGTTGGAAAAAATCCTCAAGTCTATTTGTAGATTGTCCCTCTTCTTTCTCCCTTCCTTTCCCTCCTTGCTGCTGAGGGAGTGCATTCACGTAAATACTATGACTTCTTCCAATACTACTCTGTATAAAGGGGCATTGCGTTGTTGTTTTTCATCATTCATTCATTCATTCATTCATGCCCTTCCTTTTTCTCTCTCTATTCACATTCCACCTGCTGCCACCACCCTTGAAACCGCTCACCTTCAGTGGCTGCTGAGCCTCCTCCTCAGGAAGAATGAGTAACCCTGTGCCATTTCAATCACAGGGCTCTTACGCTGATAACATGCCACCCTACAGAAGGGGGTTTCTTAGGTCGGCATCTCCGTAGGGAGAGCCTGACAGCTGTCGATTGCTGAAAGAAAATAGCGTGTTTCTGCTTGTTGAGCTCCATTCTGCTCTCCTTCTGTTGATGTTTTTAATTATTAAAGAAAAAGTGGCATATCACCTAATTGAAAATGAGTGATTCCTAGCTTAAATATCAGAGATCAAAGAACAGTGCAAAGAAATAAAACCTGAAAAAATCAAGCAAAAATAAATGAAAACTGGGGGGAAATGTGCTCATGTACTACCGTCATTCCCTGAGAAATTATCAAAGAGAAATAGAGGTGATGCATCTATTGCTTATCAAAGGATAGGAAGTAATGTTCAGATTTGGCTTACCCCCATGTCCCTCATTCATTAGCATGCTCATTTCAAGCACACACAGCTCTACCAACAGTATTGGTGATTGCTGCAATCACACAGTTACCAAATTATGCTTTTGCTGATTTATTGTTCTTATTCAGTCATTTCAATCACGCCTTACTCTTCATGACCTTGGAGCAGTGTGCCGTTTCCTACTCCAGCTCATTTTTCAGAAGAGGAAACCAAGGCAAACAAGGTTAAGTCCCTGATCACACTGCTCAGGAGTGTCTGAAGTCAAATTTTAATTTGTATCTTCCTGCATTGAGGATTAGTGCTCTGTCCACTGTGTCACTTTGTTGTCCACTTTTGCTGATAAATAAAACTTCCTTTTTTCCTCTTTCTGAATATTCACTAGTTCACTTTATATTAGGACATTTCTTACCTATTATGTTAGGGTATTGCATATAAATGAATATGCATATAATACATATGTGTACATGTATAGTATATGTATATTAAAAAAGAGAAATGTTGCATTTTTAAAATATATGTATTTTTGATTGATTTTTATATGATTGATAAATATTTCCCTGAGGTGTTGTTTAATAAACATTCATTTTAAATTTTGAGTTCCAAATTCTCTCCATCTTCCATATCTCACTCATTCCTTGAAAAGGCTAGCAATTTAATATTGATTGTATATGTGAAGTCATTCAGAACATTTTCATAGTGGTCATGTTGGAAAAAAAAGCATACACACACACACACACACACAAAGAAAAATGAAGCAAAAAGAATATGCTTCAATCTGCACTCAGAGTTCATCAGTTTTCTCTCTGGAGGTGAAAAGTATTATTCATCAAGTTTTCTTAATATTATTTTTGTCACAAACCCCTGACGAAGGCTAATGAAGTCTATGGACCTTCTAAGAATAATGTTTTTAAATGAACAAAATAGGATAACATTGTTTAGGATTACAAAGAAAACTCAATTACATGTATATGTATGTATAACTAATAATTTATGTTTTAAAAATATAAGCAAGTTTATGGTTGTCAAGTTAAGTATTGTTGCTCAGTGGATTGAGGGTCTAAAGGTGGCAGGTCCTGGGTTCAAATTTGCCTTCAGACACTTCCTAGCTATGTGATCCTTGGTAAATCACTTAATCCCCATTGCCCGACCCTTACTGGTCTTCTGCCTTGGAACCATACATTATATGGATTCTAAGAAGATAAGCATTTTTTTTTAAATTGCTGCTCTGGAGCATAACACTGGAACAAAGGAATTAAGTCACTTTGAGCTTTCTGGTCTACTTAGTATTGTTTTTATATATGTTAACCCTAAATTCCATATTAGAAATATGAGAAAGATTGCTGATACCATGCAGAACCTAGATAAAGTCTTTAGGAAGGAAGGAAGGAAGGAAGGAAGTGAGGAAGGAAGGAAGGAAGGAAGAAAGGAAGGAAGAAAGGGAAGAAGGGAGGGAGGGAGAAAGGAAGTGAGGAAGGAAGGAAGGAAGGAAGGAAGGAAGGAAGGAAGGAAGAAGGGAGGGAAAGAGGGAAGGGAGGAAAGAAGGATGGAGAAAAGATGCCAAATACTATGATAAGGACTTTAGAAATGTCTTAGTTATTACAAATGTTGGCAATATTATAAATATTATAAAACAATGCTGTGAGGAGGGCATTATTTTTATCCCCGTTTTATAGATGAGGAAATTGTGGTAGATAGAGAAGAAATCACTTGACACAGCTAGAAAGTGTCAGAGGGCATTTTTCTGACCCCAGGCCCAGAAACTATCAACTGATGCACCTAGCTGCCTTTAGACTTCTTCCTTCACAGAATGGCCCAGATCACTTTATGACACATGTTAAACCCAATGGAATTGCACATTAGATATGGGAGGGGCTTGGGGGGAGTGGAGGGAAAGAACATGAGTCTGGTAACCATGGAAAAATATTCTAAATCATCTAATAAAATAAAATTTTCAAAAAAAAAACTTTAGGTAGATAGATGAAAGGATATTGTCAACTCAACTCTCAAATAAAGTGCTTATGATTTTTTCCACTTTAGTGTTCTACAGTTTAAAAAGAAAGCCAGTCCCATCTTGAGCTTGGAGAAGTGGCCCCATTATGAATTTAGCTAATCCAGGGTCTCATTTACACAGCTTTTTCTTTTAAAAACCGTCAACCTAACTTTATTTCCTAAAAAAAGCTTTGCCTTTTTTCTCTCCTTCTCTCACCCTGATGACCACCACTACCAATATACACAGGCACACACAGACACCCCTCATTTGGGTATGAAGTGTGAGGAAGAAGCTGACCTCCCGGCAGAAAGCCACTGCCCAGGAGTCATCACTCATGCAGAATCTCCAAGGAAATGAGGACTAAGATCAGAGGACAGAACCCCAAAGGAGCCACAATTGTTGCTGCAGAGGGAATAGATTTCTGTGGGTGGCCTGGGCCAGAAGATGTAAAACTCAAGAGTGAGACTCTCTGCGCTTCCTGGGGCATAAAGGGTTGAGCTGCTTACATTATTGTTTCCTATCAAATGGTCTGTTCCAGGGACTCTGGGGTCAGCCTTGAGCCAGCTTGAGTGCCCATTCATTCTCTGTAGTCTGTGGGTTTTCAGACTTCAAGTAGGTGAAGTGGCTCAGTTCCTTGGGAGCATCACCATGTAGTTTTCCTAAAAAATGGAGGACTTTTGGCAATTACAAATAAAATTGGGCAGTCATGTGGCATTCAAGGGTAATTAGGTGATGTGGTAAATGGGACACAATCTAAAGTATGAAAGACTTGAGTTTGAATATAAACTCAAATACTAACTGTATTATCATTGGCAAGTCACTTAACATCTGTTTTCCTTGATTTCTTCATCAGTAAAATGGTGATAATAATAATAACCCTTTCCCAAGCCTGTTTTGAGCATCAAATGAGATGTCTTCAAAGCATTTAGCAAAGTGCCTGGCACATAGTAAATGCTATATAAATGTTAGCCATGTTTATTAGCTATCATTATTAAATCCATTGATCTTAATAATATTAAAGGACATTCAGCAGTGATAGGGACTGGAAAATTCTGTACTATGCAAAATGGATTTAAAAAAACATAATTCAATATTTTGTTTTCTGACAAAATATAATGAGACTTTAAATTTAGTAATTTATACTCCTTGATTTTTTCATTTTTTTTGTCTTGGTTTGTCTCCCCCACCCTGTAAAAATAAAATTGGTGAGTTATAAAATAAAATATTTAGTTGGAAAAAAATGTTCCAATTACAATATAGGGTCAAAACTGTTTGGGTACTTTTGATAGATGTAATCAAAAGTGTCCCCAGTGATGAAGTGAAACTCAAATGTAAACTTTCTTCAGGGCCAGGTGTAAGGGCACTAAAGAGACTCATAAAAATAAAATGTTTGTTGAAATATATAAGGATAAATAAAGGATATCTAATTATAAGGGATTCTAAATCCACCCAAATAAACTCCCAGGTTCCGCAAGCAACCACTTCTGCTGTGTTTCACAGGCTACACTACTCCTCCTTGATATGACTAACCCAAATTTATACCATCTAAATAAAAACTACCACTATTATCCTTATACTTCTTAACTTCATCTTCAAATTATAAAATAGCAAAGGCTAGCTGGTTGAGTCTCAACAAGAATCAAGTTACTCTAAGCCTTAACAGACTCAGAGTCCAAACCAAAGACCAGGTTTTTCTTTGGTCTTCTCAGAGTTTAATCAATCTATAAAAACCACAATAGATATTCAATAGTGTTTCCCAAGTTGGGAAAGGAAAACACTGAGCTCCTTCAGATCTTTCCCTCAGACAGAGAGAGGCAAAGATGTTCCCTCCTCCAGCCCTGAGAGAGAGTCTCTGAGAGTGTGCCTGCCAACTGCCAGAGAGTAATTGACATAGAAAAATGGTTATCACTGTCAGCAGTTGAAATTAATACGCTCTCAGCTCTGCTTCAAGCTCCAGTTCTTTTCTCAAGCAGCCACTTTACTTCTTATCCCTAAACTAATAAAACAATAATTATTTACTAATATCACCCCCACTTTGTTCAGAAACTACCTTCTAGCCAACTAAATCTAATCCCTAGCAATTAGTCTTAAAAGAAAATGGGGAGACCTTGTTTTATAAACAAAAAACATACATGCATACACATTATTTTAGGGATTTTTTTTCACATGGTAATAAATTCCTGATCCATCAAAAATATAATGGAGGGAGATCTTGATTTGGAATTAGGAGGTATAGGGCCTAGTTTTAGTTATTCCTTTTGAAAATCCATTTTGGTGGCCCTTTGGATAGGATACCATGCATTCTATGGGAGGACACCAGAGGCCTAATGGCTCCCTGGCACCTCAGAAGAGGCTGCCTTCTACTCCTGCATAACTCCTGGCATCCAGAAGCCCAAGCGCTGATGGGAGCTGAGGTCAAATATGTCCTACCAGAGAGACTCAGAAGCAGTAACATTACCAGGGTTTTAAGAGAGGGGTAGGAGGAAATAACTCTCTCTCTGTCCCTGTCCCTGTCTCTGTGTCTATCTCCGTCTTTGTGTGTGTGTGTGTGTGTGTGTGTGTGTGTGTGTGTGTGTGTCTGTCTGTCTCTTTTTCTCTCACTGGAAACTCTTCCTGGAATCCAATTCGGGCTAGTGAACAGAGACTAGATTAGTTAGGCTCTCTCTTACTACAACTAAAATCTTAGCATGGAAAAAAATTCTCTTTTATTTTAATTGAATTTAAATTTCTAGACAAACTGTTTCACCTAAAGAGGTCAAAGCTGGAATTCTTGGAGTCCATGAATCTATAAAGAATATTGTTGAAGAAAAAGTAAAATTAAATGGAGAAAATAGAAGCTAACCTATGAAAGAGTAAGCAGAAAAAATGAGCAAATGGAAAATGGAAAGGAGGAGCAAAAGTGTTAAGGAGAATAAACACATGGATTGAAAGGGAACTAGTCTTCCTAAATGGAATTTTTCCAGGCATGTTAGGAAACAAATGGTATTGAAAAGCTTTAGGTACCAATAAAATCTTTGTGAATGTGGTCCAATTCATTTCTAAAAATTGAGGAGGAAAAAAAAAACCTAGACATTTTAAAAGAGGAGTTGCTCATCATTATCCAGTTACAAAAATAAAAATGCCTTTCTTATAGAGGAGTATGAATACCAGAGTCTACTTTACTGTTAGAAACTTGTTTACTGGAGTCAGATGCTATCGAAAGCACAGGGAAATTTGAGGTAAAGATTCCTTCATTGTGCTTCTAGGGTAAGATGTGTTCTCCTTCTTTTTCTTCACTCTGTGTCAGATCAAGTATAAAGCTACACTCCCAGCAATGCTGAACCCTTTCTGAATTTATTATTCCTGTCCACTAATACATATAGTGACTACAAAACAATTTAACCAAGATAATACCCTTCTTGACTCTGTAATAGATAAGTCCTTGAGACCCCGAATCCCTGATAATTGTTCTTTCTCCCAACCTATGATTTGGCCATTAGAAAAGTGACTGCCTATGACTGCATCATTAATTCTTGAAAGTCAGTCTTTGTTCCTACCAAACAACTCAGTATTTTGGACACCAGAACATTCCTCTAACTGCTTTAGCCTAATTAAAATTTATTAAAGTAGTTTTATTCTCAAATATATACTCTATTTTAGCTCTTCTACCACAATACTGAATAATGATGGATAAGATACATTGAAACCAAGAGCTCAGAAATCACAAAATTTCACTCTTTATTTGGGATAATGGGCAATAAAATCTCCATTTGGAAAATTCCTAAGCCATAAATTATTGAAGTACTCCTTAATGGAACCAGGGTTCCCAGGAATATCCAGGGTCTTTTACAACTTAATTGAACATTCATTTCTCCTCAGGTTGGGGCAGGTCAGAAAGTACTGAGGCATCACTTTAAAAATGAACAGTTGAGAATGATACTTAGGGAGTCCAGATGGTGGTGTAGAGGCAGCAAAAGTTCAGACCTCTGAAAACCCTTCCTTATCGATTACAAACTAAATGTTCCTAGGGGACTGAAAATCAAACCTAACAACAAGATAGAGCAAAGGAAACCTCCTGCTGGAATCAAATTAAAAGGTAAGTCCCCAAAAGTTAGAATTAGAGAACACTCTGGTTTAAGGGGAAGGGAGAAGGAATGTACCTGGACCCCTCCCCCACCTAGATTGCTAAGCTTTCAGGGGCAGCTGGAATCTCTGGACAGGCAAAGGTGCTGGTCTGGAGGGAGTACCTTGAAGGCAAAGCTGTGCCAGGCTCACAGCATCCAACACAGGAAGTGGGGAAGCAGATAGAGAAGAAACCATAGTTTCTTCTTGCAGCAGTTGCAGCAGCGGAGACACTCCACATTGCCCCCCCACCCCAAGGTTTTGGCCTCAGAGCACATCCAGGAACCCAGCCAAACTTGTATATTAACAAATTAGAGAGGGCAGAGGTCAATGAAATGGATATGCAAATTTAAAAAACTAGAAAGTGAACAAATTAAACATCCTCAGATGAAGACTAAATTAGAGATCCTAAAAATCAAAGGATAAATTAGTGAAATTGAACATCAAAGAACTACTGATTTAATAAATAAGATTAGAAGCTTGAGAAAAACAAATAAAATATACAAAGTACTGCTCAATCTAATTTAAAAAAGAAAAGAAGAAAACCAAATTGATAGTATCCAAGATGAAAAGGGAGACCTCACCTCTAATGGAGAGGAAATTAAGGCAATTATTAAAAATTATTTTGCCCAATTATATGGCAATAAATTTTCTCTAGGTGATATGTATGAATATTTATAAAAATATAAATTGCCTATACTAACAGAGGAAGGAATAAATTACCAAATCAACCCCATATCAGAAAAAGAAATTGAACAAGCCATCAAAGAACTCCCTAAGAAAATATCCCCAGGTCCAGATGAATTCACAAATGAATTCTATCAAACATTCAAAGAACAACTAATCCCAATATTATACAAACTATTTGACAGAATAAGTAATGGAGTTCCACCAAATTCCTTTCACGACACAAATATGATACTGATTCCAAAGCCAGGCAGGTCCAAAACAGAGAAAGAAAACTATAGACCAATCTCCTTAATGAATATAGATGCAAAAATCTTAAATAGTATACTAGCAAAAAGACTTCAGCAAGTGATCACAAGGGTTATTCACTATGACCAGGTAGGATTCATACCAGGAATGCAAGGATGTTAGAAAAAATCCACATAATTGATGATATTAACAAAAAATGAGAAAAAAATCACATGATTATCTCAATATATGCAGAAAAAGCCTTTGACAAAGTACAACACTCATTTCTATTGAAAACACTAGAAAGCATAGGAATAGAAGGACCATTCCGCAAAATAATAAACGGTATATATCTAAAACCATCAGCCAACATCATCTGCAATGGGGACAAACTAGAAACCTTCCCAATAAGATCAGGGATGAAACATAGATTCCCATTATCACTTCTATTATTTAACACTGTACTAGAAATACTAGCTGTAGTGATTAAAGAAAAAAAAATAGTTGAAGGTATTAAAATAGGAGACCAAGCTATCATTCTTTGCAGATGATATGATGGTCTATTTAAAGAACCCCACAGAATGTAAAAATGGAGACTTGAATCCAAGACTCCAGTATCCAGAAGTCCTTGCTCACTTCCCAGAATGCTTTGTAATCCCACTGAATTCTCGCCTGGGTGAGATCACAAATTATTTTTTTTTGGCATAAAATTTATTAGTTTACAACTGGCAAAAAGAAGAGTTCTCATGATTAGCATCTGTGGTGCATTTCCATATACCTCATATCATCAGCCATAGAATTTGAATTATTATATATTGCTACTGACAGATTTGTCAGTAAATGGCTTGAATTTATTTTTAGGACCTCAAATGATTGCTATATACATACTGGATAGCAGTGATAGATTGTAGTGTATTCATCATTATAAGTGGCACATCTGCGTAATGCATAATGATGTTGGTATTTTAGAAACATCTAGATAATCTTAGGCTTCCTAGAGAAGTTGACTAATTCATGACTTGGACAGTCATGGTGATCATTACACTTTTGTGGGCATTATTATCAGACTCTGGTGAAAGAAATGGCAGAGTAGGAGACAGGTAAGATCAACCAGAACCCTTTTTTCCCCTCACCTGGAGATCACAAATTATTATTTAAAGATTCTACGCTTACTTAAGCTCTCTTTCCTACTTCCGCTTCCAAGCAGACACATTTCTTTCATGATTTAGGTGAGGTTGTCTAGGCATCTCTGGGCCTAGATATGTGCTTTCTTATTCTGTATTTTCTTTAATCCTTAACCTTTAATAAACCTCATAAAAATATAATACTCCTTGCAGAGAGAAACTAATTTCTACCTCCCTCAGTTTCCCCCCAAATTTTAATCTTTACAGAATCAACCAAAAAGCTAGTCGAAATAATCAATAATATTAGCAAAGTTGCAGGATACAAAATGAACCACACATAAGTCATCAGCTTTTCTATATATCTCCAACACATCTCAGCAGCAAGAATTAGAAAGAGAAATTCAATTTAAAAATTTCCTAGACAGTATAAAATACTTAGAAATGTATCTGCTGAGAAAAACATAGGAACTATATGGACACAACTACAAAACACTCTTCACACAATTAAAATTAGATCTAAACAATTGGAAGAACATTCAACTGCTCATGGGTAGGATGAGCTAACATAATAAAAATGACAATCCTACCCAAATTAATTTACTTAGTTAGTGCCCTATCCATTGAACTACCAAAAAACTTCTTTACTTAATTAGGAAAAATAATAACAAAATGCATTTGGAAGAACAAAATATCAAGGATATCCAAGGAAAACATGAGAAAAAAATGCTAAGGAAGGTGGCCTTGCAGTCCCAGACTTCAAACTATACTATAAATCAGCAGTCATCGAAAAAATTTAGTACTGGCTAAGAGACAGAAAGGATAATTAGTGGAACAGACTTGGGATAAGTGACCTCAGCAAGACAGTTAATGATAAGCCCAAAGATCCCAGCTTTAGGTACCAAAATCCACTATTTGATAAAAACTGCTGGGGAAATTGGAAGACAGTGTGGGAGAGATTAGGTTTGGATCAACATCTCACACCCTACACCAAGATGAACTCAGAATTGGTGAATGACCTGAATATAAAGAAGGAAACTATAAGGAAATTAGGTGAACACAGAATAGTATACTTGTCAGATCTTTGGGAACAGAAAGACTTTAAAAACAAGCAAGAGCTAGAAAAAAATCACAAAATGTAAAATCAATAATTTTGATTACATCAAATTAAAAAGATTTTGTACAAACCAAACCAATGCAAACAAAATTAGAAGAGAAGCAACCAATTGGGAAACAATCTTCATAACAAAAACCCCTGACAAAGGTCTAATCACTCAAATTTATTAAGAGCTAAACCAGTTGTACAAAAAATCAAGCCATTCTCCAATTGATAAATGGACAAGGGACATAAATAGGAAATTTTCAGATAAAGAAATCAAAACTATTAATAGACACATGAAAAAGTGTTCTAAATCTCTTATAATCAGAGAGATGCAAATCAAAACAACTCTGAGGTATCACCTCACACCTAGCAGATTGGCTAACAGGACAGCAAAGGAAAGTAATGAATGTTGGAGGCAATGTGGCAAAGTTGG
This sequence comes from Monodelphis domestica, assembly GCF_027887165.1. Taxonomy (NCBI): domain Eukaryota; kingdom Metazoa; phylum Chordata; class Mammalia; order Didelphimorphia; family Didelphidae; genus Monodelphis; species Monodelphis domestica. Next base: position 244,233,436 of record NC_077234.1, read on the forward strand.
GACATTAATTCATTGCTGGTGGAGTTGTGAATTGATCCAACCATTCTGGAGGGCAATTTGGAACTATGCTCAAAGGGCGCTAAAAGACTGTCTGCCCTTTGACCCAGCCATAGCACTGCTGGGTTTGTACCCCAAAGAGATAATAAGAAAAAAGACTTGTACAAGAATATTCATAGCTGCGCTCTTTGTGGTGGCAAAAAATTGGAAAACGAGGGAATGCCCTTCGATTGGGGAATGGCTGAACAAACTGTGGTATCTGTTGGTGATGGAATACTATTGTGCTAAAAGGAATAATAAAGTGGAGGAGTTCCATGGAGACTGGAACAACCTCCAGGAAGTGATGCAGAGCGAGAGGAGCAGAACCAGGAGAACATTGTACACAGAGACTAATACACTGTGGCACAATCGAATGTAATGGACTTCTCCATTAGTGGCAATGCAGTGATCTGAACAATTTCGAGGGATCTACAAGATAAACGACTATCCACATTCAGAGGAAACACGGTGGGAGTAGAAACACTGAAGAAAAAACAACAGATTGATTATATTGGTAGAGGGGATATGGTTGGGGATGTAGACTCTAAATGAACATCCCAATAGAAACACCAACAACATGGAAATAGGTTCTGATGCAGGACACATGTAATACCCAGGGGAATGGAGTGTCAGCTATAGGAAGGGTAGGTGAAGGGAAGGGAGGGAAACAATGTGATTCTTGTAACCAAGGAATAATATTCTAAATTGACTAAATAAATTAATTAAAAAATTAAAAAATATAAATAAAAATGAAGAGTTGACAATATATGTCAAATGATAATTTATTCTCTGAGGAGAAATTCCAATTTTTCCCTCTGAGTTTACCTCAGCTTCTGGGATTTCAACCAGACTTGTTCACTGCTTATTCCTATTAAAATCAATTTTAAGAACAACCATAGGCAACATTCACATAATACTTTCCTGTTTACAAATAATTTTACATAGTTTATCTCATTTGATTTTCATAACAATCTTTATATATATATATATATATATATATATATGCTTTATACCCCCATTTTACAGATGAGGATACAGTGGCTGAAAGATATTAATGGACTTGCCATAGTCATACAGTCAGTTAGTATCTGAGGTTGGATTTGAATTCAGGTCTTTCTGACTTATAGACTTCTTAGAATCAAAATGCATCATTCTATCCACTAAGACACCTGACTATCCTCTATTTTATTTCTTTCTTAATTTTCATTTTACTTCTCTCTTCACTTTTGCATTGTCAGTTTATTTTCCCATGGAAATAATTTTGATCTTACTCTCCACTTCTCTCTCTTTTTACCAAGATTATGTCTTCATCATATCTTCACTAAGATTTTAAAAAAGAATAACACATTCATTTCATTCTGTATTATTGCTTGTTAAGACTATGTAATCTTATGAAAAATAAGAGCTTTTAAATATCTAAATTTCTCTTAAAAATATCTTTTTTCAAATGTTTGTTCAGTCTTGTAATGGTGATATCTTGGGGGGGGGCAGTGAAAGGGTATGACTAATGGGACTGTGGCCCTGCCTGGCCATTTTTGAGGCATAGATGAAATGAATTTTCTATTTAGATGGGTAGCATTTGGGTAACATATTGCTCCACAGTTCACTTCAGGCTAGTCTTAGAGAAGCCATGCTTGGACTGAAATAGCGTTATGGGGTTGTATTGCTTACTATGTAGTCCCAGTGTCAATTTAATGAGCAAAATTGAATTTTTACCAGAGGTAACTGCTTTAAAAATAAAGGACAACAAATTAAACTGCTTTTTCGTGTCTCTAAAGAAAAAATATAGGTCCTCACTTGAACAGAATAACTGGAACTTAAACTTTCATTCCAAGCAAATAGAATAGCTAGTTTTCCTGCAACATCCCACTTCTTTGATACCCTGATCCTAAAAAAAAAATCCTGTGGAGATCTTCTTGGGGAAAAATTACCTTTTCTCTGACTTGGAAAAGTAGTTCTCAGCCAGCCCCTCCTCCCCCAACACAATAACAAAAAAAGAGGAATTAATCGTATGTTATTCTCTTTGTCCTTCATGAAATCTTATGGGGACAACTTCAGTGTTGAGCTGAAAGACAGGAATAAACCTAAGAAAGGCCCACCATACAACACTAAAGCTGGCATCTAGAAGAGTTATCATTCTGCTTCCTGATTCCCCATCCTTCCTATCCCATTAAAGCAGTATAAGTAACACCTGCTTTTTCTTTGCCCATGTACACATAGTTTGTTTTGATTACCAGCTGGCTAGACCACCTAACAGCGTTCTGGAATCCCAGTTGCTCCCGTTTTGCTTTTGCAAGGGAATCTTCTGCTGTATAAGTAGTAAGTATTTTATTGCAAGAATTCCAGCAGGTCTATATTATTATACTAGAGTTGAGGGGTTCAAACAGTTTCCAATTTTCAATATTAAAAATCTGGGCTTGCTCTTTTGAGACTCAATGTGCACCTGCTGCCCTGTGCTGCTGGTTGTTGGCTCTTACTACAAGAAACCTTAGGATGCTGGCTTTATGGGGAACCGGTGTGGTTATTGAAACTGTGACCTAGAGCTTTCAAATTTAACGAAGTCATGGTATTCGATCAGTATAAAGATGCTGAAAATTCCAGACAAGGCACAATATCAACACTTTAGGTCTCCCTTGTGCGTTCCTGAAAGATACCGCAGACCAAGAAACAAGGATGTTATCATGACGGCTATTTGATTATTTTAAACTTTGTTAGCCACTTACGTTTCTATCCCTAAAATAATAATTCCCTGGCCGTTAAAGGTGGCTATGTCAGCTTTCAAGATTTAATGGCTGGTCCCTGCAAGCGGGATTTTTATTTAAAATGCAATCATTTACAGCATATAGGACAGAGGCTTTATTCCTCCCTCAATTTATTGCCTGTCAGTTTTGTTTTTGTGAGGAACTTTATTCTCTCAGGAGTCTATAAACCCAATGAATAGATCCCCCATTTAAATAACTTTCAGATGGAACCAAAATGCAAGGAGGGAGGCAACTCCTATAGTTTAGTTGGGAAAGACTTGATTCATTACAAACAGTATCCAAATTTAGAGAGCAAGGAGGAGGACATGGTTGGATTAAAAATCTCTTAAATAAACGCATTCAAATATTCATGTCTCAATGCCATATTTTTGTGAGAAAATTGAAATTGACTCAAAGTTTATGAAATGGAACATTCTTTTGTCAGACATTTTATAGCTTGAAATATATTTATATGTATTCTGTTCTTATGACTAAAATATTTTGTCTCTATTGTAAAATTATCAATTTTAAAAGAGAGGAAATGACATTTGCAGAGCCACATGTGAATAAAAAGGCTCAGTAGCCAAGAATTAACCTTTTACCCCAGAGAATAGAGTTCTAGCTTCTCATAATGTGATGACAATGGAAATACAATAAACTATTGTCAGGCATATTATGATTAAGTATGAGTTTTCTGACTGTAGATCAGTTCATGTGGGACCAAACTAATTCATGCTAAAATTATTACAACTGCTTTATCATTATTCCCTGTGGGATGGCATTAGAATGATAGAAATGAATTTTCTAGTATAGTTTATTAGGAAGTTTCCTTGAATAATTTTATTTTGGAAAAGATGGGAGACTAGAGGTGGAGATTGCAGACTAAACTACATTGTCGTTTTAAATTATCTTTCATCTTAATATATTTTTAATTTCTTTGAAGTAGAAATTATTTTTATTAGTAATAGTGACACATATATTTGGTGTACTAGAAAGTGCCCTGAATTTGGAGTCGGAAATTTCATTGAAATGTTTCAGTGGCTTAGAAGTTAGACAATAATCATTTATTAATCATAATTATTAACAATTATTAATTATGTTATAATTATTAATTGATAGTTGTAATAATAAATAATAATGAAACATTTGAATAGCATTTAAGGTTTGAAAAGTACTTTACATAGATCATCTCATTTTATCCTCATGAGAATATTATGAAAGACTTGGTATTTTATTCCCATTTTTTAGATTAGGAAACTGAGGTTGAGGAAGGTTAAATAACTTATTTGGTGTCATACATCTAAGAAAATGGCAGCTAAGATTTGGACTCCAATCCTCCTGATTTCACATCTAGCACTACTGACCATGGCAATGAGTTGTCACTTAAAAAAAAAGAGTAACAACTATTCTATTTGATGGTACTTCTTTTTTTTTTATTTTAAAAAATCCATGCAATAAAATATATTTAATATTTTTATTGATTTTATTTGTACATCATCACTTTTTAGTATTTTATTCTTCCAAATAGAATATCTTCCTCTAAAAAGAACATATATAGTTAGTAGTCAAATCTACAAAATCAAGAATTAGACATTAGCTGTAATTTAATATTTCTTAAATGCTTGAAAAACAACATTTCAACTGTAAGAAAGTCATGCAGACCTAGTCTTTGTCATGCATTCCAGAATGCCTAGCATTTGTGCATGAAAATAATTTGGTAGAACACCTTCTTTGCTTATTCAGTGAAATAGTTTGCATAATATTGGAATTAGTTGTTCTTTTAAAGTTTGAAAGAATTCACCTTTTTTCAGATACTTGATTATTTAAGTATTCAATTTCTTCTTCTTTTAGTCTAGGCAATTTATATTTTTGTAAGTATTCATCCATATCACTTAGGTTGACATATTTTTGCCATATAATTGTTTTTATGCCCTAGTACATGGTCAATCTTTCTGAATGTACCATGTGCTACTGAAAAGAAGGTATATTACTTTTTCTCCCAATTTATTTTTCTCCATATATCTAGGAACTCTAATTTTTCTAAGAATTCTTTCACATCTCTTACCTCTTTCTTATTTATTTTATGGTTTGATTTATCTAGATTTGATAGAGGAAAGTTCAGGTCTCCCAATAGTATAGTTTTACTATCTATTTACTTCTTCAACTACTTTCTCCTTTTGAAATTTGGATGCCATGCCATTTGATGCATACATGTTGAGTATTGATATTTCTTCATTGTCTATACTTCCTTTTATCAGGATATAATTATCTTCCCTATCTCTTTCAAGTAGATCTATTTTTATTTTGGTTTTGTCAGATATCACGATTGCAACTCCTGCCTTCTTTTTCTCAGTTGAGGCCCAATAGATTTTGCTCCAACCTTTAATTCTAACCCTGTTACTGTCTACCTGCCTCATGTGTTTTACTTGTAGACAGCATATGGTAGAATTTTGGTTTCTAATTTACTTTGCTATTTGCTTTCATTTTATGGGTGAGTTCATCCTATTCACGTTCAAAGTTATGATTGCCATTTGTGCATTCCCAAACATTTTGATATCCTCTCCTACTTCTACCCTTTCTTCTTTCACTATATCCTTTTAAACCAGTCATTTGTTTTTAATCAGTTCTCTAATACCCACCCTTATTATACTTCCCTTTCTACTCCCTCCCTTTTTGTTCCCTTATTTTTTTAGCTTCTGTTAAGTTCCCTCCCACTTCTATTTCCTTCCCTTTTTGTATTCTGTGCCCCACTCCTCTCCCCTCACCCCTTGGTTTTCCCTCTCACTTTCCCTGTATGGTAAGATAAAATTCAATACTCCAATGGATCTAGATGCTTTTCCCTCTCAGAACTGATATCACTGAGAGTAAGGTTTAAGGATTACCTATTAGTACTCTCTTTCTCTCCTTCTTATAATAATATTCTTCCCCTCTCATTCTCATGTGCCAATTTGTGCAATATAGATTATCCTATTTATATTATTCCTTCAAGTTTCTCTTGGTGCCATCTTGTATTTTGCCCTCCCTGTTTCTTTTTTTTAATATCATCTTAGACCACTTATTATCTCAATCTCCACCTGTGAATGATTTTTCTAATTACTATAATAGTAAATATAATTTTGAGAGTTACAAAAACATTTCCCATATATTAATATAAACAATTTTATCTCATTGAAGCCCTTAAAGAAGATAATTTAAATTAAAAAAAATTCTCTTTTCCCCTCTATTATTTTCCTTTTCATGTTTCTCTTGATGTCTGTGTTTGCATATCAAATTTTCCACTTAGTTCTGGTCTTTTCTTTACAAATACTTGGAAAGAAGGTAAAGGAAGCCCCTCTTTGTTTAAAATGTCTTTTTTCCCTCCCTCCAAAATTGAGAGACTCAATCTTGTCAGCCTGGTCTCTAAGAGGTCCAGGGTTTTGTGATCCTTGGTCTATCACAACAGAGTCAATGTCGAGACCCAGGGTGTCACAGGAGCTGTATGAGATCTTTTAATGCTATTCTTATTCTTCTCAAGTTCTACCACAATTCTTGGTATTTGGGGGTGGGGTGGGGAATGGTGATTAGATTCAATGAGGGATTTGAATAGCTAAGGAGAGAAATCTCTGAATCAGACTGTTACCTTAGCTTTCTCCAGATAGAGAGATCAACTGTCTCCCACCTGGAATCTTTCTTCCCTCAAGATTCCAAGCCTCCCCAACCATCCCCCACTGTGGATGTAAACCTTTGCATGTCTTTTAGGCTCTATCCTTCAAAGTCTCTGGATCATTCCTCTATCACAGAGGAGAGGAAGAGTCCTAGGCCTCTGCTTCCTCATGCACTTTTCAAGTATAGAGGAAATAATATGGCTAGAAAATGTTTCTACACAGTTTCTAGCAGCCTCGTGTTGAAGAACTGCATTGAACACAAAATTCTCAATGTTCTGATTTTTCTACCTTAAAACTTGATTATTATATGATATTAAGGGTAAAACTAGGGTTGTTGACTGAATATATTATATTAGTGGTTGCCAGGGATTTAAATTCATTCCCATTAAAATACTCAAGTCAGTTTAGGATTTTTATAGTGTTTTAATTACAATAGTAGGAGGAAATTAAGAAGAGAGAGAGAGAGAGGAAAGCTTATAAGATTTCTCTGGCCTAGCCTAATCCAAAGGAAGTTCAGAGGCCTCAACCAAGGGGCCTTCTCAGAAGATTGAATCTAGCTTAGCTTCCAGCCATGAGGCCTCTTCCAAGATGAGAGGCTTCCTCGGAGGATAGTGCCTTTCAGGAGGTCAAGGAAAGGAGGAATAAGTCTTGGTTCACTCACCAAGATTGCTCATGGAAGATGCCTCACCTAAAACCACACTACAGAGCCAAAATGCCACAAGCTCGCCAAAACGTTGCCCAGAGCTCCCAATGCCACCAAGAATATACTCACAGGAAGTGACACAGATTATATAGGAAGTTCTTTACATCACTTCCTGTGTATCACATCTACCAATGGTAGCTTAAGCTTGGCCCAGGGGGTCAGCCAGTTGTTTCTGATTTGTCACTTGCTAGCACATGCTGGTAAAAGGCCTTCGTCCTGACACTTAATCCTTAAGTGGGGGTGTATACATTCCTGGTTGCTAGAATTCTAAAGACTAAGCAGGGTGGAGTAAAACTAAAATTCACAATGATCAATAAATCCCTTTGTAACCAATTTGTTCCAGGAAGAAAATAGTTTATATCAGTTAATAAAGGTTTAGAAGGAACACATTTTTTAACCAAGCTTTCTTTTAGCAGTTGAAATACTTTTCCAAATTTTTTCTGTATTCAACCAATCACTCAGTAAGGATCAATCAAGTAATTTTTATGGGTAAGTATTATGTTGGGGGTTGGAGATATAAGTACAAAGAAACAATTACCAATTGAACAAACTTTATATTCTAATGAGAAGAGGCAACAAGAATCTATAAAATGTATAAAGCATAAATAAGAAGCGAATAATTGATATTTATGCAACTGAGTCAAATACAAAGTAAATGGGGAAGGAGTTCACTACCAGTTGTGGAATTAGGAAAAACTTTATGTAAAAGATGATGTTTGAGCAGTATCTTCAAGGAACAGAAAGACTTTATGAGGCAGAGAAAAGAAGAAATGGAATTAATTTCAGGCATGGAGCATAGTTACTGCCAAGGCATGGAGATGAGATGTGTTCTACTTGAAGAAATGAGAGGAGGCCAATTGGGTCTAGGGTACAGAGAATGGGAGAGGAAGTAATATCTAGAGAAGCTGGAAATTGAGGTTGGGGTCAGGTTGTGTAGGACTTTAAAAAGTTAAATAGAATTTATATCTGATTTTCAGGATAGTATCTATTTGCTAATTATATTGTGGGGTAATGTAGTCAGATCCATGCTTAGGATAATTAGTTTTGTATCATTTTAAAAGAATGACTGGCAGCTAGATGTCTCAGTGGATAGAGTACCCAGCCTAGAATCAGAAAGTCCTAAGTTCAAATTTGGTTTCACACATTTACTAGCTCTGCTTGGGCAAGTCAGTTAACTGTGTTTGCTTCCGTTCCCTAATGTGTAAAATGAGCTGGAGAAGGAAATGGCAAGGCACTCCAAAATATTTACGGAGAAAACCCTAAATGGGATCACAGAGAGTGAGACATAACTGAAACTGGTAAATGACAGCAAATAGGAGTGACTAAAGTTATGAGAGACTTGAGATCAATTAGAAAGCTGTTAAAATAATTTAGAGTAAAGGTAATATAGGCCTGAACTAAGTAGTCACTATGTGAATAAAAAGAAAGGATCAATGTGAAGATAGAAGCAATAAAATCTGGCAACTCATTGAATATGTAGGGTGAGCGAAAGGAAAGAGGCTAGGATAACGATATGTTTGGGCACTGGGATACTGTTAGGATGATGACCTTAGACAGAAATATGGAATTTTGGAAAAGGGAAGGAATAAGGCAGAAAAATGAGTTATCTTGGAATGTTGAATTATACATAAGAATTTTTTTTTCATATTTTCACCCAATCTTTGGCTGAATGAAGAACCAAACTAATTTCCTTTCTCTTCCCTCTTAATGAATCACTGTCAGTGGTAGAATAAATACCTGGCTTATTAGGTTTTTTAAGAACTTTATCTTTAGGCCAAAGAACTTCACAGATCAAATGTTTACTATTGAAAAGCATGCTCAAAGGTGCATGATAATAACATTTCTATGCATTAGTCAATAAAATCCCAAATCAATTGAATACATACACATAAAGCCCTTGATTCATTATTTCTGTATTATTATTTTTGGTCACTATTATTAAATACATTATTATAATTTACATGGAATTCAGGAGCCATGAAAACTGTAATATTAGAATTTATAACAATAATCACAATGACAATAATTTTCCTTATCTCAACCAGCATATTACTAGAAAGTGGTTGAAAGAATATTGAATTACTTTGTGATTTTTATATTAAAATAAAATTTTATATTCCTTCTGTTGATCCTATCATTCAAGGATACATCTAACAATCAAACAAGTATACATCCAATAATTAAAAAATGATGCTTAACTAGGTAAACTCTTTTAGCTCCTTCTTGCTTGTCTATGGCTATTTGCTCCTGAGCAAACTGGAAAGTAGACAGATGAAGTGTAAAACACTGAAGCATTTTTATGGAAGTAGAGAAAGGAATGCAAAAATACAATTAAGGCATATAAGTATTATTTGTAGATTCAGTTATTTGTGCCAAGCTTTTCTTTGGTCAGTAAGGATTAAAAATATGTTCTGTACAGTACAATAACTTCCATGGTATTGAATACAAAAAAATAACAGTATTTCAATGGTAGCAAAGTGGAATTGAGACATCCAACAATTATAATTATAATCTAAACCAAAAAGACAACTTGGCTTGAAACATTATTTTAATTGGGAAACAATACTTTACATTTGCTTGAAATATTTGTCTGATTGTTTCAATTCTTTCTTAACCTTGGTTTGTGTTAACTACTGGCTTTTATGTAAATGTTACAATATCCATTCCCAGGATGCCTGGGCCAGAAGAACAACATCAATGAATTAAAATTATGGAAAAGTTGGTTTAATCTCATGTATTGCCTTTTTTGTAGAAGCATTTACTCAGCCTCTTTTCAAGTAGATCCTCAAATGGCAAAAAAAAAAATCATTATGCCATATTTTTAAAACAAAAAGGGAAATCAATTTAGAAGTAATCTTTATGTCCTATTGATGCAAAAGCTTTTGTTTTTCAATTCATTGTTTTTTAACTCTATTTTGAAATGTCTGAGAAATATTTGACAAATAATGAATTGATTTGGCCTTATGGAAGTCAGTTAGATTAAAAAAATACTGAAATATCTCATTAAGAACATATCTCAAAAAGAAGTCAGAGTACATAAAAGAAAAGAAAAAAATTTTAAATCATAACTTCATCCTTTTTCTGACCTTCAGTCTTTGGGAATAACACAAATTTAAGGGCATTTTGAAAATCTGTGACTTCTGAAGCTAATTCCTGGATAAAGCCCTGGAAGTAACCCCAATTCCTATCCACAGAAAAGTCATGATATAGTTTTAGCAGCCTGAGGTTTTCATATGAATTTTTTTTTATCTTGAGGTTCTACTTTTATTAACGCAAAGAAAGAAGAGGAATAAAAAACACCCTCTCTTTCTAAATCTAATTAATTGTTTTGTTTCCACAAATCACATATATTGCAGAAAATAAACTTAATCAATAGGATTAAAGGCAGGGAATAAATTATGAAACTATTACTTAATTTCTTATTTTTCTCTTCCCCAAAACCATGAACAATACAAAGTGTCTTAATATGTGAATATAAGCTCGATTTCTTAGAAAGAAGTTGATGGGAGGAGAAGAGCCTAGATGGTAGAACAGAGGAAACCCTGCTAAACTCTCAATATTCCTCTCCAAACAATTTAAAAATAACATTTTCAAGTCAAATTTTAGAGTAGTAAAGCCAACAAAATGTCAGAGTGAGATATTTTTCTGACCTAAAAATGCTTAGCTTAGCAGGAAAAGTTTGTGACACAAGGATGGAAGACTAGCAAGTGCCCACCCAGGCAGTAATGGCAGTTGGCACAGTAGCAGGAGCAGCTCCAGGAGCTCAGTCCAGAGAAAGAAACAGAGTGAGACAATTGTTCAGAAAGATATTAAAGGAGGCTCTTTGTTGGCACTGATTAGCATCCTTATTTCCCATTAGTAGTTTTGGGTAACCATTCCAAGGTAGAGAGGAGTGCTTGAGGTTGGTCACAAGGGAACAAAGACCTTGGTTTCAGTTCCAAGACAAAGAGGAGTGCTAGCTCTTGTGGCTGCAGGGGATTAGAGACCCCTTAATAATTATCAAAACGACCATCAGGAGAGTGGTGACAATATTTCTTTCTCCTAGTATCATACAACCTTGGAAGAACCCAAAGTTTGCATATAGCAAAGACCAAGGTCTGGAAAAAGGAGCAGAAAGGAAGATTAATCTTGGCAGAGTGCTCCACTTTACCATAAAGTTTAAAGAATTAGATTTGGAAATGTGCAAATATATTAATATAACAAAAAAAAAATACTGCTATAGTGACAGGAAAGACCAAGACATAAACTCAGAAAAGAACAATGAAAAATGCTAATTGGACTCAAACCAAATAAGAATTCCTGGAAGAACTGACAAAAAGGAAAGATGGAGGAAGAAGAGAAAAAAATGCAAGAAAACTATGAAAAGAAAATTAACAGCTTTATAAGACAGGATAAAAAATACTGAAAAAATATTTGTATAGCAAGTTTCTCTGATAAAGGCCTCATTTCCCAAATATGCAGTGAATATAGGATTAAGTGAAATTTAGAGCCATTTCTCAATTGATAAGTAGAGTATAAAAATGGAATTTTCAGAAGAATAAATCAAATCTATCTATAATTATATGAAAAAAGTTCTAAATCACTATTTTTAAATAAAGATAAATTAAAACAACTCAGGTAACAACTTATATGTATCAAAAATGATGAATACTGAAGATGAGGGGGAAAATATGTCAAAATTAACTCTTGGTAGAGCAGTGAACTTGTCCAACCATTCAAGGAGAAATTTGCAACTAGGCACAAAAGATCTATAAAATTTGCTAGGTCTGTACCCCAATAAAATGATAGGAAGAGAAAAGGGTCTCTATTTACAAATATGTTTATAGCAGATTTTTGGTGGCAGAAAATTGTAACTAAGATGATATTCATCAATTGGGGAATAGCTAAACTATTTGTGGCATACGATTGTGATGGAGTTCTAGTTTACTATTGGATATAACAAAGGGGTTTTCAGAGAAACATGGCAAGACCTTTATGAACTGATGCAAAATGAAGTAAGAACTATGTTATAATTGTGCTTAGTAATAAAAATGTTGTAAGGATGATAAAGTAAAAAAGATGATCAAGAAAATGATTCAAGACAATTCCAAAAGATTCAAAGTTTAAAAATTGCTATTTATCTACAGAGAGAGAATGATGGAATATTAGTGGAAATTGAAATATAATTTATAATTTCTCATTTTTAAAATTTTTCTTTCTTTTTTGAAATATGGCTACCATGGTCAATTATTTTCATGATTTCACATACATAATTGATACATTACTTTTCTCTCTAGGTGTGGAATGGTGTGGGAGGGAGAGAGAATTTGGGACTCCAAATTTAAAAAAATGTTAAAAATACATGAATATTTTAGAAAAAGAAAGAAGTTGCTATATATGTTAGGCCTCATTCTTTCCTTGATTGCTTTTATAGCAGATTTTGAAACAAAGATATATATTTTAAATTAGTGAAATTAACCATTTTTCTAGAATAGAATAGGTCAGAGATACTCGCTATATTTATTGACTCTAAGTGACGACCTTAAGTCAAAAGCTGAAGGGTAATACTGTAAGATACATATCATCTATAACCTGAACACTTTGAAATAACATAAATTAGATATATTTGACTTAATATAATCATGACTTTGGGGCTCCTAAAAGGCCAACTTTTATTATAATGAAGCATCATAATTTCCTGAAAGATATTATATAGTTTGCAAAAGTGGCCTACTTTTTTCATTCAAAAAGTTAGTTTAAACAACAAGGAAAATTTGTTTTAATTAATTCAAATTATAAGTATTCCAGGCCCTACTCAAACTTCATTCCCTTGATTCCATATTCAATGTTCAAGGTATGCTTTAGAACACCATCTTAGACTTCTTTTTACAAGACCAAATAAAAGAACACACTAATTGAAAACAAAGGAAAAACTACAAAGAACAAGACAAATAAAAGACTCCCTCCCTCTTCATATTTTTAAGTGCCTATTTGCCTTATAATTTCCTATGCAAATAGTGATAGCACTCAAAGAAATATATGTGTAGTACAGATAACTCTTAACCCACTCTCCTTGGACTAAATCTGATTTAGAATACCTCTCTGACTAAATTTAATGTTTAATGTATAAGTAATTGATTCCAGATGTTGGTCTGGATTCTGGACTATTTTGCTGATGTTACATTCTGCTTAAGTTTTCTTTTTCCCCCACTAAAATTCTGAATAGCTCCTTAACCTCTGGATAATATGAGATGTCTGACAATAAAGGAATATCTACCTCCATAGAAGAAACAGAGTTGGAATTCAGATTGAAGCATACCATTTTTGTTTATTTTTTCAATGAATTTTTCTCTATTATGAGCAATATTTATCTGGTTTCACAACATGGAAAATAGGGAGATGTATATTATATGATATTTGTACAACTATTGCCATATTGCTTGATATCTTGGGGATGGAGGAGAGGTGGGAGGTAGGTAAAAAAGAATGAGACAGATTTTTGAACAAAGCTAATATGAAAATTTGTTTCTCTTGACTAAGCATATGTACTGTAACTTCTTACATATTAATAACAAATTGTGTATATTATTTTATGTTACATATTATATTATGTTATATAAAAAATAAATTGCAACAAAAAATAACTTTAGCTCCTTTATGGCAGGGATTGTGTTTTCTTTCTTGATATTCCTAGCATTTGGGCAGAATGCTTGGCATGTATTAGATTCTTAATAATGCAAAAAAAACCCCAAAAAAGTTCAAATTAATTATTTGTGGTTATTAAACAAAACATAGAGTCATAGGGCTAGTTTAATACTTTTGAAAATCATATATACTCATTTGTAGAACTGCAAAATATTCCAAACATTTTGGAGAGCAATCTTAGAATTTCCTCAATTTTGACATAACAAATACCACTATTACTTTTATTTCCTAAGGTGATCAGGGAAAAAAACAAAAGAAAAGTAACTACAATTATCCCCTCAGCATCACATGGGAGTTAGGGGCATGGTGCTTCATGATTTGGAAAGTCACTGTAAAATGTTTTGGCCCTCCCTTTAGAGCAGATGACTAACTTTTTTCTTTTGCTCTTTTAGGGTGTTTATAGTATAGTTTATTGTAAAATTTTGGTTAAGTGTTGATTATAGACTATTTCTAAACTTAGTCTGCTGGCCTTCATGTGTTGTCTGCAGGTTCTGCAAAATTTCCCCAAAATTCTATTGAACTTCTTAGGCCAACCAGCAATATATTGAAACTGAAACCATCGTGGGGAAAGTCGAGATTTGGAAGGGATACCTGAAAATGTTCTAAAATACTTAGAGCAGCTCTTTTCATGATGCAAAGAACTAGAAACTGAAGATATGCCCATTAATTGTGGAATAGCTGAATAATTTATGATACATGATCATAACAGAATACTTGTGTGCTATAAGAAAGTGCATGGGCACAAACACACACACACACACACACACACACACACACACACACACACACAAGCCTGGAAAGACTTACATGAAGTGATGCACAGTGAAGTGAGCAAAACCAGGAGAATATTCCACACAGTATCAATATTATAGAATGTTCAATGGAGAATGCCTTGTTTTCAAAAAGGCAAACCTTCATGACAAATCCTAGAGATTAATGACGAAAAAGGATACCCACCACTATAGAAAGAGAAGACAGATTCTGAATGAAGAATAAAAGATACCATTTTTCACTTTATTTACTCTATGAATTTTTCTCTAGTATAAGCAGTACATGACTTATTGCATGACGTAACAGGGAAATATGTAATATATGATAATATATGCATAACTATATCATATTAACTGCCTTCTTTGGGGAGGAGTGAGGAGAGAGAGGAGACAGACTACAAAAATATCAGAAAATGAATTTTCAAAATTGTAATGTAATTTATTAATATATAATCTGGAAACAAATTTAAAAAGAATACCTTAGTCCCAGGCGTGCCTACTTAGAACAATAAGAATCTCTTCATTCAAAGTTATCTTCTCAATTTTCTTTAGCCTGCTTTTCTGCCACTTCAATCACTCAAGCACATTACTGTTTGGTTTTAAGTGAAAAAAATTCCTTTCAACTCATACCATGCCTCCTGACAGCTAACACTAGGTCCATGAAGATTACTGAGGTTACATTGAACAAAACTAAAAGACTGGAATTTGTATTTAATCTATACCCTAGCAATACCCTTCTATTGAGATAATGAGCTTAGCTGAACCTCCCTATGGTTCAAGTGAAGAGGAAATAATACTCAGTAACTGTTGCTTAGTTCTCCATAATATGAAATTTTTATGCCTAATAAATGTAGAACTAAAAATCCACACTGAGTTCTACATGTACCCTCATCACTGCTGTCATCATACCTATCGGTGGATACTCAAATTCCTCTATTTGCTTTGTTAATGCTGTCAATGCTCTTTTTCCTTGAGTTGAATTAAAATGGACATTTATCAGAAAAAGCTTTGTTGAAGGGAAAAAAAATTTAAAGCCTCGGTATAATAAAAATACAGAAAGAACTTAGTCCATAGAATATTAAATTTTTATTCTAATCTTAAAATGTCTTATGCATAGGATAACTTATCAACCAAATCTTCAAGGGAGTTTCTTGACTTGTTTTATTCCTCTCTGGTGTACACACTAGACATCCATTACAGCAGATTGCATATAATGTAAGCAGGGATTACCTTTTCTTATGATGGGGTCAGAGGACCTAGGCTCAGGCAATTTTTAATTTAGTGGTTTTAGGCAAGTCATTCAAGTTTATTTGTTTGTTTTTTTTTATCTTTGGTATCCTCACATGTTTAAAAAATATGATTATACTAGAAAACCTCTAAATTATCTCTTCCAATTCTTATCTGTGAATTTATGATTATTCTATTATGGAGCCATGTTTACAATTTGAGACTTACTCAAAAAATTGGTTTGGATACTGGGATATTTTTGAGCTAAGATTGTCAACTTCTATGACTAAGGGAGAGCTAATTAAAAATTATGCAAACTCTTATTTTCCAAATGATTTTTTAATAGAAGTTAGAAGTCAAATTTAATGTCACATATTCTTGTAAATGACCTAGATTTGGCTTCCGCTGAAATGAGGTATGGGATAGAGTGGTGGATAGAGTTAGGAAAATCTTACTTTTAATGTTACCTCAGCCCTTTGCTATGAGCTTGGACAAGGAAATTAACCTTTTTTGATCCTCAGAGTCCTCATTTATAAAATGCATATAGTAGTAATAACTACTTTATGAAGTCTTGGCAAAGATTATATGATGAATATGACAATCTTATCTAAATCAATTTGCCTATTCAGTTCCATACCAACCAAAATACCCCAAAATTATTTCCTAGAACTAGAAAAAAAATAACAACAAAGTTCATCTGGAAGAATAAGAAGTCAATAATATGAAGGAAATTAATTATAAAAAATGAATAAAAGAAATCTGGACTTACTAGAGCTCAAACCATATTATAAAGTGGTAATCATCAAAACAATTTGGTACTGGCTAAGAAACAGAGTGGTAGGTGGATGGAATAGATTAGATAATCAACACATGGCAATTAATGTCCATCATAAACTGTGAGGCTGTCCATCATTTGGGCAATGGATAAACAAGTTGTTGTATATTGTGATGGAATACTACTGTACCATAAGAAATGATGAAAAAGATGAGTTCAGAAACTTCAGAAAAACCTGGAGAGGCTTATATGAATTGATCAAAAATAAAGTGAGCAGAACCAGGAAAATAATGTATACATTAACAGAAATATTATATAATGATCAACTGTGAAAGACTAAACCATTATCAGCAAAACATGTCTCCAAAAGAACAACTGACTCAAAATGAAAATACTATCCACACCCAAAGAAGGAACTGTTGGAGTCTGAGTGAAGATCAAAGCATGATATCTTCCTTTTTATTTTCGTCTTGAGATTTTTATTGTATGCGTGACATGTATCTTCTATCATAACTTGAACAATATAAAAACTATATATTGCATGAAAGCACTTATTTAACCTATATCAGACTATTTACTGCCTAAGAGTGAGGAGGGGAGGAGAGGGAGGAAGAAAATCTGAATGCTAAAATATCAGAAAAGATAATCAAAAATTGTTTCTGCATGAAACTGAAAAGATAAAAATAAATTATAGAATATAAAAATGATCATAAAGTGTACATAAAGTTTTTCTGACTCTAGCCTCAGTCCTCTAAGCATTATACCACACAAATACTTTGATTAGGCATCAATGGATGTGATTTCATTAGATGTCCCACCATGTCAGCAGTTAGCTGTGTAACCTTGAACCAATCAGAAAATTGCTTTGACTCTATGGCCATATTTTTATTACAAATAAAAATAGTTGTTTGAATTTGGTTATAGCTACGTACAAGATCCTTGAGTTCCCTGTTTTGACTCTCAAAGTAGAAAAAATGAGTGCATCAAGCTACTTTTATTTGCCCTAACCTTTAATCTTTCAATTGTTCAAACTTGGGTCTTTATACCTTAGCTATTCTACTGGACATATACTAATGGTAACCAAATAAAATTCCTTCCTCAATTTGTTATACTTGGAATTGTTCTCATTTTAAAATATTTCATTCTTCTTGAAAATTGTTTTTCTCACAAATCCACTTAGAATGTCTTGTGGAACCTTGTTATAAAGTATTATTCTAAGTCCTCTGTCTTCCTTTTTTTTTGCTCTTTTTTTCCATTTCATCCCTTTCTCTTACACTTTCTCCTTAGGTAAAATAGATTTCTATGCCCAACAACCAACTTACATGAGAGTAAGGTTCAAGTGATGCTCACCACTACTCACCAATTTCCCTCTGCCCTGTAAAAATTGTTACTTTTGTGCCTCGTTAAGGAGAGATAATTTCCCCATTTTCTTCCCCTTCCTTTCCTCTTTTCTCAGTGCATTCTTCTCTTCCATCCAATTTTTGCATCATCCTAACCATATGGACTCATTCTCATGCCCTCTACCTATATAGAGTCTCTCCAATTACCCTAATAATAATAAATGTCTTAGGAGATACATTTATTATCTTCCCATATAGAAATGTAAACTATTTAACCTTATAAGGTACCTTATTTTTTTAAATCATTGTCTCTCGGTACAGTCCCTAATAAAACCCCACCTTTTCTGATTTCCTTTAAGGTCAGTTTCTGTTGATTATCTCTAATGCATGTGTTCATATGCATATATGTTGGCATAAGGGTGTGAATGAGAACAGATATTATAGATTTATTTTTTGTTCCTTTTTGGTGTGCCCTAGGTACATAGTACAGGGCCTAGTACATTTAGAAGTTTTGTAAATGCTTGTACAAATGATGGAAAAGATAAACAAAGGATTTGTTTGTTTGTTTTTTCTATTGAAGTACTCTGGAACTAATTATGATATTTTGATCTGTTTTTCCCTCAAATAGCTTTGATATTTCACTGCTTCTCTCTCTATCCTCTGTTCACATCCCCTTTCATCAGAAAGCAAATGCATCTGTTTGTCAGATGGAGACCAGAACAGACTGCAAAGCCAAAAATCATTTGAAAGCTCTAGAAGTTCAAGTTGGATTATTAACTATCAGTGATCTGATAAAGGATGAATAAATCCTAACAAGATTTTGTTAAAAATATCTGCCACTCCAATTTCTCCTTTTTTAAATTATTTTTAAACCCTTAGCTTCTGTGTGTTAAGGGCTAGGCAAAGAGGGTTAAACAACTTCTTGAACCTCACAGAGCTAGGAAGTATCTGAGGCCAAATTTGAACTTAGGAACTTGATTCTCCAGGTCTGGCTTTCAATCCACTGAACCATCTAGCTGAACCTAATTCAATTTGTTCTTATTTTTGAAAAGGATTTCTCTTTTAAACAAAAATCTCTAATTTCAAAAGCAACATGTTAGAGGAAAACATAGCCTAGGGATTAGAAGGATAATCTCAAAGTGATGAACTGGGTTCAAATAATACCTGTTACATATATTGATTGTGCAGCCTTGGGCAAAGGTCTCAGGACCCCAAGGAAACTAAAAGAAAGACTTCTCATTCTGAATTGTTAGTAGAAATGTCCTCCTCAAGTACTCCCTACACTGATTAATGTACAGATATTCAAACAGAAAAGAATCATAGCTTAGTTTTTATTGTTAAATTAAGAGAAATAATTTGAAAGTGTTGTTTAGTTCTTATTGTGGGTATAATGAACCGTCTTCTCTCAAGGCCAGGAGAATTCCCTGGGAGCAATGGCTTTCAGGGATGCTGCATTAACTCCACTAGGCTAACGCACCATCACAAAATACCAATCACTCTCCTAAGGGAGTTAATATCCTAGAATTTGACTTATTCTGCTCAGCATATTTTTTTCTGTGTGATGTTTAAAGGGAAATTGGACCTAGTTTACTTCTATGAAACAAATCACAACTTTGTTGTTTCTATGCTAAAATCCTTATCATCTGTGTCTACTTAAGCCTGGAGTAGGTACCCACTAATCAAGCCCATCCTGGTAAAAGAAGCATACAACTGAGAAAAAATCAGATATTTAGCATTTAGCACACATCAGTGGAAAGAGATGACCTTGGAGTCAAAAGAGATTTGGTTTCAAATATCAATTCTGGTATTTTCTAGTTGTATGTCTAAAGCAAGTCATTTAAATACACCAACATGAACCTTGTTTTTTTGTTTTTTTTTTCTTCTGTAAAATGAAGATATTGGTAATAATAATGGCAATGATATACTACTTTCTTTTCTGGAAATTGTTTTGTATATCTCAAAGTGCTCTATAAGTGTGAGCTAGTCTTGAGTTAATTGAATTACCAATGAAATTATGTAGTGGAAAGCTTGCTGGATTTGGAGGATGAAGACATGGGTTTTAGCATGTCTGCCATTTTCTTTGTCTGATCTTGCATCTCAATTTCCTCATTCTAAAATATGGTAGCTTCACTAAATAATTATTCCAGTCTTTGTTCTAAATCGATGATCCTACAAAGAATCACTTGATAAAGTGAAGGTTATTCAGGCCAACTTTCTATTACATAATGTTCATTCTTACTAATAGCTATAGATGTTTGGGGAAAAGATATGGACTGGGAATGTTCAGATGAAAAAATCAAAACCTCTACAGTCATAAAGAAAATATTCTAAATCACTCTTGGTTACAGAAAAATAAATTAAAATAACATTGAAGCACCCTTTAACCATTTATCCATTGGGAATGTCCAGTATTCTTATATACTTGACTCATTTTTCTTTGTATTTTTAAAAAGATGACATATCAGAGGAACTTGCTATAATTCCCCTATCCTCAGATTCCTTATTCTCTTTTTTGCTTTCTTTTATTTAGTTTCTAAACACATGTAGAAACAATTTTTTACAATTGTTTTCTGACATTTTGCAAAACAGATTTTTTTCCTTCACTTCCTTCCCTCCCTGAGGTGGTAGTCTCTTATAGGTTATACCACTAATTCATGCAGTATATATTTCCAAATTTCTCATGCCATGACAGAAGACACATATCACATTAATAATAAAAATCTAATGAAAGAAATAAAGTAAATGATGTCATACTTTGATATGTACTCAGATTGCAACAGTTCCTTTTTTAATTTTAGATAGAATTTTTTTTTATCATAACTCACTTGTAGTTATCTTGGGACCTTGTTTTGCTGATAATAGTTTAATCTTTTACAATTGACAAACAAAAAGTGTTTCTATTAATCTATATACTGTTCTGGTTCTCATTTCACTTGACATGAGTTCATATAATTTTCCTGAATTCATTCTACTTGTCATTTCTTATGGTTCATTAGTATTCCATTAAAACATATATGACAACTTGTTTGGCCATTACCCAATTAATGGATACTTCCCCAGTTTCCAATTTTTTGCCACCATAAAAGGAACTATCAAAAATATTTTTGTATAAGTAGGTCCTTTCCCCTTAACTCTGATCTCCCTGGCATACAGACCCAATAGTGATATTGCTGGGTCAAAGGTTATGCATATTTTTATGACCCTGTGGGAATATTTCCATATTGCTCTCCAGAATAGCTGTATCATTTCACAGTTCCACCAGCAGTGTATTAGTGTTTGAATTTTTCCACATCCCCTATGACATTTATTATTTTTCCTTTTTGATCATAATACCCAATCCAATAGATGTGAGATGGTGTCTCAATTGTTTTAATTAGCTTTTCTTTCATTAATAGTGATTTGGAGCATCTAATCAAGGCAATTTATTTTTAAATATGAATCCATTTCAATTAGACTTTCATATTTTAGCATGTAAATGGCCAAATAGCTCCTAATAACAATTTTTATTTCTTCTTCATAGATCTTAAATTCTCCATTTTTATTTCTGCTACTAGTAATTTATTTTTTCTTTTTTTTTATTCAAGTTAACCAATGGTCTACATACATATTTTTTCATGAAATCCACTCCTACACTTACTTATTAGTTCAATGATTTTCTTACTTTCAATTTTAATAATTTTCCCTTTCATTTTTAGGATTTCATATTTGATCTTTAATTGGGAATTTTTGATTTGTTTTTTTTTCTAGCTTTTATATTTGTGTACCCAATTCATGATATACTTTTTCTCTATTTTATTGATGTAAGTATTTAGAGATATAAATTTGCCCCTATGTACTATTTTGGCTATATCCAATGCATTTTGATATATTTTCTCATTGTAATCATTCACTTTAATAATTTTTCTAGGATTTATTCTTTGACCTACCCAATCTTTAGAATTAGATAATTTACTTTCTAATTAATTTTTAATCTATCTTTCTACTACTTTCCCTTATTGATTGTAATTTTACTTCACTATGCACTAAAAATTAAATATTTATTATTTTTGGTTTTATACAGTTGATTGTGAGATTTTCATGTCCTATGATCATTTTTGGTGAGGGGTCCATGCACTACTAAGAAAGTATATTACTTTCCATTCCCATTCAATTTTCTCTGGATATCTATTAAATCTAACTCTTTTTTTCCATCTTGACAACTAAAAATAAGTTTTATAAAATTCCATCCATGACTTTAATTTCTTTCTGGTTTGTTGTTTAGTTGAATTTATCTAGTTCTTAGAGGGGAAAGTTGAGGTTCCCCAATAGTATAGTTTTAATCTCTATTTCCTCCTGTGGCTCATTAAACTTTTCCTTTAAAAATTTTGATGTTATACTATTTGGTGAATATTTAGTAAGGACATTACTTTATTATCTAAGATAGCTTTTGTAAAGATGTAATTTCCTTCCTTATCTGCTTTAATTAGATCTAAATCTATTTTTATTTTCCTTTGTCTGAGATCATGATTTCAACCTTTTTTTTAACTTTAGTTGAAGAATAATAGATTATGCATCACTCCCTACCATTACTCTGTGTCTCCCTACTTCAAATATTTTTCCCACAAACAACATATTGCAGGATTCTAGAATTTTAAAAACTTTGCCATAAGTTTCTCTTTTATGTGAGTTTATCCTATTCTCATTCACAATTATTTTTACTACCTGTATTCCCCTCCATCCTATTTTCCCTTTTTTATCTTGATCTTACTCTCTCCTTTCATTCACTCCTCATATGAATTTTCCA
Source organism: Monodelphis domestica (assembly GCF_027887165.1). Classification (NCBI taxonomy): domain Eukaryota; kingdom Metazoa; phylum Chordata; class Mammalia; order Didelphimorphia; family Didelphidae; genus Monodelphis; species Monodelphis domestica. The sequence goes on from NC_077234.1 coordinate 244,256,139, forward strand.
TCTAACCTCTGATTTTCCTTTCATTCAATCATACCCCCCGACTCGTTTTCTTATTTCCCTTTTAATTCTCTATAGAATAAGAAAAGAATTTCTGTACTTGAGTAGGATGTTATTTCCTATTTGAAACAGTTCTGATGAGAGTAAGGTTCAAATATTGCTGATCTCCATGTTTATCTTCCTTTAAACTGCAATAGATTTTGTTCATTTCTTCATGTGAAATAATTTATCCATTCTACCTCTCCTTTCACTCTTCTCCCAATGCAATCTCTTTTTCACTACTTGATTTGTTTATGGCATCATAGTCAACGTATTCCAGCATCCTCTGTCAATGTATACTGCCCAAATAAATATTCAGTCCTTGATTTATATGCATCATCTTTCTCATATAAGAGTATAAACAGATTTTTGAATACCTTAAATTTATCTTTTCAATTTACATTTGTATGTTTCTCTGGAGTCTTATTTGAACATCAAATTTTCTGTGCACCTCTAGTCTTTCACAAAGGCAATATTTTTTCTCTTTTATTTTCTTTCTTATTTCTTTGAATTAATTTATTTAGTCAATTTAGAACATTATTCCTTGTTTACAATAATCACATTATTTTCCTCACCCCCTTCACCACAGCTGATTCATAATTTCACTAGGTATTACATGTGTCCTTGATCAGAACCTATTTCCATATTGTTGGTGTTTGCATTAGGCTGTTCATTTAGAGTCTACATCCCCAGCCATATCCCCTCCACCCATGTATTCAAGCAGTTGTTTTTCTTCTGTATTTCTACTCCCACAGTGTTTCCTCTGAATGTGGATAATGATTTTTCTTGTAAATTACTCCAAATTGTTCAGGATCACTGCATTGCCACTAATGGAGAGTCCATTATATTTGATTATACAACAGTGTATCAGTCTCTGTGTACAATGTTCTCCTGGTTCTGCTCCTTTCACTCTGCATCAATTCCTGGAGGCATTCCATGGAATTCCTCCACTTTATTATTCCTTTGAGCACAAAAATATTCCATCACCAACATATAACAAAATTTGTTCAGCCATTCCCCAAATGAAAGGCACGCCCCTCCATTTTCCAATTTTTTGCCACCCCAAAGAGCACAACTATGAATAGTTTTATACATGTCTTTTTCCTTATTAGCTCTTTGGGGTAAAAACCCAGCAATGATATGACTGGATAAAAGAGCAGACAGTCTTTTAGTGCCCTATGGGCATAGTTCCAAATTGCCTTCTAGAATGGTTGGATCAATTCACAACTCTACCAGCAATGCATTAATGTCCCAACTTTGCCACATCCAATCCAACATTCATTACTTTCCATTGCTATCATGTTAGCCAAGCTATTAGGTTTGAGGTGATACCTCAGAGTTGTTTTGATTTACATCTCTCTGATTATCAGAGATTTAGAATACTTTTTCATGTGCTTCTTAATAGTTTTAATTTTTTTAACTGAAAATTGCCTATTCATGTCACCCATTTATCAATTGGAAAATGGCTTCATATTTTTTACAATTGGTTTAGTACTTTATGAATTTGAGTAATTGGACCATTGTCAGATGGTTTTTTATGAAGATTGTTTCCCAATTTGTCGCTTCCCTTCTAATTTTGGTTGCATTCGTTTTGTTTGTACAACATCTTTTAAATTTGATATAACTATTGATTTTACATTTTGGGATTTTTTCTAGCTCTTGCTTAACGTCTTTACTTTCCCTAAAATCTGACATGTATACTATTCTGTGTTCACCTAATATGCTTATAGTTTCCTTCTTTATATTAAAGTCATTCACCCATTCTAAATTTATCTTGGGGTAGGGTGTGAGATGTTGATCCAAACCTAATATCCCCCATACTGTCTTCCAATTTTCTCAGCAGTTTTTAAACAAACAGTGGGTTTTGTTCCCAAAAGCTGGGATCTTTGGGCTTGTCATAGACTGTCTTCCTGAGGTAAAATCCCAAGTCTGTTCCACTGATCAACCTTTCTGTCTCTTAGCCAGTACCAAATTGATTTGATGATCACTGCTTTATAGTATAGTTTGAGATCTGGGACTGCAAGGCCTCCTTCCTTTGTATTTTTTTCATGAATTCCCTGGATATCTTTGATGGGGTTTTTTGTTATGTTTTTTTTTTTCTAATTGAGTAAAATTTTTTTGGAAGTTCAATGGGTATGGAACTAAATAAGTAAATTAATTTGGGTAGAATGGTCATTTTTATTATGTTAGCTGATCCTACCCATGAGCAGTAGACATTTTTCCAATTGTTTAGATCTAGTTTTAATTGTTTGGAGGGTGTTTTGTAGTTGTGTTCATATACTTCCTTGTTTGTCTCGGCAAAAAAAAAATTCCTAAATATTTTATATTGACTAGGGTGATTTTAAATGGAATTTCTCTTTCTAATTCTTGCTGCTGAGAGGTGTTGGAGATATATAGAAAAGCTGAAGACTTGTGTGGATTTCTTTTGCATCCTGCAATTTTGTTAAAGTTGTTGATTATTTTCACTACCTTTTTGGTTGATTCTCTGGGGTTCTTTAAGTAGACCATCATTTCATTTGCAAAGAGTGATAACTTGGTCTCCTCATTGCCTATTTTAATACCTTCAATTTTGTTTTCTCTAATTGCTACAGCTAGTGTTTCTAGTATAATGTTAAATAATAGAGGTGATAATGCGCATCCTTGTTTTACTCCTGATCTTATTGGGAAGGCTTTGAGTTTGTCCCCAGTGTAGATGTTTGCTGGTGGTTTTAGATACTGTTTATTGTTTTTGGGAAAGGCCCTTCTATTCCTATACTTTTTAGTGTTCTCAATAGTAATGAGTGTTGTATTTTTGTGAAAGGCTTTCTCTGAATCTATTGAAATAATCATGTAACTTTGTCGGTTTGTTGTTAATATGGTCAATTATGTGGATGGTTTTCCTAATACTGAACCATCCTTGCATTCCTGGTATGAATCCTACCTGGTCATAGTGAATAACCCTCATGATCACTTGCTGGAGTCTTTTTGCTAGTATCCTATTTAAGATTTTTGCATCTATATTCATTAGGGAGATTGATCTATGGTTTTCTTTCTCTGTTTTTGACCTGCCTGGCTTTGGAATCAGTATCATATTTGTGTCATAAAATGAATTTGGTAGGACTCCTTCTTTGCTTATGCTGTAAAATAGTTTGTATAATATTGGGATTAGTTGTCCTTTGCATGTTTGATAGAATTCATTTTTTAATCCATCTAGACCTGGAGATATTTTTCTTATGGTGATCTTTGATAACTTTTTCAATTTCTTTTTCTGATATGGGATTGTTTAGGTAGGCTATTTCTTCCTCTGTTAGTCTAGGCAATTTATACATTTGCAAATATTTATCCATTTAACTAGATTGCCATGTTAATTCCCATATAATTGGGCAAAATAATTTTAATAATTGCCTTAATTTATTCATTAGAGGTGAGTTCTCCCTTTTCATATTGGATACTATCAATTTGGTTTTCTTCTTTCCTTTTTTAAATTAGATTGAAGAGTACTTTGTCTATTTTATTTGGTTTTTCAAAGTAGATCTTCTAGTCTTATTTATTAAATCAATAGTTCTTTGATGTTCAATTTTATTAATTTCTCCTTTGATTTTTAGGATCTCTAATTTAATCTTCTTCTGAGGATTTGTAATCTTTCACTTTCTAGTTTTGTCTTTTTAAATTTACATGCCCAATTCTTTGACCTCTGCCCTCTCTAATTTATTAATATATGAATTTAAAAATATGAATTTCCCCCTGAGTACTGCTTTGGCTCCATCCCATAGATTTTGAAAGGATATATCATCATTGTCATTTTCTTCAATGAAATTACTAATTGTTTCTATGATTTGTTCTTTAACCAATTTTGGAGAATCGCATTGTTTCATTTCTAATTAATTTTTTATTTACCTCTCCATGTATCCTTACTAATTATTTTCATTGCATTGTGATCTGAGAAGGTTGCATTTTTTATTTCTGCTCTTTTGAACTTGCATGCAATGTACTTTGCCCTAATACATGGTCAATCTTTGTGAATATACCTTGTGCTGCTGAAAAGAAGGTGTATTCCTTTTTGTCCCTATTTATTTTTTTCCACATATCTACTAACTCTAATTTTTCTAAGATTTCATTCACTTCTCTTATCTCTTTCTTATTTTTTTGGTTTGATGTATCTATTTCTGATAGAGGAAGGTTGAGGCCTCCCACTAGTATAGTTTTTCTATCTATTCCATCCTTCAGCTCCACTAATTTTTCCTTTAGAAATTGGGATGCTGTGTCATTTGATGCATACATGTTGAGTTCTGATATTTCCTCATTGTCTATACTGCCTTTTATCATGATGCAATTACCTTCCCCATCTCTTTTAACTAGATCCATTTTTATGTTGGCTTTGTCAGATATCATGATTGAGATGCCAGCCTTCTTTTTATCAGTTGATGCCCAATAGATTTGACTCCATCCTCTTACTTTTACCCTATGCAGTCTACCTTCCTCATATGTGTTTCTTGTAGACAGCATATAGTAGGGTTTTGGATTTGGATTCTAATCCACTCTGCTATTCGCTTGCATTTTATGGATGATTTCATTCCATTCATTTTCAGAGTTATGATTACCAGCTGTGTATTTCCCAGCATTTTGATTTCTACTCCTAGTCTTGCCTTTTCTTCTTCCACTATTTCCTTCTACACCAATGTTTTGTTTTTAATCAGTCCCCCTAATTCCCACCCTTATTTTTCTTCCCGTTCTACCCCCTCCCTTCTAATTCCTCCCTTATTTTCTTTATAGTCTTTTTAAACTACCCCCCAAATCTTTCCCGTCCTTGTACTGCTTCCCTCCCCATCAATCCATTTGTTCCCCTTCTACTTCCATATAGGGCACAAATCAATTCTCTGCTCCAATGGTTTGGATTGTTTTTACTGCTTTGAGTCAATTTCAATGCATGTAAGAGTTGAGTATTTCCTATCCCCAACCTCTTTACCCTTCCAGTGTATTGATGTTCTTCTCCTTCCAGACATGAGCTTCTTTGTGACATATAAATTTACCCCCTTTTATTTCTTTTTCCCATTTCTTTTAGTATTAACCTCTCTTTGAGCTCTAGTGTAACCAATGAAAAAATGTGGTTTGCCAAGTCTGTGAATTGCCAAAACTGTAAGGGTGTCAGCCAAACTGTAAAGATAATTTTTAGTGTCTTGATTTAAAAATATGAAATTAAGTGGTCGCCATGGGAAAATTCCCAAACATGAAAATACCCAAGTTGGCTGGGTTTTTATGGAGATTTTAATTAATACAAATGAAGGAATTAAGGGAAGGAGAGAAAGACAAAATAGTAGAAAGGGCCTATGCCAAATGACCTATGCCTGAGCCTAAGGGAGAGCAAGTCAGTCTTTATCACTCATCACAAGATCGTCTTCAATCAAGCTCCAAACCTCCGAATTCCAAATCCAGCTAACTTCCAATCCAAAAACTCTCTCCAACTCAATTAGTTCCTTCCTTTTAAAGAAATTTTCTCTTATGTCACCGCCTCAAAGTTTTTCACATCTACCAATCACAGTAGACGCTTTTTCCCAGGACTGCCCATTCTTAGTTCTCATCTTCTTTTGTTCTCATCTTTTCTGGTTAGATAAAATCTACTGAGTACTTCATACCTCTTTTGTTAAGCTTGACTTTTGTAAGTTGCTTGACCTTTTAGTGATTAATTTAACTTTTATAGTTACTTAGCACCTTTTTGTATTAGATCTTAAAACAGACCTAGCTTAAGGTTCTAGCTTCACTATAAGTATAAGTTAGGGACTTTTCATTGTTCAATCAGGACTTTTCAACTTTATCTTCCCCTAAGGCACTGTCTGAGTAGGGTGGAGTAATTTTAAAAGTTCTCAATACATTATTGATCAAGTACCTCCATTGTTACAATAGGGGAAAAACTTAACCAAATCTTCTAAGGTACAGTCTGAACAGTTTTAAGATTTACACTAGTTTTTTATATATGTGTGTGTGTGTGTGTGTGTGTGTGTGTAGCTATAGATATAGATATATATGTACATATATATGTATGTATGTATACATATATCTATATACATATTTATGTCTTGTCCTTTCATCCTATACAGTTAATCACTGTTCTCTCTAAGTGTAATTCTTCTAGCTACCCAGGTGATGATAACAATTTTTGAGAGTTACCAATGACCTCTTTTCTTATAAGGATACATATCATTTTAACTGATTGCATCTCTTAAAAAAACTTTTGTTTTGTTTTGTTTTTCTTTTTTCCCTCTTTTTAAATTACCATTTGATGATTCTCTTGAGTTCTGTGCTTGGGCATCAAATTTTCTGTACAGGTCTGGTCTTTTCTTTACAAATGCTTAGAATTCTTCTATTTGGTTAAATGACCATACTTTCCCCTATAAGAATATAATCAGTTTTGCTGGGTAGCTGATTCTTGGTTGTAGACCTAGTTCCCTTGCTTTCCAGAATATCATATTCCATGCCTTTCGGTACTTCAGTGTAGATGCAGCCAGATCCTGTGTTATCCTCACTGTGATTCCATGATATCTGAATGACTTCTTCTTAGCAGTTTGTAGTATTTTTTTCCTTGGTCTGATAGTTCTTGAATTTGGCTATAACATTCCTGGGTATTGTCAGTTGGGGATTAAGAACAGGAGGTGATCTGTGGATTCTTTCAATCTCCACTTTTCCTTCTTGTTCTAGAATATTGGGGAAGTTTTCTTGGATAATTTCCTGTAATATGCTGTCCAGGCTTTTTCTTTTGTTATGGTCTTCTGGTAGACCAATAATTCTTAAGTTGTCTCTCCTGGAATGATTTTCTAAATCTTCTGTTTTGTGAATGAGATGCTTCATATTTTCTCAATTTTTTTCATTCTTTTGATTTTGTTTTATAGTGTACTTGTGAGGTCTCTTGCTTCTAGTTGTTGTATTCTGGATTTTAAAGACTGAATTTCTTCCCGGGCTTTTTGGTCATCCTTCTCCTTCTGGTCTTTCTTTGGAGGCCATCTTTTATCTTCTCTGACTCATCTTTCATTTTCTTTGCCTCATCTTTCATCTCCTTCACCTCATTTTCTAGCTGATTAATTTTGGCTTTCAAGACACTATTTTCTGTTTTCATAAGACTTATCTTGACTTTTAAGTTTTTTTTTTTTCCCCCCCGGTTGTCTTTAGCCTCTCTTAATTGTGTTTTGAATTGTATTTTGAATTCTTCCAGAGCTGGTATCCAATTCACTGGCTTTTCTGTTTGGTTGCTTGCTGTTTCCTCATCCTTTTCTGTTCCATTTGCTCTTTGTTCTTTGCCTATATAGAAGCTGTTGACTGTAATTTCTTTTTTCTTTTTCTGTTGTTTGCTCATATTTACCCCTTCTTTACTCTCTCCAATTGCCTGAGCTCTTGCTCCTCTCATTTTTTTGTGGTTTTTGGCTTTTCTTTCTACCTTCACCCTTGGAGTTTTGTCAGTAAATCTCTCAGTGCAGTCTGTGGGGGAGGGGTTTTGCAGCTTGAGCTTCCCTGTCCTCTGGAGCCTTTGATGGGATTAAGTCTGGCTGGGTTGCTGGATGTTCCCTGGGCCAAAAGCTCCAGGAGACGGGCGGGGGTGGGGGGAGGGGGAATATGGAGTCTCTCTGCTGCTTCAACTATGCCTCCTTTTCTGTGCTCTGCATTTCTCCTCTATCTGCTTCCCCACTCCCTGGGTTGGATGCTCTGAGCTTGGCACCACTTTGCCCGCAAAATACTTCCTCCAGACTAGCGCCTTTGCCCATCCAGAAGTTCCAACTGCTGCTGGAGGCCTAGCACTCTAGGTGGGGGATGGGTCCTAGGACCTTTCTTCTTCCTTTCCCCTTAAACTGGAATGTTCTTGAAATCTGGCTTTTGGGGGTATACCCTTTGAGTCTAGCAGGAGGGTTCCTTGGCTCTGTCTTGTTGTTAGGTTTGATTTTCAGTCCCCTAGGAGCATGTATTTTGTAATCGATAAGGAAGGTTTTTCAGAGGTCTGAATGTTTGCTGCCTCTAAGCTGCCATCTTGACTCCACCTTTCCACAGGAATTCTTGAGAGTCCTATATTTCATTGAATGCCCATTTTCCCCTGAAGGATTATACTCTCGAGCTACTTTGCATTCTGGAATATCATATTCCAAGAATTCTATGTCCTATTTAATCTTGACTTTGGCTGCATGATTCTTGAATTGTTACTTTTTGGTTCTTTCAATATTTTTTCTTCTCCTTGGAGCTCTAGAATTTGTCTATAATATTCCTAGGGGTTTTCATTTTGGAATATCTTTCAGGAAGTGATAGGTGGATTCTTTCAATTTCTAATTTATACTCTTGTTCAAGAATATCAGGGCTATTTTCCCTGATAATCTCTTGTGATATGAGGTCCAGACTCTTTTTGCCTGTTACATTCAGGTAGTACAATAATTTTTTGGTCTTTTCTGTATCATTTTGCTACCTTGTGCATTATTTTCCTTGATTTTGTCTATGTGCTTAAGTAGACATTCTTGTACTGACTCAGACTGGTTCAGCTGTCTTTGTCTCAGGTTGAGCATTTCTCAGAAGTGACCTGGTTGTCCTTCTATTGGAGGTTTGCCATTAAGTTCTGCCTAGACCGTGTTGGTGAAGATGTCACATGTGTGCTCCAGCAGCACAGAGGAAGCTGCTCTTTTTTCCCCTTTCCACCATGCCTGAGGACATTTTTTGCATGCCCTTCTCTTCTGTGTAGATGATCAACGTGGGCACTTCCTTGTTCCTCTCTCTGTGGTAATACAAGGCCTTCACAGGTAGTTTGAAGGTGTAATTTGGGCACATGTCCTCTAAAAAGGTTCACCAGTTCTGGTCTAGGAGATGCCACCGAGGCTTTAGTTCATTCCACCACTGCTGCTTCTGTACTGTATTGGTTTCCACTTTTACTCTGCTGAGGCTGGACTAAACTGAATTTTTTTTTCCTCCTGAGGCTTGTTCAGCATTCTCTTCGTGTATCTCAGTACAATGAATCCTCCTTGCTGTCTCTCCACATTCTTCTGGGTCAGAGAACAACTTTACCATTTCTTCTGTTCATTCCAGCTCGAAATTACCTTCAGTGTATAAGACATCCTGGACTAGGACAACATATCCCATATTTACTGGGTAAAGTTTCCAAACTGAAAGAATGAGAAGATATCTTCAAAGTCTTCCCAGGAACTTAGTGTCATGAGACAGTTTCTAACATAAGGATTACACATTACAAGTATTTTGTGAAAGTGTAGTCTTCAGATTATCTGGGGTAGCAAGGTGGAGTGCTGGACTTGGAGTGAAGTTCAAATCCTTCATTAGATAATTACTGATTTTATGACCCTCGATAGATCATCTAATATTTCATCCTTAGTTTGTCTTACAGTTTGAAGACCAAATGAAATAATTTATGTAAAGAACTTTGTAAATCTTAAAGCACTAACAAAGGCAACTGGTTGGCTCAGTGGATAAAGTATCAAGCCTTGAGATGGGAGGTCTAGACACCGTGACCCTGGGCCAGTCACTCAACTCCTATTGCCTAGCCTCTACTGCTCTTCTGCCTTCGAACTGATCCTTAGTATCATTTCTAAGATAAAAGGTAGGGATTAAAATAAAAGCACTATACAAATGTTAGTTATTATTAACTTTGCAAAATTTCTTATTACTTCTCTTCTTGTATATGCTATTTTAGCCAGATTGCCTGATTTGCTCTTCTTCTGCCTGAGTCTTTTACAGATATCTCTCCATTTAGATTCCCTAAATTTCTTCAAAGTTAGATTCCATCATGCCTTCACTTCTGAGAATCCTTATCTCTCTTAAAGGCAGCTAAGTGTGCAGTAGATAAAATACTTGGTCTACATTCAGGAAGACTCAGGTTCAATCCAATCTCAGACTTAAATAGCTGGTAAATTAAAATGATTATTCCTCTCTTTTCCTTTCAAGTACCATTAAATGGTTAGCTCCTTGGTGGCTGGTGCTATTTTTCATAATTGTACCCCTACTGCTTAACAAAGGGACAAACATTTATAGATACTTAAAACACTTGACAACTTAACTTGTTTCTTTTTTCATTTTATTGGATGTACAATTAACTATGTAAACATTAATCTGATTCTAGTCTAACTTTGGAAAGGAAAGGAAATACTACTCAAACATTAAATGATAAAATCTTCTACTTTTTAACATTAATTATTTAAATCTTTGAGGACCAAGGAAGTGATTAGAGCATATGTGATCCTTTGGAGTAGAGCATATGAGCCAGCTAATGAATTATGTTGCTTTCCCTTTTGAATTTTATCTCCTGTCTAGTAGACTAAAATGAAACCAGGCTTTGAAGGCATTAACACGAAAGCTGTTTCTAAGGCAAATACCCAAGTTTAGTATAAATGATCATAGGAACATTCTAGGAATGTCCAGATTTCAGTACTCTTTAGTGATCAGTAACTTTTAAATGTTAGCCTCTTAAAAATGCACCTTTGTGCAAGGGACTGCAGAGGCCTAGGATGGTACTGCAAGTAGAATGGTACCTGGAAGTCAATTCAAATATTTCATTCAGCTAATTAAAACTTCAGATGCATAAATAACATAGTGACAGCCTTGTCTTCCTGTATGATTATATAAGACAGCACTAATTCTTTTTCAAAAGCTATGTATAATATCCATCTTCTTAAATATCACTCTCAATTATGTAACTGTATGAAAAGGACTAGTTCATTAAAATTGGTCAAAAATAGAACTTTAAAGTTTCATTATTAACAATCATTTGGCTTTATTTTAGAAAATTTTTGCTCTAATTTTAGGAGTAATTAGATGAATTTGCATAAATTTACAATATAAAATATTTATGCACAATATTTTTGGAAATGGTTATGACCCAATTTGATTTTATTATTTCTTTTGTGTTAATATATGTAATATGACTGAGGTATATAAAGTTTATGATTAGAATGTCATATCTTATAATTGTTTCGATAATAGCTAGCATTTACATAGTCCTTTAAACAAAATGGCATATTTATATAGGAACTATATATTAATATATGTGAATATTCATATGTGGATTTGTGTATGTATATATGTGAATATTCATATATATGACTACTTTCATCTTCATAACAATCCCATGGAGCAGGTTCTGTTATAATTTCTGATTGTGATATGTTGTAAAGGAAAAATTATTGTCCTTAGTTAGGATAACGCTCTAGATTCCTTAAATTCTAGCTTTGGCACTTTCTACCTGCATCATTTTGGATGAATCATTAAACCTCCCTGAGGCTTGTTTCCTTTTCTGTGAAATTGAATAATTATAAAAGGAACTATTTTTATGAACCATAGAAAGTTATAAATATGGATGGTTATTATTATTTTAACTTTCTAGGTTTAAAAAAATTATACATTATCATTGATTCTATTCTATCTCATAACTGATATTAGAGGCAGTATATCATAAAGGATAGAGGAACATAGTTGGAATCGGGAAGATTTCAGTTCAAGTCCCCTCTCTGATACGTATCAGCTGTGTGGCCACAGGCAAGCATTACACTTAACATCTCAATGCTCTTGGTGATTTTCTAAGACTATAAGTTTCATTTTTTTTTATTGATCAGCAGTGGTAGATGGGGTTTTCCTACTGGTATTTCCCTACACACGTCTCAAGGGAGGAAAGGAAGTGTTAAAGAATGAATTGATTGGGTAATATTTACCTCAATACTTTAAAGAAATTCCGAAAGTAGATAAAGAAGTGGATACAAAGTCCAAAGCTTTTAATATATTCATAAGTGACTATTCTGCTCGTTCACTTCTTCCGTGACTGGAGCAAGGAATTGGGCTGATGCTAATCTAGAAGGACAATCACTGCTCATGAAAGAATCATCACTGCTAATCAAATCAGAGTGAAAACCCACCACTCTGTATCACTGGAGACATTTCATGTGCTGAATATTTCATGTCAAGGGGACTATGAATGGAGAAGAAACACTCTCAACAGCTCCTTGTTGCGTGCAAATATTTACTTAAACATTCTAGCACTGTCCAACTGTTGTGCAGTAACCCAGCACAAGGAAGCCCAGAGTGATCTTTATAAATAATGGTAATTGCTTGTGACACCACTCCCACTAGGTCACTATAGCTTGCAGTTTTCCCCCAACCCCCTCCCCATTTCTCATATACCTTTCTCAGCGTGTCCCTTGCTACTGCATTAAGTGGGTAAGGGTGCCACAGGAAATTTGATGCCTAGATGATGACAAATGTCTGTTTTGGCTGTTGAGAATTGAACTCAATCACAGATCTTCAGAAACATCAAAACACAATCAAAAGTTGACATCAAGCCTGGGAGCCATGAGAGTTCCTGAAGCTGAAGAGGAATGAATTTGAAAGCATATGAAAAAAGTGCCTGTGTTCAGTTGGAGTTGCAATACCAATTCCCAGGAAACACTCTCAAACAATCAATCGCACTGGTCTTCTCAAGCAGTATTTTAAAAAGAAATAATAAAATATTACAGCTAGAATAAACTTTTAAGGTAATGTAGTTCAAATGCATCATTTTAGATAGGAGGAAAGTGGGAGTCAGTGATTTTCCCAAGGTCATCAAGCTGATAAGCAGTAGATTCAAGTCCTTTTCAGAAAATAGCTTCTCTTACAACCAAAGCCAAAAAATTAGGAGCAGTTTTAGTATTTTTTTTTAATTTTCTGACGTTATTTTGAACCCTTAGAGAAAAGTGAGGGTTTTTTTTTCTTAAAGAATTTTAACATCACTTAGAAATAAAGTGTACCATCTTAAAATAGTTACACTTTTGCTATAGAAGAGATTTATCTGCTCCAATAGAGCAGCCTAGATATTGCTGTTACAAGTGGGTAGTGGGCTTTATTTCATTGATTCCTTTTTGTTCCTATCTTCTTTCAGCTAATCCTCAGAGTTTGATCCCTTATTCTCAGTACTGAACAAAAAAAAATAACTCCTATTTTTTTCCTAGCCAAAAAGGTCATCTGGATTTCCCCTGAACTAAATTTTAGATATAAAGGCTAGTAGTTTATAATCTATAGATTAGTAACTAGAACTAGAAACAAGTAATTTAATTTGAACAAGAAAAATCCTAAATGCCCAATTAATTTGGGAATAATAAGGATATAAACTATCAAACAGTTGAATACTTGACATTCAAAGATATAATAAATTATACCATGTAACTTAATGTATCTAAAGCATGTTTAAAATCTCAAGAAAAGAATATCTGTTAATTGAAAAGTAATTAGCATTAAACATACATGAGCTTTGGAAATGAAGTATGTAGAGAGCAAATTAAACATAATGAAGAACCTCTTTGGCAGCTCACATTGTTCACATATCTTCATCTTACTCAAGCTGAAATGTAGGCTATGGATGCTAATAATATCAGAAAACTAAAGAACAAGAATAAAATATTTTAACTGTCAACTCTGCGATATTTTGTGTCACTGTAGCCTAATTAATGAGATGTAATAGATTTTCAAATCAAAGAGAAATTGCTGGGCATATTTCAGAAATTAATCTAGCTTTTTGTTTGTTTCTGTAATTGGTCATTAAGTGTGAATGAAGACAATTTGGGGTATTTCTATATACATCAGGATGAAGAGACTTATTAGATGCAAATAGAAATAGACATACATTTTTTATTCAAAAGTATACTTTAAAAAAAGACAAAGTTGTTAATATGGTAAAAGAAGATAATGAAATTGAATCAAAAATTTCATAGAGTATTTGAAAAAATAAAGATCATAAGAATAAGAAATAGAATGGGAGCACCCCTTCCCAGGACATCCCGGCGCTTGTCCGTTTGGCCCTGGCCCTGGCCCTGCCAAACCTATGCAGAGCTCCATTGCCCCCAGTTTGGATGCGCTTTCCTTGCCACGAGCCAGTGAGCACCTGATCCTGCTTTAGCTATAAGACTAGCCTGCCTGGAAACAAATATGGGGAAACACAGCTAAAAAATTATCCTATAAAAGGCTCCAGGAACATGGATTCAACTGGAAAGGACAGGAACAAGAACTCTAACGATTCTGATGATCAGAAGTTGACTATCCTTAAAAGCTGGCTTGTGGGTTGGGAAACGGTTTATTTTTCTAGAAGATCTCAATTGTGATTTCTCACCCCGAGCCGTTGACTATGTTAAGCACAACTCTCCATTCCGTTGTGACCTGCCCCAAGATGACCTCCTGGAACACTTCGGGCAGCCTCCTTCGACGTCATCACCTCGATATTTGTGCCTTCCGCGGTCCACCCGGACAAGCTTCACCTGGTCTTACAAAATGTTTACGAGATATCAAAATCAGGTAAACGCGTCTGGTCTCGTGACCATGGGCTGAATGGTCTCGCGATGCTTCGATTTATCGCTGGCAACGGATTGGGAGAAAACTTTTACGTCCCGCAGGATGGACCAGGGTCTATTTCTTCACTGATGTCTTCCTGGCTCATTTCGTCCAGGCGGCAGGATTTGAAGAAGTAGTCAGTGAGTTCGTGCTTCGAGAAACGTGAAAAAAAGAGGGCCGGTGAGTACCGAGAGTTATTCTTCAGAGCAAATTTCAGAAGCCTCCAAGGACACCGTGAGCCTCACCGCTGAGGTCACTTACCTTAACTTTCACGGAATAATGCCATGTGACACGGGGGGCACCTTCACGAATGGGGCTCCATCACCGTCCTAACATCATGTGCCTTTCGTCACCATGTAGGAATTTAATTCTTCATTATCTTGCAAATCAGACTCTTCCCTCCAATGGTGGGAGCATAGACCATCCTCACCTTCTTCTCAGTGTCCTCCCTAAGTCTGCCATGGGTGGTCCCTGCCCAACGGTGGAGGCCCAGCCTGCATCTGTGACTTTTTCTCAATAATAGTTCAGCGACTGTTTCAGAAAAATGAATAAAGAGAGAGAAATGAATTTTTCTGTCAATGACACAATTTCCCTTCATGTTAAGAGTTGATAGTTTTAAATTTTTTATAGTTTTTATTTATTTTTATTAAAAAAACAAAACCCTTACCTTCCATCTTGAAGTCAATACTGTGTATTGGTTGCAAGACAGCAGAGTGGTAAGGGCTAGGCAAGGATAGTCAAGTGACTTGCCCAGGGTCACACAGCTGGGAAGGGTCTGAGGTCAAATTTGAACCCAGGACCTCCCATCTCTAGGCCTGGCTCTCAATCCACTGAGCTACCCAGCTGCTTCACTTTCTTAGATAGTATTTAAAGATTTAAGTTTAGGTCTGGGAGACTTATCCTTCAAATTTTGTTAGATTACTATTATCATGGACATTCATTTCTTGTAGTGTCTTTTAAAAGAGAAATATTTCCTAAATGGAATTCTGTAGCATAATCTATTTCAAAAGAAATACTCAACAAATTCCATTACAACCTGGAATTAAGGGACTTTTGAAAACCTTTTGGTGAATAGCATCATGGTTTATGGTCAGTTAGTGCAAGATAAGTGGGGCAATGGTGAGACTTGTAATCTTTTGTTATGGAGCAATATTTTCATAAGTTATAATTATAGCATTATTTGATGATGACATTCATCTTTATTTCTCCTCTGCTCTGATTTTCAAGTTACTTTAATATGAAAATATATTATCATGATGTTTTAATCTAGGTTTGTGATATCATCAATATATGGAAATCCTAGTGTGAAAATTCCCTTTACCAAGAAAATTGGATAGTGATTTCTTTAGTCTTAACTCACAGATTAAAGGACTCCATCATAGTCAAACAATGTCTGTGGGTCAGAGCAAGGCTTTACCTGTGTTCTTTGATTCTTTGACCCTTTACTATGCCACATAAAATTTTAAATAACTAAAATAAAACTACCTTCTACTGAATCAGTCACTGATTTCCAAAATCCCAGATGAGAGGGTCAGAAAACTAAGTGAATGAGGAGAGGAGAAAGGGAAATATTAATAGGAGGAGGAAGAGGAGGAGGAGGAGGAACAACAGGAGTACTGGGAGTACTGGGAGTAGTAGTAGTGAATAACCAACTTTATAAAATTATATTTTGGATAACTACATTGAAGAAAGTTAACCGATTCTTTCTGACATTATCTAAAAATACACAACAGATAACTCAAATCATTAGAAGGCATGGTGTCATTAGCAAGAAATTCTACTACCAGCAATCATTGATGTATTTACAATGACTATTTCAGAATAAAAATGGACAGGAAAATTACTGGGTCATTAAGATTGATTATGAAGGCCATCTGGCTTCTTTCAAGTGCAACCTGATCATAGGTTCTGCAAGCTGCTGCTTTTCTGTCTTCATTGGTATTTAAATTAGGCATAGAGTTCTCTTTCCTTTTTTCTTAAAAGCAGTGTTTAGAAGATTTAGTCAAGCTGTAATAATGACTCCCTAGACCATCAATATAGTTGGATTTCATTGACAAGTTAAAAAACTGAATTTTCATTGTTGGCTTCAGAGAGATAACACAAACACTGGAAAACAGATATCCTCAAGAAACTAATACAATGCATCTTTGATAGGAAATATTAAAGAGGAAGAGATTTTCATGAGAAAATATTGAAGCAGTAACATTCAGTTTTATTTTGCTACCCTATTCACTGGTATCTTCATCATATCTATTTGACATGATGAGTACTTTGCGATTATGGACTCCCTATAACGAATTCTTGGGGGAACTTGGCAAGTGGTACAGCATAAGCAGACATGCTTGGATTTTGACAAGCATCATTGGAGAAACTATCTATTAATGACATCACAGATTAAAGTGAAATGTGCGCATATGATTGACAAAATTAAGGAAAATAAGCCCTTACTATGATCACTTTCTTGAGTAAGAGATGCATGCTATACAGTTTTCAAATTCTCACTGGCATATATATATATATATATATATATATATATATATATATATATATATATATAAATACTCTATGTAAGGATATAAGGATGAAGCATTGGAAAATGATTTTAATGTAGAGCTAATATAAAGGAATGACAAGTTTAAGGTTAGTCTACCTTCACTAAAATGATTCAATCAATACAACACACACACTAAAAATAAATTGTTCAAGGATAAAATGACTTAGCAAGTCTGCATATTCTTTCAAACATATCAAAGAATCTTGCTTGTCTAGAACTTTAAAAACAATAGAAGTCAGGATAAAAGAAGAAAAGTAATATGATGAAATCAAGTTACAGGATCTGAGTACTGAAGGGATGTTAACATCTATTCAAATACAGTAAAAATAATAGTCAAAATATTTGTTGCATTTCAAAGGAAAGGCACTTTAGCTAAGTGTTTTGCTTTAAATGACAGGCCTGAAGAAAGTAAGGTAAGAAGGTATGTATAATTAGTATTTGAATTGAAGTTTTAAGTCTTGGAAAGTAAATCTGCAGGGAAACTAATTTTCTTGAATGTCAGCATAGGTGAAGTTAGGGATGCCTGATACATAGCTACCCTTTTCTTTTTGCTTTTCTGATATTTGAGTTTGATAAAATACACAGTAGAACATTTGTATTCTTTTGATAGTTGCTGAATTATGCAGTGTAAAGACTATAAATGAAATGCAGGGGAAAAGGGTTAAAGCCCATAGATACATATCAGAGTTCACCAATTATACTTAAGTATACTCATGTTGAACAAAACCATTGAAAAGTTTTAAAATAATATTGTCTTTGCAGGAAGACCAACGGAAAGAAATTACATGGAAAGAAATACAAGGCCTTTTTTTTTGTCACGTATAATAAACCAAAGACAAAATTACCTAAGGATTTCTTCCTGTAGATTTTTCCATTGACTTAAGACATGACCAAATGTGAATGAACATTAAAAATGGAACTTGAAAGATTACCAGTGGGTCTGTACAGCTGCAACAGATTTAATCAATTCATTTTATAGAGCCAATGGCCTTGATTCCCCCAGGCTTAGTAAACTAACTATAGAAGTCCTTGTTATTTATAACATATTTTTCAAAAAAACTAATTAAATTAGAACTACCATATGCTTTGGTCACACCTGTCTCAACTACATTTAAGTACACCTTTTAAATAGATTAATTTACAGTTTTGTGTGAAGTGAATATTCATTTGGTTTTAGTGAAACTTCATGGTTATACTTCTGGCCAAATGTATAAATGTCATATTAATCCTTCTAAAGCATATATCTGACCATGTCATATACTTATCCTCATTCATCAAACAGCTATGCCTATTATCTTCAGGATCAAATATAAAATCATCTGTTTGTCTTCCAAAGCCATTCCTGTATTTCCAATCTTACACTTTCTGAACCTACCCTATCAGCCAACAAAACTGGCCTCCTTGATCTTCCTTCCATAAAACACTATATCTCCCAACTGCAGGTATTTTCACTAGATCCTCCCTATGCCTGGAATTCTCTACCCCATCTTCCTTATTCTGTTTATATCCTTGTTAATTGCCTTCCATCTTAACTCTATTTGAGCCTATAAGAGTTGGATCTTTGAAATCCAATTTTTTAAGCATATTGATAATTTTTATTTTAATATCATTAGTTTCTTTTGTAATCTCATATAGTCTACCTTATTCTCTTAAAGACATTATTCTGAAAAGGGGTCATCAAATACATAAACTATCTTACATGTTTAAGAATGACTTTAGGTGAAAAAATATCAAGTGGGAGATGTTAGAAGCATATGTCTAGAAAGGGGATTTGTTAAAGGAAAAATTTCTATAGGAACCGATGAGGATTACCCAGAGACAATAAACAACATTTGATAGAATATTGGAGCTAAAATTACCTTAGAAACCATCTATCTCAAACTTTTCATTTTACAATTAACTTCTCTATTGGAAATGCATGTGGTTGCTAAACATCATCTGCAAGATGTGAAATTTGAGATTCACTACATAGATCAATTAGTTAAGTTACACCAAGCAATTTTTCAGTCTAACATTCCTTATTTATAAAAGTGTGGATTATTACACATATTTAAAACCCTTAAAGAAATTATAAAATGTATATTATTCCCTCCTTCACAGGGTCATTTTGAGAATCAAGTATGCTAATACACATTAAAATTTTCAAAACTAAAGTACAATATAAATACTTGATTTACTACTTTTCCTCCTCCTCCTTCTTTTACTACTACTACTACTACTACTACTACTACTACTACTACCACTACTACTATTACCACCACTCCTACAATTATCACCACCACCACCACTACTACTACCAGCGCAACTACTCCTACTCCTAGTCTTATTTCTACTCCTCTTCATGCTGCTGTTGCTGTTTCTACAAGTGTCATTGCCATTGTTGCTCCTGTTGTTGCTGCCCCTCCTAAGGTCTCTGGACATGCAATAACATTAATTAATTACGTATTCATCACTCAGTTATGGAAGCAACTCCCTTATAAATGTATGATTCCTTAATACACTACTAATGCACTTACCTCTTCTAACCAAAAGTTAAAAATAATGCTGTGTCCTCAGTGTATGTAGGAATTGGCTTGACAAATGGACAAAGAAATAAAACAATAGAAACTCACGCCAAAACTAACATTAGAACCAAATATATACGAAGCAGCTTCATTTCCTAATTCACTCCCTACTGTATAGAAGAAGCTTCTTTAATTTGAAAACAAGTGTTCCAAAAAACTAAATTATTTTTTACCATTAAGTGTGATATTCAGCAGCATAGATACCCTACCAATAAAAAGTCTCCCCCTCTCTAAATTCTCTATTATTAAGCTGTGATAGAATTCCTTTTTTTCCCCCTCTATATTCTCTCACTTGATTTGATTGTCTCCCAAAAAGCACTCGAGAGATTATTTTAAATTGTTACATTTTAAGGAAAACTGAATTGGTTATTAGATATTTTCAGATTTTTGACCCTATAAATACTCTCATTAAAGAATTCACTTTCATTATCCATTCAGAAATAACACAAAAGCTAATTCAATTCTTGTCAAAGAAGATCTTGGGACAGCTATATTGTATGTTATCAGAAGTTTCCTTGGCAACAGGCTTTTCTGTTTCCAGTAGAATAATGATTCATAGTATTAGCTGTGACAACTTGCAATATCTTGCATACAGTTTAAGAAATTAATATATCATTGTTGTATTTTATAGCTTAAATGGTTCCATAAAATTGCCAGATATGATTTTCATTGAAAAATAATGTTAGCTAATTGTTATCATGTTAGAAGAAGAGAAATTTAAACTCGAAGTTTTCTAATTGAAAGGCAACCGTAGTGATTATTAGAAACTAACTTTAATGAGCATGGTGTGATCTCTTATGGGAGAAAACAAAGAACACTTGAAGTTACTCCATTCTTCTCCTTTTACGAACTGAATTTGGAATCCTCCTCATCCCAGAATTTATTTTCACTCATGGATGAGAAAGGTATGTGAATCCAGGACATCTCAAAACAAACACACTTCTCTTACCACCATGTTACAGGGATGTTTATTGTGGATGCCAGCCCCAACACCTCCTTCCTGCTCCATCACTAGATCTGAGATCATGGATTTGCTGCCCTGGCCCCACCCAGAGTTTATTGCTGCATATGAAAGTAACACTCAGAGCCATGACTGCATTTTTATAACTGTGGCACACAAGTAGGGAATGGGGACAAATGATCCCCCAAGGTCTTAGGCCCAAATGTAAAGGGGGAAGGTAGCTGAACAGTCAGAGAGAATTAACCGCAGGCATGGATTTGGGGTTAAAGGAGAGAGCCCTTTCCTTCTCCCTCTTCCCTAGATGTCTGCTGGCCAGTGCCCCTTCTCCTTCTTCAAGGATCAGGAATATCTTTTTCTCCTCAATAGTTAGATGTTGGGGCAGGTATAAATGGTTCTCTCTCAGGCTTTCACCAATTCATGGTGTTGATATCTCATCCTCTTAGGAATAACTCTGCAAAAACCACAGGAATAGAGGTCATGGGAAGCCTTAAGGACTTAAGGAGAGGGAACATGGGCATAATGGTCTCTAGGATTATAGCAGATGTAATATGTGTTCCCCACCACAAATGCTAATGAGAGCACAAATACCCTAGTCTCCATGCTCTTTTTCTGTTTCTAGTGCAATCCTGTTATCACCACCACCAACAAAAAAACATCAATTATCTAAAAGCCATCTATTAAATACTAAATATTCTGTGAAATGAGAGCCAAGTTTGTGTCCATAGACCACCACAAATAATGGTAGAACAAGTTCTGCCTGTGGCTCTTAATTCCTATACTCCTGAGAGATTCAAGACTATCTATAATTAGCTCCTTCATTTTGTCTTATGGTGCATTAAAATTTCACATCTTCTTTCCTTCTTTTATCCACCATCCTATTCTCTTCTGCCATTTTCAAGAGTTTACTTCTTTGATTATTCTGTATATATTTCTCTTGAGTATTTGTCTGTCTATTAATGTCTTTCTGTCTGTCTTTGTTTCTCTCTCTCCCCCACACATACACACACTCATCTTTAAAGTCTCCTTATGCTGTAGGTCTTGCCTTATCAGCATTTCTAGATTTCAAGGTTTTCAAATACATTCACTTGTTGGATTCTCTCTATTCTGTTTTTGATTCCCTGAAAGAGTTCTCTAATAATTATCATCCTAGTTTTATGATCTACTCTCTCATTTTCTGTATCATTATCCATAGCTTCTAACACCTAATATTGTGTCCCCCAAGAATAAATGTGAGATACATATTTTTCTTTTTTTTTCTTTTTTCCTTGTCTCTTACTATATTTATAGCGTGATAACCTTATCACCTCTGGAGGATTCAATAATCATTTGCATGCCAATGACTTTCAAATCTATCTTCTGAATCTAATTGCTATCATATTCATTCCTCTGCCATTTCTAGTTGTCTGCTAGTCA
This sequence comes from Monodelphis domestica, assembly GCF_027887165.1. Classification (NCBI taxonomy): domain Eukaryota; kingdom Metazoa; phylum Chordata; class Mammalia; order Didelphimorphia; family Didelphidae; genus Monodelphis; species Monodelphis domestica. The sequence continues at coordinate 244,277,965 of NC_077234.1, forward strand.
TTGCAACTGGATATTTCATCTCATCCTCACATAAAAATCTCTGTGTTACCAATACAATCAATTATCTTCCCACTTTAAACCCATTTCACATCCAAACTTTTCCACTTTGCCATTCAACTCATCCAAGATCATAAGCTTGGTATTATCCTTGATTCTTTCTTTTCACTCAACCTGCAAATCTAATTGCCAAGTTTTGCTGATTTTTGCTTCTACCTCTCTTGAGTTCTTTCCCCTAATTACATTTAGAAGTGCATTACCCTAGTTTGGACCTTCATAGCATAGAAATAGCTTTCTAACTGCTCTCCATCCTTCAAGTCACATTCCCTCAGAGCTGCTAAGAAAAAAATCCCTAATGAGACTCCTTATTTTAAAATCTTTAGTGGTTCCTTATTGCCTCAAGTCTTCAAGGAAGGGCTATAACTATTATTAGGTTCCATGAAGACCTTCATAAACATTCTGTCTTTTCCCTCATGAATCTTAATTTCATTCTGTCTATGCCAATTCCAACCTCATTTTAATTTTTGATCCTTTATATTAAAATATTATAACATTTGGGGTAAGACACTTCTCAGCTGATATTTAGAACAAAACCTACTCAACATCATAGAAAAAAGATTTCTTCATCTCTGTCCCTCAAGCATGCTCAGCAGGGATTATCCTCATCCTAGTAAAAAAAGGATGGAAAAATAAAACTGATAACTCTGTGAACAGACCAATGACACTGATGGTAATGCACTCATAACTATTGTACTTAATCAGTTTTTAGCCATGTTTAAGAAACAAGATGATCAGGAAAGTATCTAGAAGTAAATAAGTCTGTGTAATTCTACAATTCCTAAAATATGAAATTGCATAAGCTCAGAAACATGCATTCAGATGTAATCTATGTTCAGAGAACGTTCTTTTTTCCATATAAATATGTAGAGGATAGCCCTTTGTGTGTTTTTATATATTTGTGCTCTACATTAATGGTCAGAGAGTCAGGCTATTTGCAAAAAAAGGATAATCACTAGTATGAGTTAATGTTTAACAGTTACTATTTAATGGAAAGAGAAATGGCATTATTTTATAGTGATAGAGAGTTTGTGGTTCCTCCTAAGAACCACATATTTGACAGATAGTTATTTAATAGATGGGAATGGTCCCTTTTAAAAAATTACTTCAGAGATTGTGAGAAGATGGCAGAGTAGTGAATGAAGCTTTGTCTCCTTTGTAATACATCTCACAATTAAAAAAAAACTTCACAGAAGCAATGGTAAAAGTGACAAAAATGGACAGAAGTCAAAAGTAAAGCTAAGTGGCCATGGGCAACTAGAGAGGAAGATCTCTACCTTCCATGGCCTCAGTCACACCACTTCAGGCCCAGGGGGAGGATGAAAACAAAGAAGGCCCAATGAACAAGGAAGCCCCTGGGGACAAGAATGGCAGCCTCACTTTATCTACGGAACCCTGAAGTTAGTATCCTGGAGGCTGAGGGCCCTTGAGAGCAACTGTGTTGACTGACCGCTTGGCTCCAGAAATCTCTCCACGCCCATAGCTAAGGGTTAAAGGAGTGAATACTTGGTCCAATGGATTGAGAGCCAGGCCTAGAGACACGAGATCCTATGTTCTAATCTGGCCTTAGATGCTTCCTAATTGTATGACCTTGTGTAAGTCACTTAATCCTCTTTGCCTACCCCTTCTGTCTTAGAAACAATATGTTGTATTGATTCTAAGATGAGATATGGGCTTTTTAAAAATTAAAAACTGAGAAATAAAGGAATGGACACCACAGAGTCTACAGGCACCAGGCACTGAGAGGAGGACCTCAAGCCTCACTGTTGACCAGCCAGAGACTTTGGGAACCTGTTCTGTCGCAGGCTGCCTCATTAGAAGAGGAGGAATGAGGAAGGTGCGGCAACCAGTGAGTGTGGCTACTGAAAGGTTTTAATCCATAGGTTTTAAAGGGTTAGACAAGAGCTGCAAAGTATGAGATGTCTTCAATGCTTTGTAATCAATACTATAGAAAAAAATGCTCATATCAGTAAGAAAAGGAATCCATCAAATTACTGAGATGAATCTTTGATTTTTTTTAATTTTATTTGGTTGATTTCAAAAATTATTCCTTGGTTACAAAAATCATATTCTATTTCTCCCTCCTCTTCCCCACCCCCCGCCCTTCCTATAGCCCACACGCAGTTCCACTTGGTATTATAAGTGTCTTTTATCAGAATCTATTTCCATGCTGATAGGATGATCATTTAGGGTCTATATCCCCAATCATATCCCCTCGACCAATATAATCAAGAAGTTGTTTTTTCTTCCGTGTTTTTACTCCCACAGTGTTTCCTCTGAATGTAGATAGTGTTCTTTCTCGTAGATGCTAGTTGTTCAGGATCATTGCATTGCCACTAATGGAGAAGTCCATTACATTCGATTGTACCACAGTGTATCAGTCTCTCTGTACAATGTTCTCCTGGTTCTGCTCCTCTCACTCTGCATCAATTTCTGAAGGTCATTCCAGTTCACATGGAATTCCTCCACTTTATTATTCCTTTTAGCACAATAGTATTCCATCACCAATATGTACCACAATTTGTTCAGCCATTCCCCAATGGAAGGGCATCCCCTCATTTTCCAATTTTTGGCCACCACAAAGAGCACAGCTGTGAATATTCTTGTACAAGTCTTTTTCCTTATTATCTCTTTGGAGTACAAACCCAGCAGTGCTGTGGTTGGCTCAAAAGTCAGACAGTCTTTTAGCACCCTTTGAGCATAGTTCCAAATTGCCCTCTAGAATGGTTGGATCAGTTCACAACTCCACCAGCAATGAATTAGTGTCTGGACTTTGCCAAATCCCCAACAACATTTATTACTTTCCTTTGCTGTCACATTAGCCAATCTGCTAGGTGTGAGGTGACACCTCAGAGTGGTTTTGATTTGCATCTCTCTGATTATAAGAGATTTAGAACAATTTTCATGTGCTTATTAATAGTTTTGATTTCTTTGACTGAAAATTTCCTATTCATGTCCCTTGCCCATTTATCAATTGGAGAATGTGATTTTTGTACAATTGATTTAACTCTTTGTAAATTTGAGAAATTAGGCCTTTGTCAGTGGTTTGTGTTATGAAGATTGTTTCACAATTTGTTACTTCCATTCTAATTTTGGTTACATTGATTTTGTTTGTTCAAAAATTTTTAATTTGATGTAATCAAAATTATATATTTTACATTTTGTGACTTTTTCTAAGTCTTGCTTGGTTTTAAAATCTTTCCCAAAGGTCTGACATTTTTAATACTCTGTGTTCATCTAATTTACTTATAGTTTCCTTCTTTATCTTCAAGTCATTCATTATATTGGTGTAGGGTGTGAGGTGTTGATCCACGCCTAATCTCTCCCATACTGTCTTCCAATTTTCCCAGAGGTTTTTATCAGATTGTGGATTTTGGTTCCAAAAGCTGTGATCTGTGGGCTTATCATAGACTGCCTTGCTAAGTTCATTTACCCCCAGTCTATTCCACTGATCCTCCTTTCTGTCTCTTAGCCAGTACCAAATTGTTTTGATGATCTCTGCTTTATAGTATAGTTTGAGATCTGGTACTGCAAGGCCACCTTCCTTTGCATTTTTTCCCATTGTTTCCCTGGATATCCTTGATCTTTTGTTCTTCCAAATGAACTTAGTTATGTTTTTTTCTAATTCAGTAAAGAAGTTTTTTGGTAGTTCAATGGGTATGGCACTCAATAAGTTTGGGTAGGATGGTCATTTTATTATGTTTGCTCATCCTACCCATGAGCAGTTAATGTTTTTCCAATTATTTAGATCGAGTCTTAATTGTGTGGAAAATGTTTTCTAGTTGTGTTCATATAGTTCCTGTATTTGTCTCAGCAGATAGATTCCTAAGTATTTTATATTGTGATTTTAAATAGAATTTCTCTTTCTAATTCTTGGTGCTGAGATGTGTTGGAGGTATGTAGAAATGCTGATGACTTAAGTGGGTTATTTTTGTATCCTGCAACTTTGCTAAAGTTGTTGATTATTTCCACTAGCTTTTTGGTTTATTCTATAGGATTCTTTAAGGAGACCATCATATCATCTGCAAAGAGTGATAGCGTGGTCTCTTCATTGCCAATTTTAATCCCTTTATTTTCTTTTTCTTCTCTAATTGCTACTGCTAGTGTTTCTAGTACAATGTTAAATAATAGCGGTGCTAACGGGCATTCTTGCTTCACTCCTGATCTTATTGGGAATACATCTAGTTTATCCCCATTGTAGATGATGTTTGCTGACGGTTTTAGATAAATACTGTTCATTATTTTTAGGAAAGACCCTTCCATTCCTATACTTTCAAGTGTTTTCAGTAGGAATTAGTGTTGTATTTTGTGAAAGACTTTTTCTGCATCTATTCAGATAATCATGTGATTTTTGTTGGTTTGCTTGTTGATGTGGTCAATTATATGGATGGTTTTCCTAATATTGAACCATCCTTGCATTCCTAGTATAAATCCCACCTGATCATAGTGAATAACACACGTGATGACTTACTTGAGTCTTTTTGGTATTATCCTATTTAAGATTTTTGCATCTATGTTTATTAAGGATATTTTTCTATAGTATTCTTTCTCCATTTTTGACCTGCCTGGCTTTGGAATCAGTAATGTATTTGTGTAATAAAAGGAATTTCGTAGAACTACCTCTTTGCTTATTTTGTCAATAGTTTGTATATTATCAGGTTTAGCAGTTCTTTGAATGTTTGATAGAATTCACTTGTGAATTTTCTTAGGGTGTTCTTTGATGGCTTGTTCAATTTCTTTTTCTGATATGTGTAGGATGAGCTAACATAAAAAAATGAAAATCCTATCCAAATTAATTTAGTTATTTAGTGCTATACCCATTGAACTACCATTAAACTTTTTTACTGAATTAGAAAAAAAAATAACAAAGTTCATTTGAAAGAACAAAAGATCAAGGATATTCAGGGAAATCATGAAAAAAAATGTGGATGAAGGAAGCCTTGCTGTCCCAGATATCAAACTATACTATAAAACAGTGGTCATCAAAACAATTTGGTACCAGCTAAGAGACAGAAAGGAGCATCAGTGAAATAAACTTGGGGTAAGTGGCCTCAGCAAGACTGTCTATGATAAGCCCAAAGATCCCAGATTTTGGGAGCAAAATCCACTGTTTGATAAAAACTGCTGGAAAAATTGGAAGACAGTGTGGAAGAGATTTGGTTTGGATCAACATCTCACACCCTACAGTAAGATAAACTCAGAATGGGTGAATGACTTGAATATAAAGAAGGAAACTATAAGTAAATTAGGTGAACACAGAATATTATACATGTCAGACCTTTGGGAAAGGAAAGATTTTAAAACCAAGCAAGAGCTAGAAAAATCACAAAATGTAAAATAATGAATTTTGATTACATCAAATAAAAAAAATTTTATACAAATAAAACCAATGCAAACAAAATTAGAAGGGAAGCAACAAATTGGGAAACAATCTTCATCACAAAAACCTCTGACAAAGGTCTAATTTCTCAAATTCATAAAGAGCTAAATCAATTGTACAAAAAATCAAGCCATTTACCAGTTGATAAATGGGCAAGGGACATGAATAGGCAATTTTCAAAGAAATCAAAAGTATTAATAAGCACATGAAAATTGTTCTAAATCTCTTATAATCAGAGAGATGCAAATCAGAAAAACTCTGAGGTATCACCTCACACCTAGCAGATTGGCTAACATGACAGCAAGGGAAAGTAATGAATTTTGGAGGGGGTGTGGCAAAGTCAGGAAATTAATGCATTGCTGGTGGAGTTGTAAATTGATCCAACCATTCTGGAGGGCAATTTGGAACTATGCTCAAAGGGTGCTAAACGACTGTCTGACTTTTGAGCCAGCCACAGCACTGCTGGGTTTATACCCCAAAGAGATAATAAGGAAAAAGACTTATACAGGAATATCCATAGCTGTGTTCTTTGTGGTGGCCAAAAATTGGAAAATGAGGGGATGCCCTTCAATTGGGGAATGGCTGAACAAATTGTGGTACATGTTGGTGATGGAATACTATTCTGCACAAAGGAATAATAAAGTGGAGGAATCCCATGGGGACTGGAACTACCTCCAGGAAGTGATGCAGAGCAAAAGAAGCAGAACCAGGAGAACATTGTACACAGAGACGAACACACTGTGGTTCAATCAAATGTAATGGACTTCTCCATTAGTGGCAATGCAGGGATCCTGATCAACTCGGAGGGATCTATGAGAAAGAAGACTATCCACAGTCAGAGGAAAAACTGTGCGAGTAAAAACACAGAAGAAAAACAACTGCTTGATTACATGGGTCGATGGGGATATGGTTGGGGATGGAGATTCTAAATGAATATCCTGGTGCAAACACCAACAATATGGAAATAGATTTTGATCAAGGATACATGTAATACCCAGTAGAATTGTGCATCAGCTATGGGAAGGGTGGTGGGAGGGAAGGGAAGAAAAGAATATGATTCTTGTAATCAAGGAATAATGTTCTAAATTGACTAATAAATGAATAAATTTTAAAAAATAAAATAAAATCACCCTAGTGAACATAAAATACTTTGGAATCTATCTGTCAAGACAAACATAGAAACTATATGAACACAAATCTAAAACACTTTCACCACAATGAAATTTAGATCTAAATAATCAGGAAACAGTAATTGCTCATGGGTAGGACAAACTAACATAATAAAATTACAATCCTACTGAAATTTATTTACTTATTTAGTGTCATACCCATAGAACTACCAAGAAATTTTTTTACTGAATTAGAAAATCCATAACAAAGTTCATTTGGACAAACAGAAGATCAAGAGAATCTGGGGAAGTCATGAAAAAAAAATGTGAAGAAAGGTGGTCTAGCTGTACCAGATCTCAATGTATACTATAAAGCAGTGGTCATCAAAACAATATGGTACTGGCTAAGAGACAGAAAGGAGGATCAGTAGAATAGACTTGGGGTAAATGACCTCAGCAAGATAGTCCATTGTAAGCTCAAAGATCCCAGCTTTTGGAATCCCAGTATTTGACAAAAACTGATGGGAAAATTGGAAGACAATATGGGAGAGATTATATTTGAATCAACATCTCACATCCTACACCAAGATAAATTTAGAATGGGTAAATAACACAAGGGAAGGGGGTGGTAATTGGAGGAAGGGGAAAGAGGGATTGGATCACAAAAAGCAATATATTGGTGAGGAGGAATGGAGGGAAAGAGAATAGAGAAGGATCAAAAGGGGAAAAATAAGATGGAGGATAATACACAGTAATCAACTCTGAATGTGAATTGGATGAACTCACCCAAAAAACAAGAATGACAAATTAAGAATTAATGATCAACAAACAAAAAAAAAATCCTAGGCATCATAATACAATAAATTATCAAATAAAACTGCCCTAATATTATTGAAAAAGAGGATAAAAAGAAATTAAAAGAATTCATAGATTACCTCCTATAATAAATTCACAAATGACACCTCTCAGGAACAGTATAGCCAATTTTAAGAGCTCCCAGGTCAGGGAGAAAATACTGAAAGAAGCCAAAAAGAAACAGTTCAAATATCATGAAGTTCCAAGACAGATTACATAGGGTTTGGAAGCTTTCAGTTTGAAAGACCAGAAGACTTGGTATATGATATTCCTGAAGGCAACCATGAATCACCTACCTAATCAAAACTGACTTTTTTTTTTAGGGAAAAGTATTGTCATTTAATAAAAGAGAAGATTTCCAAGTATTCCTGAAGAGACAGACTTAAACAGAAAATTTGATTTCCAAATATAAAATTCAATATAAAAAAGTAAATAAGAAAGTGGGAAAACATTAAGAGCTTCAATAAGGTCAAATTGCTTATATTCTTATGTGGAAATATGATATTTGTAACTTAAAATTGTTATCATTATCATAGTATTTAGAAGTATATATAGAGAGAGGTTTGGTAGGATGCTGTTTAGGAAGATATGAAAAAAATCTTGGGCTGAAAAAGAAGATTGCACTAAGAGAAATGGGAAAAGAGAAGTAAAATGGGGTAAATTATCATATAAAGAGGCATAGGGGAAAACTATTATAGCAGACAGGGAAATGAGGGTGGTATTAGGTAATACTTAAACCTTACTTTCATTGAAATTGGTTCAGAGTGGGAAGAACAGCCAGATTAATTGGGGTATAGAATCCTATCTTACCCTATAGAGAAGTAGAAGGGGAAAATCAAAGTTGGTGTTGTGAAGGGGAGTAATATAAAGGAGAGGGAAAGGTAGGAATGATTAAAAAGCAAAACACTGGTATGGAGGAAAAGAGTGAAAAAAAGGACAGGTTTAAAAGAGGAAAACAAGATGGTAATCATAACTGTGAGTGTAGATGGTATTAGCTCACCCATAAAACAGAAGTGAATAGCAGAATTGGTTAAAATCCAGATTCCTATGATATATTTTTTACGAGAAACACATTTGAGCCAGGATGACACCATAGAGTAAATGCAGGGGACTTGTGCAGAATCTATTGGACTTCAAATGAGACCAAAAAAGCAGGAGTAGCAAACATGATCTCAAACAAAACTAAATCAAAAATAAATCTGATTAAAAGACATAAGGAAAGTAATTACATCATGATAAATGTAGTATAGACAATTAAGTAATATCAATAGTTAACATATTTACACAAAATAACATAACAACCAGGTTTTTTAATTTATTTTTTATTTTTTAGGGAAAGACTGGTATATTTTATGTTGTTCCACGACATACTTGGCTGAGCATGAATGACTTCCCCATTAATTTTGCAGGCCTCTCTAGCATTATTTTGGCATTACTTTCACTTTTAAAAAACCTTTTAAGCCCTTGCCTTCCTTACCTTAGTATCCATTCCTAGACAGAAGATTTGGGTTTAAAAAACAAAAAAAAACACACAACCTGTGCTTAGGGGAGTCAGTTATGGTATAGTATAGGGAATGAGAGCTGTGAATTCAGATTTTTAAAAGAGAAACTAAAGAAACTTTAGGATGGAACAGACAGTAGAACAATACTAGTGAAGGACCTCAACCTTCCCTTATCAGAACTAGATAAATATAACCAAAAAATGCAAAAAAAAAAAGGAAAGGAAATGAATGAAATTTTAGAATAGTTAGATCTAATAGATGTCTGGAAAAATTTAATCAGGATAAAAAGGAATATACCTTCTTTTCAGCAGCACATGCTACATATATAAAAATTGACTAGGTACTAGGGCTTAAAAACTTCACAACCAAGTGCAGAAAAGCAGAAATAATAAATGCAACTTTTCAGATTATAATGCAATAAAAATTATAATCAATTATGGTTAAAGGAAAGGCAAATTTCAATTTAGGTTCACACCTAAATAATCTTACATTAAAAATTTAATTTAATTTAGGTATCAATTAATTTATCTCTATATTTCTTTCTATATATCTACATACAAACATACATGCATATCTATCTCTCTAACTCTAACTCTTTATCTCTCTCTATATATATATGTCTATATTATCTATATCTATATATCCCATTTGATTAAAGGAATGAGATCTTACCAGTGGGCAGCTTGGTGGCCTAGTGGATAGAGCTCTTGGCCAAGATTCAAAAAAGCTAATTTTCCTGATTTAAAATCTGTCCTTAGACACTGATTAACTATGAGACCCTGGGCAAATCATTTAATCCTATTTGACTTACTTTCCTTATATATAAAATGAGTTGGAGAAGGAAATAAATCACTTTAGTATCTTTGCCAATAAAATCCTCAATAACTTGATGAAGATTCAGACATAACTGAAAAAATGCTGAATGACAAAATGTATATAGACTAATTTGGCAAAATCTGTTTAAAACCCAATACGTGATGTTTTTGTTTTTTTTTGTAGGTCAAACCATCACGAAATTATCATTTTGCAAGTAGGATTACTTCTTTCATTGATGAAACAATTCTGTCACCAAAATACTTCACCTTATTGCTAATCTAGTAATGAGACTCTCTAAATTTATCTAGATTAAACTCAGACAACACATACAGTTTCTCATCTGTCATATACTTAAAGCATTTCAAACCTGGGAGGAACAAAAATAAAAATAACATATATAAAATTATCCTTACTATAACAAACTGACAAGGCTATTGAAAAATAAGATTGATATGATGATTTCTTTACTTATTTTTTACTTTCTAATAATTTAAGGCTTATGCAATTTAGAGGCTTGCTGTAGTGCTAAGTTTTAAAAAAATCAATCTGTATATAATTCACACTTCAGAAAAGAAATAGAAAGTTGAAAAATAATTATGATAAAAACTAGACAATGTTCACTAAGACTCTGAAGACCACACACAGAATTTTTCTTCTTTCTAATACAAATGATTTTTTGTTCTGTTGTTTTCATATTTAATTTCAAACCCTGTGATCTTTCTTTTTTTATGTAACAAACAAAAGAAAACTTAATAATCAGTGGCTACTTTTTGAGAGAGAAGGTTAAACAACAGAGGTTATTTTCCTCTCACTATGTCTACATTACACGGGATTTAAAATTCATTCATTTTCAGAGGGCAAAAATAGTAGTTATTGGCATTGCGTTGCCTCCTGAAAAGTTTCCATGATAATATACTGAAGGTGTGGCAAGTATTCTTTGGTTCTAATCTTTTCTGATGCTGATATTACAAGCCAAGTGATGGAATTAACTATTTTTCTTCTTTACAGCATATGTAATTGATGTTAGAAATTCAATTTTTACCTTTTTAGTATAAGGATGAAGACACTCATCACACTTCATTGGTTGCACATTTTAGCCTTATAAAAAACCTCGTCTCTTTTTTTATTGATTTTTAGACTAAGCAATTTATTTCTGTTGTTATTTTCATATTTTGACCTCTAACCCTAGGATCCATTAGGGCACTGCAACAGCAAGGTGTAGACACATCAACAACATAGAAAAAGATCTAAAATGACACTGTCTCTAGCTTCGGATGCATTAATAGACCTGAATTCAAACATAGAAAAAGCATTTTTTTTTTCCTGCTGGGAAGTGAAGTCCTCAAGAGAGTCATCACAGACTTCACAACATGATATGAAAATCAATAAAAGCTGCATTGTGCTAGTGATGTGTCCGGGAAGTGTTATTTTATGTCTTGCTAGCGGATATCTAAAGGAAGTTAAAGCTTCTTTGCTCTTAGTAATTGGATAAATCCTCTTTCATCAGTAATATATTTTACTGTCCAAAGTAGAAGTGAAATATGATGTGTGCACTCCAATTTGAAATGGGAGATTGTGTAAATGAATTAATATTAGTACTCTTGGGTTTTGTCACCAATATAATAATGACTTCAGTAATGTTTTCCTAAAAATTCCCCCAATGACATGTACATTAAACAGATAAATGTAAGCAAGGAGCTAAATAGAAGTAAAATTGATATTAGAGAAATATAGGATATTGTCCAACCAAACAAAGAAACTTAACATTCCTTATGGGTATCAGCAGAATGATTCTAAGCTTAGAGATTTATTTTATAAATTATTTGTTGCATTAATGCTAAAAGGGTGAAATACTTGAAATTCATATGGAAATTCATTGCTTATGCTATTAATTATTATCACAAAATTTTTCTCCTCATGAGACTTTAATAAAGGATTCAAAATTTGTAAAAAAAAGTCATTACCTTAACACATATTAAGTGAAATGAAAGGACCACCCTAAAAACACCCCGCCTCATCTTCTTAACCTGCTACCTACAAAAGAATTTCTATATAAATAAACAGTGCACTTTAAAAATAAGAAAACACTAAGACTTTGGGGATGCATTGCATGTATTGATGAAATGAGTATCGACTTTGAAAAAATTCTATATCTTTGACATATGGAAAAAATACTTCAGTACATCCTTTTCTCATACAATTATAAGTCCTGTTTGAATAATTGCATGCCAGAGGGCAAAAATGTTTGTTCTATGATGAGGAAGCAGAATTAGAATGCTCCGTAGAATGAAAATCTAAAAATAAAATCATTAATTATAATTGATAGTAGGTAGAATAGCTCTTAAAGTGCAGCTTGATTTTAAAGGATCCATGTGTGGATTTGGAATCATCCCAAAGTATCAGAAATTTTGATCTTTGTGTTTGATGTTGAAAATTGCACTTTATTAATTTCTAGATCAGAATTTTGAAAAAGCAGATATGGGAAACAGAAATGAAGAGAGTATATTTTGTTTTGGGGATTTCATTCATCTCAATGACCACAGTAAAGCATAAGTAAGAATTTAGAATAGAAATATTATTTATGGTATTTTACCTCTTCTCGACTTAATTTAAGGGCCAGAGGTTGCTACCATTTACAATATCTTGATTATTCTGCAAAATTTAACACTAGCACATTCATCCAATGGAAGAATAGGGTTGTTAGCGCATATCTATGTGTGTGTGTGTGTGAGATTAATTTATCTTACCAAATATAAATGACCAACTTACATGGATGCTATTATTTAAGTGAATACTCTACTTTTTCAAAATCAGTTTATAAATCCCAAACTAGTCTTGTCACACTTTATTTTTTCCCCAATTCGAATTACTAAATTTCACTAGGATGACATTCCTATTAGAAGTTTTAGGAATAATTGTCAAAATAACTTAGAGTATCATGAATGAACCTTTATATACTAGTGTTTGTGTACATATGTATATGTATATAGATATGTATGTAAACTTATGTCTGTACATGTAGACATATATGTATATACAAATTTAGAGACAAAAGAGGTCTTGGAAGTATATTTACTTTAAACTCTTCATTTTTCAGATATGGAAAATAAGACAGACGTGACTTGCTCATGGTCACATCTATTAAATGCCTGAGTTACAGTTTGAAATGCATTCTTCATGATTTGAACAACAGTATTCTATCTACTACACAGAAATGCTTCTCATGCAATATTTAATGTTATTTTTTATTTTAATAAAAAATTTCCACACAAGTTTTCTAAGCAAATCAATCTAGGTTATACATATATTATCATGAAAAACATATTTCCATATTATTCATTTTTATAAGTGAATAATCTTATAAAATCAAAACCAAAAATTACTCAAATAAATGAGTGAAAAATTATATGATTTCATCTGCATTCTTACTCCAAAACATCTTTCTTTGAATATGGATAGAATTATTTTTCATACATCCCCTAAAATTGTTCTGGATCATTGTATTGCTATTAGGAGCTAATTCTATCTCATTTGATTATTACACAATATTGCTGTTAGTATATAGAAAAATTTCCTGGTTCTGCTTATATCTGTCTCCATCAGTTCATGTAGGCCTTTCCAGATTTCTGAAATCATCCTGTTCATTATTCCTTATAGCACTATAATATTCCCTCACTATTATATATCATAATTTATCCAATTGAGGGATATCTCTTTAGTTTCCTATTCTTTACCACCATAAAAAGAGCAGCTATATTTTTGTACAAGCAGATCCTTTCTCATTTTTTTAACTCTTTGGGATATAGACCTACTAGTGATTTTATTGGATCAATAGGTATGCATTATTTTATATATCCCTTTTGACATAATTACAATAGTTTCCTAATTTACTACCTCCCCTCCAATATTTATCATTTTCATTTACTGTCATATCGGCCAATCTGATAAGTGTGATGTGGTATATCAGAGTTGTTTTAATTTGCATTTGTCTAATCAAGAGAAATTTAGAATATTTTTCAAATTATTATTAATAGCTTTGATTTATTTATCTGAAAACTGACTATTCATATCCTTTGACCTGTTGTAAATTGGGAAATGACTTGGATGTTTATAAATTAACTTAGTGTTTTATAAATTTAAAAAATGAGACCATTATCAGTGAAAATTATAACAAAAATGTTTCCCAGTTTGTTCTTTCCCTTATAATGTTGGTGTTCTTTGTATAAAAATGTCTTTAAATTTAATATAATCAAAATTAATCATTTTACAACTTGTAGTGTTCTCTATATTTTATTTGGTCATAAATTTGTCCTTTCTCCATGGATGTGACAGGTAAAGTGTTCTTTGTTTACCTATTTATTTATAATATCACTCTTTATGTTTATATCATATACCCATTTTCATTTTATCTTTGTATTGGGTATGAAATATTGATCTAAACCTGATTTTTGCCAAACTGTTTTCCAATTTTCCCACCATTTTTTGTCACACAGTGAGCTCTTGTAAACCTCAAATTTCCTTAGACTTATAAATGTTGGAAATTTCACCATTGGGATATTTCATACTTGGAAAATTTCTTACTGATAGTCTATTGGAATGGGAACTCCATTGGCATGGGAGGTTCCTTCTCTTCCCTTCTTAAGATTACTTTAGGACAGAAAACCTTTTGCTGAACAATGGAAAGGACTTTGACCTATGCTTAAGCATAGAACAGGAATTTCTTTGAGTCTTGATTGATTTTAGAATTGATACAATGGAGATACTCCACCCTATTCAGTCCTAATAGGATTGAGTAAGGGCTGCAGCCTAGATCAAAATTTAATTATTCCAATCTCTACCATACTCAAGTTAACAGGATTTAGAAAGGGCTGGAACAAAGGAGTAAAGATTTAATCATTTGAAAAATATGACCTTCAACAGACATGTGCAAAAGCCAGAAACCTCTGGGCGGTCCTGGGTTAAGCGAGAGCCTCCATTGACAGGGAAATTGATGAAGAGTGATTGGTAGATGTGAGGACTGAGGGGAGGCAACTTGGATGGTGTCCTTAAAGATAGGAGGGTCTGGAGACTCGGGGAGGAGGATTGAGTTTTTGGTCCGTGTGGTTCCTGGGCTCTGAGGAAGCTTGCTCTGAAGGAAGCTGAAGGTGGGGGCCTCTGAGACTGTTTCTCCATTTTGGACACGTGAGTGAAAGGGACTGATCTCTTTTCTTTGCCCCAGCTATCTAAGGGCTTGGGCCTTTTGGCCCAGCCTAAACAGAAGGGGTATTTAAGCCCTATTCCCTTCTCTCCTCTTTCTCTCTCTATATATATCTCTAATTCCTTTCTTGCTCCTATTGTAATTAAACTCCAAAAAAGGCTGACGGCTGACTTGAGTTTTTCATTTAGGAATTACATAGCTGATTCCTTGGCGACCTTAAATTAATATATATCAGTCTTTTAAAGTGATTCCCTTGTAACATTGTGGCTGACCACACGGGAGTCTAAAGAATCCTCTCAATAAAACTTTTTCCTTGCCTTTTTACTATACTGTTTCACCACTTAGTCCTTTTTTTTTTTTTTTTTAAAAAACTTGGCTTAAAGACACAGCTGCTAGAACACGTGAGTATAAAAAACTTTTTCTCTTTTCTCCTTAAGTTAAATTGGAATCAGCAGTTTTTTCTTTTTCTTCCCTTTAATCTTAAGGGACAGCTGGGTAGCTCAGCGGATTGAGAGCCAGCCCTAGAGGCAGAAGGTCCTGGGGTTCAAATCGGACCTCAGATACTTCCCAGCTGTGTGACTCTGATAGACAGAAAACAGCTGTTTTTAAATCTCAGCAACAGGACTCTAAAGTCCTGGCTGGAAGAACTGTTTCTAAATATCCTTTCCCTTAAGGAACAACTTCCTGGATTAAAAAAAAAAAAAACCCTGTGGAAAGTTTGTTGCTTTGCCCTGCTCCCCACGTGTTTTGTGAAATTACAAAATATACATATAAAAATGAGTACTACATTCTTTGACAATTATATGGCAGCTGAAGAAGTAGGGGCATTGAGGAATGAAGGATACCTCCAAATTTTTATATTAATAGGTACTGTCATTTTTGTACTCCTCAATACTATATTTAGAGATGAAAAAATAAAAAATATTGAGGATAAAATAAAACAAAATGAGGATAAAATAAAACAAAATGAGGATAAAATAAAACAAAATGAGGATAAAATAGAAAATATTGAGGATAAAATAGAAAATGTTGAGGATAAAATAGAAAAAAATGAGGATAAAATAGAAAATATTGAGGATAAAATAGAAAATATTGAGGATAAAATAGAAAAAATTGAGGATACAATAGAAAAAATTGAGGATACAATAGAAAAAATTGAGGATAAAATAGGAAATATTGAGAATAAAATAGAAAAACTTGAGGATAAAATAGGAAATATTGAGAATAAAATAGGAAATATTGAGGATAAAATGGGAGATATGGAAGATAAAATAGGAAAAATTGAGGATAAAATGCAAGCCCAATTAGAAGATCTAAAATGTTTCTTACAGGATCAATGGGCAAACACCCACTCTACCAGAAACAGACCTGTTTCTGAACCTTTGAATGAGGAAATTTCCTTCCCTGAAATAGAGATGGAAAACACCTTCCCTATAGCCCAGTTAACAGACTGCTTCTCTCGTGCAGTGCAAATCTTGTCTGAATTTAATCCCCAAAACCCTTCCCCTGCAATCCCAGCTTCTCATGTTCCTTCTCCTACAGAAAACCAAATTACAATGCAAGGGAGATCTTGTCCTCCTAGAGAAACCTGTCCTTGTCAAACTGACCCACAGGTGCAAAATTCAACTAGAGGCCTGTTTCCTCTAAGAGAAGTACCTGAAATAGGACGAAATGGGGATGTGGTGACTTTAAGACATAGGATACCGTTTACTCCCCAAGAAATAAATGAATTTACACGAAATATCCCCACATATGAACAAGATCCTTTTCTAGTAACAAAAAAGATGGGAGACATATTTTTTCAATATAATCCGTCTTACAAGGACGTTGAGAGCTTACTACAGGCTTTTTTAAGTGAACGTGAAAAAAATAAAATAATTGCTCATGTCAACAAAACCCGGGGGCGTAATGCAGCACATTGGCCATCTCAGGATCCCGAATGGGACTATAATAATCCTGAGGACTATCTACAACTATACCGTTGTAGAGAGGCCATCCTCACGGCCATGAAGGAATGTGCGGACAGTACAGATAAGTGGATGGAACTGGAAAAAATTAAGCAAAAGGAAAACGAAACACCCTCCAGATTTATGGACAGAATTATCGAGTTTGGGAACAGATACTTAGATTGGGACTTAAATAAAGAGAATAGTTTAAGACAAGTTAGAAGAATATTTGTAAACAATTCTTGCAAAGTAATTAAAAATTATTTTAAAACACAATGCCCAAGATGGTCAGATATGGACCTTGAAGAATTGCGAAAAACAGCTATATATGTTTTTAAGGGAAACGAAGAAAAGGAGAAAGAGAATAATGATGACATGGAGGAAATGAAGAAAAAAATGAGATGTGTAATAGATAGGATAACTAAATTAGAAAGTGGGCATGATAATGAACCAACGACAATTGCCCCTCTCCAGAAATCCAATTATCAATCCATTACTTGCCACTTCTGTGAGAAGAAGGGCCACAAAATGATGGAATGTAGAACCTTTCTTAAGATGTTTGGAAGGAATACACAGTTTAATAATGGTTTTAGAAATAATAACTATAGAAATTATGATAATGGTTATAGAAACCAGAATTCTAGAAATTATAATAATGACTATGGAAATAACTATAATGAATATAGAAATAAGAACTTTAGAAACCAGAATTATAGAAATAGGAATTGGGAATTTAATGACAATGCTCAAATTGAAGAAAATTTTAATGATAATACTCAACAATATATGAGAAATGGCGCTCGTCCAAAAATTACTCGAGGTACTAATGACCCTCAGAGAGGTGCCCTTCAGGGGGGTGCCCAAGGAATATCCCAAACACAATGATGGTGCCCGGGGGGGGGCTGGGGCACAGGAATCAGAGGATACAACCTTTGATTTCCCAGACCCTGATGTCCTACTACCCGTTGTCCCTATCCACTGCCCTCCCCATACTAATGAACCCCATGTTACCTTAAAAGTGGGTAACACCTATTATGATTGTCTATTAGACACCGGAGCTTCCTGGTCTGTATTAAAGAGAACACCTGATTTACAATGTTATTCTATTGGCTCAGAGAATGTAATGGGAGTATCAGGAATAACCCAAAGAGTTAAAAGACTTCCTCCTAGAATGGTGTCTGTAGGACCCCTAGAGGTACAACACTCCTTCCTTTTGATGCCTGACTCCCCTTTAAATTTGCTGGGGAGGGACCTTCTATGCAAACTCAGAGCCACAATAACCTGCTCCCCAGATGGCTCATTATCATTAGAAGTACCAGAGGAATCTTTAAATTTACTCCCTGTACTTCTCTCGGAAAACCAGGAGGCAAAAGAACCTTCCATTTTTGAAATACCTAAAGATATACCGGAGTCTCTTTGGGCCACATCTTCTTCTGACGTAGGCTTACTTAAATCTGCTGTTCCTGTGCAGATAAAAACTAAATCTAGCCCACCTCCTTCTATCCCTCAGTATCCCCTCTCAAAGGAGGCAATTGAGGGTATTACACCAGTTATTAACTCATTAATAGAACAGGGAATAATAATCCCTTGCAAATCTGAATACAACACGCCCATCCTGCCAATTAAAAAACCAAAAAAAGGACCCGATGGCAAACACATCTATAGATTCGTACAGGATCTAAGGGCAGTGAATAATCATGTTATAAAGAGACACTCCGTAGTTTCTAACATACATACTATTATTTCATCTATTCCTAGCACAGCTACATACTTTACAGTAGTAGACTTGTGTTCAGCTTTCTTTTCCATACCAATACATGAAAACTCCAGGCATATTTTTGCTTTCACCTGGAAGGGCTCACAATATACCTGGTGTCGGCTGCCACAGGGTTATGTCGAAAGTCCGAGCTTATTTGAGCAAATTTTGAGCCAAGACACAGACAATATAACATTTAAAAATAGCAAATTAATCAAATATGTAGATGATCTACTCTTGGCTTCAACAGATGCAGAAACATGTCAAGAAGATAGCAAACACCTTCTTTTGGAATTGCACAAAAGAGGACATAAAATCTCTAAGGATAAAGTTCAATGGTGTCTCCAAAAAGTAGAATATTTGGGATTCATCTTGACTGCGGGTGCTCGTTATATTTCTCCAAAACGAATTGAGAACATTCAAAAATTGAGTGCTCCTACCACTAAGAAACAGCTGAGAGCAATTTTAGGAGCAACAGGGTTTTGTAGACAATGGATTCCTTGCTATGGGGAAATCACTAAACCCCTTATAGCATTAACAAAGGATTCAGTTCCTGAACCCCTCAAATTAGAGCCTGAACACTTGTCAGCTCTAACAGATCTGAAAAAGGCTATCATGTCTGCCCCTGCTCTAGGCATCCCAGATTACAACAAGCCATTTACTTTATATGTGCATGAGCGAAGAGGAGTAGCCTCTGGTGTGTTAACTCAGACTTTGGGACCTTCTCAGCGCCCAATTGCTTATTATTCTGCCCAACTAGACCCAGTAGCAGCAGGAGCACCACCATGCCTTAGAGGAGTAGCTGCTACAGCCTTACTAGTAACAAAAACCGTTGATTTAGTATTGGGATGTCCATTAACAATAATGTGCCCACATGAGATTGAAGCATTATTGGTAAAACATAGAACACAGGCATTCTCGGATCAGAGAATTACAAGGTATGAAATAACCTTATTAAATAGTGAAAATATTACCTTGAAACGCTGTTCAACTCTTAACCCTGCCACCTTGCTTCCAGATTTACCTACTTCAGGAGAACCACTACATAACTGTGAAACATTAGTGTCCATGGCAGAAAAGCCTCGAGATAATCTCTTGGACACTCCCTTAGACAATGCAGATCTGATTTTATTTACCGATGGTTCCTCTTTTATGAGGGATGGCATACGTTACACTGGAGCTGCCGTAGTCTCAGAATTTGCCACTGAATGGTCAGCTTCACTACCTTCTAACATTAGCGCTCAAGGAGCAGAACTCATAGCTCTAAAACAAGCTTGTATAATTGCCAAGGATAAAAAGGCAACAATTTATACAGATTCTAGATATGCTTTCGGCATTTGTCACTCAGTCGGGATGCTATGGCTCCAAAGAGGATTTTTAACCTCAGCTGGAAAATCCATAGCTAATGCAGAAATTATTAATGAAGTTCTTTCTGCTCTCAAACTGCCTAAAGCCCTAGCTGTAGTTCATTGCTCTGCCCATACAGGTGGCTCTGACCCTGTCTCTAGAGGAAATGACCGAGCAGATGCCGCTGCAAAACTAGCAGCCATAGAAGGACCTGGATTAATTTTAACATTAACAACCACTGATAATTTAAATTTATCACTCTCCTATAATGAAAAGGAAGTGGAAAAATGGAAACAAAAATTTAAAGCAAAACAAATTAATGGAGTATGGGTGTCATCTGAAGGAAAACCCCTGCTCCCTAGAAGTTTCTATAACCAAATTTGCCAATCTATTCATAAAAATGGTCATTTTGGCACCCAGGGCATTGTGGACTCTGTCAAGAGAGTATGGATAGCCCCTGGTATAACTACTGTAGCCTCTAAAGTATGTTCAGCCTGCCCTATTTGCCAGGCATATAACCAACATGCATATCGTGGAAAAGCCTTTGGGGGACGTCCTCTGGCTTACACACCTTTTGAACATCTACAGATAGATTTCATTACAATGCCAAAAGCTGGACGTTATAAATTTTGTCTAGTAATTGTAGATCAACTAACCAGATGGCCGGAAGCATTTCCTACGACCCGAGCCACAGCAGATTTTGTTGCAAAGATACTTTTAAAAGAAATTATTCCTCGTTTTGGCCTACCAGCACGTATTGACTCCGATAGAGGGAGTCATTTTACCGATTCTGTCTTAAATCAAATATATTCTTGCTTGGGGATAACTCCAAAATTCCATGTTCCATATCACCCCCAGAGCTCAGGCCAAGTGGAGAGGATGAATAAAGAACTTAAGACTATGATTGGCAAATTATGCACTGAGACCCATTTAAAATGGCCTGAAATTCTCCCTCTGGCCCTATTTTATCTTAGAAGCAGGCCTAGAGGAGACTTACATATTTCACCATTTGAGATGCTTTTTGGACATCCGCCTATACAGGCTAAGCCTTTCTCCCCGGCTTATACATCGCTATTAGGGGGAGATATTACTATTGCTTCCTATATACAGGAGTTACAGCATAAACTACGTGAACTTCATGAATCCGGAGCTGCAGTACAAGCTGGACCATTAGACTTTTCTCTGCATGACCTGAACCCAGGAGATAAAGTTTATATCAAGAATTTCAAGCGAACTGGAGCAACTCAACCTTCATGGGAAGGACCATTCCAAATATTATTAACTACTCCAACATCTATAAAGATTGGAGAAAGAGACTCTTGGATTCACTGCTCACATGTGAAGAAAGCATCTTCTGCTGAGACTGATTGACTCTATCCTATCATATGAATTGTGACTCTATCTTATCATATGAATTGGAGATAATAATCCATAGACAAATGGATGTTTTTTTTTTCAAGAATATATTGAATTACTGATTTTTTTTCCTTATTTTTTCTTATTTCTTTTTATTTTTTGATCAGAATATTTGATTTTTTTCTCATTTTTTTGTACTGAAGGTACACATAATTAATATTAATATTATTTTTTTCCCTGCAGTAATACAAGTTAATATATATACTCTTGCTATAATATCAATATATGCCTAAAAGCTTTAAACTATGGGAACCTGCCATTTATTGATAAAATATTATAGGACTGTGATTAATGTTTGTGTCTGATTCCAGGAAAAGGGATAAAAACAAGGAGCACAGACTAAACCTGAATAGTGCCAATAGAGCACACATGAAATATTAAAGTGAGACTCGAGGTTGCGACGCTTAACTTATGTTTAAGTCGTAGGACTTCCTTGTATCTACACTCCTTTCGAAGTACTCAAACAAGTACAAAGCTTGACTATCATGCTGGCTCCCTATATCTCTGAAGGAAAAAAAATCAGACAAGGGAATGACATTTCCCCATCAAAATAGAATTCTAATTCTTTTCTTCTTATATTGTGGCAACTTCCTGTAGTCTTGGCTACAAATGGCTAAGTGAAATATTACTGCATTCTGTCCTACATACTTGTGGGATAGAAATTACTTTAAACTGGACCTATACAAGGTCTATTTTGAATTTTTCTTATGTTTTTGATTTTTTTTCTATTCTTTTGATAATTGACACATACACCCCCATAACTGAACATTGCATTCTGAGCTAAACTTGATATTTTTTTTTTAATACTTACTTCAGGGGGGATTGTATTTTAATTTAAAATCTAAGAATTTTTGAATTCTTTTTTGTTTGAGATTGTATTTTTATAAAAATCCAAGACTTTTGTTTAAGATTTTACTTTTATAAAAAATTCAAAGATTTTGATTTTGTTCAAGAAAAGATCTTCAAGAAAGAAGCTTGAAACTTTTATATCCAGAGAATGAACTGTTGCAGAAAGATGCCAAAAACCTACACTTCATCAAGAAGATCAAGAATGAACTTTGGATGTGATTGATTGGACTGAACTTTTAACTGAACATTTATTGTAACATTTATGCCAAAAGGGACTGCCCCTAATTTGGCTTTCTGTCAATGCGCCTAGCAAACATTGGTTTTGCTTTCTTTTCTTTTCTATTTCCTCTCTCACTATTCTAATTTCTCCTAGAAAATTGAATATTTCTTTAGTTAGAAGTGAATTTAGAACTACAAAATGATTGTTAAATGATCAATGGGGAGACTAGTCTCCCAATGATCATCAGGGGGGATTGTAAACCTCAAATTTCCTTAGACTTATAAATGTTGGAAATTTCACCATTGGGATATTTCATACTTGGAAAATTTCTTACTGATAGTCTATTGGAATGGGAACTCCATTGGCATGGGAGGTTCCTTCTCTTCCCTTCTTAAGATTACTTTAGGACAGAAAACCTTTTGCTGAACAATGGAAAGGACTTTGACCTATGCTTAAGCATAGAACAGGAATTTCTTTGAGTCTTGATTGATTTTAGAATTGATACAATGGAGATACTCCACCCTATTCAGTCCTAATAGGATTGAGTAAGGGCTGCAGCCTAGATCAAAATTTAATTATTCCAATCTCTACCATACTCAAGTTAACAGGATTTAGAAAGGGCTGGAACAAAGGAGTAAAGATTTAATCATTTGAAAAATATGACCTTCAACAGACATGTGCAAAAGCCAGAAACCTCTGGGCGGTCCTGGGTTAAGCGAGAGCCTCCATTGACAGGGAAATTGATGAAGAGTGATTGGTAGATGTGAGGACTGAGGGGAGGCAACTTGGATGGTGTCCTTAAAGATAGGAGGGTCTGGAGACTCGGGGAGGAGGATTGAGTTTTTGGTCCGTGTGGTTCCTGGGCTCTGAGGAAGCTTGCTCTGAAGGAAGCTGAAGGTGGGGGCCTCTGAGACTGTTTCTCCATTTTGGACACGTGAGTGAAAGGGACTGATCTCTTTTCTTTGCCCCAGCTATCTAAGGGCTTGGGCCTTTTGGCCCAGCCTAAACAGAAGGGGTATTTAAGCCCTATTCCCTTCTCTCCCCTTTCTCTCTCTATATATATCTCTAATTCCTTTCTTGCTCCTATTGTAATTAAACTCCAAAAAAGGCTGACGGCTGACTTGAGTTTTTCATTTAGGAATTACATAGCTGATTCCTTGGCGACCTTAAATTAATATATATCAGTCTTTTAAAGTGATTCCCTTGTAACACTCTTATCCCCAAAGCTGGAATCTTTGGATTTATCAAACACTAGCTTGCTGAGGTCACTTATCCATAATCTATTCAAATAGTCGACCATTCTATTTCTCAGCTAGTTTCAGATTGTTTGGAGGTTTGCTGCTTTATACTGTAGTTTAAGATCTGGCATTTCTAGGTCATCACTCTTCAAACTTTTTTTTATTAGTTCCCTTAATACTCTTGGTCTTTTCTTCTTCCAGATGAATTTTGTTATTATTTTAGCTTCTACAGCTAGGGTCATTGCAATTCAATCAATGAAATGTTTCCTAGGTACTTATTTTTTTTTAATTTTTAGACACTGAGAATATGAAGATGGAACAAAAGTAGCCTATGAAATTCAAAATGCTCCTAGTATAAGGAAAGAGCAAATTTAACAAGCATAATAACTATGAATAATAATTTGAGGAAGGAGAGTTTAAAATTGGGAGAGCAAGGTAAGAGAGACTTTATAAAGGTACTCCTGAGCTTACCTTTGAAAGAATGAAATAAGAATTTTAAGAGGTAAGACTAAGAAAAAAATCATTCCATATGAAAAGTGGAGCCAAGATGGAAGAGTAACTAGAGCAGCAGCTCCTTGTCACCACAAGATCAACATTATATAGATCTTAGATCAACATTATAATATCACCACAAAATGAATACAGTAGTGAAAGAACCAACAGGGAGATAGAATGAAACAACTTTCAAGAAAAGAAAGACCCAAAAGGTAGGCAGAAAACCTATGGGGCTCTATAGTGAGAGTAGAGCAGAGTCAGCAAGAAGCTGTAGCAAGGAGTGAAGAGCAAGCCAAGAGCAAACCAAACACTCCCACCCCCAACACCACATCTGCTGTCACAGGTTATATGATATGTGTGCTTATGAATGATATGTTAAAAAATCAATCAGGACTGAAAGGGAGGGTAGCACTTAGAGGAAAGGGAAGAGATAAAATTGGGTAAATTATATAACAAAGATGTAAAAAATATCATTACAGAGAGGATGATAAGGGTGGTGATGGACAATGCTTAAACCTTATTTCTTTATAACTGGCTCAGAGAAGGAAAAACAAGTATTCTCGGTAAGTGATAGAATTTTATCACCTACAGAGAAGGAGTAAGGGAATTGCACAAAATAAGGGGGATGTAATTGAATGGGGGGAAAGTGTAAGGGTATCAAAAAGAAAAATACTAGGGAGGAGGAACAGAGTGAAAAGGAATAGAGCAGGATCTAAAGGGAATAATATGATGGAGGGCAATACACAGTAATCATAATGCTGAATATGAATGGAATGAACTCACTCACAAAACAAGTGGAGAGCAGAGTGGATTAAAAACTAAAATTCTAATAAATGTTGTTTACAAGAAACACATTTGAGGTGGGGGTGGGGTGGGGACACCAACATATTCAAGATAAAAGGCTGGAGAAGAATTTATTATGCATTATCTAAAGTAAAAAACCAGGAATGGCAATCATGACACCAAACAAAGATAAGGCAGAAATTGATCTGATTAAAGGAGGTAAGGAAGGAAATTACATTTTGCTAAAGGGTACTATAAACAATGAAGTAATATCATCACTAAACATTTATGCACCAAAATGGTATAGCATCTAGATTTCTAAAGGAGAAATTAAAGGAGCTAAGGGAGAAATTAAAGGAGCTAAGGAAGAAATAGATAGTAAGACCATATTAATGGGGGATCTCAACCTTCCCCTTTCAGAACTAGATAAATCAATGAAAAAAATAGATAAGAAAGAAATAAGGGAAGTTAATGTAATGTTAGAAGAAATAGAATTAATAGGGAGAAAGCTGAAATGGGAAAAAAAAGAAATATAACTTCTCAACAGTACATGATACCTATACAAAGATCAACTGTACTAGGGCAAAGAAATATTGCAAACAAAGGGAGAAAAAAATAATGAATGGAACATTATTTTAGCTCATAATGGGAAAAAATTATGATTAACAAAGGTCCATGGAAAATCAAAATTACAATTAATTGGAAAGTAAATAGTCTAATTCTTCAAAACAGGTTGGTCAAAGAAAAAAATCATATAAGCAATTACAGAATTTATTAAAGAGAATGACAATGAAGAAAAAACATATCAAAACCTATGGGATATAGCTAAAGCAATAATCAGGGGGAAATTTATATTTCTGAGTGTGGAAAAAAAATAGAGAGGGAGGAGATCAAAAAATTGGGCTTGCAATTTAAATAAATTAGAAAAAGAACAAATTAGAAATCCTCAGATAAAAATTAAATTAGAAATCCTAAAATTCAAAGAATAAATTGATAAAAGTAAAAGAACTAGTAAATAATAAATGAGAGTAGGCACAAGTACTGTGAAAAAATAAAACAAATAAAATAGTAAACTATTGATCAATTTAACCAAAAAAGAAGAGAATCAAAATTAACAGTATCAAAGATGAAAAGAGTGATCTCACCTCTAATGAAGAAGAAATTAAGTTAATTATTAAGAACTATTTTTCCCAATTATATGGCAATAAATATGATAATCTGACATGGGTGTATATTTACAAAAATATAAACTGCCTAGAGTAACAAAAAACAAACAAACATTTAAATAATCCTATCTCAGAAAAAGAAATTAAATAATCTATTCAGGAACTTCCTAAGAAAAATCCTTGAGGCCAGATGGATTCACAAGTGAATTTTATCAAACATTTAAAGAACAAATAATCCCAATACAATACAAATTATTTGATATAATAAGCAAAGAAGGAGTCTTAACTAATTCTTTTTATGACACAAATATTGTAGTGATTCCAAAGCCAGGCAGACCAGAAACAGAGAAAGAAATCTACAGACCAATCTCCTTAATGAAACCAGATGCAAAAATCTTAAATAAAATGCTAGCAAAAAAAGCTACAGAAAGTTATCACAAGGATTATCTACTCTGATCAGGTCAGATACCATGATTGCAAGGGTAATATCATATGAGGAAAAACATAAATAATTGATCATATTAATAATCAGACCAACAGAAATCACATAATTATCTCAATAAATGCAGAAAAAGCCTTTGTCAAAATGCAGTACCCATTCCTTTTGAAAACACTAGAAAATATAGGAATAGAAGGGCCATTCCTCAAAAAAATAAACAGCATATAATTAATTAAAGCCATCAACAAGTATCATCATCAATGGGTACAAGTTAGAAGCCTTTGGAATAAGATCAGGAGTGAAGCAAGGATATCCATTATCACCTCTATTATTTAGTATTGTTCTGGAAATTCTACTGATAGCAATTAGAAAAGAAAAAGAAATTGAAAGTATTAAAGTAGGCAATGAGGAAACTAAAGCATTACTGTTTGCAGATGATATGATGATATACTAAAAGAATCCCAGAAAATCAACTAAAAGACTAGTGGAAATAATTAACAACTTTAGCAAAATTTTAGGGTACAAGATGAACCCACATAAATCATCAGCATCTAAATATTTCCAACAAAACACAACAGTGGAAGTTAGAAAGAGAAACTCCATTTAAAATCTCTGTAGACAATATAAAACCTTTAGGAATCTATATGCCAAGACAAACAGGGATTATATGAGCACAACTACCAAAAAAAAACAAAACAACTTTTCACACAATTAAAACTAGATCTAAACTATTGGAAAAACATTAATTGTACCTGGGTAGGATGAGCTAATATAATTAAAAATGACAATTCTACCCAAATTAATCTACTTATTTAGTGCCATATCTATCAAACAACAAAAAGACCTTTTTTATAGAATTAGAAAAAAATATAACAAAGTTCATCTGGAAGAACAGAAGATCAAGAAGATAAAGGGCAATAATGAAAAAAAAAATTTGAAGGATGAGGGCCTAGCAGTACCAGATCTTAAACTGAACTATAAAACAATGGTCATCAAAACAATATGGTACTGGCAAAGAAACAGAAGGGTGGATCAATGGAATAGACTATGGGTAAATGGCATTACAAAGTTAGTGTTCAGTAAACCCAATCCCAAAGACCCTAGCTTTGGGGGCAAGAACTCATTTTTTGACCAAAACTGCTGGGAAAATTGGAAAACAGTATGGGAAAAATTAGGTTTAGATCAACATCTTACACCCTATACCAAGATAAATTAAAAATGGGTAAATGATTTAAATATAAAGAATGAATTCTTAAATAATGATTGTGAACATAGAATAGTATACCAGTCAGATCTGGGAGAAAGGAAGGAATTTAAGATCAAGCAAGAAAAAGAAATTACAAATATTAAAATGAATGATTTTCACCACATCAAATTAAAAGGTTTTTATACAAATAAAACCAATGCAACCAAAATTAGAAGGAAGGCAACAAACTGGGAGAACAGTTTTATAACAACATTCTCAGACAAAGGTTTAATTTACCAAATATTTATGGAATTAAGTCAAATTTACAAAATATCAAGCCATTCCCCAATTGACAATGGTCAAGGGACAAGTATAGACAGTTTTTACATGATGAAATCAGAGCCATCAAAAAGCACATGAAAAAGTGTTCTAAATCCCTCCTGAGTAGAGAACTGCAAATTAAAACAACATATCACCTTAGACCTATTATACTGGCCAATATGGCATCAAAGGAAACTGATTAATGTTGGAGAGATTGTGGATTGGGACACATACTTTGCTGGTGGAGTTGTGAATTGGTCCAACCATTCTGGAGAGCAATTTGGAAATATGTGCAAAGGTCTCTAAAAGAATGCCTATCCTTTGATCAAACCATACCACTACTGGGTTTGTACCCCAAAAAGATAATAAGGGAAAAGATTAATACAAAAAATGGCTATACACTTGTGCTTTGTGGTGACAAAAAATTAGAAAATGAGGGTGTGTCCATCAATTGGGGAATGACTAAATAAATTTTGGTATCTGATGGTCATGGAATATTATTGTGCTAAAGGGAATAACGAACTGAAGAAAGTCTATGTGAACTGGAATGATCTCCAGGAATTGATGCAGAGTGAAAGGAGCAGAACCAGGAGAACAATGTGATCTTTTAACATCAAAATCCTGATCATATCCATATCAAACTAAATGATCTATCGTATGTTTTTCTTCTGCATTTCTATTCCCAAAGTTCTTTCTCTGTATGTGGATACTGTTCTTTCTCAAAAGTTCCTCTGGACTGTCTTGAGTCATTGCATTGCTGGTGGTAGTAGTCTCTCGGTAACCGAGGATGACGTTTTTGTGCACAAAGACATTTGTGCATGAAGATTTAAGTGGAAAAGTCGATGCACAGAAACAGTCCCACTCTCTCGGCGTTGGAAGCCTGGGTCCAGTGGCACGAAAAGTCGTTACACCTGGAGACTTCCTCAGCTGCATTGTATGGCCGTGTTGTCTTTTGTGCTCCAACATGCCCTAAGCACTCCACAGTGCTTTGCTGTATCGCCCTCTCAGCCGTTGAACCTTCTTACTGGTTTCTTCCGCCTGTTCCATCGAAACAGTCTTCACATCCTGGGTGAGCAAAGCCCTGGTTCACCAGGGGTCGATGACCCGATGGCTACCCTCACAAGGTTTAGCTGGCCTGTCGAAGCCATTGCCCGGGGGGGGGGGGGGGGGGGGAAGGTGGCCGCTGCCTCATGCTAGCAGCTACTGGGAGCCACAAGTGAGAGCTGGGTGTCAGGTGAGGGTCAGAGGCTGGAGAGCTGCCCTAGGAGGGCACGACAAGCCCTCCAAACCAAAGATATTACTCCTCCATTATATTCAATTATGCCATAATGTATCCATCATTGGGTACAATGTTCTCCTGGTTCTGCTCATTTTGCTCTGCATTGGTTCCTGGAGGTTGTTCCAGTCTCCATGGAATTCCTCCAGTTCATTATTCCTTTGAGCACAATAATATTCCATCACCATCAGATAGCACAATTTATTCTGCTATTCTCCAATCATTTTCCACTTCTTTAACATCACAAAGAGTGAGGCTATAAATATTTTTGTACCAGTCTTATTCCTTATCTCTTTGGGGTACAAACCCAACAGTGGTTCCCATAGATATTTAAATCTTTCCCTGTAATGTTGCCAAACTTCTGTTTCATTCTTGCTTAATTATTTATATCAACATATTCCCTTTAGTATGTAACCTTTTAAAAATAATTAATTAGTTAATTTAGAATATTTTTCCAAGGTTACAAGATTCGTGTTCTTTCCTTGCCCTCCTCCAAACCCCCTCCTGTAGCTAACGTACAATTCCTATGGGTTTTACATGTGTCATTGATCAAGCCCTATTTGCCTACCATTAATACTTGCACTGGGGAGATTGTTTAGAGTCTACATCCCCAATCATATCCCCATCAACCCTTGTGATCAAGCAGTTGTTTTATTTCTGTGTTTCAATTCCCACAGTTTTTCCTCTCGATGTGGATAGTGTTTTTTCTCATAAGTCCCTCAGAATTGTCCTGGATCATTGCATTGCTGCTACTAGAAAAGTCCGTTACATTGAATTGTACCACAGTGTATCAGTTTGTGTGTACAATGTTTTCCTGGTTCTGCTCCTTTGCTCTGCATCAATTCCTGGAGGTCATTCAAATATCCATGGAATTCCTCCACTTTATTATTCCTTTGACCACAATAGTATTCCATAACCAACATATACCACAATTTGTTCAGCCATTCCCCAATTGATGGGCATCCCCTCATTTTCCAATTTGTTGCCACCACAAAGGGCGCAGCTATGAATATTTTTGTACAAGTCTTTTTCCTTATTATCTCTTTGGGATACAATCCCAGCAGGGCTATGGCTGGATCAAAAAGCAGACAGTCTTTTAGCACCCTTTGGGCATAGTTCAAAATTGCCCTCCACAACTAAACTGATTTGTCGCTTGCTGATCTCTCCCCCTCTGTTCCGTTTGCCGAGTAGAAGTTGTCTATTGTAGTTTCTTTCTTCTTTTTCTGTTATTTGATCAAATTCACCCCTTCTTTACTCCCTGTATTTGTCTGTGCTCTTGCTCCTCTCATTTTTTTGGTTTTCGGGGCTTCTGTCAGTCTCCCTTCTTGGAGCTTTATCTCTTAGTATATCTCTGGGGGAGGGTTGTTGGGGGTTTGAGCTTCCCTGTCCTCTGGAGGCTTTTGATTGGCTTAAAGTCCAGCAGTCAATGAGGATGGATGTGGAGCCTGGGCTTCCCTGACTTCTGGAGACTTTTGATGGGATTAAGTTCAGCTTAGTTGGGCTGGGTGTGCTCTGACTCCTAAACTTCCTGGAAGGCTGGAGCAAATATGGAGGATCTCCACAGCTCTGGCCAGTCTGCCAGCTCTATGCTCCCTCTCTAGTTCCTTCCCTGCCATCTGTGTTGGATGCTCTGAACTTGGCCAGCCCTGCTCGCAAGGTATGCCTTTCTGATAAGCACCTTTGCCCACCCAGAAGTTCCTGCTGCCTCTGGAATCTCAACACTCTGGGTGGGAGGGGGGATGGGTCCTGGGACCTTCCTTCTGTCTTCCCCTTAAACCCAAGTGTTCTTGGAATCTGGCTTTTGGGAGACCTACCTTTTGAATTGAGTCCCGCAGGAGGGTTCCTTGGCTCTGTCTTGTTGTTAAGTTTGATTTTCAGTCCCTTGGGAGCATTCAGTTTGTGATCCATCAGGAAGGGTTTTCAGAGGTCTGAACTTCTGCTCCTTCTAGGCTGCCATCTTGACTCTGCCCTCAAGGATCAACTTTTTAGATGGTTGTGAGATTTCCTTTTTGAAGGATGGGGAAGGTATGGGTTATGCAAATCAAAATCCCAATTAGTCTGAATACTTAAATCACAATCATGAAAAGAAAATAATAAAAACCATGAATCTGAACTTTTCACCCACTGAAAAGATACCAGTAAGGCATCATTTTAGAAAGGATTAGCTGCTTTCTCTTTGTCAAAGTGATCAGATTTCAAAATGGAAGAGATGGGTTTTCACACTAATAAGAATTCTGACTATAAATTAAAGTATAATCTTCCAAGCTAATCTGCCTGGTCCATATTGAAAAGTCACTCATTCAGAAAGCTAAAAATTGAGAAAGTAAATGGGGAATTAGAAGATGAATCACACTATAAAGACACACTCTTATTAGTGGACACTAATGGTTAAAAAAAAATGTGCTGGAACATTTAAATTCTGTATAAAATGATTTAATTCTTTCCGGGATTTTGTTTCTTCTATTTTTTTCTTTGGGTCCAGTATGGGTGACTTGTGAATGAAGGAAGTATTAGGAAAAATAGTGTGACCTGAAAAGGTCGCCAAATGATTGTTTGTGACAGGTGTCATAATACTTAGGGCAGGCGGTGGGCGGAGAGAAGCTGGGCTTCGGGAATGGGGGACAATGGAGGTCTCTGGTGGCTGCCGCTGAGTTCTTGGCCCCGGGCACTGGGGAACCCCAGGCCTCTGCGGAGAATGCTTCCTGCGGGGTGGCCACTCTGAGCAGGTGACCAGCAATGGCAGTGTTGGAGGGGACCCAGCCAGGAAGACCCGGCAACAGAACAGAGCCCTGCAGGCTGCTCCCAACGGTTGTCAAAGGCGTTTTGTTCAGACTCTTCATGGGCCAGCACCACGGGACC
This sequence comes from Monodelphis domestica, assembly GCF_027887165.1. NCBI lineage: Eukaryota > Metazoa > Chordata > Mammalia > Didelphimorphia > Didelphidae > Monodelphis > Monodelphis domestica. The sequence continues at coordinate 244,310,175 of NC_077234.1, forward strand.
CGGGAGCCCCTAGCCGCAACCTCTTCCCAGAAGACACTTCAGTGAGCCTGTGCGGGTACATCTCCAAACAGGAGCTCTTTACAGACCTCACTACCACCTCACCCCTCTGGGGAGCAGCAAGACCTGGTCTACGGACCGGGCCAGTGGGGAGAACTCGGACGGATAGCAGCCGAGCTGGACATCCCATCTCGGGTGAAGCAGAATGGCTCCCCATAGGGCCATGCGCACTTCACCAAGAGCGGCCTCCACCCAGACCCCAAACCCAAGGCTGTGTGCAGGCGGACGGCCACAGGGCACACCTCACGGATGATCCACAGATATGAGCGGAGGCCCTTTCAGAACACCAAGAACCTGTGCCGGGCCAGTCAGAAGTGGACCCAGAAGCGATGAAGGAGCCGAAGACTGGCGGGTGGAGGTCACGTCCCACAGGCACCCCAGCCTCACTGTCAGCATTGTGGATGACCCACACCCTGGGTGAGGGGGGGTGTCTGCCACTGGACCAATCAATGACTATTGGAACCCGAAGACCGGGCCAGCCTGCCCTGTGCCTCTCCTGGCCCTGTGGCGCCAGCAGCTCTGCCTGGCCCGGAGCCCTGGGCCCCTTGAATCTTCCTGGAAGAGGACCTGGACGAGCAATGGGACCAGGAGCAGGACTTCCTCAAGGGGGCTCGCTGGAGACGAAGCCCCGCCTCCTGGCCCGCCCTCCCCACGCTCAAGTCCGTTGCCCACAGTGTCTTCGAGTCTCTGGCCTTCAAGAATGAAACCGAATTCTGGAACAGCCGGCAGTCCCTGGAGGGCCTCTCCGCTCCTTCGGACTCCTTTGGCATGTTCTGGTCCCTAGTGGTCCTTCTCTACAGCCTCGACAACGAGACTAACTTTGTGGTTCAGGTCAGCGTCTTCACGGGCGTCCTCATTGACCTGTGGAAGATAACCCAAGTCCTGGATGTCCGTCTGGCCCGAGGGAACAAGGCGGCCAGCGTGTGCCCCCATCTGACCTGCATCGAGGCCTCCACCGAGGTCTACGACATTATGTGGTCCAGGTGCCTGGCCTGGATCCTCTCCCCTCCCTGGCACTGTCTCTTGTACTCGGAGCACTGGGGCTGGGACTCCTGGGTCCTCAGCATGCTGCGGCGTCCTCCCGACCTTCCGTCATCAGCAGGGCCCCGCTGCTCTTTATCAACTACAGGCTCAAGTCGGTGGCCACCTGCCCTGGCGGATGCTGACTTACAAAGCCCGGAACGCCTCCATCGCTGACTTGTTCGCTTTCCTGTAGAGATGCCCATGATGTATCCTATGGGCTGTCTTCGCGACCACGTGGTTTTCTTCATCTACCTTTATCTGCGCTCCATATACAGAGTGAATCCCACGTGGGTGAGAGAGTTTGGAATGAGCCGAGAGGCCCTGACCCCACCCCGCCCCCATGGGGATGGCCCCCTCCCCAACAAGGCCAGGGGCCGCCCCCAAATAGGCCACAGCACTCTTCCCACCCCCACCCTAGCTCACGTGACCCTGAGGCTGGGAGCGCTTCCCATCCCCCCTGCCTTGGACAGATGGGGAGGGAGCGACTGCGGGGCCCGCTCCCCTGCTGTGATGTGGTGGGAGAAGGAAGAGGAGGGGCGGGAAGGGCGCTGTTTCATAGATACTTATTTCTGTTAGGGAAACAAGCAGACAGCTAAATGCTGAAAACGTCATCCCAGTTATGTCGCTTAGGGCTTCCTTGCCGGGTTCTTGCTTAGGCAGACGGTAGGCAGGGATCGTTCTGCTCGTGTCCGCGACTTGAACTGTATTGCTTATGGGAAAGGATTTGGCACGCCGAGGTCTTATCTTCATGTTTAATGGAGGACAAATGGTGGTCCTCCTGTACCGAGCCTGTTGGAGCCCTGCTCTAGAAAGCCCAGAATGCACGTTTCACCCTCCGAACAGAACATCTACGGGGTAAGGCTCTGTTGTTTGGCGAACAAGGCAACACGAGTCTGTCACTGACAGCATCAAGCCCAAATGTTTAGAGGCTCTTTCAAAGAGAGGAGTCTCCGGGAATAAACAGATGATGAGATAATCGTGTCGTTCTTTATCAAGTAACTATAACAAGAGTTCGGATCTGGAAACCTGACTAATGTCTCTCCCATGAAAAATTAGCCCCTTGTAGAAGCTTAATTAAATACTTCCTGTCATGTGCTCAGATACAGAGAGAATGACTGACAAGAAATCAACAAGCGGCATCATTTGTCTCACGTTCCGTTTTAAAGGAAAAAGGTTACATTTAAACCTCGAATGAGTTTCATTTCCCTGTACGCTGCCCATCATCTTCTCAGCCAGGCTAAAATCATCCGATTACACACAGCATGAGAAACTGGCATGGCTTCGTCAAGTTCAGCGTTGGAGTCGGAGTGCGCAGGAGGACGCGTGTGCTGAAATGCTTTGCTTGTCTTCAGAATCTTGGGTTTTGGGGATGTCTGTTCTGGAACCCAGCTGGATATTTTTTAAAAATCCTGACCTTTACTGTTACTGGTACAAATATTCCGCATGGAAATTTGGATAATCAGAAACAAAAGTGCTGACCAATGACGATCCTAAGTATTGAGGCGTTTGGAGTCTCATCTATTGGTAAAACTTCTGGCTTTGGGTGTGGGGGTTAATATTCATCCTTATAGATAAAACTGCAAAAATAAAAACGGGCCATATTAAACTAATGGCAAAGGAATATCTTGGGAAAGAATTGAGTTTCCTAAGATGTCAATGTACAAACTTTGTAACCACATGTGAAATAAAATAATCTATCTTAATTTTACATGTCAGGGGGGAAATGAATACATAACAAAGCATTAAGAAACTAAAAGAAAAAACAGTTGAGTATAAAATTAAAATTATGAGGAACTTTCTTAAAGGACACTCCCTAAAGATACTTAAAGATATGAATGCAAGGTAAGGATCAAACCCCAAAATATTAACAAATGGCCAAGAAGTTTGCTGTACTCAAAAGTAACAGAATTTGACTTTGTACACTTAGGATATTAACTTAAAAATGTTAAATTGCCCCTCATTTTTTTCCTGTTTCTTTTTTAATTTTTATTTGTCTTTTCTTACTGAAAAAAATTACAATATAAATTTATCTTTTCTAGGCTCATGAAAAACATCTGTAGTAGATATGACCTTGTCACATGCAGATTTCTTTTCCTAAATGTCTATATTGTGAATATTTTAATTTCAAGTTAGTGTGGAAAAAATTGAGATAACTCTTTAAAGCACTATTTGGTTTGTTGTTGTTGTTTAATGAATCAATTTTATTTTCAGACAATTATGGACCCTATTTTTTGTCATTTTGTTTTGTCACAGACAGCTAGGTGATACAATAGTGGATGGAGTGGTAGGCTGGGAGTTAGAAAGATTCTATTTCCAGAGTTCAAATCTCAGGGGATTGAGAGCCAAGCCTAGAGATGGGATGTCCTAGGTTCAAATCTGGCCTCAAACACTTTCTAGCTGTGTGACTCTGGGCAAGGCGCTTAATCCCCATTACCTAGCTCTTAGCATTCTTCTACCTTGGAATCAATACATAGCATTGATTCTAAGGTGGAAGGTAAAGGTTTTGTAAAAAAGGACACTTAGTTTATCCATCTGTACAATCACATAGCATCAAATGTAAAATAACAGTTGAAGGATAATGACATTTCCCAGGCAAATTTCCATCTAAACTCCACTTAGAGTAATTAGAATGTGGAGGAAAATAATTATAATAGAAAAAAAAAATAGATCATCTCAGTTCTTCTTGAAAACTTTTGAAGAACATATAAGAATGTTATATTTGGGAAGAGAGATAAGGCTGTACCTGAAATTTTGTCAGGGTACTTTTTCTCCTATGCAAATAATATATCTATTCATTTAGTGCAGTTTTATTTAATATGTTTAAAAGTCCTTTCCTTAATTTCTCCCCCAATACCTTATTTTGATATAGAGGTGGCCTTGAATTTTTGAAAGCTGTAACATCAGAGGAAAACCTCATGATGGTCCTTTTGTGATAGCGTGAATTCAAGTAAGGAGCTCAGGCAGCTAGTAAGAGACAATACAATACAATATAGGTCAAGGAGCAAACTGGATAAATTGAGAGAAATGTGTCACCAGTTTAGGCACAGAGTAATAATTTCCACACTTATAGCTTCTCTAAGACTGTCTGCCAAGTTAAGGAGAATTAGGAAAATGTATCATTATAGAATGTAACAACACTTACAAAATCATAAATCTTTGAAATATTGGGAAAAGGTTTATCCCCACCCCCATTTGTCCTCATGTAGAATCTGCCAAATGTTTTGGTAGACTTCTATTTTTTTAATATCTAAAGAGGACCTATGTAGCAATTTGTCTACCTATCTTATTCATCAGTATTTAACCATAGAGCTAAGCCACCTTCTTTTTCAGTTCTTCATGTCTATGATGATATTGACATGAGTTATCATTGACAGAATATTGGACTTAATGAAGATTGCCGTCCCCCACTACCGCCTTTCCATTGCACTTTGGGAAAATGACTAGGAAAGTTTAAAATTCAGAAAACAAGTTGGTAAGTCTTTTCAAGTACTGAACATAAAGGACTCAGATAATAGGTTAAAACATTTTATTTCATCTCACTCCAAGGTGGAGGAAGAATTAATGTGATAGAATTTAAGTACATATGATTAGAACTAAAACAGCAAATATTTACAAACTAGAGATGGAAAAAAAAACAATGTCCTGAAAGTTGAAACCACAAACAAACAAACAAGAATTGATTTTTAAAAATCAGCATATTGTAAATTATAGATGGATTAAGATGTGGTTTATGGGGCTATCTGAAAGGCCTTTCATTTTCAATGACAATTCTAAGGCCACAAGCATTTAAGCTATGTTGTATATACCTTACCTTGGCAAATATTCTATTGATTACAGAGCGAAAGAACAACTATACTTCTTTAATAACATTTTTACATTGCATTGTATCTACATTTCAAAGGCCTGAATTCTATCAAACAACCAACTATTTTGAAAACAATAGAAGATGAAATAAATATTTGCTTAGAATTTTTTATTTATTTATTCCTTAGAATGTTTTTATTATTCCTCAGAATTTGTATTTACTTTTTTCCCCAAAATTATTTATTCCTCAGAAGAAAATTAGGAGGTGTCTAATTGATGAAAGAGGAAAAGGCTTTTAGATCCTGAAGAGGAGAGAAAAGAAGAGAAGAAAGGAAAAAGAAGCATCATTCTAGTTCAATAAAGAAGAAACATCATCAATTTTAGAATTACCTTTTCCTTCCTCTGTTCTGGAGTCAGTTCCAATGACATGGAAAATTAACTTAACTTCTCTAAGCTTATTCTCTCATTCTGTAAAAAGAAGTATCAGAATCTTATTTCCAAAGTTTTTCACAGTTCTAAATAAATCATTTTATGAATATGATAGTGACAAATAATATATTTCTTTTTCTTTTTAATTAAGTAGAATTGTAAAAAAACAAACAAACAAACAAACAAAAAACAACAGATTCTCAAAGCTGTAAGAGGCACAAGAGAACTTTTCTGTAACAACTTGCAAGTGACCAAAAATCTTCTTTACTACATTTTCAATAGGTTATCACCCAACTTCTCCAGAACTCATCAAATGAGGAGGGAATGATTACCATTTGTACAATGTTCAGATTTGTAACCTATCCAACTTTAAAATAGATCTGGCTTTGAGACCTTCCATCCTCTTATATTGTTCCTCAATTTGTCTTTTCTATAACATATATCCAATACTTTTTTTTTTCTTTTTCTCATATGCTTAGATATCTTGTCTATTCCAATTCTCCTACTAGACATCTCTAATTCATAAATAATAGCATTATTAGAAGGGAAAATGGAGAAACTCCATTCTAATTCTCTGGTTTAAAGATGAGACCCTTTAAGTTTGCTGGAGGATGTGGAGGGGAGAGGCATTAATTGACTTTCTCAAGGCCATACAAGTACTGTGAGATTTAACCACCAGTGATAGAATTCGATCTCGAATAATCTGAGTCCAGAGCCAGTTCTCTTTTCACTAGGAAACATTGGTCCTGTGCTTCAATAGAATTTTTTTTATTGCATCAAAACCATTCATCATTTTGATTATTTTTTAAGGGAAGGACAAGTTTTTACATGGAGGGTGGATTTTTGCTGAATCTTGATTATTCATGGCAGAAATAGGATATAGGGGATTTACTATCTTCTGTGGGCTTGTTATTGTGTGACATCCTTTATTATAATGCAATAAAATTCAATTCAATTCACTAAATTTTAAAGTTTATACTGGGCAAGGTCCTGGGGTCAGCCAAGGAACAAAAACACCCTGTAGGACTTGATTTTAAGGAGATAATAATCTAAGTCAGATAAACAGATTACTTTAATTCTATCTTATCTAAGTGGAAGTATGTAGACAAAGCTCAGGCATTCAATTTCAAGACTCTGTCTCATCATTTTAAGGCTCTTTGGGGTATCTTTCTGAATCTACTATTCAGCTTATACTTATGCTCAGTGTGAGTCCAAATAGTAGCTGTGTCTGATGCAGTTTGACAAGAGGTAGAAAAAGAGAGGATGAAAGTTAATGTTTATCTAATTGCCAAAGCAAGGACCGATTTACATTAATTGAAGTTATTGTACCCTGTTGATATATTGGGAGAACTTTCTGATCAGGCAATCATATTATTAATCGATCTATTATTTATGATGTTTTATAAATAATTTGGCTTAAAAACTTTTATTTAGGAAGCATCCTGTCAGAAAGGTCTACAAAAATATTATCCATTACTTTTTTATCCTGGTTTTGTAGGCATATACACTCATACATCTGCACTCATATGCATGTTCTAGACATGCATCCACATCTGGGATATGTGTGTGTATGTATGTATTGTATGTCGAATGAAATATCATACATGCTTACTTACAAATAATATATTCAAATCTAGGCAGACATTCAATGTAGGAATTTAGAAAATTGTTATCTAAGATACCATGTTGCAGTATGTTCTAAGATCTTGTTCTTGAGACTAGATTTAAAAAGAAGTAATTACCTGGTTAATTGGTCTTGTGTGAACATACCATAGTCAATCTGAGGACCTGAGCCAAAGAAAGCTGAGTAAGCCGGTGACAGATCGCATACTTGTTAATCACACATTTCATTTATCGCCAGCTGTTTGGGGATCAGAATTGGCACCCATTAAGACTATGTGTCTGCGCAATGACCCCCAAACAGTTGTAAAGTCATTAAAGAACTTGTCTGATTGGATTTTCCTGATAGCAGCTGTAAGAGCCTGCGTGGAGAAAAAGGGATAAAAGAGGCACAGATGAAGTTGGTGAATGTCTTCTTCAACTTTGACTAATAAAGAATATAAAAGGAAATGCACAAAAGGGTCCCATTTGCCCACTTAACAGAAAGAATTCATTTTCTTCCTAAACATATAAGATACATTTGACACAGCCCATGGCAATACTTTCCAATACATGCCTCAAATGACAATTTTTGCTTGTTTTTAATACTTGATCCACATTCAAAGGAGAGTGTAATGACAACACCAACAAGCTAGCTCAATTATTAAAGAAATATTTGATTTCATCAAAAGGGTACACTATTAGTGAAGGCACAAAATCCTCCATTCGTTCTTCAAATCCTTCAGAATCTCAATGGAGTCTGTCTTTGAAGGATTCATTCACATTACTGACCTTTCTATGATGTGCATTCCAGTCAAAGCAGCCTACTTGATGTTCATTCAATTTGATAGGCTACTCCCACCTATTTGCACAGGCTGTCTCACTCCTAGAATACATCCTCTCACTTTAGCTTTATGGAATCCATAAATTGATTCAAACCTTTGCTCAAGTACCATCTTCTTAAATGAAACCTTTCCTGAACCACACCCTGAGTGGTCAGTTCTGTTTCTTTTATGTAACTATTTAATTATTTGATTATCTTTTTACATGATTTATCCCTCAGTAGAATTTAAGCTCTAGTTTTTCAGTTGAGAGTTTCCACATAATAGATGTTATATAAATCTTTGTTTATTTTCATTAGATTATAATATGTATTATTGCTCATATCGTTCAATAAAACTTTCATAGAAGATTTTCCTAATTTTTTAATATCTTCCTTTAGATCTTTTCAAATTTGAGTGTTATCAAAGCATCATATTAAATACTAAGGATGCATTCTGGAACACTTAATCACATCATAAGGTTAGTTCACATATAATCAACAGATTAAAGCTTTAACAATAGAGATTCTATAATTACTCCACAAATTGTACAACTCTGAAAAATAGCACAATATGGAAAATCTTCTGTGAAATTTTTCCTATTCTCCCATATCCCTTCAGCATATTTCTTGAGAGGCAATATGACACAGTAGTTCAAGAATATAGTCAAAATTCAAGTGTCAACCCTGTCACACACCAGCTGTATTTTGAAGCAAGTCTTCAAGATAATTCTGTAAAAGCAAATATTGATCTGAATTATTATACAAAGGCAGATGTGAATGGTATTCTTTGATGTATATTTTACACTGTCACATCATGTATGCATCTGAATAGCATCCAAAATATTCTTAATACATGCATTGAACATTCTCATAAATGTCTTTGTGTCTGTATTTCTGTCTGTCTATCTATGTATGCCTTTATCTGAGGAAGTCAAGACATATTAAATCACCTTTTGGGAGGTGTAATATCACAATTTTGGTATCTTCTCTTCTCCGAAATATCATAATAATGAATTCCAACATGATATCCAAATTGAGTAGAATCCATTATGGATTTCATTCTAGTATACTATTTAGTCACTCATCCCAACTTCATATTGCTATGTACTATTGTTCCATTGCCAATTCCTTTAAAAATATCAAACTATGAGATATTGAATCCATATCCATATTTTTAATTAAAATAATTAATTTAATAATTTAATAATTAAAATTATAAATGTCAATCAATATACAAACACTAGATATTTTATTTCTATCTGTTGTTTTCTTCCTTTTAGTTTTATGTAAAAGCTCTCTTGCTGTGCTCTGACTTACCTGTGGCACTAGATTCCCTGATGGATTGATTTATTTCTCACTTTTGTACATTACCTGCTTTACTTTTATAAAATACTTATATTGACCCTTTGTAGTGACTTAAGGAATCTATGTCAAGGAATTAATTACAATATATAGATATGTACCTAAATAATTTTTATTTTCCTAAATATAATTTCCATCTTGAAATGATATTTCCTGCTATAATTCTATATTTCAATAATTTCATACTATTTCAAATATTGTATATATATATATATATTATTTATTATTGCTTCTTTTCTCCTAGAAGAATCTACATGACAAAAGCCAGTTAGGATGCTGATAAAGTCACCTCATAAGTTGTATCCGTTAGATTTGACAAGTGGAAAAAACTTTTTGCATTCTGGTCAAAGGAGATGCAGTAGAGAGGTGATAAATATGCATGTCAAGACTAAGGACAAGAGCAAGAAAAAAGAAGCGCTATTATCAGTATAAACAAAGAAAGTCATGTCAAGCCTTGATTTTAGATTCCGTTTCCTTTCTAAGGTTAGGACAAGACAAGCACCACAAGAGCAGGAAAATTATTCTGCGTGGGATGAGGAACCTCTACTGTCAAATTGATGATCCTCACGATTCAGTGTAGTCTATTGAGTTGCTGTCATTTTCCTGATTGTAGTAACCAAGGCCATCTATAAGCCAGATTTTCCTCCATTTCTCCATCCTTCTGGAATGATTTCTGCTCTGCCTTTTGGTTATTATTAGTGTAGTTTTAAGCAATTCTGCTAAAAATATTTTTAAACATTTTATACTTTGATAAATAAATATATTTCCTAATTTAAATAAGGAGCCCTATTTTGTGGAAAGGAGATAAAGGATTTCCAGGCTGATACTTTTTGTGGACTCTCCTTTGCATCTGATTGTGATGTTTTATTTATGCTAAATTTCTATAATTGTGAGAAAGTCAATGCCTTTGCATTTATCTGTTTCACATATGTCACAGTTAACAGTTTGGACACATGAGTAAATTTGAGTTGTTATAATTATACCTAATATTTTCTTCTTACATGTATCTTTTCTGTCTTGACAGTTTTTATTCTTGTCATTAAATGCTTGACTGACTACATATATTTAACTGATTTATCTATAATTTCTATAACTAATGATGGAACATATTTCCCTTCTTTATATAGAAAATTGCTGGACCATGTGTGCATAATGCACTCTCAGAATGGAATGATTAATATTTGTTTTGTATAGTCATTTCACTTTCTTATAAGCCTATATGGCTACAGTCAATTATTTTTAATTGGCAAAATTGAGAAAAAAGACCTTAAATCTACCATTATTTTAGAAAAGAAATAACTGATGTCACCAATGAGTACATTCCGTTTTTTAAGATATGCTTAATTCAAATATTATAATTATATCTTGCTAACAACATCAACTATTTTCAAGCTTTTTTCCTGAAAAACAATTCAGCATATACAAGCTTGAACTTATAGCTAATATTCTTTTTTTTTTAAACCCTTACCTTCTGTCTTGGAACCAAAGCAGAACAGTGACAAGGGCTAGGCAATGGGGGTCAAGTGACTTGCCCAGGGTCACACAGCTGCGAAGTGTCTGAGGCCAGATTTGAACCTAGGATCTCCTATCTCTAGGTCTGACTCTCAATCCACTGAGCTACACAGCTATTCCCTAATATCATTCTTTTTGTCATTTTCATTTGGACATCTTTAAACAAACATCAGAATTTTTAATCTCTTATTCAATGACTATCTTGAAGTTATTTATTATGGTATAATTTGGTTTAGCAGAACTAACTAATCAAATTTCTTCAAACATTGAATATTTAGTTTTTATCATTTTTTTCCATTTTTTAACTTGGAAAATGTTATTTAATTAATTTAGAATATTTTTCTATGGTTACAAGATTCATGTTCTTTCCCTTTCCTCCCGCCATCCTTCTCCCATAGCCAACATGCAATTCCATTGGATTTTACATGTATCATTGATCAAGACCCATTTCCATATTATTATATTTGCACCAGGATGATCCTTTAGAGTCTACATCCCTAATCATGTCCCCATTGACCCATGTGATCAAGCAGTTGTTTTTCTTCCGTGTTACTATTCCCACAGTTCTTCCTCTGAATGTGGACAGTGTAAAAATGGGCCTATCTGTTATAATAAAAGGGTGGATGAGGTTGGGTGGTGTGTGGGAGCGGGAACAGGGTGTGAGGGAAAGCCCATGCAGAAGAATGGCAGCTCCTTCTCTCTCACCAGAGGGATAACAGGCTGACAGTCATCACTTGATGCTCCTTGAGGAAATGGCTGAGGGGCCTGGATGCCACTCTCCCCACTTGTGGATGCTTTCTGTGCCTCTTCCTCAATGAGGATTTAGTGGCTGGCCTTGGCCAAGGCCGTACCTCAGAGGCAATGATCTCAGCTGGCCTTCGTGAGACCAGGCCCCAGTTTTGAGGTAAACCTCCCTAATATAATTGAAAGGCCAACACAAATATCTGACTGCCACAGAGGGGTTTATTATTGGGGTGTAGGTGAACTGGAATCAGGGGAGGGGGACTAGGTGGCCCTCGCGAGATCCTACTTGGTCCATAATCTGATGGGCCGGTAACAGTGCCCAGCAAACGTCTCTGCCTCTTCCCAGTTAAATATCCCCTTTCTCTAACTTAATCACTATTCTTTCCCAAGCAAATAGGAAGTTAACAGTTCAGGGAGGCAGGGAGGGTCAAGGGAGGTGTGCCCTCCTTTGAGAGTCCAAACAGCCCCCTCCCCTTAGGGGTCTGAGATGTCTTTCTTCAGGTGGAGGGAAGTAACAGTTGTATATTTGGTGGGAGACCTGCAACACGCTTGGAGAAAGTAGCAGGGTCTTCTCCGGTGACTTCAGTAATCCTTCAGTCCCTCAAACTGGACTTCACAGCTTCAGGTCCCAAGTCAGAAGAGCCAGAGGGTCCTCAGAATCCCCTCAGAACCATTTGTCCTCCCAGAAGTCTCTGCTCCTCAACTGGCACTCAACTGCTGCTAGTAGAGAAGTCAGTTACATTTGATTGTGCTACAATGTATCCATCTCTGTGAACAATGTTCTCCGGGTTCTGCTCCTCTCCCTCTGCATCACTTCCTGGAGGTTGTTCCAGTCTCCATGGAATTCCTCCACTTTATTATTCCTTTGAGCACAATAGTATTCCACCACCAACATGTACCACAGTTTCTTCAGCCATTCCCCAGTGGAAGGGCATCCCCTCATTTTCCAATTTTTGGCCACCACAAAGAGTGCAGCTATGAATATTCTTGTACAAGTCTTTTTCCTTATGATCTCTTTGAGGCGTTTTTCCCAATTAAAAAAAAAATGAGATTAGATCACAGAATTATTCTGATTTGTATTTCTCTAGTCATTTGAATAATATTTCACATATTAATTGTTAGAATTCTTATTTTTAAAACTATCTTAATTGAACTCATACATTGGAGAATAATTTTTTATCTTATATGTTTATATATATCATATTTGTGCATATACATATTTATGTTATATATTTGCATAGGTTTGTTTTATACATCAAATATGATATATGGCATACATATTATATATGTTTTTTATTTGTTTTATATATTTTATATATATAATATAAAAAATAAAAAATATATAATATATATAAATATGTTTTATATACTTATATATATGGTAGATATTAGGTATGAACATATCTTAAATATAATAACCTTATTAGAGACATTTTGTGTAAAGACTCACATTTCCCATTTTTTCCTTTCTCTTTTCTCTTTTTACCTTTTTTTCCAATAAAAAGAAGTTTAATTTTGGAGAGTTAAAATTGTCATTTTATTGTACTAATGCTTGATTGGTCAAGAATTTTGCCTTATGCAAACTTCTAAAGGATACTTTATCTTTCTCCTTTTTTGATATCTAATATCAATATCTTTAAAGGCACTAGCCTTGACATTTTGGTAAAATATTAATTTTTAGATCATTCATATTTTATGATCACAGTTGTATTTGATACTATTATCATTATATAACATAATTTGAGGGTCTAGATTTTATTTACAAAAATACTGATTTCCAATCTCTATAGAAATTATTGTCAAATAGATAGTTCTTCCCCAAGTAATTTTTTCTCAGATTTATTAAAAATTACATTAATATGCAATAGGGACAAGTTAAAAGTCTTCTCAATAAGATCAAGAGTGAATCAAGGATACCAATTATTATCACTATTGTTTAATAATGTACTACAAACACTAGTAGTAGTATTTAAAGGAGAAAAAGAAATTGAAGGATTAAAGTAGACAATGAGGAAACTAAGCTATCCCTCTCTGCAGGTGATACGACAGTGTACTTAAAGAATCCTAGAAAATCAACCGATAGGCTAGTAGAAATAATTAACAACTTTGGCAAAATTGCAAGGTACAAAATAAACCCACATAAATCATCATCATTTCTATATATTTCCAACACAACTCAACAGCAAGAGATAGAAAGAGAAATTCCACATTTAAAATGACTCTAGACAATATAAAATATTTAGTATTCTATCTGCCATGACAAACAAAGGAATTATATGAACACAATTACAAAACACTTTTCACACAATTAAAGTGTCATTTACCCATAATATTAAAAAAAAAAGATTATACTGGCTAAGAGACAGAGGAGTGGATCAATGGAAAAGACTAGGTAGGATTATAATTTTTATTATATTAGCTCAGCCTACTCATAAGCAATTAATTTTTCCCATTGTTTATATCTAATGTTTTTCCAATTATTTAAAATTGTTTATTCGCATGAAAAGTATTTTTAAAGATTTTTAAAGGAGAAACTATTGGAACTTAAGGAGAAAATTGATAGTAAAACTATACTAGTGGGAAACTTCAAACTTTCTCTATCAGATCTAGATAAAAGGGAAAAAATAAATAAGAAAAAAGTATGAGAAGTGAATGAAATCTTTGAAAAATTCAAGTTCATCAATATCTGGAGAATGGTGAATAGGGATAAAATGAATATACCTCTTTTCAGTAGCACATGGCACATTTACAAAATTGACCATGTACTACGGCATTAAACACTGCAAACAAATGCAAAAAAGCAGAAATAATAAATGTAACTTTTTTAGATCATAATGTCATAAAATAATTAGTAATTATTTTAAAGACATTAGTAAATAATATCAAAAATAGTAAGGGTTCATAGAGAAGCAAATTAAAAATTAATTGGTAACTAAATAATCTAATTCTCCAAAATTGGTGGCCTAAGGAACATATCATAGAAATAATTACCTATTTCATTGACGAGAATGACAAAGAGGAAACAACAGATCAAAATTTATGGTACATAGCAAAAGCAATACACAGGGAAATTTATATCCCTAAGTGCTTATACTAACAAAAAAGGGAAAGAGAAGATCAATGAATTGGGCATGCAACTAAAAAAATAGAAAAATAATAAATTAAAACCCCTCTGATAAAGGGAAATTGGAAATCTCAAAAATCATAGGAGAAATTAATAAAGAATAGAAATCAAATAAAATTGAAAGTAAAAGAACTATTGAACTAATAAATAAGACTAGGAACTGATTCTTGGAAAAAATAAAATAGATAAAGTATTGGTTAAATCAATTTAAAAAAAAGAAAGAAGAGAATCAAATTAATAGTATCAAAAATGAAATGGCAATGAGGAAACTAAACTATCACTCTTTTCAGATGATCTAATGATATACTTAGAGAATCAGAGAAAATCCATGAAAAAGTTAGTGGAAATAATAACTTTAGCAAAGTTGCAGGGTACAAGATAATACCACAAATATCAGAATTTCTGTATGTTTCAAAAAAAAAAAACCTAAGAAATAGAAAAATCCATTTAAAATCACTCTATACAATACAAGATCTTTGGTAATCTATTTGCCAAAACAAACTCAGGATTTATATCAACATAACTACAAAACACTTCACACAAACAAAACTAGATCTAAACAACAGATTGCTCATGGATTGGATGAACTAATATAAAAATGGCAATCATAAACAAAGTAATTTATTCAGTGCCATGCCTATTAAACTACCATTTCCCCCCAATAGAATAAGAATGAATTATAACAAAATTCATCTGGAAGAAAAAAGATCAAGAATATTAAGGGAAATAATGAAAAAAAAATATGATGTAGGCCAGTACCTGATCTGAAGTTGCATTATAAAGTATTGATCATCAAAATGATATGTTACTGTTTAAGAGATAGAAGGGTGGATGGATAGAATAGACTTGGGGTAAATGACCTCAGCAAGCTTGTGTTTGATTAACCCAAAGATCTCATCTTTTTAGACAAGAACTCACTATTTGAAAAAATTTGCTGGAAAAATTGAAAAACAGTATGGGAAAGATTAGGTTTAGATCAGCATCTCACAACCTATACTAAGTTAAATTCAAAATGGGTAATGACTTAAATATAAAGAAATTATGAGTAAATTAGGTGAACATAGAATAATGTACCTGTCAGATCTATGGGAAAGGAAAAAAAATTAAGACCATGCAAGAGTTAGAGAATATTACAAAAATATAAAATGAATAATTTTTATTATATTAAATTAAAAAGGTTTTGTACAAACAAAATAAATGCAACTAAAATTAGAAGGGAAGCAACAAACTGGAGGCAAATTTTATAAGGAAAACCTGTGATAAAGTTCTAGTTTTTCAAATTTATAAGGAACTAGGTCAAATGTACAAAAAATCAAGCCATTCCTGAATTGACAAATGGTCAAGGGACATGAATAGGTAGTTTTCAGATGAAGAAATCAAAACTATCAATTATCACAAGAAAAAGTGTTCTAAATCCCTCCTTATTAGAGAAAATAAAATAAAAACAATTCTGACGTGCCAGCTCAGAACTAGCAGACTGGTCAATATGATAGTAAAGGAAAATAACATGTTGTTGGGAAAGTGGCAAAATTGGAATACTATTTTTTTTCTTGTGGGTTTGTGAATTAATCCAAGCATTCTGGAAGGAAATTTAGAATTATACCCAAAGGGCATTAAAAGAATGCATGCCTTTTGATCTAACAATACCAATACTGGGTTTGTACCACAAAGGGATAATGAAAAAATGTTTCTGCAAAAATATTCAAAGCCAGGCGCTGTTTTGGCAAAAATTGGAAAATGAGCAGAACCAAGAGAACATTGTACATACAAAGTGAAACATTGTGGAATGATCCAATGTAGTAGATCCAAAGTCCATTGACTTTGCTACTAGTAGTAATCCAGGACAGTCTCAAAGTACTTATGAGACAGAATGCTATCCACATCATGAAAAAGAACTGTGGGATTAAAAATGCAGAAGAAATAATAAATTAAATATCACTTATTTATATTGGGTATATGATTTGGGGTTTTGATTTTAAAAGATTGCTGTATTGCAAAAATGAATAATAGGTATCAAGTGATAACATTTGCATAACCCAATGTAATTTCTTGTCAGCTCCAGGATGGGGTAGAGGGATGGAAAGAAAATGAATCTTGTAGACTTGGAAAAACATTTTTAAAGTAAAAGTTAAAAATTAATAATAAATAGATAAGTTAAAATGTATGTATATGTATAAAACATTACCTAATTTACAAATACTTAATGCATGTAAAAAGAAATTCTTTGAAGAAAATAAAACTCTTTTCATTGTATGAAAAATACTTCACATCATTATTAATTAGAGACATGCAAATTAAATTAGAGAAATTCTCTGTGGTGCTACCTCATACCAATAGAGTGCCTAATATGAAAAAAAAATCAAAATGATAAATTTTGGAGGGTAAATAGAAAAGTTTGGATATTAATACACTGATGGTGGAGCTGTGAACTCATGCAATCATTTTGGAGAACAGTTTGGATACAGGCTCAAAGGGCCATAAAATTGTGCATACCCTTTGACTCAAAGATTACATTCTAGGTCTGTGTCCAAAAAAGATCAAATATAGTGGGAAAGGGCCTACATGTAGAAGAAAAAAAATACATATATAGCAACTTTTTTTTTTACATGGTGACAAAGACTTGGAAACTGAAGAGTTAGTTGTCCATTATTTGGGGAATGACTGAATACATTGTGGTATGTGCTTCTAATGAGATACTATTGTATATAAAAAAAAAGAAAGAAAGAAAAAAGAATTACAAACCATAAAAAGATTGATATAAAGTGATACAAAGTGAAATGAACAGAGTAAAAACAATGCAATTTGATCAACTCTGAATGACAACTATTGTCTTCAATGTAAAGATTCAGGAAAACTCCAAGTAATTCAGGTCAAAAACAATTGACATCTACCTACAGAGAAAGAATTGACACCAAATCTGAATGCAGATTGAAACTCAGCATTCTTCCCTTTATTTCCTCCATGACTTTTCCTATAGTGCAAGCTATATATAAATATATATATATATATATTCTTTCACAATGTGATGAACATAGAAATATGTATTGTAAAATTACACTTACAACTTATAATGTATTATCTATTGTCTTATGAAGTTCGGTCATTGAAAGGGAGGTAGAGAGCATGCAAGACAAAATGTCAGAAAGTGATTTTTAAATTTTATTTTGACATATGATATGAAAAAATAATATTTTTTAAAGTGTGTGGTCTTCAGGAAATGGGAAAGGGAAGAGGAAACAAGGATATATCTTGATCAGTACTGCTCAAGAGACAAGAATAAACTATCCCTCCTGAAATTTCAATATCATCAAGACCTCCTTGTTTTGGATCTTGTACTCTTCTTGTACTAAAAGGGCAGAACCACAAGTGTTCATAGGGACTAGTGGAGTCTTGATCACCTTCATGGTATAATTGATGGAGTCTTGGACTTGAATTCAGTGAGAACTAGTTTTATCCAGCCTCTGACATTTTACTAGCTTCCTAGATGAATCATTTAACTCTTTCATCATCAGTTTCCATCTTTTTAAAGGGGGAAATTATAATATAATATTTTGAGGATCAAATGAGGATCAATATGAGGATCAAAATCTTTTCCAAAAATTTTCAATGCAAAAAATATATACGTGTTATTAATTATAAACTATTGCAAGTCTGATTTCCAAGAACTTGAAACTGTCATTCTGATTTCATATTACATATCAAGATTTTTTTGAGGGAGTGTTAACACAGTTTTCTCTTGGAAGAGATAATCAGATCAGAGTGATCTTACAACTCATTCAGCAGGAACATTACTTTCTAAGAAACAAAGCAATTGTTCTATATTTCCCTGGTGTTGGATCAGTTTAAACTGCTTGTGGGTCAGTAGATACTTCTCTAAAATTTCAAACCCATTTAGGTAAAAGATTGTATGAAACTCCTGCATATCACAACAGACCTGTTGGATACTATCCTGTACGTTGCTTGGATACCTTGGATAATAGCACAGAGTTACTGTGAGAATCAAATGAGGTGTGTGTATACACACATATATAAATGTATATATATATACATATATATTATTTGTATGTTTATATGTGTATGGATATGGATAGATGGACACTATATCTCATTTTCTACTGTGCCACCTAGCTATGATTGCTAATATATTACTTATATGCCAATTATGTTTTAATATGACTAATTATGAATAGTTATAAAATAAGAAATAATATCATCCGACTGTAGCAGAGTTGATATCTGAATCTAGAAGATCCAAGACCAAGTTCTATTCTTGATGTATCATTGTTTTATTAGCCTTGTATAGTCACTTATGTTCTCAGTACTCCCAGAAATGCTCAAAGACTGTAAATGGAAGGAAACATGACAGTCTTCATTGTTAGAAGAAATTTCTCATCTGAAGCTTTCTATTCTGATAAAATAATAGATCCAATTTTTAAAGGTTGTGCATACTAACAATAACCGTGTTATCATTATCATTATATTAATTCTCCACTTCTAACTTCACAGTTGAGGGCACAAATTGATTCAAAAGAAATGTATTATTGTTATGTTAATGATAATGATTGTCTTATTCTTTTCACACTTGGGCTCAAAGGCAGGGTCACCAACAGGAAGGTTATGTGAAGGATGAGAATTTTAAGGGAAAAAAAAATCTAGATATAGAATAGATATTCCTATGAAAGGACAGTACAGCTATATTAGACTTTTCTAATATATAGAACATCTGCTGGAGACTAATCATTCCTAAAAAAACCCATAAAATATTTTTCTCAAACTAATATGATTTCCTTTTAAAACACTAAAAGTTATTCTATCAGTAAGGGATATTTTTCTATTAAGCAGTACCTTCATTAGATCTTTCTATTTGAACTACAGAGAGAATTAGACATAGTTTAGTTCTTCATGTCTTATTTTAAAGTGTTTGTTATTGTACAAATTTTGGACATTAGAGTTCCAAAAATTAAACTATTTTTGAAGATGATCCCCAAAACCTTTGTGTTTATGAGAACCATCAACTTTTATGTTACTTAACCTCCATCATTGTAGAAACCTAAAAGGATTACACAGAACTTGGATCCATTTTGTATACTTTTTTGTTTCATGGATCACAATGGCCAAACAATTCTTTCCTTATTCAAATCAAGCTAACCTGATGGCTGTCAAGTAAATATTCAGCTGGTTTGTTCTTGGGAAAAAGCAAGTATCTCCAGTTACCTGGACTATTGTGGAAACCTTTCCCTTTCCATTTCTATAGACTCTACCAGACTCTTTACATTGATGGGTTAGTCTTTGTAATAAAGGCTTTTGTCTATGAGAAAATCAAAAAAGCACTTTTGGAAGTTCTGTTGATAATAATTTAATGTATTTTCTCCTTATATTGTTATATGAACTATTATTTTCACAAGTACATATATAGATATTTTTAATATTCATCATTCAATATTTCCAAAAATTTGAGTTTTTAGTTTTCTGTCTCCCTCTCTCTCCACTATACCCTTCCTGAGATGGCAAACAACATTTTTAGGTTGTCCATGTGTCATTTTGTAAAACATATCTACAAATTAGTCATGCTATAGAAGAAGACTCATAAAAGCAAGCAAAAATGAACCATGAAAAAAAATGAAATGAAAAATAGCATGCTTTGATCTGCATTAAGATTCCATCACTTCTTTCTCTGAAGATAGAATGCATTTTTCATCATGAAACCTTTAGAATTTTCTTGGATAAATGCATTCCTGAGAATAGCTGTCATTAATAATTTATTATTGTACATTATTACTGTTTCACTATACAATGTTTTCTTGGTTCTGTTTACTTAAATTGTATCGGTTCATGTAGGTCTTTCAGGTTTTTCTGAAATAATTCTGCTTAACATTTTTTAAAAGTTTTTGACTGCCTTTAGTCTTAGGGAAGAATGTCACTCTTTTCCCCAATCCATGCTTTGCATCCATACATTTGTTTGGAATATTTTTCCATGGTTACGTGATTCATGATTTCCCCCTCACTTTCCTTTCCTCTCAGGGAGCTGACAAGCAATATCACTGGGTTTTATATGTACCATTGTTCAAAACCTACTTCCATGTTATTCACATTTGCTGTAGAGGGATTGTTTGACATTAAAACCCTAATCATATCCCCATCCAACTAACTGATTGATCATATGTTTTTATTCTGCACTTCTGTTTCCACAGTTATTTCTCTGGATGTGGATAGAGTTCTTTCTCATAAGTTCCTCTGGATTATCCTGGGTTATTTCATTGACTCTAATTGAAAAGTCTGTTACATTTGATTATGTGATAATGTATCAGTCTCTATACACAATGTTCTCCTGGTTCTGCTCATTTTGCTCTGCATCAATACCTGGAGTTCTTTCCACTTCACATGAAATTCCTATAGTTCATTATTCCTTTCAGCACAATATTATTCCATCACCATCAGATACCACAATTTGTTCAGCCATTCCCCTATTCATTTTCCAATTTTTTGCACCATGTGGAACATGGCTATGAATATTTTTGTACAAGGTTTTTTCCCCTTATTATCTCCTTGGGGTACAATTCTAGCAGTGGTATGGCTTGGTCAAAGGGTAGATATTGTTTTAAAGACCTTTGGGCATATTTCCAAATTGCCCTCCAGAATGGTTGGACAAATTCACAACTCCACCAACAGTGTATTAGTGTCCCAATTTTGCCATATCCCCTCCAACATCGATCACTTTCCTTGGCTGCCATATAGGCCAGTCTGCTAGGTGTAACAGAGTTGTTTTAATTTTCATTTCTTTAATCAGGAGGGATTAAGAATACTTTTTTGCATGCTTTTTGATAGTTTTGATTTTATCATGTGAAAACTGCCTATGCATGTCCCTTGAACATTTGTTAATGATGAATGTCATTGTGAATGACTTGATTTTTTGTTAATTTGTCTTAGTTCCTTAATATTTGGGAGATTAGACCTTTGTCAGAGAGTTTTCTCATAAAAATGTTCTTCTAGTTTGTTGCTTTCCTTGTAATTTTGGTTTCATTGGTTTTGTTTGTACAAAAACCTTTTAATTTGATCAAAGCCATTGGTTTTATATTTTGTAATGTTCTCTTTCTATTGCTTGATCTTAATTTCCTTCCTTTCCCACAGATCTATTCTATGTTCACTTATACTATTCTATGTTCACCCAATTTATTTATGATTTAACTCTTTATATTTAAGTTACTTATCCATTTTGAATCTATCTTAGTATAGGTTGTAAAATGTTGATCTAAACCAAAATTTTCCCATCTGTTTTCTGATTTTCTCAGCAGTTTTTGTCAAATAGTGAGTTCTTGTCCCAAAACCTAGGATTTCTGGGTTTGTTTGCAACATTTCTATGCCCTAGTACATGGTTGATCTTTGTATATGTAGTGAGAAGAAGGTATATTCCTTTTTATTTCTATTCCGTTTTCTCCAGGTATCTATTAACTCTAATTTTTCTGAAATGTCATGTGCTTCCCATATTTCTTTCTTAATTCTTTTTTGTTTCAATTTATCTAGTTCTGAAAGGGGAAGGTTTACATCTCATCCACTAATATAGCCTTACAATGTATTTCCTCCTTGAGCTCCTTTAATTTTTTACTTTAAAAATCTAGATGCTATGCCATTTAGTGCATAAATGTTTAGTAATGATTTTACTTTATTGTTTATAGTACTCTTTAACAGAATGTAATTCCATTCCTTATCTCTTTTAATCAGATCAATTTCTACTTTAGCTTTGTCTGATACCATGATTGCTACTCCCAATTTTTTTTAAATTTTAGATGACATATAATAAATTCTGCTGTGCCCTTTTACATTGAATCTGTGTGTCACCCTTCCTCAAATATGTTTCTTGTAAACAACATATAGTATGATTATGGTTTTTAATCCCCTCCTCTATCTACTACCATTTAATGTATGAGCTCATCCCTTTCACACTCACAGTTATGATTATTAACTGCACATTGCCATACAAAGTATTATCCCCTTTAGATCATGCTCTATTCTCTTTCTCTCTGTTCTTCCTCACTAGAGTTTTGCTTTTGTCACATCTCCCAAATCCCTCCAATTACCTCACTTTTCCTTTGTCTCATTCACTTTCTACTTCTCTGTGGAGTAAGATAGAATTCTATACTCCACTCAGTATACTTGTTTTACCCTCTCTGAGCCCTTTAAGATGAGAGCAATGTTTAAGCATTGCCCATTACCACTCTTATCCTCCTCTCTCTATAATGATTTTTTCACACTTCTTTATGTTATATAATTTACCCCATTCTATTTCTCCCTTATCTTTTCTCTTAGTGCAACCCTATAAGCCCTTAATTGTTTTTACATATCATTCATATGAATATGTATCATATAATACATATATATCTTTCTATATCATCACTTTTACCTCTACAACATATCATCATATATCGCCATATACATCATATCATTATAATCAGCTTACTTCTCCACCCTCTTTCTGAACAAATTCCTTCTATCTTCTCTATTATTAAAAATACTTTTTTTTAAGAATTACAGAAATCCTTTTTCAATGTAGGCATTTAAACATTTTGACTGTATTGAGTCCCTTAAATTTTCTCTTCCTTATTTACCTTTTTGTACTTCACTGGTATCTCATGTTTGCACTTCTAATTTTTTGTTTAGGCCTGTCTTATTCCTCAGAAATACTTGGAAATATTCTATATTACTGAATGCCCATTTTTTCCCCTGAAAGAGTATACTCAGTTTTTTTTTTTTTTTCTGGATAGATGATTCTGTGTTGTAAACCCAGATATTTTGCCTTCCTGAATATCATATTCCATGCCTTTCTATCCTTTAATGTAGAAGCCACTAGATCTTGTGTGATCCTGATTGTAGTTCCATGGTATTTGAATGGTTTCTTTCTGGCTGTTTGAAGTATTTTTCCTTGGATTGGTGGCTCCTGAATTTAGGTATTATATTTCTGGAAGTTGTGATTTGGGGATTTCTTTCTAAATGTGATCTGTGAATTCTTTTAATTTCAATTTTATTTCCTTGTTTGAGGATCTCTGGGTAGTTGTCATTGATAATTTCTTGTATTTATGGTAGCCAAGGTTCCTCTTGATCATGGTTTTCAGGTAGTCCAATAATTCTGAGATTGTCTCTTCTAGAACTATTTTCTTGGTTAGTTTGTTTTCCAATAAGATATTCCATGTTTTCCTCTGATTTTTAAGACCTGATTTTCTTCTGTCAGTTTTGAGTTCTCCTTTTTCAATTGATACATTTCTTCTTGCATCACTTTCCTTTCTTCTTGCATCACTTTCCTTTCTCTTTCCCACTTTTCCTCTGCCTCTCTTAAATGGTTTTTTTAAGTCCTTTTTTTAGTCTTTCCAGAATCTGTATCCAATCCATATTTTTCTTTTGGACTTTGCATGTGTTTCCTTTACTTTCATTGTCCCCTTCCGTTTCTGTATCTTGCTCTTTGTCTTTATAAAAACTCTTTAGACTTGGTGCTTTTTGTTGTTGTTTGCTCATTTTCCCTATCTAATTATAGGTAGGCTTGGGGGGGGGGGTTGATATGATGGTCTGAGGGCTCAGGACACTGAGAGCTCCTTCCCCATTATGATTTTAAACAATTGCTTCAGGATTAGGTGTAAAAGTGTTATCTCATTGTGATCTTGATCATGTCAGGGACTGATCAAATTCTATCCTCAGGCTTAGTCTCAGGTTTTTGGTCTCATTGTGTTCTTGATCCAATCAGGCACACCCTTGATTATCCTGTCTTGGAGCTCAGCCCTGAGCTTTAGGCAAAAAGATCAGTACTTAATACCAGCTTCCACCCCAAAGTATGAATTAAGTCCTTGTCCCAAGCCTAGACTAGAATTCCCTGGGCGGGCTGGGGTTCTAGATGCCTCCATAGGTTTGAAATTTCTAGGGGAATTGGTTGCCTTTTGTATCCCCCAGTATCTGGGACCCCCGAATGTTTGTCAGGACCACTAGGACACCCTGACAGACTTTTACATGTATTTAATCAGGCAGAGACTCAGGGTATAGACGTTGGCTGGGTCATATGTTCCTGAATCTCAGACAGCAGATGTGGGGTGCGGAGTGCTTGCTCTTTCCTTCTTGCTACATCTTCTTGTTGGAACTGCTCTCATCCCACCTCAGTGCCCCAGATGTTCATTGCCTACCTTTTGTGTTTTTCTTTTCTTGAAAGTTGTTTCACTTTGTCTCCTTGTTGGTTTGCTCACTCCTGTATTCATTTTGTGGTGATATTTTAATATTGGTTGGGGAGGATTCTCATGGTAGCACAGAGCTGATAAGGATTACTCTGCCATCTTGGCTTCACCTCCAGAAGTCACATGTCTATACATTTGGGCAAAAGTATCTATCATTTCTTTTAGAACAATAATATTCCATTAAAATCCTATATCTCATCTTGTTTAGCCATTCTCTAATTGTTGGACATTCTCTCAATTTCCAATTATTTGCAACCACAAAAGGAACTGCTATAGATATTTTTGTACAAATTGGTCCCTTTCCCTTTTTAACCTCTAGGACACATATATACCTAGTATTGGTTTTTCTAGATCAAAGAGTAGGCATAGCTTTATATTCCTTTGGGCATAGTTCCACATTTCTCTCCATAATGATTAGATCAATTTACAATCCTGCAAAAATTGTGTTAGTGTCCAATTTTGACACATCCCCTCCAATATGTATCATTTTTCTTTTCTTTAGTATAAGCTACAATGAGGTAGTATCTCAGAGTTGGTTTGGCTTACATTTCTCTAATAAATAGTGATTTATGACATTTTTATGTTACTATAAAGAACTTTGATTTTTTCATCTGAAAAATGCCAGATTATATAATTTCATTATTTGTTAATTAGAGAATGGCTTTTGTTCATATACAATTACTTAGTTTTCTCTATATATACATATGTTTATGTATATGTATATTTTGAGAAATGATACCTTTATCAGATAAGTTTGTTGTAAAAATATTCCCCAGTTTTTTGCTTCCCTTGTAATCTTAATTCCATTGGTTTTCTTTGTGCAAAAAAAATTAATATAAACAAATTTATCCATTTTGTATCACATAATGTTATCTATCTTTGTTAGTCATAAATCCTTTCTTTATCTTTTGATTTGATAAACTGCTCCATGCTCTCATAATTTGTTTATGTTATCATACTTAATATTTAAATAATATAACCTCTTTGACTTTATCTTGTTATCTAATGTGAGATGTTGCACTATAACTTACTTTTGCCATATTTTTCAATATTCCAAGCAATTTGAGAAATATTAAATTCTTGTCCCAGAAGATGAGATTTGGGGGATTTGTCAATTAGTAGATTACTACTGTCATTTTCTGCTGTGTATTGAGTATCTAATCTATTCCATTGATTCACCATTCTATTTCTTAGCCAGTACCAGATTGTTTTCATGATTATCATTTTATAGTACAGTGTGAGATCTGATATGGCTAGGTCTCCTTAAATTCTTACACTAATATTCATAAAATGAATTTTGTAATACACACTATAAAATATTTTTAAAATTTTCTAATATTCTGTTTCATATCTAAATACCATGTCATATGAAAATGGAAACACTCAAGTTATTAACTTTATATTTTTATCACCTGCATAGCATTAAATTTCAAATTATGATTTGCAGCATGTCTTCAAATTATGCAATCTTGTAAGACATTACATGTATTCAATGCATTTTAAAATGGATATGGGAAAGTATCATTGAAATGCATATTAACAAAATATAGAAATATAAATCCAATATCTTTTAAATTAAACTACTACTTACTCAGTGACACAGGGATCCCCTTCCTAGCATTATATCCTAAGAGCAGTATTGAGAGGGTAAAAAGCTTTTTATATATGGAAATATTCATGGGAGCTTTGTAATGGCAAAATAACTAGAAATAACAAAAATGCACAGAATGGGAGAAATGACTGAATAGGTGGTGATATTTGAATGTAATGGATTGTATTGTGTTATTAGCAGTGACAAATATTGGAACTATAAAAAAGGAAATATATGAAAAGAAGAGAATCAGAATAATACATATTGTGATTATATTAAATATGTAACAGCCACAGAATTAAATGAAAAGAGTATCCAAGTAAGACAAGTCCAAAGGGAGCTCAAAAGCAAAGTAGAGGATGTTTATTTTAGTTGGAAATATTGGAAATATTGGAAATAATTTGGAGTTTGTAGTTTTTTACATAATTTTTATGCCCTTTAATTATTTTTTGGTAATTTTTTGTTGGTGGTGGTTTTTAAATATATAATAAATAAATAAATTTAAAACCTACTAATGCCTTGTCTTAATACACATCAGATTTCCATCCTCTCATATGTCAAATATTGTGCTTAAAATTCATCAGTCAAAATGAGGAGGCATGGAAGAAAGAAAATTATTTTGCTTACTAATTTTTGAAAGTCAATACATAATATTTACTCTTTGCAAGAATAAAGGCTAAAGGGACAATAGGTAAGTAGAGAAATAAATTCCTAGGTATAAATCTGGACTGAGACACTTCCTTGATATGTCACTCTGGGCAAGTCTCTTAATCACGATTGCCTAGCCCTAATCACTCTTCTACCTTGGAACCAATACATAACACTGATTCTAAAATGGAGGAAAAGATTTTTAGAAAGAGGATAAAGGCAAAAATAAATCTATAGTTTAGAAACCACATTAGGTATAAGATTAGATATATAAGTATAAAGAGATTCTGGGAAAATATGCAAATATCATTATCAACATGAGGGATAGCTATATTGAAGTTTGCTTTAGTGAAAGATATATTCCAATGAATTTATGTATCAAATTGTTGCAGCATAACAGTGCCTACTGAGGTTGAGTTATAAAAAGCAGGGAGGGAGATAGGTAGTGGGACAATGGATAGGGTTCCTGACATCAGGAAGATCTTGAGTACCAATGTACCTCTAGAAACTTATTAACTATTCAGTCCTGGACAATTCAGTCAATATATTTCTTTATTAAGTATCTAATATGTTCCAAATAATGTATCAAACCCTATGGATACAAACAAAAATAAAAGACAATCCTGTCCTTGAAAAGTTCACAATTAAAGAAGAAATATTTAAAAATTTATTTACAAGTAAGTTGTGTGCAGATTAACTGGATATACATATAAGAGGCAAGATACAAAAATGAAGAGATATTAAGATTTGTTTCCTATAAAGGAAAAGAATTTACCTGAGGTTTGAAGGAATTCAGGGGAAGTCAGGAGGTAGAACATAGTTACTTACATTTTGTCTAACTCAGTTGCCTCAAATACATTACATGAAATACTCTGTGCTTTGTCCACCTTAAAGTATCTTGTAATATATGTTTATATAATCAGTATCAGCATTGCTACCATCATCATTATAATTGTATATACCATTACTGTCATCCTTAATATTATTGCAATTATTATTATTCAAAAGTCTTTGGTATTGTTTATACCAAAGGTTAAAAGTTAAGTTACTGTATGAATAAGTGAATTTTTAAAAAATCAGATAAATTTAGGCAATTAGAGAAAGAAAAGATTTAAGAAAACAAACAAAAAAAATTGAACACATAATTTCCAGAGTAGTAAAGACACTGGGTTTAACCAAAGTTTGCTTCTGAGATTTGTATTATTTTTTCTAATAATACTAATAAACATGAGAACCGTGTGAAATTACTAAGTATGAAAAGGACATTCATTGATGATAAATTGCAAAAAAATCATCTCAAAGCTATATGATTGAATAAGCAGAGACAGTATAACAGAGAATGTTCAATTAGGTATGAGTATAGTAAGATGATGCTTTCAGTGAAAAATAATTCAATTTATACATGGAGAGTAAGGAACCCTAAAGTATGATTTTTGAAAACAACACTTGGGAGTCCTCCAGGTTCTTTAATCAATATCTTGCCCCAATAAGCTGCTTTAAATGGTCAATTATTCTAAGTATTGAACTATTAAATATAAAATATTGATAATTAAATCTATTCTTATCACTACACAAAACATTGATTGATGAGCATTTCTGGCTATTTAGGTTTTAGACATTTACAAAATTCCTAGAGAAGACCTAAATAAGATGACATAAATATTGAAGAAATACAAATACTGTTATATGATCAGACACCAAAATTATGATTATTTAGTCTGGACAATTAAAACTTCAAGGCATACATGTGGAAAACAGAGACTAACTCCCATTTTGTACAAGCAGCTAATCTCTAGTTACTTTCCTCTGTTGATTATTTCTAATTTGTCCTTTTCTTGGCAGCTGGTTGGTGCAGTGGACAACTACTGCCTTTGAGTAAAGATTATCTGAGTTTATAACTAACATCAGATACTTATTAGCTGTTACCTCAGTTTCTTCATCTGTAAAATGGGGACATTAGTAACATCTAACTTCCACATGGCTGTGAATGTCAAATGAGATATTCATAGAGTACAATGCCCAGCACATTGCTATAGTAATCTCAGTTCTTTTTCTTTATTCTCCTTCTCCTCCTGCTCTTCATCCTTTTCCTCATTTTCCTCACTTTCTTTTTCATTGTCATCCTCATCCTCTTCATCCTCCTAGTCCTCATCTTCCTCTGCCTTCTTGTCTTCCATATTCATCTCCATTCTCCTCCCCCCTCCTCTGTCTTGCTCTTGTTCTCATTGTTCCATGGTGACAGCTATTCAAGAAATTTAAAAGGCCTTTTAAATTGGTAGATTTAATAAAGAGGAAAGATATTATTTGTAGATGAATCTATTTCTTGGCTTTATCTTTTGGGTGAATCATAATTATATGGGATGGGATAAATTCTTTCTATTTCTTGGTTTTCAATTGAATACCAAATTATAGTTTGTATTACTGAAACATCACATACAATAGTTAGCATCCTTCAGGACTCAGAAAATCACAATATGGCAGAAGAATTTGGAGAAAATTCCAATTAGATCCTTAATAACAAAAGAATATAAAGTAGAAAATACTGCATTGAACTACCTGCATGCCAAAAAAGTCAAATATGTGTATATGAATCTTGGCCACTTTATGAGAATTTTTCTCTAACTTACAGATTTTATAAAAGGATTATAGGAATTTCTTTCTAGAACTTTTTTGCTACAAGATTCACTCTAAATTATTAAATTTTAATACTACTTCCCCTATCGATAACAAATGAAAGTTGTAACAGACTCAAAATGATTTTTCTTTCAGTATGTATATAACAATGACAAGGAACATCTGAAAAGTCACTCATTAATAGTATAGTAGACTATAGTAATTGAGCCTCCATTTTCCAATGGACTAGTTTGAACAAGAATTTATTTTGGGGTTACAATAATCCATATGGTTGGGAGTTTTTATATCTTCTAACTCACCTGGAAGATTTATCAAGGACTTTGGGAATAAACAAGTTCCAAGAGCAGATTTATTCTGTATCTATTATTCCATGTTCAGAGGATTTATGTATCAGTAACCTGAGTGTAATTAAGCTCCAGAAGAAGGTTTGGATTGCTTTAAGTAAAAGGCCCATATGTTAAATATAGGAGAAAGGCAGCTGAATGAGGAAAATACTGGTAGCATCTCAGGACTTAATATACATTCATTCATGAGGTATTATATGGAGATGAGTCAAACATGGTATGTGAATGACAGGAGAAATGACCAGTTTCTGATCTGTAAAATATTTAAATAAGTGAGGAATGCTAGTCTAGGAATCTAGAAGATCTAGGTCTCTCGTATTCCCTAACTATGTCACCATAGGCAATTCACTTTGTCATCATTGTGGCTGTAAAACAAACATAACAATAACTGTAGTAATTGTTTTCAGGCTACTTATGAATCTTAAATGAGATGACAGAAAGTATATAAAACTTTTGGGAAATTATAACTTCTTCTATGAAAGACAATGGGTTGATTTTATTTCAATTACCCTTTAAAACTTTTTTACATAGGTACTCTACCATATTGTTGTGTGGCTGAGAATTATTGAATGATAGATACCAAAAAAATACATTTATTTATCACTCAGAAGGCAATAAAGTGACACATTTGTGTGTGAATAGGCTAAGATACTAAAATTAAGCAAAAATAAATCATAATTAAACAAATGAATGAATAGAAAATAAATTTAAATAAGTGAATAAATAAATGAGTTATTAATTAGATAAAAATGAATAATTGGATAATTATATTAATGCATAAATAAATACAACAATATAAGAACTCATCAAAAGGAAAACAAATAGGAGTTTAGTTATTAAAAAATGTAAAAATTATCTAAAGTAAAAGGAGACATAATTTAAAAATCACTGGGATTCTAGAAATCATGGCCAAACAACAGCAACAACAACAACAGAAACACCCTTAAGTATTATATTTCATGAAATTATATTGATAGATTCATTAGAAATAGAGAAAAAAAGTAAAAATTAATAAAGTTTATAAATTTAAAATAAATCTCAAACTAAAAATACCCAGTAATAATATAGCCAAAATCCAAAGTTTCAAAGATTTTAAATACATACATATAAACATATATATACATATATAGTGAGAGATGCATACATCTATGCACACATATGTATAAGTGTATGTAAATGATTTTCAACTTTATAAAAAATCACCAAAAATAATTCAGCATTTCATATGCATTATAGGACTGAAAACAGAGTATTGTACCTGACTCTGAGAATTTCTATAAACAGAAGGGGGAAAAAAAGCTACCAAGGAATTATAAGCAAAAATTATAAAGAGAAAATGTTGTTGCATGATATTTCAAAATGCAAAAATGTGAATGCTTATAATTTTAGAATAATTCATATTTTAAAGCTGAGTATAATCATGAAGGAGGAAAATATTTAATAAAATAACTTTCTTTCAGAAATTTCTAATTAAGAAAATTTGAGCAAGTGAAAATCTTTAAGCATACTCTCTAGGGACAAAGAAAGATAAAGAAAAATGTAATGAAGATATTGGTAGGAGTAAAATGTCTATGACATCCTTATAGGAGAAGAAAAGAAGGAAAAAACCTTAACATCTTCTAGGATCACAGAATTAATTGAATTTTAAAAATAAAAATAGGATATAGAAAATGTTGTATTTTTATTGTATTTAAGATATAGAATCAAAGGGAGGGAAAATTATGCACTACTAAGGAAATTAGGAAAGATGGGTATCATATTCTATATCTATTAATGGAATGCATTAAAAGTATATAAAAGCTTGAGGCAATTTGTGAGGAACAGGCATTGTATAAATTTCACTTTTATATAAAGTAGCCAAAGGAAAATTAAAAGCACAGGCAAAAAAATGTTTGATGTGGTAATACATTAAATTCCATGGTTAAATTATTGGGAAAAGGGACAGAAAAGGAGGAGTTATTGAGTAGAATCAAACAGGAAATAATCATTAACACAATTAACTTAAAATGTAGATCATACAGGAGGGCATTAAAAGGAGGAAAAGAAAACAGAAGAAATATTGATAAGTATCTGGGTTAAAAATGAGAAAAAGGAAAGTAATGTAGAATAAAATCACTTCAATTTTAGACATTTACTATTGGTCACATTCCTTTTCTTTTATCAATTTATAAAGAGGTAGTTAGAGGTAAAGAGTGGGGAATAAAGAATTGAGTGGATAAGGTGGAGTGAAAACCAAATTTAACAATGAAAAATATGAATACAAATGACATGAAATGCCTTTAAATTAAAGAGGATAGTAGAACTGATTAAAAAGTAGAATTCAACAATATCTTGTCCACAGGATACACCCTTGGAATATAAAGTATAAAAATATAAAAAGAGAAATTATATTTATCATGAATTTTATGAATTAACAAAAGAAAGATGTCAATCATGAAATCAATCAAAGAATAAGTAAAGATTATATGTGGTTAAATCGCATTAAGTAAGACAGTATGTTATGATTAAAGAAACCAGAGAAAATGAAGTAACATGACAAAGAAGGCATCACATCTAAGTACTTAAATTAAAAAAAAAAACTAATCTAATTACAGAGTAATTTAGTCAGAAAAATTATGCTAGTTGGAGGCCACAATGCATGTCTAAAACTCCAACAGGTCCAACAGGATTCTGTAAACACAATTCAGGTTTTCTTAGCAAAGATATTTGAATGGTTAGTCATTTCCTTGTTCATTCATTTTTCAGATATAACTGAGGCAGAGTTAAGTGACTTGCCAGGATTATGCACCTAGTAAATGTCTGAGACTGTAAAAATAAATTTGGCAAGTTAAAAAAAATAATATATTTAGATGGAAAACTGTTCCAATATAGGTTCAAAACTTTTCAAAACTGTTTAATTCACTAATCAGCTTCAAACTGTTCAGATACTTTTGATAGAGATAATTAAAAGTATCCTAAATGATGAAGTGAAGCTCAAATGTGAACTTCTCTTTAGGGTCAGGTACAAGGATGCTAAAGAGACTCTTATTATAAACATAAAATATTTATTGAAATATATAAGGATAAATAAAGGGTTTCTAATTCTAATGGATTCTAAATCCACCCAAATAAACTCCCAAGTTCCGCAAGGAACCGCTTCTCCTGTGTTTCTCAGACTACACTAATCCTTCCTGATCAAACTAACTCAAATTTATACTATCTAAATAAAAACTACTGCTAATATACTTATAAATCTTAACTTCACCTTCAAATTATAAAACAGCAAAGGCTAGCTGGTTGAGTCTCAACAAGAATCTAGTTAGGACTCTGAGTTTTAACAGACTCCCGGTGCAAACCAATGACCAGGTTCTTCTTTGGTCTTCTCAGAGTTAAACAATCTATAAAACCACAATAGATATTCAATAGTGTTTATCAAATTGGGAAAGGAAAACACTGAGCTCCTTCAGATCTTTCCCTCAGACAGAGAGAAGCAAAGATGTTTCCTCCTCCAGCCCTGAGAGAGAGTCTCTGAGAGTGTGTCTCTGCCAACTGCCCCCAACTGCCAGAGAGAATAATTGACATAGAAAAACAATTATAACTATCATCAGTTTAAATTAACATGCTCTCTCAGCTCTGCTTCAAACTCTCCTTCAAACTTTCCTCAAACTTCTTTTCTCAAGCCAGCCACTTTATTTCTTATCCCTAAACTAATAAAACAATACTTTTTTTCTAATATTATCCTAGTACTTTTCTGAGGTCCAGATTTGAGTGAGTAAATATGGGTTTTTCTGACTCAAGAACTGGTTCATGGAAAGGCAAATTAAAAATTAATTAGAAACTAAATAATCTAATTCTTCAAAATGTATGGGTCAAAGAACAAATCATAGAAACAATCACTGATTCCACTGAAGATGACAATGGGGAAACATTACATCAAAATTCATGGAATACAGCAAATGCAATACTCAGTGGAAAACTTAAATCCATGAAATACTTATATTAAAGAAATAGAGAGAAAGCAGATCAATGAATTTGGCATACAGCTTAAAAAAACTAGAAAAAGAACAAATTAAAAATCTCAAAGACTTTTAATTAGAAATCCTAAAAATCAAGGTAGAAAATAAAATAAATGTAAACTATTGAACTAATAAATAAGAATAGGAGTTGTTTCTATCAAAAGAATAAACTATAAAGAGCACTGATTAATTTGATTTAAAAAGAAATGTTACATATACAAAACTTGTGATGACCCTGTTTTTTTTCTTAATGTTAATTATCAGAGAATATCTCTTTGATTGTGCCTATGAACCAAATGTATTTTCTTTATATATGCATGAAAAATATTGCTGGAGGAGAAATCTTAAGACTTCGTTTTTTCTCCAAAAGTTGAAATGATCTTTTGTAATCATTTACCAATAAACATGGCAGAATCTTACATTCTTTGCAACTTTCATTCAATTGTCTGCTATAAAGATGTCTGCAGCATAAAACTGATTGTGACACCCTTCCTATTGATTTATTTTCACTATGGATGCCTTGATATGTAATAAAGATGAAAAAATATAGATTTAGGACTATGACTGGGTACTAATTCAAGTCCTATTAAGCACTATTCCTGGGATAATCAATTTTCTATGATTTTCTTATTGCTATCTTTTCAAGTATGAGATAACAAGTAAAATCATGCTCATGGTTTTTCACATGTTTACTGTCTCAGATATATGTATGCCATTCCTGGGCAGCTAGGTGACACAGTAGGTAGAGTTACAGGCTTAGAGCCAGGAAGACTCATTTTCATCAGTTCAAATATGGCTTACTTATTTTATAATCCTGGCTAGTCCATAACCCCTTTGGACTCAGTTACTTCATCTATAATATGAACTGGAGAAGGAAATGGCAAACCACTCTAATATTTTTGCCAAGAAAACCCCAAATGTGATCATGAAGAGTTAGAAATGATTGAAATGCCTGAAAAGCAACCTTCATTCTGGGGAGCAGTAAGAGTAAGGAAGAAAGGAATATAATTATCAAATTGAAAAAAATATGTTAATAGCTGATGAGGTCTCCCACTATGATAGTTTTTCTATCTATTTCCTCCTTCAACTCCACTAGTTTCTCCTTTAGAAATGTGGATGCTATACCATTTGGTGCATACATGTTGATTACTGATGTTTCCTCACTGTCTATATTCCCTTTTATCAGGATGTATTTACCTTCCTTATCCCTTTTAATTAGATCTATTTTTACTTTGGCTTTGTCAGATATCATTATTGCAACTCCTGCCTTCTTTCTATCAGTTGAGGCCCAATAGTTTTTGCTCCAACCTTGAATTCTAACCTTGTGAGTGTCTACCCTCCTCAGGTGTGTTACTTGTAGACAACATATAGTAGGATTTTGGATTCTAATCCACTCTCCTGTTTGTTTTCATTTTATGGTTGAGTTCTTCCCATTCAGAGTTATGATTGTCACTTCTGTATTCCCCAGCAATTTGATATCCTTTCCTAATTCTGTCCTTTGTTCTTTTGCTATATACTTTTAAACCAGCATTTACTTTTAATCAATCCCCCTAATCCCCTCCCTTAATATGCTTCCCTTTCTGGCCCCTCCATTTTTGTTCCCTTCTATTTCTTTTAGGGTCTGGTATGTTCCCTCCCCCCTGTCTTTCCCTCCCTTTTTGTACGCATTCCCCCTACCCCCTTAGTTTCCCCTTCTCCCTTACCATGTAGGATAAGATTGAATTCAAGGCCCCAGTGGATCTTCCCTCTCAGAATTGATTTCACTGAGAGTAAGGTTTAAGTATTACCTATTAACACTCTCTTCCTCTCCTTCTTATAATAGTATTCTTCCCCTTACTTTCCCAAGTGTATCTTTGTGTGATAGATTATCCTATTTATTTTATTTCTTCAAGTATCTCCTGGAGCCATCTTTGATTCTCCCCCTCCCTTTTTCTTTTTATTTTGCATATCATCTTATAGTACTTATTACCCCAATCTCTTCCTATGAATGGTTCTTCTAATTACTAACATAGTGAATATAATTTTTGAGAGTTACAAATAATATTTTCACTATATATTAATATATATATACATATATGTATATAATTTGATCTAATTGTAGCCCTTAAAGAATAAAGTGTGAATAAAAAAAAAACATTTTTCCCCTTTTCCCTCTCTTTCTTATTTACCTTTTCATGTTTCTCTTGATTTTTGTGCTTGGATATCAAACTTGCTACTTAGTTCTGGTCTTTTCTTTACAAAATCTTGGAAATCTTCTCTTTTGTTCAATGCCCATACTTTCCCCAATTTTGATGGATAGGTGATCCTTTGTTGAAGAACCAATTCTCTTGCCTTTCTGAATATCATGTTCCAAGCCTTGCGGTCTTTTAGTGTGGAAGCTGCCAGGTGTTGTGTGGTCCTGATTGGTGCTCCTTGGTATCTGAATTGTTTCTATTTGGCTTCTTGTAGAATTTTCTCCTTAGCTTGAAAGCTCTTGAATTTGGCAATTACCTTTCTGGGAGTTGTCTTTTGAGGATTTAGTATACAGGGTATTCTAAGAACTCTTTCAATGTCTATTTTGCCCTGTTGTTCAAGAACATGAGGGCAATTTTTTTGGATAATTTCTTGTAGTATGATGTCAAGATTTCTGTTTATTTCTGGCTTTTCAGGTAGAGCAATGATTCTCAGATTGTCTCATCATGATCTGTTTCCCTGATCTATCATCTTCTCTGTGAGATATTTTATGTTTTCTTCTATTTTGTCAGTCTTTTGACTTTGCTTTATTAATTCTTGCTGTTTTGCAAGATCATTATCTTCCAGTTGCCGAATTCTGGTCTTTAAAGACTGGTTTTCCTTTTTTGACTTGGTCTATCCTGCTTTTTGTGGCTTCCAGCTCTTTCTCCAATTGGGAGTTCTTGTCCTTTAATCTGTTATTTTCTCCTTGAACTATTTCCCACTTTTCTTGCCAGAAGGCTTCCATCTTTTTGATAAGCTCTAATTTCAATTCTTCAAGAGGTTGTGGACAATTTCCATTTTTTGGAGGTTTTTAGAGCATTTATTTGAATTTCCTCCTCTATTTCCTCTGTAGCCTGGGTTTTTCCTTCATAAAAATTTTCCAGGGTCAACCCCCTCTTCTTGTTTTTCTTGGTGGAGGGAGTTTTTTGTTCCTGGGCACAATTTGCCATCACTGTGGAGGTTTTTCCTTCCCTTTTTAGTCAGAAATCTGAGTGAGATGGACAGACTCTCTATGTATGGAGTTAAGGAGCAAGGATTTTGCCTGAGGCAAGCTCTTGAATCTCCACAGCTTCTGCTGTTTGCTGCCCTTCTCTGTGCTATCTTCCCGTGAGCACCCAAGATCTGCTCTCTTCAGCCTGCTGGGGTTTCAGGTGTAGCTTCTCTCAAGGATAGGTCTTTGGTGGTCTTAGTCAGCTGCCAAGTACCTAGAAGTGCCCCTTACTCACTTTAGAGGTGCCCCTCACTCAATTGCTGATTCTGGTATGCTCTGGCTCCGTAAGTTGGGTGGGGTAGGGTAGATCAACTCGTGTCTTGGTGAGAGATTTTTCACCCCCTTATAGTGTGAAAATGCCCAAATCTCAAGTACCTTCAATGCTGAGCCCTACTGTAGAATCCCTTCATTCTTATGAATTTAGTTTTTTTGGTCTTTTGGGGTAGTCTATATTAGTGGGTGCTAAAGAGAGAATTAGTCTTATGTCTAGGCTGTCACCAGGTTTACCTGGAAGTTCTTTCTGTTTTCTTATATTTAATTCATTAGTGTGGGGAATTATTGTGAAGGTATGGAAATTGTAGCCACCAATTGATAGTTTTAGCAATTTGCCTAGGACATTAAAAGGTTTGTTATTTCACAATGATTGTGCCACTGTTTTATTTCTGAGGCAAAAGCTTTGGAATGAAAGAAAACATGTAGCTGTCTCCCTCAGACAAGTATAACAGTTAAAATTAGTTTCTCTGCTAAAAGTATTTTATTTTTAGAGGTTTATTAAAGATTAAGAAATAAAGAAAATATGAAATAAGAAAGCACGTGACTAGGAGGGCTGAAAGGCCTATTCAATTTCACTCACTAAATATTGAGAGATGCGTGTTCTTGGAAGAGGAAGCAGGAAGAGAGAGCTCCAGTAGGCAGAAAGCTCCTTTAAATAATAATTTGTGATCTTGCACTCAGGGAGATTAGAGAGAATTCTGGGAGCTAGCAAGGACTTCTGGGGATTGAAGTCTGGGGTTCAAATCTCCATTTTTACTCAAGACAAGTAAAGCCAGGACAATCTGCTGTATTGAATGTGAGAAATCATTTCTGAGGGAATCTGAGTTCACAGCACACATGAAGGTGGACACAAAACATATGCATAGCAGGGCATTACTATCTGAATTTATGAAGCTTGATTATGGTTGAAGCAGAACTCCTAAACATTAAAGTATACAAATAGCATAAATTATGTCATTGTTATTATAGAGCATGAACTATTTAATATATTTTCAAGTTAGAATTTTGTTTCTGTTCCTAAAAGCAATTGCAATACATTGAATATTTTTGGGAAGGCAAGGAATATGGTCTGGTATTCACTAGAGGAAAATTATTTGGAAAGTTATGTAAAAAATCAGTCAAAGAGGCATTAAGCCTAATTAGGTGACTATTATATCTATTGAATTATTTGCTTATAATACTTTTAATGATGAGTGGCAGCTAGGTTTCAAAGATCAAGCCTTGAAGTTAGGAAGATCTGAGTTTGAATCATGACTCAGACACTTATTATCTGTGTGAGACTGGGCAAATTACGTCTCCTCTTTATGTCAGTCTCTTCATCTGCAAAATATGGGTAATAGCACTTGTACCATAAAGTTATTATGACAAGCAAATGAGAAATTACAACTAAAGTGCTTTCTAAACCTCAAAGGACTATATATTCATAAGTCACTCCTTGATTAAATCTTTGACATAGTACTTGCCTAGGGAGAGTATAATGTTAAAATGAAATAAATTCATAAAATATAATTCCTCTCTCAAGTACTGGCAGTAAAGAATTGGGTACCATTTTATAATAAAATGCAAATGAACCTTGTGCCAATAGATCTTTGGAGATATGATAAAGAATTTAATGATTTTTTTTAGAGATTCATAGGCAAAAGATAAAAAAAAAATTTACATAGCATGATAAAAACCCTAGGCAGATGTATATGATATTCACTATAGTTCATGGACTCTAAACAGGAAGACTGCCATAATTTTATTCATTGCTGCTTGGCTCTCCTTAATTAAAGATTAGGGAATTGATGTAACTTGAGGTATTATTGATAGAGACTACTTCTTGTCATCAGTTACATTTTACATAATTAAATTAAAACTTATAATATAATTATGTCTCAAAACATAATTAAAAACAAAACAAAATTTTAAAAAAGAAGCAAAGCATTGCCACATCTCTTCAGGGGAAGTATGTTTCATTTTCAGACCTTTGGGGTCAATATTAGGTATTACACTAATCTGATTTTTTTGTGTTTTTTCTTTTACATTTTTGTTTGGCATATTGTGTACTATTTCCCTGTTTCTGCTTACCCTACTCTGCCCTTTTTCTAAAAGGAATTTTCATATTTTTTTCTCAATTCCTTTATAATCATCGTTCTTAAAGTACAATTATATTCCATTACAATTTATTGTCAATGTTTATCCACATTGTCCTCAATTTATGATCATCCATGTTTTCCAGCTTTTTGTTACCACAAAGAGTTTTACTATACATATTTTGTTACCCAGAAAATATCCTTTTGCCATTGATCTATGTAGAGGCTATTATACATACTAAATCTTTTATTTCCCTTTACTTTGTTTATTTCCCCATTTGAAATTGAGGTTCTTGTGAGTTTTGATAACCTTGTTTAGACAGACAGAGTCAAGATGGCCTCTTGGATGCAACAAAAGCCCAGACATCTCCGAAAACCCTTCCATATAAATCAAAAACAGAGTGCTTTGAGGGGACTGAAAACCAAATCTAACAACAGGCCAGAGCTGGGGGACCTTCCTGCTGGATTCAACTTAAAAGATGCATAAAGAAAGCCTTAATTCTCAGGTTTTAGGGGAAAGGAAGAAGGAAGGTCCTAGTACTCCTCCCCTAATTACTGTGCTGAGTCTCCTGCAGGTGCTGGAATCTCATAGAGGGCGAGGGGTCTAGTCCAGAGGGAGTGCCTTACTGACATAGCTGTGCCAGGTTCAGGGCACTGACAACAGTTAGCAGGGAGGCAACTGAAGGAGAAGCACAGAGAGGGCAGTTTATTCACAAACAAAACTCTCCATCTTGGTACTGCCCCTCCTTCTCTAGGTTTTGGCCTCAAGGCACATGTAGCTCCAAAGATAAACTCTAATCTGGCTTAATCTTATCAATAGGGCAGATAAAAAGCCTTCAGAACACAAGGAAACTCCATCTCCAACACCTCTTTCCCACTGACTGTGCTGTGAGTTTTGCTTACTAAGTTCTCAGGGAGAAGGCTGCAACCACTATGGAATACCTAGTAACAGGACAGGAAGCACAGCTCCCTTTCTCCTCCACACCTTCACTTACACCTTCAGCTTCTGCTGCCATCTGGGGAAGATCAGGCCTTATGGCTCATTAATACACCATCAGCCTAATCTAAACAATCAGCAGAGCAGAGAAGAAGCCCCTTTAGTACAGAATAGCCCAAACCCACAGATCCAGCAAATAAACAGAGGAACAAGATTACAGCTAATGACAGGGAGGAAAGAAGGAAAAAAATATGAGTGAACAACAGAAAAAGAAAAAATAAATTACAATCAACAGCTTCTATCCAAGTAATAAGCAAAGAGCACACGGAACAGAGGAGGATCAATGAACACCAAGCAAAGACATAAAAAATTTAGTCAATTGGACACAGGCTTTCGAAAAACTCAAAACAATTCCAAAAATACTGAAGACAATTGGGAAAAGAACTTATAAAGCAAAATAATTCATCTAGAAACATAAGCACATGAACTAAAACAAGAAAATAGTGTCTTAAAAGCCAGAACTGACCAGCTTGAAAATGAGGCAAAGAAGGTGAAAGAGGACCTACAAAGAAAATC
Organism: Monodelphis domestica; assembly: GCF_027887165.1. Taxonomy (NCBI): domain Eukaryota; kingdom Metazoa; phylum Chordata; class Mammalia; order Didelphimorphia; family Didelphidae; genus Monodelphis; species Monodelphis domestica. Next base: position 244,351,138 of record NC_077234.1, read on the forward strand.
AGACCAGAAGGAGGACAACCAAAAAGCCAGGATAAAATTCAGCCTTTAAAAATTAAAATCCAAGAACTAGAAACAAATGACTTCACAAGGCAGCAATATTCTATAAAATAAAATCAAAAGAATGAAAAATTGAGGAAAATATGAAACACTTCATTGATAAAACTACATTTCTGGAAAATAGATGCAGAAGACAATTTAAGAATTATTAGACTACCGGTAGATCATGACAAAATAAAAAGCTTGTACATCATTTTCCAGGAAATTATCCAAGAAAACTGCCCCAACATTCTTGAACAACAGGGAAAAGTGGAGATTTAAAGAATCCATAGATCACCGTCTGCAATCAATTCCCAATTGACAATACCCAGGAATGTTATAGCCAAATTAAAGAACTACCAGATCAAGGAAAAGATCCTACAACTAGTGACGAAAGAGCCATTCAGATATCATGGAATCACAGTTAGGATAACACAAGACTTGGCTGTATCCACACTGAATAACTGGAAATCATGGAATATGATATTCTGGAAAGGAAGGGAATTGGATCTACAACCAAGAATCAACAACCCAGAAAAACTGACTTTATCCTTTTAGGGGAAAGTAAGGCATTTAATAAAATAAAAGACTTCCAAGTATTCATAAAGAAAATGCCGAACATAAACAGAAAATCTGTTCCCCAAAGACAGAACTCAAGAAAATCACCAAAGGGCAATTAAGAAAGGGGGAAAAACATTTTTAAAAGGATCCAATAAGTTCAAATGATTTGTATTCCTATAAGGAAAGATGATATTGGTAATGCTTAAAAATTGTTATTATCATCAGGGTAGCTAGAAGAAATTAAATTAAAGGGAACAGTGACAAGCTGTATAGGATGAAATGTCAAATATACATATATATGTATATATGTATATATATATATAGTTATTATGATCTCAGGAAAGGGGGGAAGGAAGGTTATACAGAGGGAGATGGCACATATGAATAAAATTGAATTTATTAACAGGTAAGGGAATGGAATAAGGGGGAAAGGTTAGCATCTCACTCATCCCTCTATATTTAATTATATAATTAAGTTTACTCTGACTACCTATCTAACTAAAGACTATCAAGGCTAAATCCTACAGCAAACCCCAAATCTCACACACAGAGTCAGTGGTTGATCAGATTACAGGAATCCCAGGTATGGTGTTCTCAGATGATCTCAGCAAAGTAGAAGTCTGTTCTCCCGTAACTCCACCAGAAGACTGGAGATTTCCTCTCACCATAGCTTCCTCAAAGGCCACTTGTTTGATTGATATATTTCCATGACATCTCAGCTATACACCTTCCTCCTTCACCTTTCAGTTCCAGAGTGGCATTTGCCAAAACTGTTCCTTGGACCTCTGATTCAACCAGCTCAGGCAAGATTCTATGTCTCAAGACCTGTCAATCATTCTCTCCCTTGCTACTATCTATCTATCTATCTGTCTGTCTGTCTGTCTCTCTGTCTGTCTGTCTATCTATCTATCTATCTAAAGAGATATGGAGGAAAATGGAGGAAAATGCAAAGACAGTAATCATAACTGTGAATGTGAATGGGATAAACTCACCAATAAAAAGTAGCTGATAGCCTAATGGATAAAAAACCAGAATCCTACCAAATGTTGTCTACAAAAACCATACTTGGGGCAGGTAGATATACACAGGGTAAAGTTAATAGGGTGGAGCAGAATTTACTGGGCTGCATCTGAGAAAAAGAAGATAGGAGTAGAAATTTTGATCTCAGACAAAGCTAAAGCAAAAATAGATCTGATTAAAAGAGATAAGGAAGGCAAATAATGAAGAAATATCAATACTCAACATATATGCACCAAATGGTACAGCAGTCAGATTTCTAAAGGAGAAGCTAAAGGAGCTTAAGGAGGAAATAGATAGTAAAACCATACTAGTGGGGGACCTTAACCTTCCTCTTTCAGAACTAGATAAATTGAACCACATCTCCCATTAGAGGACATCTGCCCCACCACATCAAAGCATCTGTTAGACTATACTACAACTTCACTCTCTTGCAAGTAGATTTATGTAGCTTTGCCAGAATTCAGTGTTTTTCCTTGAAGTTATTACTAAGTAAGTTAGGTATTAGAGATTAACTTTTCTTCCTTTTAGTTCATTTACTTATGGTCTTATATTTTGTCTTGAGTCAGAATGTGGAGTCAACTGAAATGTCTTCACTTCTTTGCATAATTATAATTTTTCAGTGGTTTGAACATTCTCATTGATAAGCAGGAGAAAGTCTAGTCCTCTGTTGCATTGGTCACATGACCTGGACTTATGAGGCCTGTACTCCCTTGATGCATTTGGATTAATGACAATATGTTTGGATATTAAGAAAATTTGTGTTTATTTTCAAATATAAAACAAGTGGTGCCTAAATATACATACAGGGATATGTATGTATCAAATTTCTTAAGTTCAGAATGTTATCAATATCTTTTGTTTTATTTACGTATTTATGTTATTTGTGTTTTATATAATTTTATAAAATAATAAAAATTAGAATTAAATATTCTCTAAAAGCATAATACACATGTAGCCTATTATTATAACAACAAATTATATTTATAAAGATAGCATTTCTTTTTATAAATGTGATTCTTTAATTCTAAACAGCTAGATAGGTACTAACTTCTATGAGAATGTGGCAGAGAGCAGTTATAGTTTAAAATATGCTAATTTTATATTTGGAATAATTTTAAAGTATTTTCAGGTTTCTTATTTATTTTCTATCCCAAAATCTGTTTGAAAACTGAAACTGTCAGCTTAGCCTGCTGTATGTGTAGCAGTAGAATGATTTGAGGAGAAAGTAATGCTCTTTATCTGCAAATCAAAAATGGTCCATTTGCAGTGATTCAGTAAATTGACAATGAAGGACAGATTTTTAAATTTAAGGGAATTAGCTCATTCAGAAACATCTCTAAGTTCAACTTTATTGAAATACAGGACACTTATTTCCTTTTTCCAATTTAAAGTTATTATGAATTTCCTTGTATGACAATATTTTGAGTTTTTTCTTTTTATTTCCAACCTATTGTAGGGATAAAAGAATGAATTTGTGAAAATTATGTTGATATGAATGATGAATTTTTTATATTAGCAAGTGATTAGGATATTTGTAGAAATAAGGAAATTTTTAAATGTGTCTCTAAGGTCTTTGAAAATACTGATGGATTGTACACATTGACTTATGAATGCATAAACATTTCTCTGAGAGTTGACTAATTCAGAATGGACTGTACAATGTTAACAATTTAAATGGAAAACATAGTTTTGAAATGATATTGTATGAACCAGGAAAATAAGAAAATTTTAAGGAAATCATATTATTAAAAGTGAATAAAAATTTTAAATCCCATGAAACTCATCAAATTGTGCAGAAATATAAAACTTATAGACAGAAGTAGGATTATATTAAAATACTTTTAAAGATATGGTCTTTGTAATCATTGCTCTTTTTTCTTCTAATGTGGTACAGAGGAGAGATTGGACTAGTTATTTCATTAATATAATGAATTTGTGATCAACTCTAATAATACAAACCACTTACTACATGAATTAGTATTATTGAGTAATCTGCGGGCATATAGAGCTTATAATACCTGCTAAGTATTCTCCAACCTATCAGAGTTACAACCTAAATTCCAGTTTTCTGATGTCTGTAGGCAGAATCTAAAGGAAATAACCAGACCAAAGGCACCTTTTCCCTGAAGTCAGAAGCATCCCAGGAAGAGATGAACACTAATCACCTCTTCAATTGCAACAGCAGGAATTCAATCTCTTGAAGAAAAACAGAATATCTACTAAAAAAATTTTTTTTGAAGCTTTAGGAATCAGAATTAAAAAAGGGACAGATGGCTCACTGCTATCTGCAGGGGACCAAACTAAATTGAGGGAAGGATCTCTATAGGTACCATTGAGATGAATATGTTTCAGCCAATCAGAAAGAAAACAGAAGAAAAGCTCCAAACCAATAGCCAGCAAAACTGGCATTAGTTTTCCTCCCAACCTGACAATTGAATGAGAGTTTTCTCCCTTTTTATACCCTAAAACAGGGGTCCCCAAACTTTTTACACAGGGGTCAGTTCATTGTCCCTCAGACCATTGGAGGGCCAGACTATTAAAAAAAAAAACAAAAAAAACTATGAGCAAAACTGTGTACCGCTGTCTGGGATAGCGGAGGTTGCAGCACTGGCAGAGATGGGCCTGTCCCACCTTGCACAGGCCCATCACTGCCACCACTATACCGGGCAGCAGTATACACAGGGTAGAATCCCCTCCCCCAGATCTCCACTCACCATGCTGACGTCTTCCATTGTGCAGCCACATAATCCTTTGTGTAGCGCCTCGTTCTCCTTCAGTTACTCTCAGAACAAGATGCCACGCAAAGGATTATGATTATGTCACCAGAAGTAGTGCTGTACATGAGTGATGTCGTGCTTTGTGGCACCACATACAGTGCTCCTTTTATGACCAGCAATGAAAGAGGTGCTCTTTCTGAAAGTGTGGTGGGGGCTGGATAAATGGCCTCAGGGGGCTCCATGTGGCCCACAGGCGGTAGTTTGGGGAACCTTGCCCTTAAATTTCATCATTCAAAATTCCATCCTAGTAGTCAGCCTCCAATCCTAGATCTGAATGGGCAGGTGATACAATTAGAGACAATGGGGAGGAGATGTATTTTCTAGGAATGGTTGGGTGCTGCCTTCTTTTTTAAAAAAAATATTTAATTAGATGATTTAGAATATTTTCCCATGGTTACAAGATTCCTGTTTTTTCCCTCCCCAAACCCCACCTCCCTCCCATAGCTGACACGCAATTCCACTGGGATTAACATGTGTCATTGATCAAGACCTATTTCCATATTATTAATATTTGCACTAGGGTGATCTTTTAGAGTCTACATCCCCAGTCATGTCCCCATCAACTCATATGATCAAGCAGTTATTTTTCTTCTGTGTTTCTTTTCCCACAGTTCTTCCTCTGGATGTGGATAGCATTCTTTCTCCCTCCGAATAGTTCTGGATCATTGCATTGCTACTAGTAAGGAAGTCCATTACATTCGATTGTACCACAGTGTACAATGTTCTCCTGGTTCTGCTCCTCTCGCTCTGCATCAATTCCTGGAGGTTGTTCCAGTTCTCATGGAATCCCTCCAGTTCATCATTCCTTTGAGCACAATAGTTGTAGCAGTCCACACCTATCTAGGGACAAGGCAAACAGAATGTAAAGATTGTCTTAGAAGAGAGCATGCTCAGTCTTGCGCATGGCTGGGAAAGCCTCTGACCCTTGACCCCAGCTTCCCCCAGGTTAGGCGGGAAAACAGGTTTCTTTGTGTTCACCTGGCTAAGAGAAACCACACCTATACCTTGTCATTAACCAATGATAATCATCCCTATGTATTGTGTATATTTGCATATCAAAGAGATTAAATACAGAGCCACAGCAAATTCCTCCCTCTCTTGGATCTTAGCTCTCACTGATGTCTGTCCTTGCTGGAGCTTGGCCTCTGGCCAAGCTCCATCTTTAATTCCTTTCCTTATCTACCTCTCCCACCTGGGACCAGGCTTTTGGCCAGGCACTCTCTTTTCTCTATCATGTCTCCAACCTGTGTGGTATTAATTGTGGATCTCAGGATGGATCATGCCTCTGCGACACCCTAAGATTGGGGTTCTGCTGTGGTCCCATTATAATCAATAAGGCCTGGTTTCTGACTCATTTCTGCCATCTCATATCTATAACTTGGCTCCACCATGCCCCTCGGGGTATCCAAAACTTCTATCCTTTTTCTATCTTTCTACCTTGTGGCTTCTCACTGGCCGAGAAAGCCACAATAGTATTCCATCAACAACATATAACACAATTTTTTCAGCTATTCCCCAATTGAAGGGCAGCCCCTCATTTTCCAAGTTTTTGCCACCACAAACAGTGTAGGTATTAATATTTTTGTACATGTCTTTTTTTCCTTATTTTGGGGTACAAACCCAGCAGTGCTATGGCTGGATCAAAGGGCAGACAGTCTTTTAGTGCCCTTTAGGCATAGTTCCAAATTGCCTTCCAGAATGGTTAGATCAATTCAGAACTCCCCCAACAATGCATTAATGTCCCAACTTTGCCACATCCCCTCAAACATTTATTACTTTCCTTTGCTGTCATGTTAGCCAATCTGCTAGATGTGAGGTGATACCTCAGAGTTGTTTTGATTTGCATTTCTCTGATTATAAGAGATTTAGAATATTTTATCATATGCTATTAATAGTTTTGATTTCTTTATCTGAAAATTGCCTATTCATGTCCCTTGCCCATTTATCAATTGGGGAATGGCTTAATTTTTTGTACAATTGATTTAGTTCCTTATAAATATGAGTGAGTAGACCTTTTTCAGAAGTTTTTGTTATAGAGATTGTTTCCCAATTTGTTGCTTTACTTCTAATTTTGATTGCATTGGGTTTGTTTGTACAAAATCTTTTTAATTTAATGTAATCAAAATTATTTATTTTTCATTATGTAATTTTTTCTAACTTGTTTGGTCTTAAAATCTTTCCTTTCCCAAAGATCTAACAAGTATACAATTCTATGATCACCTAATTTACTTATAGTTTCCTTCTTTATGTTCATGTCATTCACTCATTGAGTTTATCTTGGTAGGGTATGAGATGTTGATCTAAACCTAATCTCTCCCATACTGTTTTCCAATTTTCCCAGTAGTTTTTGTTACCTAGTGGGTTTTTGTCTGAAATATAAAAAAAAGTTTTGATTAGTTTGATAGATATGGCAGTGATAAGTAAATTAATTTAGGTATGATTGACATTTTTATTATTAGCTCATCCTTTCCATAAGCAATTAATATTTTTCTAATTGATTAGATCTTGTTTTAATTATATGAGAAGTATTATGTAGTTGTGTTCATATAATTACTGTTTCTGTCTTGGAAGATACATTCTCAAATATTTTATATTGTCTAGAGTGATTCTAAATGGAGCTGCACTTTCTAACTCTTTCTGCTCAATTTTGTTGGAAATACATAGAAAAACTGATAATTTATTTCGAGTTTATTTTGTATTCTGAAACTTTGCTAAAGTTATCAATTATTTGCATTATCTTTTTAGTTGATTTTCTAGGATTTTCTAAGTACACCATCATATCATTTGCAAAGATTAATAATTTAGTTTCTTCATTACCTACTTTAATCCCTTAAATTTCTTTTTCTTCTCTATTTGCTACCACTAGCATTTGCCACACAATATTAAATACTATTTGTAATAATGGGCATCACTGCTTTACTTGTGATCTCAATGGGAAACCTTCTTACTTATCCTTTCTAACATATAGCAGATGATACTTGCTGATGGTTGCAAATAAATAGTATTTATTATTTTGAGGAAAGACCCTTTTATTCCTATACTTTAAAGTGTTTGCAAGGGATTTTTATGCATCTATTAAAATAATCATGTGATTTCTATTGGTTGGTTATTGATATGGTCAATTATGGGGATAGTTTTCCTAACATTAAAACAGTCTTGCATTCCTTGTTTAAATTCTACCTGGTCATAGTAATTAATTCATTTTAAAACTTGCTTTGGTCTCTTTTCTAGTATTTTATTTAGGATTTTTGCATCTATGTTTATTAAGTAGATTGGTCTGTAGTATTCTTTCTCTATTTTTGGTCTACCTATCTTGGAAATCAGTATCATATTGCATCATAAAAATAATTTGGAAAGACTCCTTCTATGCTTATTTTGTCAAATAGTTTGTGTATGTTTGATAGAATTCACTTGTGAATCCATGTGGCTTTGGGAATTTTTTCTTAGGGAATTCCTTGATAGTTTGTTAAATTCCTTTTGCTGAGATGGGATTATTTAAGCATTATATTTCCTCTTTAGTCAATCTAGGCAATTTATATGTGTTTTGTAAATATTCATCCATTTCACCTGTCTTGTCCTCTTTATTGACATTTTCTTGGGCAAAATGGCTCCTAATTATGGCCTTCATTTCCTCTTCATTATAGGTAAGATGATCCTTTCCATTTTTTATACTGTTAATTTAATTTTCTTATTTCTTTTTTAAATTAAGGAAGTCAATACTTTATTTATTTTGCTTCTTTTTTTCAAAGAACTAGCTCCTAGTCTCGTTTATTAGTTCAATAGTTCTTTTATTTTCAATTTTATTGATTTCGCTTTTTTTAGAATTTCCAATTTAGTTTTTTTCTGGTGACTTTTAATTTGTTATTTTTAAATTTTTTTAGATGCATGCCTAATTTATTGATCTCCCTCTCTATTTTGTTGATATAGGCATTCAGGGTTATACATTTCCCCCTGAATACCACTTTGGTTATATGCCATAGATTTTGATGTGTTGTCTCCTTGTCATTCTCTTCAATGAAATCTGTAATTGTTTCTATGATTTGTTTTTTGATCCACCAGTTTTGAAAAAATATGTTATTTAGTTCCCAATTAATTTTTAATTTGTCTCTCCATGAAACCTTATTTTTTATCACATTTTGATCTGAAAAAGTTGCATTTATTATTTCTGATTTTCTGCATTTGTTTGCAAAGTTTTATGTTTTAGTGCATGGTCAGTCTTTGTATCTGCACCATAGGCTTCTGAAAAAATGGTATATTACTTTTTTATCCCTATTCATTTTTCTCCATATATTGATGAACTATTTTTAAAAATATTTCATTCACTTCCCTTACTTCTGTTCTATTTATTTTTTGTTTTGACTTATATATATATATATATATATATATATATATATATATATATATATATATATCTGATAGGGGAAGGAGGTCCCCCACTAGTATAGTTTTCCTATCTATTGCTTCCTTAAACTCTTTTCATTTCTCCTTTAATAGGATGCTATACCATTTGTTGCATATATGTTGAGTACTGATACTTCTTCATTAAGATGTAATTACCTTCCTTATCTTGTTTAATCAAACTCTTTTTACTTTATCTTTGTCTGAGATCATGATTGCCTTCTTTGTCTCAGTTGAAGTCCAACAGATTCTGCTCCAACTTTACCTTTACACTGTGTGTCTATCTCCCTCAAATATGTTTTTTTATACATAACATATTGTAAGATTCTGTTTTCTAATCCATCCTGCTATCCACTTCAGTTTTATGGATGAGTTCATTCCATTTATCTTCACAGTTATGATTACCATCTGTCCATTCCCTTCCATTTTGCCTTTTTCCTTTAATCTTGGCCATTCTCTTTCATTCTTTCCCTCCCCTCCAGTGTTTTGCTTTTAGGCAGTCCCCCCATTTCCTTTTCCTTATATTATTTCCCTTCCCAACACCTCCTTTCTTATTCCCCTCTTGCTATACGGTCTTTAGATTGCCCCTCCAGCCCCTCTCTCCATTTTATTAGTCCTCTCTTCTCCACCCCATTTCTACTTCTTTATAGGGAAAGAAACAACACTATATCCTCAATGAATCTGGATATTCTTCCCTCTCTAAGCTAATTCCCATGACAGTGATATTTAAGTATTACCCATAACCAATCTTTTTTTTCTCTTCCATTGTATTAGTCTTCTCCCCTGCCAACCCTATACTTCATTATATAATTTATCCCATTTTACCTCTTTTTTTCATTTCTCTTAGTATAATCCTCTTTTTTGACATATCATCCTAAACAGCTTACTACCATACCCTCTATGTATACTTCTCCTAACTACTATCATAATGGTAATTTTTTAAGAATTATAGATATTATCTTTCCATGTAGGAATATAAACCATTTGACCTTATTAAAGCCCTCAAAATATATTATTTTTCTTATTTACCTTCTTTTGCTTCTCTTGAATTTTGTATTTAGGTATCAAATTTTCTGTTTTAAGTCTGGCCCTTTCTTCAGAAATGCTTAAAAATCTTCTCTTTTATTAAATGAACATACTTTTTTTCTTTAAGAATATAGATAGTTTTGTTTGGTAGTTGATTTCTGATTGTAGACCCAGCTCTCTTGCCTTCTGGAATATTATATTCTAAGTCTTCCATTTCTTGCAAGGCTGTCAGATCCTGTGTAATCCTGACTAGGTCTCTGTTGTATCTAAATTGTTTCTTTCTAGATGCTTGTGATATTTTCTTGTTGGCCTGGGAGCTCTTGAACTTGGCTATAACATTCCTTGGAGTTGTCATTTGAGGATTTTATGCAGGAGGTGATCTGTGGATTCTTTCAATCTCTATTTCACCCTCTTGTTCAAGAATATCAGGGCAATTTCTTGTATAATTCCCTGTACTATGATGTCTAGGCTTTTCCTTTCTTTTCTTTTTTTTTTCTGTCAAGACTTTTGGGTAGTCCAATAATTCTTAAACTCTCCTGTATCTATTTTACAGGTCAGTTGTTTTTTTAATGAGATATTTTATATTTTCTTCCATTTTTTTAAAATTCTTTTGATTTTGTTTCATTGTTCCTTGATGTCTCATGAAGTCATTGGCTTCTTTTTGCCCAATAATTTTTAAAGATTGTATTTCTTCCATAACCTTTTTACTTCTGTTTCTATTTGGTCCATTTTTTCAAGCCATTCTTTTCTTCATTTAGCTTTTTTGTCTTTTTTATAGTAAGGTAATTCTGGCTTTTAAGACACTGTTTTCTTCCTGTGATTCACATGCCTTCTTTTCCAGCTAATCCATATTGCTTTTTAAGCTATTGTTTTCTTTTTCTCATTGTTCTTCAACTTGTCTTATTTGATTTGTGAATTACTTTTTGAGCTCTGCCAGAGTCTGAATTCAATTCCCAGTTTCTTTTGAGGTTTGACTTGAAGATCCTTGGGTCCCATTATCCTCTGTTGGTTCTGTTCTTTGGCCTTCATCCCTATGGAAGCTTCCCATCATTACCTTCTAATTTTTGTTTGTTAGTCCCTCTGCTGGATTATTGAGCTGCTCTGCCCTCAAGCTGAATCTTCAGTCTTTTCTCTCTTATGCTGGTATACTGGATTAGGCCAGTTGAGTTATGCCCCAGGACCATATATTTACCATAGGCAGCACCAAGGCCAAGGTGCCCAGGCACATAGCCCCTGTTCCTCCCAGTCAGCTGGTACCACTGTTTGGGATCTCAAGTGATATGTTTGAAGGATTCCTTCCTAATTGTGTTGCCTACCCTGGGATCCCAAAATGAGCCCACATCTAATTCCAGTTCTCAGCATGTTAGGTGTGTATGGGGGTGGAGAGGGTTTGCCAGCCCAGACTCATTTTCATTCTCCCTTTTATACTATGGAAATTTACTCTCTCTTTGCCTACATTTCAAGTTGTTTTTAGCAGGAAAGCCCCATGACTCCCTCTTATAATTGGGTTTCGATGCCTATTTTTGAAGTGCTTTTAAATTATTGGTATGGAAGGATAGTCAGAGAGGTATTGACTTTTGCTGTTCCTAAGAGCTCATCTTGACACCCAGAGTTTTAATTCTAAGATTTTAAAACAATCCCCAGATATAATTTTATGGATAGTTATGAGGAAATCAGACAAAAGGCAGGTTCTCTGCATTGTTGGAAGGAGTAGAAACATTGATTAAATTACAAACCATTAGCATATTTGAATTTCATTCAATACATATTGGTGCCAATCACCATTGTTTCAAGAGTTATTATCTTGTCTACAATTAACTAATTGTCAACCAAAACAAACAAACAAAAGAAACAAAAAGAGGCAAAAGAGTAAAAGTCTGAAAATCTCAGAAACCTGAATTTTCTCATATGTACATATTTACCTTCAAAAGCCTCCTATAGTAGTGTATTTGATCCTCATAGTATGGGAGTTTTCAGCTAAACTAATGATGCAGAATAATATTTGGATCTCTTGTGATAACTGTTTTAACCTTTCTTCTTGTATAATTTCCTTTCTGTCACCTTTGCTAATCTTGATTTATTATTTTTAGGATATCTATATGTATCCAAAAGTAGCTACATCTTACAATAAAACTTGGGAAGAAGCAAAATAATTACCACTGAAGTTATGATAAAAAAATGCTAAAGAAGTGTTCCATTTAAATTAAGATGTAAATATACTATAGCTGCTTAAAAATTCCTTCTCTGATCACTTGTTTCAAATCTGACATTGAGCAACTCATTAACGATCTATATCATCAGCAATCTTATGTAAGATGGAGGTCTAAAGAGTATCTGAGGTCTCTTAAAACTCTGGATCCATGAATTTAATCTGCATCATTTTCAATATTGTAGGATCTGTTTTGGATTTTGCCAGAATAGTGCTTTTTTTTTTTTAAATTTGATGGGTCACACATACTTGCAACTTGAAATCTTTTATGAGCTATAGCACACATTCGAAATACAAGGTAACCAGTACAGTTTCCATATAAACTATGTAAACTTGTTTCTTGTACATTATTACTCTCCTAATATGTGTTTAAATCTCAAGATCTTGTCCTGATTATGGCTATATTTTATTTTGCTTTATTCACTGACTTCCATGATAAAAATAACAATTTGTGACTGAAGAAAATGAATATTTTCTGAAATATATTTCTTTTGAGACTAGTAAAAAGACTTGAATAATGTGAACACCTCCAAGAAAATGATTGTTTTGAAGATATGTGGGCTTTTTTTCTTCATTTTTTCTTTTGCTCCCTCTTTGATATTTGTGCTTGTAGTATATCTTAGTTCGAGCCAGGATTCTTAACTTTGCCCTCCCATCCCCTCAAGGTGACTGAGGAGAATTGGAGGCATGCACATTTTAGTTATTACTGAATCCTTCAGTTTCACCTGTTATGGGAGATGATGACTAGTGTTTGACACTGAAGGAATTGAATTCTTTGATTTTCACTGCCAGGTGCCAAAAGGTAAATTGGGGTTCTTTTCTAGTCCTCAGACAAATATGAAGTCATCTTGTGAGGGGAAAATACTCAACCCTGTTTTCAAGAGAAAAAATTCATATTTTAGTGAGTTTTCATTCACCCTCACTGAAAATAATGATCCTTTTAGCCCAGGCAAATATTAAATTGGGGGGGGGGTTGTATTTGGATTTTGGTAGAGTGTGAGGGTGCCTATGAAACACATAAAATATAAACAGGAGGAAATCCTTAAGAGGAGCCAAAGTTTGTTTTGGAAAAGAAATAACAATTGGTTTTATTGGTATTTAATAATAAGCTTTCTGTATGGGTATCCAGAATACTCAGGGATAAACTTGAATATAGTGGAATGCTAATAAATGAAACTAGGAGAGGAGACAACTAACTGTACCAGTAGGGGATAATGTAAATTGTATACATTGGAGGGGATTTAGGGAACTACTTTATTGCATTATCACCAAACTGATAACAAAGAGTGTTGTGAGCAATCCACAAAATCAGATTTGTAATTAGAAAGGGGACTATAATGAAGGAGGTCAGTGTAATAACAGACTTCATTGAAGCAGCGTTCACCTAAGGTAGTCCCTGATATACAAATATTATTTATTCAGGAACTGATATTGGGAATCTATGGAGTCAAGCACTAGGGAAAATTATGGAATTTTGCGGGCACTATGATTTGTCTATTACATAATTTTTTAGTTTTCTTTTTTAAAATAACCCTCATACATAGAGTCATGAAAGTAGTTGCTAGTCTGTTTTGTTGTATGGAATTTTCTCCAGGTTTCTGGATCAGAATTGAAGCCCTTTGTTCCATGTATTAGTGGGAAAGAAAGGTTATATTAACTCTGTCAGTGGCAGTTTTTGAGACAAAAGAAGCTGAAAATAATAAAACAAAGAGAACATTAATTAGAAAGTGACTAAAGAATAATTATAGTCAAGCCTCTCCAAAAAGGTGAAATATGCTGTTTTCTTTCTTCTTCCTCCCTTCTTCAGTTGGTCAATCTAAGGCCTTAACCATTAATTGTAGATGGAAGACATGTTCATTTGTCCCTTTGATTTTGGGGGGGAGGAAGAACAAAACAAGAGAAATTAGATTTTAATTTAATTAAAATTCATTTAATTTTAATATGGATAATTTTCAAATTTATTGTCAACATATATCAGAAATTGCTTTTTAAAATATTGCATTTGAAGATATTATCTTTTCCTATGGATTTTTCTTTCTACGATAGTATATCTAAGACAGATAGGTCATACAGTACATACAGTACTAGGCCTGGATTCAGGAAGATTTGTTGTTCTGAGTTCAAATCTATCGTCAGACACCTAATAGCTGTGTAACCCTGGGAAAGTTCCTTAATCCTGGTTTCCTCAATAAGGAAATGACTAGAGGAAGAAATGGAAATCTTCTCTAATATTCTAGTCAAGAAATCCACAAATGGGATCATGAAGAGATGGACATTTCTGATATGAGTGAATGACAAAAAAATTGAATTAATGAATACAAAAACATAAATTAAAAAAAGGTTTACATGAGATATTTTTCATTGGTATCAATACAAAATTATAAATAATTAAATTAATAATTAACATCTAGAGACATTTATCTCTCAGTCCCAAAGTGATGAATAAAGACAAATAATCAATGCCTGGTACATTCATTAATGAATGCATGGCTTTTTATTTTTTAAGATTTGGGAATTAAAGACTTATTTATTTTTTAAATATATCTATAATTCTTCATAGATTTTAAATGGAGACCTATCTAATTTGGTAAAGTTGTTTTTTTTTTTTTTCAAAACTGGAAATTCCCTACAGCTAAGTGATATAGTACATAGAATGGTAGGCCTGAATTCTAAATCAGAGTTTAAATATTGTCTCAAATTTTGACTAGCTATGTGATGCTAGGACAGTCACTTATCCTCACTTACCACAGTTTCCTCAACTGTAAGATAGGAATGATAAGAGTACATACTTCCTATTTCTGCTGTTAGAATCATATAGCTTATTTGTAAATTGTTTCACATAGTGTTTGGCACATAGATACACTTAATAATTGTTATTAAATTCCTTCTTTGCTTCCACCTTTCTTTCTTCCCTTTGTTCCTATATAAATTCCTAATCTAATAAAGTTCCTCTATCTGCTTTCTTTGTGTCTTTCTCTTGTCTGTGGACTAGATGTATTGAGTATTAATATGATATCTTGGAGGGTAGCTGAGTGGCTCAGTGGATTGAGAACCAGGCTTAGAGACAGGAGGTCCTGGGTTCAAATCTGACCTCAAATATTTCCTTGCCCTGTGTGATCCTGGGCAAGTCACTTAACTCCCATTGCTTAGCCCTTACCACTCTTCTACATTTTAACAAAAAAATACTATTGATTCTAAGATGAAAAGTAAAGATTTAAAAAATATGGTATTTTCTTATTAACATTCAGCATACCATTTGGAATAACTTTTTTCTCAAAATAGTTTATTATTTTATTTTTCATGTTAGCTATATTTTAATCCATCCCTCTTACAAGCTCCATTGAGCAAATAAAAAATAAATGAATAGAAAATCAAATTCCTCAACATATAGCTTCATAGTCATTCAAAATATTTCCCACATCATCCATGTGAAAAATGTATCCTACTTCCTGTAATTTACCTCTTTGGCAGTACATGGGTAGAATGTTTCATCTTCATCTTTTTGGATTCATGCTTTATCATAATATTGATTAAAGTTCTAAAATATTTTTTAAATGTTTTTATTTTATTTTGCATTCATTCATGATGATATTTCCAATTTAATATGAAATCTACTCTTTCATCATTTCTTATGGCAGAATCAAGTTCTACTCTATTCATAGACCATAAACATGTTGAGCAATTCTCCAAAAGAAGGGTACTCTTACATTTTATGTAATCATACTTGCATAATTTTGTGTAATTCTCTCACACTCAATTAGTCGTTGTCTCTTCCCCTACTGTCATTGTTGTACAATTGTTTTACTCATATCTATATCTTTGTGACCGATATGGTGTTTTATTAGCAAGGATACTGGAATGGTTCCCATTTCCTTCTCCAGCTCATTTAACAGATGAGAGACTGAGGCAAACAGCATTAAGTGACTTGTTTAGTTTCAAAGAAGTAGTAAATGTATGAGATTTGAACACAGGGAAATGTCTTCATGACTACAAGCCCAATATTCTATCCACTGTGGCACCTAGTTGCCCTCTTCCCCTATTAATAGATATGAAAAGTAGTAAATACCCTTTTTTCCTAATAAAGTGTTGATGTGTCAAGTACATTTGGAGCTAATTTTTGGTACACGGTAGACAACATGTATATTTAAACCTAATTTCTAGCAAATTGCTTTTGAGTATTCACAGAAGTTTTTGTTAAACAATGGAGTGCAATAACTGGAATCATTGGGTTTATCAAACACTGTGCTACTTTTTATATCTTTATATGTTGTATACTATCTCTTTCACTGATTAATCTTTTTTTAAGCCAATAACAATGTAAATGATTATTACTTTCTCATGGATTTTGAGACCTTGTATTTATATATTTCTTTCATACAGTCACTGGGTAAATATTGGTATTTATTTTGTGAACACATTACTTCTATTAATTTTTATTATTAATTTTTCAATTCTATTCAGAAAAAATTTTAACAATTGTTTCTTACCTTTTGTAATCCAAATTTTCTTCCTCCATCCCTATAATTGCCAATGCAGTGTTATTATATAAAAAATTTCCCTATTTTCATGTTGTGTACATATATATATATATATGTATATATATATATACATCACACATGTAAGAAAAATCTCATGAAACAAATAAGAAATGGAATGGTTTGATCTGCATTAATACTCTGACAGTACCTTCTATGGCTGAGGACAGCACCTTTCATTATGAGTCATTTAGGATTGTCATGGATCCTTGCATTATAACCTTTTGGGCACAGCTCAGAATTACTCTCCAGAATAGTAACTCCACCATTTCCCTTTTTTATTATATTAGCTAATCTGAAAGGAGTTTAATTTGCATTTCTCTAATCAATAGTTATTAGAAACAATTTCTCATATAACACTGGATAGTTTTGATTTCTTCATCTGAGAACTATCAGTTCTTATTATTTGACCACTTATGAATTGGGGACCAATTTGTATTCTTATGAAATTGTCTTAATTCTCTAGGTATTTTAGAAAGAAGGCATTTGTCAGAAAAATCTGCCTCAATTTTTAACCTCTTTAATTATTTTCTTTTTTATTTTTTTGGTTGGATTTATCTAGTTCTGAGATAGGAAAGTTGAGGTCCCCTACTAGTCAATTTTTTACTATTTTCTCCTGTTACTAATGCAGTTTATCCTTTAGAAGTATAGATGTTTTGTCATTTGGAACATATATGTTTAGTATTTATAATTGCTTCATTGTCTATGATGCCTTGTATCAAGATGTAATTTCCTTCATGATTTCTTTTAATTAGATTAATTTTTGCTTTGTGCAAGAACAAGAATGTTATCCCTGTTTTGTTTTTTAGTTTAACCCAAGATTCTGCTCCATCTAAAAACTTGAAAGTCCTCTATTTTATTAAACAAATCCTCTATTTTATTAAATAACCAGTTTTCCCCTCCATCAAGGGGAAACTTTTTGTGGCTAGAAGATTCTTGGTTGTAATCCTTGCTCCTTTGTCTTCCACAGTATCATATTTCAAGTTCTTTGGTCCTCTAGTATTTAAGTTGTTAAATCATGGGTAATCTTGACTGTAGATCCATGATAATTGACTTATTTCTTTCTGGATGTTTGCAGTAAATTTCCTTGGTCTTGGAGCTCTGGAATTTTACTTTAATATCACTGCAAGTCATAATTTGGAGATCTCTCTCAGAAAGCAATTGGTGAATTCTTTTAATTTTATTTTTACCCTTTGGCTCTAGAATATCAGGGTAATTCTAGTTGGTAATTTCTTGAACTTCTTTTAAGTAGTCTCAAATTCTTCTATTATCTCTTCTAGATCCATCTTCAAGATTGTTTTTTTCTATTAGATATGGCACATTTTTTTCTATTTGTTCATTCTTTTTAAAAATGTTTCTTGGTATCTCATGAAGTCATTAGGTTCTGGTTGCCTAATTCTAATATAGATGTGATATGTAAACATATTACATATATATAGAGAACATGTACATTTCTATATATCTATATATCTATATCTATATACAAAGAAAAGTATCTTTTTTCTTCATTTAGCTTTTGCACAACTTTTTCCATTTGACAAATAATATTTTCCGAAGAATTCTTCTCTTCTGTTCAATTTTGTACTTCTTTTAATATTTGGCAAACCTTACTTTTTTCTCTATTGTGATGTCTTTTTTTCATATAAAGAACATGAACTGTATGAAAACAAATATAGAAACTATATCATACTGCATATGGAGTGGTGTGAAAGAGAATATGTATCATAAAAACAAATAAAATAATTATATAAGTTTATCAGCATAGATTGTGAAAAAAAAAAACTTAAAAAATATCTTTTTTGGATCTTATTTTCCTCAATATTTTTATAATTCCTTAATGAAACTGTTGAACATTTCTTATATCCCTTTAATTTCCTTACCCTATTTTCCCTCTGTCTCTCATATTTGATTTTTTATATCTTTTCTGATCTTTTCCGGAGCCTGAGACCAATTCTCATTTTTCTTAAAGATTGTGAACACACCTTATTCAATTTCCTTGCCTTCCTCTGTACTTGTTCTTCCCTTTAACATAGTAATACTTTCATTAAGTTATTTGTTTATGTTTGCTTATTTTCCAATATTTTTCATAACTTTTAATTTTTGGTAGAATTTATTCCAAAATTGAAGGTGGCACCTTCCCATTTTTAAAAGTTCATTTATTTAATTAATTAATGCATAATATTTTTCTATGGTTACATGATTCATATTTTTTATCTCCCCTCCTCCCACCTCCCTCCCGTAGCAATTCCCCTGGGTTTTACATGTCTCATTGATCAAGACCTATTTCCATATAATTAATATTTGCAATAGAGCAATCATTTAGAGTTTACATCCCCAATCATATCTTTCTTTTTGGTACTCTATCTCATTGGAATTCCCAAGGTCAGCTTCAGATATTGATGGTAGGTTAGGTGTTGGTCAGTTAGGTGTTGTTCATAGATTTTCTACAATCCTTTACATCTCAACTTTTCCATCAGCTTTGCCAGATATAACTTTAAAAATAGTCAATCATCTTGAAATTAGGCTTTATTTTGGAAAAGGAATGCAAACCATCCTTAAATTCTTAACATAGCATGTTTTTTCTTCCTGATAATGCCTTATAAAATGTTGTTGTTATGAAATTAGAAAGGACTATACAACAATGTACTTCTTATTTGTTCCAAATACATTGGGAAATATATTGTGAGGTGAATATATTAAGCCATTGAAATGGTCTTTTATTTTAAGATACTCAAATCTGAAAAGCTAATTACTTAGATTCTTCTTTGTTAGAAAAAATAACTTGCTCTGATTTCCTAACATTATTAAAATGTTTTTAATTTTAAAATTATTTTAAGATGTGATAGGAACAAGACATTTTGAGTTCATGAAAAACTTAAAGAAAGTCACTTAAAAATTTTCCACTGTAATGAATACACCAGATTTTAGGAAGCATTCATTTTGTTTCCTCCTGAGTTTTAAAAATGGATTTGGAAAGATTAATTCAAAAATTAACGCTCTACTTAGTGATAATTAAACTAACATCTGTTGTAGTATATGGCCTCCCCTAACACTAAGTTCATTCTAAAATTTAGCAGGAATATCATCAAAACCAGGAAAAAATGGTTGTTTCTGGAATCATTGGAAGTACATCGATTTACAGGCCCCCATCTTATTATTTTCTATTAATTTATCACCCTCAACAAAACAGATTTTTGTGATACTGTTTAATCTTTATTAGTTCTGGGAGCCTCCACTGACTATGTACATGTGAAAATCATGAAGTAGGAAGAAATTAAGCCAAGTTGGAGGCACAGGGGAAAAAATATTTTCAGGCATTTAGTATGCATGCAGGTGGCATACGATCAAAATGGAAAACAGCAGATGTCATTGCCAAGTAACCAGATCATATCATGATTTTTTTTATAATTAAACTATCAGGATGAATAGGGAGTTTGGAAATTTGCCACATTTAGAGAAACTGGTTATATTACATAAACAATTAAATAAAATTAAAGTTTTCTTTTAGGTGATTTACAATCCACAAAGTTTTACCCAAATTATTAGATGTGACAGTGATTAGGAAATGTCTTAGGGAATTCAAAATGTCATCTGGACAGCTCTTGTTTTTTAACTACATTTATCACTTCAAATTTTGTAAGCTATTTCCATAGTGCCTGCAACATTTTTCTGCTTCCAGTTATTTAATGAAAAACTGTAAATCAGAAATAAAAAACACATAATGAATCAAATGAAGTTGTCTTGAATTGTGATCTGTCAACTTGCTTACTGTGGCAAGAAATATTTGGATATTTCAAAGAAAAAAATAAGCAAAAAAATAACATTTTACAGAAAAAATGTTCGTATTAAAATTCAAGTTTTTTATTTTAATTTCTTGGATGGGTTACCTTAAGTCTAATCAAGGTGTAAATAATTCTTTTCTTTCTCAACAGCATAGAATTGATGCAAATAGGCTCCTTTTTACATTTATTCTGAATTGAAAAGAGGAGGAATAAAGAGAGCTAATCACTGTTCTTTTATTTTTATCCTCATCAAGTAAAACAAAAATAAAGCAATGGACTTAATCTATTATTTTGGAGGTGGAAGGTAGAGTATTTTTAGACTTATGATTTGCTTTGTTGGTGGAATTCCTGGTATTGAGTATCTGATTATTGATGGAGATTAAGTAAATCATTTTTAAATTATAATCTAAAATACTGGCCTTGACCTAGATACATTCTACTGATAAGTATGAATCAAATGTAGGATTCCAGTTTAGGTATTCCTAACTCCAAAGCTGGCTTTCTATCTGATGTGTCAAAGCCTTTCTTGAAACAATAATAAACACAAATATTATTTTCATATAGTTTTCAGATTGTTTACAAATAGGCTAGTTTTAAATTATTTCAGTTGTGTTCAACTTTTGTGACCCTATTTCAAGGTTTATTGGCTGAGATGCTGAATTACTTTACCATTGGCTTCTCCTCCAGTTCATTTTACAGATGAGGCAAAAAGAGTTTGGTGATTTGCCCAAGATGACATCACTAATGACTATCTTAGGCCAGTTTTGAACTCATGAAGATGAGTCCTCTTGATTCCAGGCCCAGAGCTCTATCCATGGAACCACCCACTTTAAAATACACAATATCCTGTAATCACCATATTAGGCCACCAGCAGCAAAATATAGTGGATATGAGAATTAGTCTTTAAGTTAGAATAGACTTGGCTCAAGTGTTGCCTTTGACACTGATTTGGTGACCATGAACAACTCACTTAACATTTCAGTGACCCAAGACAAATCTGGGAGTTCAAGTGGCAGAACAATATCTAATTGGCAGCAATATTGAGATAATTCTTTCATGGAGAGTTTCTTATGTTTAGGAAATTATATAAATAGAACAAATTTTATTTTAAAAATACACTTAGAGGGGAATGCAAAAAAAAAAAAGTATACAACCCACCTGATCTGTGCCAAATTACCCTCCAAAATAAAGATATAATGTCTCAACACAAACTGTGGAGCAGCTTAACACACCAAAAGATTGGGTGAAATTATTTTTCAACCTAAAACAACTTAGAAGGCCAGCACAGAAGACCAGGGTTCAAGGTGAATGCAAAGCAGCAGGCCACACCACTACAATCCAAATTTGGGGGCAGCTTAATCAGTCCCAAAGTCTTCTAGAGCTCTAAGCCACAGATGTTAAGGGGATTTAGACTACTACTCAGAAGGAAATTACAGAGGTATTACAGCTGGCTCTGGATGTAACGCTCATGTCACATTGCCCATATGGTCCTGGGTCACTTTCTCAGGATGAAGAGGAGCATTAGCACACATCAGCACTTGTTGCCACAGAGGGCAGGGAACAATAGTCCAAGTTCCAAGGCAGAAATGTGTGTGGTTACTCACCAACAAGAAAACAGGCTGGGAGAAAAACATTCTTCTCTTTATAATATACAACTATGGAAGAACTGAAAATGGATAGATCAGCAGAGCTAACTCTGAAGGCGACTGCACAAAGAACCTGAAGCTTAGAATAGCGCTCTCTTCATCACAGTTATGGAGTTCTGTTTTAACATTTTTTTAAATAAAAAGAAAAAAAAGTTTCAAAATGAGCAAATGACAACAACAACAAAAAAACAAAAAGAAAAATATAGAAAGATACTTTGGTGATAAGGATGACCAAAACAAAAACTCGAAAGATAACAAAGTCAAAACTACTACATCCCAAGTATTGATTCTAAGACAGAACGTAAGGGCTTAAAAAAAAAAAGAAAGAAAGCCTTTGCAGCATGAGTAATACTTGCTCTACAAAGATTGAATGATTTCTCCTAAAAAGTTTAATATAGTATCAATCGAACAATCAATAAACATTTATTAACTGCCTATTAGGTGCCAAGAATCTCCTTTGCTATTGTGGATGTCATCTTTTGGACAGAGGATTGAAACTGACAGATGTGGAGACAGAGAGGATCCTCATCCATGATGATGAATTCTCTACCATCATTGATCCATTTCAGGGTTAAATAAACATTTTTCATCATGGTTCAATATTAAGCCTGAGTCAATGGATTGACCTATCATTGGCTTGACTTGTAACATTTATTTTAATTGTCATGATTATTTCATGATGATCTTTGGAGTCTTACCCACTCTGAGGAAATTATTAATTGTATAAATATATAGTGAGAAATGGAAGTTCTGCAGAATTCACAAGAGGAGATAAATTACTTCAAAACAATCTCACACTATGTCTAATGTCTGGAAGATTAAGACATTCATCCAGTGTATAAATATATATTTGTGTGTGTGTGTGTGTGTGTGTGTGTGTGTATACAGAGAGTGATCAAGAGTTGAAAAAAATGGCCTTTTCATAAAGATAATTTAAATTTGACTAAAATATGCATTAAAATCTTTTGAGCTCAATACTAAAATTGTGTATAATTTGATACATATAGCAAGAGAAGTTTAATTTGTATATTAAGACTTTTTAGGGAATTAGCCTCTGTTAGTTTCTTATAAACCAGTAAGGCTTATTTCAAATATCATCAAATTTAAAGTATTTTATTTTGTCCCAGTTAGTTTGGATAACATTGCAGATGATTTTTCATGTTGTAGCCTTATTTAGATTGCTGTACTTCATCCCATGGTTTAAAATACTAGGTATATATGAACTTTTTCTTGTAGAAATGAGGTTCAGAAATTGATCAAGTTAGTATTAGTAATGTTTTGTCATTTTCATTATTAATTTTATGATCTCCTTGAATGGAATTAAAATATAAATGGTCTGAGGACAAGTCATTACCATGACATATATATATATATATATATATATATATATATGTGTGTGTGTGTGTGTGTGTGTGTGTGTGTATTTAAAATTCTGTGTTATATGGCACAAATGAATGAATCTAAAGCATTTATTTACAACTTAAGTGTCAGGCATTATTCTAAATGTTGGTTAATAAAGAAAGAAGTTAGAGACCTTTCCTTCAAGAATATTTAATAGAATAGGAAAAGCAATTATAGCAAAGAATATATCTGACATTTATTTTCTTGACCTATTAGAAAAAGATTAAATTTTTCTTTCCTATCTTTTTTTCTGGATTTAAACACTATGATCAATTACATCTTAATTTTAACTACTTTTCATACTTAAGTTTATGTAAATTCTTTTTTAAAAGGTGTTATCCTTCATTTTCACTTCCTCTTTGTAGTATGGGGAACTGAGGTGGACTCATTCAGCAATTTTACACTATTTATGAAAAAAAAATCACAAATATATATGTCTAACAGTTTATTTCATAGTTCCAGAATGTGCTTCTGTTTCCCCTTTAGAGGAAACATCTTTAGGTATTTGTTGAGAGGGTGGTGAAAATATATTTTTATTATCATTTATTATCATTCTGGATTTTTTTTCTGTTCTTGAAATATGGGTTTTGTTAAGTGTATTAATTGGGATTTGAAGTTTCTTTTATTTTTCTTTTTTTCTTCTGAAGGGCAGATTTATAAGCAATTACATATATAAATTATTGTAAGCTTATTACTTGTCTAGGTAGGAATGGGTGATTTATTTTGTCAAAGACTTTTTAGGTATCTATTGAGATTTCTGTTAGTTTGATTATTGATATGATCAATTATGTTGATGCTTTTCCTAATATTAAACTAGTCTTGCATTCCTGGTATAAATTCCAGCTCAACAGAATGAATAATCTTTGTGATATATTGCTGTAGATTCTTTGCTAATATCTCATTTAATATATTTAAATCAATGTTTATTAAGGAAATTGGTCTGTAATTTTCTTTCTCTGTTTTTGATCTTAATGACTTGGGTATCAGCACCATATTTATGTCATGAAAAGAATTTGGTAAGACTTCTTCATTTATTTTGTCAAATAGTTTGTAGAGTATTGGGATTAATTGTTCTTTATATGTTTGATTGAATTCATTTGTGAATTGAATTGGACTTGAGGATTTTTTTTATTGATTGATGATTTGTTCAATTTCATTTTCTTAGATGGGATTATTTAAGTATTTTATCTCCTCTTTTGTTAATCTAGCCAATTTATATTTTACAAATATTCATCCATTTCACCTGGATCATCAGATTTGTTTTCAGAAAACTTGGTAAAATAACTCTTGATAATTGCTTTACTTTCCTCTTCAACAGAGATGAAATCACTCTTTTTACTTTTGATACTGGTAATTTGAATTTCTTCTCTCTTTTTTAAAATCCAATTAATCAATACTCTATTTTATTATTTTTCATAGATCAGTGTTGAGTCTAATTTGTTAATTCAATAGTTCTTTAATTTCAATTTTATTTATCTCTCCTTTGATTTTTATTATTTGAAATTTAGTCTTAAGTTAGAGGTTTTTATTTTGTTCTTTTTCTAATATTTTAGTTGCTTGTGCAATTCATTGACCTGCTTTTTCTCTATTTTATTGACATAAGCACTGAGGGATATATTTTTTTTTGGCCAAGTACTGCTTTTACTGCATCCCATGAATTTTAATTTGCTGTCTCCTCATTGTCATTCTCTTCAATAAAATCAGTGACTGTTTCTATTTTTTTTGAAGAATTAAGATTTCCAATTAATTTTTGAAGAATTAGATTATTTCCAATTAATTTTTCATTTGTCTCTCCATAACCTCTTATTGATTATAATTTTAATAGCATTATGATCCCAAAATGTTGCATTTATTATTTCTGCTTCTCTGCAATTGGTTGCAAAGTTTTTATTCCTAGCACATGGTCAATGCTTGTTCATGTATCATGTACAACTGAAAATAAGGCATATTTCTTTTGATCTTTATAAAATTTTCTCCAAATATCTAATAAATCTAACTTTTCTAAAATTATATTCACTTCTCTTACTTCATTCTTATTTATTTTTGGTTAGATTTATCTAGTTCTGATAGGGGAAGGTTGAGGTACCCTAATAGTATAGTTTTACTGACCATTTTTTCCTTAAGTTTCTTTAGTTTCTCTTTTAAAAATCTGTATACTACACCATTTGGTGCATATATGGTAAGTATTAATATTTCTTCATTGTCTATAGTACCTTTTATCAAGATGTAATTAACTGGGGTGGAGCCAAGATGGTAGAGTAAAGCAAATAAGCTCAGAGTCATCATAAGAATCCTTTCCAACAACTATTAAAATAATGCCACAAAACGAGTATAGGAATGAAAGAACCAACAAGGAGACAGAATGAAACACCTCTCATGAAAATAAAAACCCAAAAGATAGGCAGAGATCATCTGGGACACTGGGGTGAGAGGGGAACCCGGTGAGCAGAAAGCTATATAACAAGGAGTGAAGAGAATGATAACAGCAAGTCACACAGCCCCACCCCACATCTTCTATTCTAGGTTCAGAAATTAAGGCCAAGACAACATTCATACCCTGAGACCCTGCCTAGACAAAATAGAGATCCAACCAAACCACACCCCATGAAATTCTAAACCTGTGGTGAAATCCAAAATACCAATCCAGCACTGTCTGTGCTGAGGTGGGCTGATCTGCATGAGCCTAAGGCTAAGTCAGGAGTCAGAGTCTGTGCCTGTGATAAAGACATAGATCCCGGTTTGGAGTAGTTGGTAGACCCAAAGGGGGTCTGAATCATTTTGCCAAAAGTTCAGGGCAGAACTCCAGGAGAGAGAAATTAATTGTGTTCCTGATTATATCAAGCAACCAGAAAGAAACACTTCAAATACAATGGAGCTACAATGACGATCGCACAGGACCTAGACATTAAAGTATTGGAAGGTATGGAATGTCATATTCAGGAAGGCAAAAGATCTGGGTTTACAACCATTAAGCTAATAGTTTTCCATTTTCTTCCATGTATTTTTGTGCCTATTTTATGAATCTTTTAATTTTTTAAGAATAATTTTCTATAATCATTCCCTTATTTTCCCAATATTTATTCTACCACTCTTACTTCTCTCTTTAACTTTCAGGAATTCTTTTTGGGTTTGCTTCCAATTCACATTTTTCTTTGAGACTTTGTATATATTCTTATATGTTATCTTCTGAGTTTTTCTTGGTCTTCTCTGTCAGTATAAAAGGTTTTTATGCTCTAGTTCTTTGTTGTTGGTAGTGTTGGCTCATTTTCCAGACTTTCTTTTTAATTTTCCCCCATATTATGGTATTTATTTAATTTTTAGAATATTTTCCATGGTTTCATGATTCATTTTCTCTCCCTCTGCTCCTTCATCTCCCCTTTTGGAGCTGACAAGCAATTTCACTGATTTATACATGAATTATTACTCAAAACCTATTTCTGTATTATTCATAGTTGTGATAGAGACCAGTCTGTTTCTTGACTTTGAACTTTATTTTATATTTGAGCACTGCTCACCTTGAGGTGGTGGGGAACTGTTAAAATCTTCAAACATTTTTGTGCTGATTTTTCAGAGCTATTTCTGAATATCTGCAAGTTTTTGGTGCTTCCAAGTTAGTGTGATGTGGGAAAAGGTGTGGTCACTACTCCCCTCTTGTGTATGATGTCTTTATCCAGAAAGGGCTACTGCTCCTCTGCAACTGCAAGAACAATGTTTGTCTTGGTGTTTGAGTTATAATCAAGTTTCCTAGTTTTTGGCAGTCACAAGAACCAGTGCTCCATTCTTCCTAAGAACTTGGTCCAGGCCCCTGCTCCCTTTTGTTAGACCATAAGTTTTCTCTACCCTAGAACTATAAAACCAAAATACCTATGGGTACTACAATTTCTAATCAGTGTCAGTAATATCCAATGGCAGCAAGGAGTCCTTTGAATTATTTTTTCTGACAAATATTCCAATATCTTACAAAGGACACACAATGCCTAGATGGACTGTGGTCTTTGCCCAACTCAGACCTCTCTTCCAGAACTCCCTCCTAAATTGTATTATGATTTTACAATGTCTCTGTGATCTTTTCTTGGCTTTATCATTCCTAAATTTGATTTTGGGAATTATTTTAAAGTCGTTTATAGAGGAATATTCAGAGTTTAGTTGGTTTGCTGCTTATACTCTCCCAGCTTGGTTTATCCCTTGGAAGAAACTTTATGTCATATATGTATGTGCATATATTTTCCCTTAAAAATCACTATTGATTTTCCACCCCTATATGCATGATAAGAAACATATTTGTGTGTTTGTGTTTCTATGTATGTGTATATATTCTTTATGTGTTTTTTTTTTAAACCCTTACCTTCCGTCTTGGAGTCAATACTGTGTATTGGCTCCAAGGCAGAAGAGTGGTAAGGGCTAGGCAATGGGGGTCAAGTGACTTGCCCAGGGTCACACAGCTAGGAAGTGGCTGAGGCCAGATTTGAACCTAGGACCTCCCGTCTCTAGGACTGGCTCTCCATCCACTGAGCTACCCAGCTGCCCCCTATGTGTTTTCCTCAGTGAAGGAACCTACAAGAGAAATGTCACCTCTTTCAATGAATATGTTAGGGGTAAAAATTATGGTTGTTGACTGAATATATTATACTAGTAGTTGCCAGGGATTAAAATTCAAACCCAATAAAATACTCAAGTTAGTTTGGGATTTTTATGGTGGTTTAATTACAATAGTAAGAAGAAATTAAAAAGAAGAGAGAGAGGAAAAGGAATTGGACTGCTCTGACAAGCCAGATAGGAGCTCAGAGGCCTAGGTCAAAGGGCCTTCTCGATCTAGTTCTTCATCCAGCCATGAGGCCTCCTCTGAGATGAGGGGTCTCCTAGGAGAATAGGGCTTTAGGAGGTAAAGGAAAAGAGGAATCAACCTAAACACTCACCCAGGTCACTCAGGAAAGATGCCTCACCTAAACCATGCTACAAAGCTTCTCCCAGTAACCTCACTGCCAAGCCTCAAATGCCAAAACCCTCCAAGAGCTGCAAGCACACCAAAACGCCACCCAGAGCTCCCCACAATGTCTAGAGAGACCAACCTCTCTGAGAGGGAGTGAGAGAGAGAGGAAGTGACATGAAATATATTGACAGTTCTTTATATCATTTTCTGCTTCTTACATGTACCAATGGTATCTTAAACTTGTCTTAGGACAGCCCAGGGCATCTGTCAATTGTTCCTGATTTGTCACATGTCAGCCATAGACCATCCTCCTCAACATTTAATCCTTAAGAAGGGGTATATACATTCCTGCTTGCTGGAATTCTAAGGCTAAGTAAAATGGAGAAAATCTAAAATTCACAGTCCCCCCTGATGATGATTGGGGGACTAGTCTCCCCTGATGATCACTAAATATAATCATCTTTTACCTCTAAAATCTTCTAACTGCAGGTGCATACAAAATTTTCCATTCTAAGAGGAAACTTCAATAGTTAGAGAGAAGAGAGAAATAGAAGAGAGACAGCAAAAATCTCAGGGGGGGAATGTATAATTGAAAATCTGTTACCCTAAATAAGAACTACATTTCCAGGAGCCCAAACTTCCTGTCATTAAGTACTTCCTGTAGATAGGGGATATTAGGCAGCAATGTGGAAGGTCCAACCTCTTTACTTCCTGTCCTGAGCTTGGTGGTGGTAAGGTTGGTGTTTGAACTGGCTGATCAGCCATGGGCACATGATCTTTATATTATATCTTCTTTATTCCTTCATTTCTAAAGATCATTAATAAATCTCTTAAAAATACAATATTTCTATTATTGAGATTTAATTTTAACTTTTATAAATATCAAAACCCTCTCTTAAATTTAATGTTTTACAGATTATTCTGAAGAACTGATAAGTTAAACTGATTAGCCAGGGTCACATAGCTATGCATTGGTGATAAAGACTGGATTTGAAGTGAAGTCCAAAGTCTTTTAATGAAAGTCAAGATAAAATATAAACTAGAGACAAATAAATTTAGTAGAACTGACTTTATGTCTCATGAAGCAGGCTGAGAAACTGAGGATTCTATTCCTAACCTGCTTTGGTATTTTGTGGGAAGAACAATTTAAAAATGGATTTTAACTAGAACAATTTAGCTATCATAAATTAAACAAAAGGTATATACATTTTATAACATTAATTCAAATACATTTCTGAGAGACTCTAACCTTAGTGGCTCAGAATTAGTTGGAGAAATAATAGAAAAGGAGAATGGGGGGGTGGGGTTAGAGAGTGAGAGAAATTAAGCCCGAAGGTCCTACTTAGCTAGGTATGGTTTTCTTTAGTACTGTAGAAGTAAAATTCTTTTTGTCAAGTCTCTGAGAACACTACTTGGGAGAGTGAGGAAAAAAACAAAAAAACTTTGGTAGGAGTTTTACCTCTATTATTTTTACATTTCTAACAGAAAGTAGGAAAAAAAACCCATGGGCTTTAAAAGTAAATTGGCAGAACCCACTCACCCTGCAAAGAAATGATAACAATCCAATGAGGAATTGCAGATGTGAAATCAGGATTTATAACCAAAGTTAAATTTCACAATTCCTTTGAACCAAATCTGGGACTAAATATGCAACCAGCAGAGCAATACCTCACCAACTTTTGGAGACCAACAGAGAGCAACTCTTGCCAAAGGCTTTAAGTTTTATAGATCTGGAGATGCTACATATAAAGACAAATGGGTTTATTATAGATAATTTATGGGAATAGAGGAAAGATACAATGCTGAAATTACATCCCCAGATATACATAGACCTATTAGCATTAGAAGTGTCTCTGCTCCATGCACATGTCCTCATTTCATATTTTCATTAAATATATGCCCTTCTATATGTATTCCACATGTTTGTTCCCACTTCTCATTAATAGTATGTGTATTTCTGGTGGGGGGAGGAGTATATTCCAGGCTTAAGGGGAAATGGTTTATTATTAATTTTATTTTATGAGATTTAGTTAAATTCCTTTTATTTTAACTATGTCCCTTTGCTTAGGTACATTAGTGAAAACTTGTGAGGAAAAACTTGAAATATCTTATTGTAGATGTTTCTGATGCTATACATACATAATTATAGAACTATAAAGTACTCTGAACTTATTCTACCTCCAAATCATTATGTGAGTTTTGGGGAACCTCAGATGTTACATTTTATTCCTCATGCCACTTCCAGTTGTTTACAAGAAATTATGTAATTTTATCCTGTCATTATACTTTTATAATATTTTCCATAATTTTCTATTTCTATAATGGAAATTTCTAAATCACTACATGGAATTTTATTTTCTTCCTCCCTCAATTAATACATTCATTTCTAGAATAGTAATAACTGACTATATTTTTTGTCACTGGCAGATGATTCTTAAAATACCATTTTTAGTATTTATTATTTGAACATTGCCAAAGTTAAGTCATCATAAAACTGGATAAGCAATTCTATATTTGGGACACCTTAAATGCACATGCAAATGAATTTCATAAATTCCTTCTGCTTTTTCTTTACCTGAAAAATTCTTATTCCTTTAATCTTCTATAGCAAATTTGGCAAAGGTCAAGGGATGACACAAACAAAGATAACCATGATACAAAATAATACATGAAAAATGCATTAGAGATCTATGAAATCCAAGAGTTAGAAGGTCAACACTGATCTTTCCCCCTCCACAGAAGGAAAATAATACTTTATTCCTTTTTTTCTTCATCCAAGGTGCTGATGGAGCAGAAAAGAAAAACTATATGGAGGAAAAGATCCAGAGGTTAAACACTATTTCCAAGGGCAGTGAAAGAATGTGAGTAAAATTTGTGCTATATAATAGATATTCCAAAGTTAGTGGTTATCCAAAGATATCCCTTTTTCACATAAATGAGACCAAATTATAGAATCTTATGTAGTATTTTAAAATCTAGAGCTTATAAAATGTAAGAGCTTAAAGAGATTTATTATATCAAGTAGAACAAATTCTCTTTATTATGAAGAAATTGAGTTCCAAAGAGAGAAAACAATGCGTCCAGATTCATGTAGCAAGTTCCAGAATCAACACTTGAACTCTGACATCTTGTCTCCCAGTCTTGGACCCTGTCCCCTCAATCATTCATAATGTTTCTTCTGACAAAAGAATAAGTTATAAAGAGAAGATAATGTCTTCTTTGTTGTTCCTTGTACATGATGCTTCATATTCAGAATCTGAACATTTTCTTTTTTTTCACGCACTGTCTGCAACTTTTTTCCTCTTCTTCTCCTCCTCCTAGCTTTCCTAGATTTCTTCAGGTACTAGCTAAAGTCCCATCTTCAAAAAAAAACAAACAAACAAAAAAAAAAAAACCTTTTCTGGTTAACATTTTTAGGACCTTCTCTTCAGAACAGCCCAAATTTATCCTTTGTGTAGTTTTTACATATTTTCTCCTTCATTACACTATGAATATTTTGAGAGAAAGGAATGTTTTGTTCATTCGTTTTTTGGTATATTGATTAGCAGATTTCTAAACATGTAGTAAGTTATCAATGAATGTTTGTTAAAGTTGACTTGAAACTAAATAAAAAGTCTCAGTTCCTTATGAAATTTGGGGATATGGGGGATGAAGTCATTTGGAGAGTGATTTATATCTGACAATTTATAGAATACATGACCCAACTTTGGGGATGAGTGGTTGTCTCAGAGATAAAACCAGCTTTGCTACTGAGAAAACTCACACTTCAAAATTTCCCCATAAAGATGGATTTAGTTTATGATTTCTAAAATCAGCGAAGTGAGGCTTTATTTCCTTAAATTGGCCTCAATCTTCTATCATACACTAGAGAAAAGAAAGCAATATAAATTCTTCCTTCAGTGAACTCTTTCAGGGAAGACAGAACATAAGGGGAAATAATCTATGTTGTTTTATTCTTACATAATCAGAGAATGTCAATTAAAAGGGATACTAGAGATTATTTGGATTCATCTAAATAAGAAACAACTCTACTCTGGATTTGGTCATCTTACTTTTGATTTAAAAAAAAGAAAAATTTCTGGAATAGAACATCTTAATAATGAAACTTAATATTTATATAGTACTATAAGATGTGCAAAATACTTGACAATGGTATTTCCTCTATTTTTATATTTTTATAAGTAGATGCAATCATTTTAAAAAGGAAGAAACTGATATTAAAAGAAGTAAAATGATTTGCCAGGTATCACACAAGTGACTGAGGAAGGATTTTAACTCAAGCATTTCTTTTTTCCAAGAATAGTGTTCTATCCAATATGTAATCTTATCTAATATATACTGTTATAAGGCTTTTTTCTTACTCGTTTCTTCACAAGTATTTCAGTGGAGGCTACATGACCTATAAATAAAATATTTACCTATAGAAACAAAGATTGAGTTAATATCTCATTTCCAAAATTCTACCCTAATATGGATGAATATAAAGATATTGTAGAATTCAATTTTTACTCATATTTGTCTTGTCCTAGTGCCAGTTAATCATTAAAAACAAATTTTGTGTGAATATTTTTTCCACAAGTAAGAATGAAATGTTCAAAGTGTTGAATATTTTTTAATCTCTTTATCCTTGTACAATTGTACTGACATTTCTGATAAGAATGCAAATGAAATGGTGAGTACAACTACTGGCACTTTAACCTCAATGTAAACAGTGGCATCAAACTGTACTAATATTCTTCAATACCACACTTTTGTAGGAAAGATAATTGCAGATTTCACTTAAATATGTCTTTGATGAAGCAATAAACTTATTGATTTTTTGAAGTCAACCTTTCAGTATATTAAAAAAAAATAAGTATGAACAATGAAATCAGAAGCATATTTCAGTGATGTAACCTAAGCAGAACTGAGAACCTTAGTCAGAATGCCTCCCACCCTTTCAGTTTCATAATTTTATAAGAATATTATACAAGAATATTAACTAATCATATCTGAACCAATACTAATCCAATCATACAAGCATTTACTGTATAACTAGTATGAGGCAAGCATTATGCCTAGTACTTGAAATATAAAGATAAAGCACTGCTCTCTGCCTTTAAAGAGCTTTTATTTTATTTAGGGCATTCTACATGTAAACATAAATATTACCTTGATTACTTGAAGGAGAAAGGATGCTAATGACACTGAGGATTAGGAGAGGCTGCCTATTCCTGCTGATACATATGAGAGAAATCAAGTATCATAAGAAATTCTAAGGGAAATAATACTGTAAGAAATTAAATTTAGGGTTTGACTAAATATGAGAATTCTAAGGTAATATTGTGGTCATTGATTTAAAATATTATAGCTCAAGCCAAAATGACTTCTAGTAGTGTTTGTTTACAAAGAGTTGGAAAGAGTGAAAGTAGAGAAATGTAAGAAGAGAGTAGAGAAAATGTCTAGCCTTTCACACTAAATGTTACTTCAGTAAGGAGTAAAAAGAGGTCTCTAACCCTCAGCCAGAGGACCCAGTGGTGTCTTATTCAAGGGTTCCATCTATGCAACCTCCTCCAGGAAAGAGGAGAACTCTAGAACTAATCTTTCCAGAAGTCAGGAAAGGAAAGCAAGCTACTTACTCATGTAAGAAGTCCAAAGGAGAATATCCAGAAGCAGTCCTCCAAGAAAGCAGTCCAAGAGCCAAAGTCAAGGTCCAAGCTGAAGGTCCAGTCCAAAGCCACCTCCAAAAGCCAAGCCACCAGCTGAAGTTCCCCTGTTTGGAAGTTCAGGACTTTTTATGGTCCTTTTTCCACTTCACTTCCTGTTCCTTCCTCCACTTTATGGGAACCAATTGCAGTTTTTTAAATTTGCTTAGCACTGTCCAGGTGGTGGTCCATGACCTCTGGAGTTGTCACTCACTTTAGTAAGTGATTTGGGAATTCCCTTACTTAGTGTTAAATAGGGATGTTTAAGTTTTTGGTTGATTAATTTAAAAATTGCTGATTGATAATCAAAGGAATATTGATTCACTCTTCACAGTACCAGATATGTCAGGTATCAGATGCAACAACTTCCAAAATGCACAGCACCAAATCCTCACTAAGAAATGTGGATAGAGCAGTCTGTTTTCTTATTCAATTGACACTTCCCCTTGAAAATATTCATAGCGATCAATCCTGTGGTACCTATTCCTTTTACTGATAATGATCTATCCATAAAACATGTGTTCTAAACAACACTTCACATTATACAAGCAAGCACTCTTCTATTGCACATGCTAACAAATGAATCCAGTAAAAAAAGTGATTAAATTATAATTGTGTCCAAGTCATTATTGATGATGCCACTTGTACTGTGACTTTCCATAAATTTAAGTCATCAACAGGTAGAAATGTGTATTGATCCTTTAAGAAATTTTTATTACCCATTGAGCTTTTCCAGAGATGGGGACACTCTGAGTATTACTTTTCAAAAAGCACCTTCTTTCAACAAATATACATTTAAACATATTTTAATTAATCTTATTCTAAATATTACTGTGAAGAATTGTTCAAATTAAATTTGGATAATAACCTTGATTTCAATGTCAATGTTTTGGAAGATGTGATAAGATGGATCCTGGCATTGATCTCGTGGTCTAGAGACCCGTCATTGGTGGTGGTGCTGCCCAGGTACTTGAAAGTGTTGACGTTAGAAAGCTGCATGCCGTCAATTGTAATGCATGGCTGGTTTGTTGGCCTCCCTGGTGCAGGTTGGAACAGCACCTCTGTTTTGCTGAGGCTGATAGTCAGGCCAAACAGTTTTGTTGTGGTGGAGAACCTGTCCACACTGGTTTGGAGATGATTTTCTTGGTGGGCCATGAGAGCACAGTCATCTGCGAAGAGAGCTTCCAGGATGAGTCTCTCTGTTGTCTTTGTTTTTGCAGTCAGGCGGCAAAGGTCGAATAGTGTGCCATCCAGTCGGTATTTGATGTAGACACCCAGGTCTAGATCCATCACAGCATGTCGTAATACTTGGGTGAAAAGTAGGTTGAATAGCACCGGAGCGAGGATGCAGGCTTGTTTCACGCCATTGGAGATGTTGAAGTGATTGGAAGTCTCTCCACCAGATAGGACTTCCCCTGTCATGTCGACATGAAAGAGCTGGATCAGTTTGACGAATTTTGCTGGGCAACCAAGCTTGCTAAGGATCACCCACAATGTGTCCCTGTTCACTGTGTTGAATGCCTTTGTCAGGTCTATGAAGACAATGTAGAGACTCAGGTTCTGCTCAAGGCATTTTTCCTGCATTTGCCTCACCATGAAGACCATGTAGATGGTGCTGCGATCTGGTCAGAAGCCACATTGTGATTCAGGCAGGTTCTGCTCTGAAACAGATGACAGGAGTCTGTTGAGTATTACACGGGCGAGGATCTTTCCAGCAGTGGAGAGTAGTGAGATGCTTCTGTAGTTGTCACAGGCTGCTCTGAGTTCTGGGGGCATATCTTCCTCTTCCCATATGCTGGTCAGCACTATGTGGAATGCCTGGAGCGCCTTTCCATTTAAGGCCTTGTACACCTCAGTTGGGATCCCGTCTTTACCGGGTGCCTTGCCTGCACTCATTTTTTTAATGGCTTTTTGGACTTCCTCTATTGATGGAGGGACGTCAAGTTGTTCAATGGTGTGGTTCGACTGAAGAGGGTCGGTTGAGAAGCTGACTGAAGTTTTCTTTCCACCTGTTGCTGATGCCTTTTTTATCTTTTATGAGAGTGTCACCATCGGAGGATAATAAGGGAGTGGTGGTGGGTTTTAATGGCCCATAGACAGTCTTGAGGGCACTGAAAAATTGTTTGTAGTTTTTCGTATCAGCAAAACGCTGGATTTCTTCTTCCTTTTTTCCCCACCATTGGTCTTGCATCTTCCAGATCTCACACTACGCCGTGGCTTGGAGAGACTTAAATCTGTCCTTTTTAGGAGCAGAATTTGGGTTATTTTGTCACTCCATAAAGGCTTTGTTCTTTTTGCTCAATAGGTCTTCAATAGCAGTGTTGTTCTTATTGAACCAGTCCTGGTGGTTGCGTTGTTTGGGGCCTAGGACTGCCTTTGATGTTTCCTTCACTGCGTCTCTGAACTGGTTCCATTTCTCGGTTGAGCTTCCAGTGAGTGGTCCCTTGGCAGACAGCTTGTTGTCCAGGCAGGACTGGAATGTTTGCAAATAGGATGGATCTCTAAGATGACTCACATTGTAAAATGCGCACATTGTAAAATTGGGGTTTATGGGGTGCTCAGGGAGGGGTAGTATCTCTGGTATGGAGGGTTTGTTGTGCCCTCCTAGGGCAGATCTCCAGCCTCTGACCCCCACCTGACACCCAGCTCTCCCTTGTGGCTCCCAGTAACTGCTAGCATGCGGCAGCGGCCACACCCCAGGCAATGGCTATATTTCAATGCTCACTTACATAATACATAAAGTGAAAGTTTAAGGCTCCATTTTTCTAACATCCCACTTTGATAATACCAAAAAACATTAGATAAAGAAGTTTCTTTTAAAATGTGTTACCTTGTTGCAGTTGCTTGAATGAACCAAGAGAAAGATTGTGTTGCGTGCATGTTTGTGTGTGTGTGTGTGTGTGTGTGTTTATTGTGTTTGTGACTGAAGGAAGAAATATGCCAAAATTGCAGATGCAGTCTATTTTCTATCTTCTGCTGGGTTCCTGGAATATTTTCTATTGTATTGTTTTGATTTAAAGAGAAAATTTACTCAGTAGAGGGGAAGTACCTAATTTTCATATTAAATAATTCATGTCACCTACTTTTCATTTTTTCAGTTCATGATTTTTCTTTGAAGGAAAGGTATTTCCTCCTTAATAAACAGAATACAAAGAAAAGATTCATAGAAATAACTTGAAAACTGTCACTATTTCCAGGATTGAAATGTGTTATACACCTGTATTTAAATGTGCGTATGTATGTTTATATCCAACCACCCCATTTACTTCAGGGTGAGTCTGATAGTCCTACTTACAAGTCTTCAGTCTTCTAGGCCTCCAGACTATTTTTCCTTCAATGAAGATAGCTAATGACCTGGATAACAAAACGGTAAACTTGAGCCACAAAATTTCTAGATGTCATTCTTACTAGTGATGGAACAAACTTGTCTAATCTTAAGAAAATTTCCCTGGAATGCATGCAACTAATGTCTTTTTTTGAGCCAAAACTATACTGGGAATTGGTGTGTGGGAAAAATTAATGTCATGAGTGGAAAAGAAGTAATAAAATTGAGAAAAACAAATTGAATATATATTGAATTTATAAAACACAGCAATTTGCATCACAGCAGGCCTTCCATGATTAAAATGTTTTAGGAGATGGGTAATATTGCAAAGACTAATTGATATTCTAATTAGACAGAGACAAATGTACAACTATTGTCATCATCAATATGTGAGATTAGGGGCTTTTTTCCTCCTTCTCTATAAAAAAAGGCATTTAGAGATATGCAAAATGTCATAAACTCATTCAGTGAAGTTTCTCTATTTTAGTCACTTCAAATCTCCCTCCACACACTAACAATGAATTCAGAGGGTGAAGTGCAGAGCGCCCCTGGGATCTTCAGGAAATGTCTATAACTCCCCACTGAGCCTCTCAGAACCCCTGTGATAGCAGGGATATTTTCTGACATAATCTCTTTGGCACGAGCTCCACTGAACAACTTTTCTCCTTTTCTCCTCTTCCCTTTATTTTACTTGATTGGCTCCAGCTTCCCCTCAGCAAATTCCTTGTCAGGAGACATAAAAGGTCACTGCAGCGTCTTGTCTGGGCTTCTTAGGCTTAGTGGGTATATAAGATCTACTCACTAGATGAGTTGCTGAAGGGAGCCTGACCCACAGAAATGTTCAATGACTTTTAAGTGCCTCATTTCACCCCAGCATTAAAGCAGATCTAAGACAATGCTGGCTTTAGAGCCATTCCTCCAACCCCCTCAATCCAAGCCAGCCAGGCTGATCTGTGAGTGTATGGTGCAGGAAAGAGACTACTGGACATGCTGGCAGCATTCTCTGACAAAGACAAACACAATAGGAGCCCAGTGCTAAATGGTTCCAAGTCAGCTCCTGGCTGCTTTCATTAGAGTCGAAAGGGAGGGG
The DNA here is from genome assembly GCF_027887165.1 of Monodelphis domestica. Classification (NCBI taxonomy): domain Eukaryota; kingdom Metazoa; phylum Chordata; class Mammalia; order Didelphimorphia; family Didelphidae; genus Monodelphis; species Monodelphis domestica. Next base: position 244,389,559 of record NC_077234.1, read on the forward strand.
AGGAGAGACTTTTCAGGTGCATATAGTGCAGAAAACATTACTCAATGCTCACCTAATCTAAATAGGACACAGATGAAGGCCTAACGGGATATTAGAGCATTCAAGAAACCAACTTGGCCCTTGGTAGTCTAAAATAAGCTGTAGGAGAAAGGTTTTAGGCAAAATCCAGTTAAAGAAGTTCCTAAATCCTGTAGGAGAAGGTCGACAAATCAGTAGATCCTGAGTTCAGCAAAAGAAGGGTAGTAACCCAGACACAGGTAACAGGAAGCGGGTAATAGACATTTTTGATAAGAAAGAGCCCCAGGAAAAGACCCATACTAGAAAAGAACCGGGCTAGCCCAATCCCACTATATTCAGGAATAGGCAGACCCCACCCCCATGGTTCAGTTATGGAACTGCAACCAAGCATATGCTTCTATATGCTTCACAAGGAGCAAACCAAGTAAATCAGGAAATACCTTGGTTTGAGAAACTTCCAGGTAATCACCTGTTAGTAGGATAACTATCTAAATCATCCAAAACAAAAAAAAAAAAAACATGACCTGACTATAGCAATCACTTGGAGAGAATTAAACAAGAGATGTGGAGTGGAAAAAGCTAGCCAGGAAAAACTTTCAAGGACATTTGATGTGTTAGATCAGAGACTGGGAAACGTTATTCAAGAAATAGATAAAATGAACATTAGAATGTGATAGACAAAAGTAAATAATTCAACAGGAGATCAAGGAATATCAAAACAAAATTTAGAAATTAATGAAAAGGAACATCTGTGATATATGATATTTTAAAAAATGAGAAGAAAACAGATCAATAAAAAACTATCAGTAATTATCACTTCACATGAAAAAGACCTGAGTATTCTATGGCAGGAAAGTTCAAATTAAAATATTCCAAAACTTTTGGATAAAAAAGGTAAAGTAAAAACAGAAAGACTCCACTAATAATTTCCTGAAACTCCAAAATTAAAATTTTGGAGAACCTCAGAACCAAATCCATTGCTTTCTAGTAAAAGAAAAGTTCAAACACACACACACAGAGACACACAAATAAATAAAAAAGACTTCAATTACCAAAGAACCAGAATAAGGATTACATTAGAATAATAGAATCCTATTCATATGCTAGTAGGATGAAGCTAAAATGAAATAGAGGATTTCCAAGCATTCCTGCTAAAAAGTCCAGAAAAGAATATTGGGAAATAGAATTAAAAGTACCAAGAGTAATGGTACCAGGAGAAAGCAGAACATTTTTGTTCATTGAAGAAAATATAGGGGAATGATTTATTTACATGTTAATAGGAAAATATGAAACAATGTCTTTTTAGAATCCAAGTAACCTTAAAGGTTATGGTGGGGGGAAAAGTTTACAATAACATAGGTTTATTTCTTTTGTTTTCTTTTTTGTTTAATGATCTTATGAAAATACAAAAATAGTAGAGAACAAAAGGGAGTAAAGGAAGTGAAGGAAAGGAAATGAATGGGAAGGGATGGGAGATGAAGGGTCTTAGCTCCAGGACAAGAAGGAGGTCTAGCAGTCACAGTTATAGGATTGAAAATAATATTTATAGAAAATTTATAGATCAAAGCACAGGTCAGGAGGGCATTGAAAACACCTCTCCTTAGCACCTTAGAATATATAAAATTGGTAGTTGACCAAAATTGGATCTAAGGGTAGTAGCAGGAAAATCTAAAAAATAGGATGGTGCCAAAGATGACTGCTTAGGCACAGCAAAAGTCTCTGGAGTTCTGACCCTGTGAAAACATTTCCACATCAATCAAAAACAAAGTGCTTCAAGGGGACAGAAAACCAAATGTAACAACATGACAGAGCTGGGGTACCCTCCTGCTAGATTTGACTTAAAAGTATGCCCCCAAAAAAAGCCTTTCTTGAGCTCTCAAATTTAAGGAAAAGGAAGAAGGAAATTCTCAGGACCCATCACCTACCTACTGTGCTGAGTCTCTGGCAGTTGCTGGATTCTTGGGGCAAGGGCTCTAGCCCAGAGGGAGTGCATTGTTATCAGAGAATATCCATATGAAACCAAAAACTGAAAATAAAGACTAATTAACTTAAGTTAAAAATATTATGCTTTAATATGCATGTCCTTCAGAATTGTCATGGATCATCATATTGCTTAGAGTAGCGAAGTTGTTCATAGTTGATTGTAAGGCAGTGTTTCTGTTTCTGTTTACAGTGTTCTCCTAGTAGTGATTACTACATTCTGCATCAGTGCCTCTAGATCTTTCCAGGTTTTTCTTAAATCATTCTCTACATCATTTCTTATAGCTCAATAGTATTCCATTACTGTCATATAGCATGACTTTTTTAGCCATTCCCCAATTGATGGACGTCTCATCAATTTCCAATTCTTTGCCACCACAAACAGAGCAGCTATAAATATTTTTGTGCAAGTCGTCCTTCCCTCATCCTTTTTAAAAAAATCTCTTTAGGACATATACATAGTATTAGTATTATAGGCTCAAAGGAGAAGTAGTATTTTATAGCCTTTTGAAATTGTCCTCAAGAATAGTTGGATCATTTCATAATTCCACCAACTATGCATTACTGTCTCAATTTTGTTGCATCCCTTCTAACATTTATCATTTTCCTTTACTGTGAATTTGGCCAATCTGATCAGTGTGAGGTGGTGGTACCTAAGAATTTATTTAATTTGCATTTCCTTAATCAAGATTAATTTAGAACATTTTGTTTCATATGATTATTGATAGATTTGATTTCTCCATCTGAAAATTGGTTGTTCATATTCTTTGACTATTGTTAAAGTAAGGAATGAATTGTAGTCTTATAAATTAAACTTCTGGTCATGGTTATATTAGTGTTATTTCTTCAAACACTTTTTAATTTAATACAATCAAAATTCATTTTTATCTCATAATTTTCTTTATTTCTTGTTTGGTCATAAATTATTCCCTTATCCATAGATATGACAGTGAAACTATCCTATGTTCTGTTAAATTTTATTGGTTGGACTTAATAATTAATTGGTGGTCTCCAGGGATTTAATTACTAAATGCCCAAAATTAATTACTAAAGTAAATGGAATTACTGATAGTTTATTTACAGTAGAGGGAAGATATTAAGGATGAAAGAAAAGGGGAGAGAAAAAGATAGATAGAGCTCTGCCTTCCTCAGAGCCAGGTAGAAATTCTAAGCCCCAGCCAGGGGAAAGGAGTCTCAAGATGATGGGCCTTTCTCAGAGGTTCACACTTTCAGAAAGGCAAAGAAACTAAGTCAGCCTTTCACTCCCCATGGTGATTGTCTAAAAGGAAAGCAGTCTGAGATCTCCTGCACGAGCTCCTCCAAGGTTCCAGTTACACAGCCAAGTGGCTTCACTTCAAGTCTGAGTGTCTGTCTTCTAGTCTATCCTCAAGTGTCTCTCTTCACTCCAGCTCTGAGTGACTGAATATCTCTCGGTTCCTCTTGTGTGCCTCTGTTTCCTCTATTTAAAGATCTTTTTCTCTTGTATCACCTCCCCTAAATTTTATGTCTATCAATCACAGCAGACACTCCTCTCCAGGACTGCCCATTCAATGTATGAAATGGATGTTCACACCTTTTGTAGTTAGTTATACCTTTTTGTAGTTAGTTAACACTTTTTTGGTTAGTTAACACCTTTTTGTAGTTAGTTAACACCTTTTTGTGGTTAGTTAACACCTTTTTTGTAGTTAAAATGGGTAGATCTACTTTAAATACTGAGTTAACACTTTGGCGATTAAAATCTAAAGACAGGGGATTACCATTCAATCTTCACAATAAAGGAAGAGCTAAGTACCTTCATTGTTACAATCAGGGGAGAGCCAAATCCAATCTTCACAATTTACCTAATTTATTTTATGACTAAATCATATTCCTATTTTGACCTTATCTTGGTATAGGATTTGAGATAATGATCTAGACCTAGTTTCCTATATACCATTTCCCAGCAGATATTGTCAAATAATGAGCTGTCAAATCTCCAAAGCTTGGATTGTAAAAAAAAAAAAAATAATCAAACAATAGATCCCAAAGGTCACTTACCCCTATACATTATATATTTAATCTATTCCCTTGATCCACTATTCTATTTCTTAATCAGTACAAGATTATTTTTAGTATTACTATTTTATAGTACCATTTGAAATATGGTACTGCTATACCAACTTCATTGGCTTTTTTTTTTCATTATTTTCTTTTATATTCTTCATCTTTTTTCCCTCCAGATGAATTCACTTGTTTTTTTTTTCCTTGTTCTATAAAATAAGATTTTAGTAGCTTGATTGGTATGGCATGAAATAAGTAAAGTAATTTTGAGAGAATCTTCAGCATTATATGAGCTTGGCCTCCTCATGAGTAATTAATATTTTTCCAGTTGTTTATATATGTTTTTTTCACATGAAAAGTGTTTTCTATTTGTGTGCATATAAGTCCTGTATTTGTCTTGGCAAGTAGATTATCTGGTATTTTACATTTTCTAGAATTGTTTTAAATGGAGTTTCTCTTTCTAACTCTTGATGCTGAGTTTTGTTGGTAATATAAAAATGCTGATGATTCATGTGTCTTTATTCTGTCCTGCAACTTTGCTAACTTTATTAATTATTTCAACTAGTTATTTAGTTGATTTTCTAGGATTCTCTAAATATATAATGATACTATATGGAAAGAGTGATATTTTGGTTTCCTCATTTGCTTACTTTCATTCCTTCAATTTCTTTTTTTGTCTTTTACTGCTAAAGCTGGCATTTCTACTACAGTATGAAATTGTAGTGGTGTTAAAGAATACCCCAATCTTATTGTGAAGTTGTCTGACATTTCCATTGCAGATGATACTTGCTGATGGCTTTAGATAGATATTACTTATTTTTAAATTTAATTTCCCTAAGTACATGTAGCAACAGTTTTTACCATTTTTCAAAGATTATTGAGTTTTGAATTCTCTCCCTTCCTCCTGTCCCTTCCCACCTCACCCATGTTGAGATGATAGGCAATCTTATATGGATTTTACATATGCAATCACATAAAACATTTTCTTATAATATATTCTTTTGAAGAAGGAAATATAAAAAGCAAGTGAAAAAAGTTTGAAATAATCTGGATTTAGACTTTATCAGTTATTTTTCTCTGGCTCTTAAGTCCTTTTGGAGAGTTTTGGATCATTGTATTGCAGAGAATAGCTCTTATGCTCAGTTGTTCATTGTACAATGTTTCTATCACTTTGTTCATTGCTGGTTCTGCTTCAGTTTGCATAAGACTTTCCATTTTTTTCTGAGCTCTTCCTGCTCATTATTTCTTATACCACAATAGTACTATATTACAATCATATACTAAAACTAACTCAGCTATTCCTAATTGATGTGTATCCTCGACTATGGTACATATAAATGCTTCATCTTATTGTTTATTTGTATCTCTTTAGGCTAGAAACCTAGTTATGGTACCTCAGGGTCAAAGGGTATGTATTATTTTATAGTCTTTTAAGTATAATTCCTAATTGCTCCTCAGAATGATTGAATTAGGTCACAATTCCCCCAATAGTGCATTAGTGTCTCAGCTTTCCCATATTCTATCCAAGTTTTGTCATTTTCCTTTTCTATCATAATAGCTAATCGGATAGATATGGGATGGTACCTCAGAGTTGCTTTAATTTGCATTTTCCTAATGAATAGTGATTTAGAGAATTTTTTGCATGACTACAGAGAGCTTTAATTACTTTGAGAACTTCTTGTTCATGTATTTTGACCATTATCGTTTTTGGAAATAACTTGTATTATTTAATATTCAACTCATTTCTCTATATAATTAAGAAATGAGGCCTTTATTAGAGAGACTTCAAAAAATTTTATATCATTATGAAAATACTGTGTATTATTTTCCATCCTATTTATCCTTATTTGCTTTCTGATCTCCACTTCACTCAATTTGCCTTCTTTTCTAATACCTCCACACCGCTTCTTTTATCCCCTTCCCTTCCTACTTTCCTTTAGGGTAAGATAGTTTTCCCTATAACCAACTGATTGTGTATGTTCTTCCCTCATTGAACCAATCCTAATGAGAGTATGGTTCATGTGTTCTCTTCCCCACCTCCCTCATCTTCCCTGCCACTGATAAAATTATTCCATGCCACTTTTATGTGTAATAATGTCACCCACTTTATTTTCTCTTCCCCCTTCTCCTAATGCATTCCTCTTTCTTGTGCTTCTATTTTATTTTATTTATATCATGCCATCATTTTCAATTCACATCTTTGTCCTCTGTCTATGAATACTTCTCATAATTACCTTAATAACGACAAAATTTGGGGAGTTAAAAGAATAATCTCCCCATTGCAGAGATGTATACAATTTAATCTTATTGAATGTCTTTTGGTTTCTCTTTCTCCTTTACCTTATTCCTCTGAAGTCTCATATTTGAGTCATATTTTCCAATTGCTTGCCCCCGCCCCAAGAATGTTTGAAAGTCTTTTATTTCATTGAATAGACCTTTTTTTTTTGCTTTTTAATTTTGCTGGGCTTGTGATTCATGATTGAAGTCCTAAGTCCTTTGCTCTCTGGAATATCATATTGCATCCCCTCAGGTTTATCAATGTAGCAGAGACAAAATTTTGTGTTATCCTGATGATGCTTTTATGACATTTGAAATATTTCTTTTTGGTTGCTTGAAATATTTTCTCCTTGATATGGGAGTTTTAGAATTTAACTATAATATTCCTGGGAGTTAATCTTTTGCATCTTTTTTAGGAGCTGATTAGTTAATTCTTTCAATTTTCATTTTGAAAGTTTTCTTTGATAATTTCTTAAAAGATAATGTCTTAGCTTTTTTATCATGGCTTTCAGGTAGTTGAATACTTCTTAGATTATCTCTCTTAGATTTATTTTCCACATCAATTGTTTTTCATTTGTGATTTTTTTTATTTGTACCTCTATTTTTTTTCCTTTTGAATTTCTTTGTTTCTTAATGTCTCGTGGAGTCATTTGCTTCTACTTCCTCACTTCTAATTTTTAAGTTATCTTTTGTACCTTCTTTTCCATTTGGCCCATTCTACTTTGTAAAGAGTTCTTTTCCTCAGTGAATTTTTGAACCTCTTTTTCCATTAGGCCAATTCTTTCTTTCAATAAATTCTTCACTTCAATGCATTTTTAAATACTTTTTTATATCCTTTTTTCCATCTGGCAATTTCTGCTTTTTAAAGAGTTCTTCTATTCATTGAAGTTATTGTGCCTCTTTTACTAACTCCCCTTTTCTGTTTTTTAAGGTATTATTGAGGTATTTTAAGATACAATATTTTCAAGGTATTTTAAGGTATAAGAAATTATTCTTTAGCAATAAGCTGTTGATTTTTTTCATTATTTTCCTGTATCACTCACATTTCTTTTCCCAATTTTTCTTCTACTTCAATCATTTGATTTTTAAAACCCTTTTTAAGCTACCTCCTTGTTGACATTGAGAGCAATTCCTATTTTTCTTAGAGCTTTTGGATGCAGTAATATTGATCTCATCTTCTTTTTAGTTTGTGGCTAGAACCTTCTCTGTCACCAAAATAACATTCAATGTTGTTTCATTTTCTGTTGTTTATTCATTTTCCAGCCTTTTATTTTCCTTTAATTAAAAAAAAAAGAACCTTTCTAAGATGGGTTCTATACCTATGGTGAAGGGAGCACTACAATTTTCAAGTTCTTTGTGTATTTGCCTTCAGAACTAGCATTGGGAATCTATCTGCTTTCAGTTCTTCCAAGGTGGTATGATGTAAAGAGAATATTTTCCTAGTATGTTTTTCTCCTCGGTGAGTAACCAAACACACTCCCTCCTCCCCGCACCCCGAACTATGATCTGAGTCCCCTGTTCCCCTGTGGCCAAAAGAATGGGTGTCTATTAGTGCTACTCCTCACCCTGAGATTATGCCTGTAGGCTATGACTTAGTTCTATGTATGGGCAATAGAACAAGATTATGTACCCATTGCCAGGAAAGGGACACCTGTAATCTTCTGAATAATTTTTTGTACAATCGGTTTAGCTCTTTATAAAATGGAATAATTAGACCTTTGTCAGAAGTTTTTGTAATGAAAATTGCTTCCAAATTTGTTGCTTCCTTTCTCATTTTGGATGTATTAGTTTTTTTGTACAAAAACTTTTTTATTTGATATAATCAAAATAATTTATTTTACATTTTATGATTTTTTTCTAGCTCTTGCTTGGTTTTAAAGTCTTTCATTTCCCAAAGATCTGACATGTATACTATTCTGTGTTCACCTAATTTGCTTATAGTTTCCTTCTTTATATTCAGGTCATTCACCCATTCTGAGTTTATCTTGGTATAGCGTGTGAGATGTTGATCCAAACCTAATCTCTCCCATACTGTCTTCCAATTTTCCCAACAGTTTTTTTTAAATCAAATAGTGGGTTTCGGTCCCAAATTCTGGGATCTTTGGGCTATCATAGACTATCTTGCTGAGGTCATTTACCCCAAGTATATTCCACTGATCCTCCTTTCTGTCTCTTAATCAGTATCAAATTGTTTTGATGACTGCTGCTTTATAATATAATTTGAGATCTGGAACTTCAAGTCCTCCTTCCTTCACATTTTTTTTCATGATTTCCCCAGATATCCTTGATCTTTTGTTCTTCCAAATGAACTTGGTTATGTTTTTTTTTTCTAATTCAGTAAAAAAGTATTTTGGTAGTTAAATTGGTATGGCACTAAAATAGTAAATTAATTTGGGTAGGATTGTCATTTTTATTATTTTAGCAGGTCCTACTCATCGGCAATCAATGTTTTTCCAACTGTTTAGATCTAGTTTTGTAGTTCTGTTCATATAGTTCCTGTTTTTGTCCCAACAGATAGGTTCCTCTGTATTTTATATTGTCTAGGGTGATTTTAAATGGAATTTCTCTTTCTAATTCTTGCTGCTGAGATGGGTTGGAGATATATAGAAATGCTGATGACTTTTGAGGGTTTATTTTGTATCCTACAACTTTGCTAAGGTTGTTAATTATTTCCACTAGCTTTTTGGTTGATTCTCTAGGACTCTTTAAGTAGACCATCATATCATCTGCAAAGAGTGATAGCTTGGTATCCTCATTGCCAATTTTAATCCCTTCAACTTCTTTTTCTTCTCTAATTGCTACTGCTAGTGTTTCTAGTATAATGTTAAATAATCGAGGTGAGAATGGGCATCCTTGTTTCACTCCTGATCTTATTGGGATGGATTCTAGGTTATCCCCATTGCAGATGATGTTTGCTGGTGATTTTAGACATATTCTATTTATTATTTCTAGGAAAGGCCCTTTTATTCCTATACTTTCTAGTGTTTTCAATAGGAATGGGTGTTGTATTTTGTCAAAGGCTTTTTCTACATCTATTGAGATAATCATGTGATTTTTGTCAGTTTGCTTATTAATATGGTCAATTCTGTGGATGGTTTTCCTAATATTGAGACGTCCTTGAATTCCTGGTATGAATCCTACCTGGTCATAGTGAATAACCCTTGTGATGACTTGTGTGATGATTTTTTGCTAGTATCCTATTTAAGATTTTTGCATCTATATTCATTAAGGAGATTGGTCTATAGTTTTCTTTCTCTGTTTTTTACCTGCCTAGCTTTGGAATCAGTAACATATTTCTGTTGTAAAATGAATTTGGTAGAACTACTTCTTTGCTCATTCTGTCAAATACTTTGTATAATATTGGGATTAGTTGTTCTATGAATGTTAGGTAGAATTCATTTGTGAATCCATCTGGTCCTGGGGATTTTTTCTTTGGGAATTCTTTGATGGCTTGTTCAATTTTATTTTCTGATATGGTGTGGTTTAGGTAGTCTATTTCTTCCTCATCTAGGCAACTTATATTTTTGTAAATATTCATCCATATCACCTAGATTGTCATATTTGTTGCCATATAATTGGGCATAATTGTTTTTAATGATTGCCTTAATTTCCTCTTCATTTGAGGTGAGGTCTCCCTTTTCTTCTTGGATACTTTCAATTTGTTTTTTTTCTTTCCTTTTTTAAATTAGATTGACAAGTAATTAGTCTATTTTATTGTTTTTTCAAAGTATCAGCTTCTAGTCATTTATTAAATCAGTAGTTCTTTGACTTTCAATTTTATTAATTTCTCCTTTGATTTTTAGGATCTCTAATTTAATCTTCATCTGAGGATTTTTAATTTGTTCACTTTGTAGTTTTTAAATTTGTGTGCCCAATTCATTGGCCTCTTCCCTCTCTAGGTTGTTAATATATGAACTCAAGGATACAAATTTCCCTCTGAGTGCTGCTTTGGCTGCATCTCATAGGTTTTGAAAGGATGTCTCATCATTGCCAATTTCTTCAAAGAAATTATTAATTGTTTCTATGATTTGTTCTTTAACCAGCTTTGGAGAATCACATTCTTTAATTTCCAATTAATTTTTTATTTATGTCTCCATGTCCCCTTACTAATTATTATTTTCATTGCATTGTGATCTGAGAAGGTTGAATTTATTATTTCTGCCTTTTTGCACTTGTTTGCAATGTTTTTATGCCCTTATACATGGTCAATTTTTGTGAATGTACCATGTGCTGCTGAAAAGAAGGTGTATTCCTTTTTGTCCCTATTTATTTTTCTCCACATATCTTCTAACTCTAACTTTTCTAAGATTTCATTCACTTCTCTTACCTCCTTATTTATTTTTTTTTATTTGATTTATCTAGTTCAGATAGAGGAAGGTTCAGGTCTTCCACTAGTATAGTTTCTCTATGTATTTCATCCTTGAGCTCCTCTAGTTTCTCCTTTAGAAATTTGGATGCTATGACATTTGGTGCATACATGTTGAGTACTGATATTTCCTCATTGTCTGTACTGTCTTTTATCAGGATGTAATTACTTTCCCTATCTCTTTTAACTAGATCTATTTTTACTTTGGCTTTGTCAGATAGCATGATTGAGACTCCTGCCTACTTTTTATAAGTTGATGCCCAATAGATTTGGCTCCATCCTCTTACTTTCCCCCTATGCATATCTACCTTCCTCATGTGTGTTTGTTGTAGACAGTATATGGTAGGTAGGGTTTTAGATTCTAATCCACTCTGCCATTCGCTTGCGTTTTATGGGTGAGTTCATTCCATTCACATTCAGAATTATGACTAACAGCTGTGTATTTACCAGCATTTTGATTTCTACTCCGAGTCCTGAGTTTCCTTCTTTCACTATTTCTTTCTACACCAGTGTTGGTTTTTAATCAGTCTCTCTAGTTCCCAGCCTTATTTTACTTCCCTTTTACCCCCCCCTTTTTATTTCCCTCTTATTTTCTTTTGCAGACTTTTAAAAACTATCCCCATCCTCTTCCTCCCTTTTACTGCTTCCCTCCCCACCAGTCCTCTTCCCTATAGGGCACAAATCTATTCTCTGCCCCAATGGATTAGATTGTTTTTCCCTTTTTGGGTCAATTTAAGTGCATGTAAGAGTTGAGTATTTCCTATATCCAACCTCTTTACCCTTCCAGTGTATTGATGTTCTCCCCCCACCCTCCATGAGCTTCTTTGTGACATATAAATTTACCCCCTTTTATTTCTTTTCCCATTTCTTTTAGTATTAACCTCTTTTTTTAGCTCTAGTTGTATACATATATACTCATGTATATGTATTTATGCATGCATATATCTATAAACATATTTATGTCTTGTCCTTTCATCCTATACTGTTTGTCACTGTTCTAAGTGTAATTCTTCTAGCTTCCCTAGTTGCCCAGGTGATAATAACAATTTTTAAGAGTTACCAATGACCTCTTTTCTTATAGGGGTATATATCATTTTAACTTATTGGGTCCCTTTAAAAAGTTTTGTTTTGTTTGCTTGTTTGTTTTTTTTTTCTTTTTCCCCTCTTTTTAAATTACCTTTTGATGATTCTCTTGAGTTCTGTGTTTGGGCACCAAATTTTCTGTTCAAGTATGGTCTTTTCTTTTCAAATGTTTGGAATTCTTCTATTTTGTTGAATGACTATACTTTCCCCTGTGAGAATATAGTCAGTTTTGCTGGGTAGTTGATTCTTTGTTGTAGACCTAGTTCCCTTGCTTTCTGGAGTATCATATGCCATGCCTTTTGGTCCTTCAGTGTCAATGCAGCCAGATCCTATGTTATCCTCACTGTGCTTCCATGGTATCTGAATGATTTCTTCTTGGCAGCTTGTATATTTTTCCTTTGTCTGATAATTCTTGAATTTGGCTATAACAATCCAATAGTTGGGGATTAAGTAACGGAGGTGATCTGTGGATTATTTCAATCTCCACTTTTCCCTCTTGTTCTAGAATACCGAGGCAGTTTTCTTTGATAATTTCCTGTAGTGTGATGTCCAGGCATTTTCTTTTGTCATGGTCTTCTGGTAGACCAGTGATTCTTAAGTTGTCTCTACTTGAGCGATTTTCTATAACTTCTGTTTTGTGAATGAGATGCTTCACATTTTTCTCAATTTTTTCATTCTTTTGGTTTTGTTTTATAGTGTTCTGCTGCCTTATGAGGTCACTTAATTCTAGTTGTTGTATTCTGGTTCTTAAAGACTGGATTTCATCCCTGGCTTTTTTTTTCATCCTTTTCCTTCTGATTTGATTGTTTTTTTGGAGGTCATCTTAAATTATCTTTACCTCATCTCCCATCTCCTTTGCCTTATCTTTTATCTTCTTTGCCTCCTCTTTCATCTCCTTTGCCTCATTTTCAAGCTGATTGATTTTGGCTTTCAGGACACTATTTTCTTTTTCCAGATGACTTATCTTAGTTTTTAAGTTCTTTCTCTAGTTGTCTTCATCCTCTCTTAATTGTGCTTTGAATTGTATTTTGAGTTCTTCCAAAGCCTGTGTCCAATTTCATGGAGTTCCTGTGTTTTTCCTTGATGTTCCTTGATCCCCCTCTGTTCCATTTGCTCTTTGTTCATTGCCTTTATAGAAACTGTCGATTGTAATTTTTTTTCTTTTTCTGTTGCTTGCTCATATTTACCCTTTCTTTACTCCCCACAGTTGTCTGTGCTCTTGCTACTCTCATGTTTTTGGTTTTGGGGTTTTCTATCAGTCTTCCCTCTTGAAACTTTGTCAGGAGAGTTCTCAGAGCAGTCTGAAGGAATATTGGAGCTTGAGCTTACCTGTCCTCTGGTGGCTTTTGTTTGGATTAAGGTCCAGCAGTCTGTGAGGGAGGGTGTTGGAGCTTGAGCTTCCCTGACCTCTGAAGACTTTTGATGGGATTAAGTTAATTTGGGTTGGGCTGGATGTGCCCTGAGGCCAAAACCTACTGGAAGGCTGGAGCAATATGGAGGATCTCAGCTCTTGTGACCAGGCTGCTTGCTCTGCGCTCCTTCCCCACCACCTATGTTCAATGCTTTTAGCATGGCACAAACCTGCTCATAAAGTACTCCCTCAAGACCAGCATCTTTGCCCACCCAGAGGTTCCTGCTGCCTCTGGATGCTTAGTGCTTTAGGTGCAGGGGAGGAGGGGAGTGAGGGTCCTCAGACCTTCCTTCTTCTTTCCCCTTAAACCTGAGTGTTCTTGAATTCTGGCTTTTGTGGGCTGTACCTTTTGAAATGAGTCCAGCATGGGGGTTCCTTGACTCTGTCTTGTTGTTAGGTTTGATTTTCAGTCCCCTGAGACTATTCAGTTTGTAATCAGTAAGGAAGGGTTTTCAGAGGTCTGAACTTTTGCTGCCTCTACACTGCCAGCTTAATTTCACCTCCCTTCATTTTTATCTTGAAAGCGGGCTTTGTTTTCAGGGTTGATGAGGTAATTTCTTAAACTTCAGTTTTTCCTGGCTGCAAACCTCAACATTATTTCGTACTTTCTGCACAATTCAGTTCTTCAACGGTAGTATGATTTCCTGTGGGTTGGGAGCTCAGAAAGATATCTCTCACTGTTTGTTTAATTGCCTGCTGATGGTTTATAAGGCTCAGAGCACTGTGAGCTACCTTGTGCTGGGCTTGGACCCTTACTTCAGACTTGAGTAGGGCCTCCAGAACTCACTCTGGGCTTAGACTGGCCAGTGACACCATCCATCTTGGGCTTTGGTTTGGGTCCTCAGTCAGGATAAGGCAGGGACTCTGGGGCTCCCCTTGGGATTGTACTTTCTAGGTTACTGTGGACGGCCTTGTGATGGGGCTTGGAGACTCACTTTGGGCTCAGACAGGAGCTTCAACCATCACTCTGGGCTTTCATCTACCAGATGCACCATAGACTGCCTGGTACTAGGGCTTGGGATCTCACTGCAGGCTTGGAACTTCAAGACATAGGTATTAGGTATTATGCTTAGAGCAGAATCTGGGAGTCTAAAAGTTAGCTTGGGTACAGATTCAGAACCTAGAGCACTAGAGGTAAGATGACAAGGTTTATTGTTGGCTTACACTGGTATTCCTTGATGTGGTCTTGCTTTAGGCTATGTTCCCCTCTCATCCCAGTGAACCAGACTCTCACCGCCTAACTTCTAAGTTATTATTTATAGGAAAGTTGCTTCGCTCAATTCCATTGTTGGTTCTGTCACTCCAGTATTCATTTTGAAGTTTTATTTTAAAGTTGGATGGAGGAAATTCCCAGAGAAGTTTGGGCTTTTCATACCTCCATTCCGCCAGCTTAACTCTAACTCCCCAAAGTCTACTTATGTTAAGAACATTAGTACCAACAATGCCATGGTTAGATTTTAATTATTATTCTTTGCCTTTAAGAAATAATTAACTCTCTTCCCTCATATATACATACATATTACACACACACACACAGAGACACAGACACAGACACACCCTCACTCATATAGATATATATTTGTCATTGTTCAGTTATTGTGGTTGTGTCTAACTCTTTGTAACCCCAATAGATTTCCAAATATGCAATATTTATATATATATATATGCATTTGCATGTAAGTGTATATGTATTTACATAAAAAGTCATTTCTCATTGTTTATGATACTTATATATTGAATTACTGAATATGGAACCATTGTTCCTATGGGAAATATAGAGTTAGTTTCTTGAAAGCCTTTGGTCATAGCATTTATGTTTTCATTTTCTGGAGTAAATTAGTTACAAATGAGCAGATTTTCTCTTTCTGTTTTCTAAACGTACCACATTGTCCATTCATTAACTCACCATCAATGGCACTATAACTCGTGCCCCAAAACAGCTTATCTAAGACATGTATCTTCTTTGTAAGGCACATTAGAGATTTCTTCCACCTTAGAACACTAGACAACTTTTCAGACCTATTCTTGCAACCATTTTAAACAATGCTATATCTCCAATAGAAAGCAACAGAATGAGAAAATTTGGCACTATATCAACACCCAAAAGGACACTTGTTTATAGCATGGAAGCTGAAACTAGAGATGAAGCATCATCTTCTTTGATCTCAGGCTATGGGGCTATTCAGAATGAGGATTAAGGATGACACAAATTTTTCACCATTCCACAAATTTCTGCAAATTATCATGATAACTATGAAAGCAGCAATAGTATTGATTTCATGTAGAAATAAATATCAACAGGTAGACAAATTTATTAATGTAGAATCATTGAAAAATGAGAATAAAATTTGTGTACATGTGTACACACATATATATGCAGGATGAAAGATTTTTGATAAACACTTCTTTCATAACTATTATGTATTATTTAAAGCAATTCTAATAATTAAATATATAATGATTATTAAATAACAATAAAATGAATAATTGAAAAAGACCTGGATGGGGTATGAAGTGACTCATGTTCTAGATCTATTTCTTTGCTTAATATTTGTTTGATGATTGGCCATAGAATTAGTAGATTAGAGTTATAAAAGACATAACATAATACAATACTATCATTTTGTAAATGAGGAAAATAATGTGTAGAGTTTACAAGACTTTCCCAAGGTCACACAAAAAGTAGTAAGTGGTATGGTTGGGATTTGAAGCTAAATGTGATAGATATAGTACAAAAAATGTTAAATTTAGAATTAGAGGACTTGACTCTGATATAGGGCAAGTCATTTTAAGCTCCCAAGGTCTCAGTTTCCAGTTCTAAGTCTATAATTCTCTGATTAATTGATACCATGATTCCATATTTAACTTGCATAATTGTAATATGAAAATGTTGGACTAGATGATCACTGAATTTAATTTGATCTCTATGATGTCATGAATCAGTGACAAAGGGACACAAGGACAAAGCTAGTGACAGAATCAATTTTATCCTCACCTTGATTTCATGATTAAAATAACTGATAGTACAAAGGGAGACAATAGTTCCTTTTTAATATTAACAGCATTTGATGAATTTTAAGGAGGATGCTGACCAGATAAGGAAATATTCATGTAAAAACTGAATTTGATATAAAGAAGTTAGATTTGCATTTATCCCTTTTAAAATGAAACTCATGTTTGCAATGGTTCATTACCAAGTACTTAAATGATAAACTGTTTTATCAAAAACAGATTATAAACAGTAAAAACATTACTGGCATAAGCCATATGTTTTTATCAGTTCAGACACAGCGGTAAAATATTATCTGAAATATCATTAAAGCAGGATAATATGCTCAAATATCTCAAAGACAAAAATCATTTTTAAAATTTCTTCCTCCATTGAGGAAGGAACACACAGGTTGACAATTTATGCAGGTATTTAATATTGGAAAAGCTAACATCTCTTCCATAAAATCTTTGTATAAATGCTTCTCTCTTGCTGTTTCTTTTGATCTATATTATCACCACCTAAGGGACATCCTTTTTTTCCCTACCTACTTATCAAGAGACATATGCAATGGATGCCATCTGTTTACTACATTACTCATTTTTTAAAAATTTCAAATAGCTGAATAATGAACTATTCCAAAGGAAATAAACTTAATGTAGCTTCTCACTTCATCAAAGTATAAATCATGTGTTTTTTCATACTTAAACAATTCAACATATTCAATATGATCATAAATGCTAAAAATGGAATATTTAAAATATTTTTATTTGTTTTGGCAGAATAATGTATCCCATTAAACAAAAAACAAATATCATTAAACCTAAAATATAGGGAGGAAATGAAGGGAAAAATATCAGAATAAAGTGGAATAGAATGGGCATTATTATTCAACTTTGATATTGTGGGACAAAGAACTTTAAATTTTTCACAAATATCTTTTTAATCTAGCTGATATTTTGTAAATATTCATTCAGTTTTCTCTTTCATTACCTTTATCTACTTAACCACCAAAACATGTATATTTCTTTTTATATTTATTTCATCTCTTTGTTATACTCTCCTTATGGCTTTTTCCCCCTCATTGCAAGCCAGAAGAGGGAGAGAAAGAATCAGTAGCTATAGAGAATAAAGAGAATATAGAGAATAAAGAAACACAGCTAAATAGAGAGATAAGAAAAGTGCTGAAAGTCTGAGCCCCATATGAAAGTGGAAAGACAAAGCTGCTTCTTCCCAAGATTAAAAACTGATTCCACTTATCCTGTTAAACTGAGACAAAATTTGATCAGATGGTTCTGCCAGTGATAGGCTCGAGAATGCCTAAACATGTGCCTTCTAGGGTTCACATGGTATCATGAGTGGCATGTCATTTGATGTTAGAAATACATGAGATCCAAATTTCTGAGTAACTTGCTCTAATCTAATAAATATATAAATCTATGTCAGGAGTAGGGCCTGATGAGAAGTATTCATTTTGTTTTGTCTTGTTTTTACACTGGAAGAATAGCTGAAACATTCAAAAGAAGGGGATTTCAGAGGATATGCAAAAACCTAGGTACTTTGGAGTTTTGTAAAAAGGACCCATAGTTGTAGATACAGTGTGAACTCATCAACATAAAAAGAATTGTAATCCCAGAAGAATGAGAGAATCAAGTATATTCATAACCAGTGGAACTTTTCCAGAATCATTAATCATCCAAAAGGAGAGATCTTCATGGGAATAATTTGTTTTGTATCTTAATAAGTTGCCTAGCAAAACTGATGGGTTCTGCTGAATTTATTCACGCTCCAGAACCTTTCCCTTGTACATGAAGTCTAATGACTGAAGGGCATCTTACTTGCCTCCACCACCACCCTCTCTCTCTTCCACCCCTGATATTTAGGCCAAGACAAAGTAATAAACATTCATTAAGCATTTACTTTGTGCAAACAAGTGTGCTGGGTTAAGAGTGTAAATATAAGTGAAAAAGAAAAATCTTTTGCCCTTAAAGAGCTTATATTCTAATGAAGGAAGACTGTATACAAAGAGAACTGAATAAATGTCTTATTAAAGAGTTTTATTTCTGAAATATATAGAGAATTGAGTCAATTTTATATGAATGTAAATCAATCCCCAACAGATAAATTGTTAAAAGATATAAATAAGCAAATCTCAGATGAAGAAATTAAGACTGTCTTTAGTCATATGAGGAATGTTCCAATAGAGAAATGCAAATTAAAGTAACTCTGAGATACCATCCCACACCTATCAGATTAGATAATATGACAAAAAAGGAAATAATAAATTTTGGAGGGAATGTGAGAAATTTGGGACATTTTTGGTGGAGTTGTGAACTGACACAAGTGATTTGGAGAGTAATTTTATTGTTTCCTTACATCTTTCTTTTTCTCTTCTAGGGACAAAGACATTTATTGTTACTTATGAATTAAATATCCTCTGTGAACTACAGTTTATAGTCCACATTTTATTTAGTTAGAGTAAATTCTCTTACACCAATTCCCTTCATACTACCTGGTGTAAAGTAGTGTTAAGAGAATAGATCATGGAGATTCATATCTTTAACTTCCGTGTTTCATATAATTCCTGGGTTATATTAACATATTTACTATCAGGAAATGGACGTATATCTGAAATAGATTATGGGGAGCTGCTAAAAAAAGACATTTTTGTATAGCTTATCCAATTCCTAATTTATTTTGTTATACTATTTTTATTTATTCAATGACAAGACTAAAGGAGAGTGTGTGACCTTTCTGTTCAATGTGGAGTTCATAATTTTGCCAAGATCTTATAGCCAGCAATTTTAGGAAAGAGGTGGGGTTTGAGGGGTATTTCTCATATGAGAGATTCCCAAATGTTCATATCCCTCAGAGACTGAATCAGCACCACCCCCTTAAAGAGAAATGAAACTAAGAAATAAGCCATCCAGTTTCTCAGAATCATATGAAATTGAGAATATATAAATATTTCCACATATTGATGAAATGCCCAAAAAAGTCAGAATTGGGGTGACCAGTGTTCATTTTTGTTGTTGTTATTCCATTTACTAGAATCATGGCCACTTAAAATTTGGCTTTGGGTGTATCCTTCCTACTAGTTCCCACCACTATTCTCCTTCAATCTCCCCATGTTCCTACCCCCAGGTTTCAGAAGGTAGAGATTGTCTAGATAGTTTCTGAAAGAAATCAGCTTAGCTAAACACACACACACACACACACACACACACACACACACCACACACACTCAAAGTTATGAGTTTATTAGCCTAGAGGTAATAATCCTCTACTTAACCTAGAGTATGTCTTTGGTAATTTGAAAATTTAAGCATAATGTGGATTGTTAATTAAATAATTAAAACCTTAGAAACTCATTAAAATTATTTATCTTCATCAAAATTAATTCCTAAATTATCTGAATTCCTAAAGAGGATACATAACCAGCACTTGCCACTTTCCAGTGTTTTATCTCTACACATAATTAGTCAGACATTGACAAGACAATTGAAGTTGAATCTATCTGGAGAAAGTTGTAAGATAGGTGGAGGGGAGAGAATGGAGTCTCTCCTGCTGGATCAGGACCAGAGTGAGGTAGAGGTGGAATGGAGTCAAGTAGAAAGAGAAAGGGGATGGACTGATTTTCCTCTCTCTTCTCCCTGGCAAACCCCACTCTGCCTTCAAGATCACAAACTTCTGTTCCTTCAGACTAATTGACATAATTGAAACAATTATGATATCAATAGTTTCTACCTCTCTGAGGAGAGAAATGTAACTTTCCTCCCCCTCAATCTCCCAAAGTCTCCTTCCTTTTTAAGATACTATGAAGCCAGTCTCTTGCTTTTAAGAACAACTATTTATTCTAAGGGAACAAAGACTAAGGTAATGGGAAAGAGGGAATGAGAGATCCCTAAAGTAACTGAACCCCTCTTCCCCAAAGTCTGGGCGGATCAGGCTTTGTTTGCCTGACCCACTGGGGTCAGTTGTCAGCTGCCTTGGCTATTATAGTAAGTTCAAGGACTTTCAGGGGATTCTGAGGAATTCTTCTTATAGTGAACAGCTACCAGTTGAAGTCCTGTTCGCTCAGTTTGTCTCTCTGGAAATTGGGTCCAGGGTCACAGGAGGCGAGTGCTGGTTCAGAGTTCCACTCAGGTCCTCCTTTATGTTAGGTTTCCCAGAAATAAGTCCCCTCTCCAACAGTCCAGATTCTCTTCTTTCCTCTTCCTTCCTTCAGAACTCTCTCTCTTTACTGCCCTCCCTCCATTCCAGCTGGTCCTTCAGCCTGCAAAATCTGCTTCTCTCTTCCTTCTGACAGGTTGAGTCCAATTCCTCCTCTCTTACAAAGTCAATTCCATAGTATTATTTAAAAAGGAAATAACAATTTTAATAGAATACCAAGAAGGATTATATGCAAAGTATATTACTATATATAATCAAGAGAGAAGATGTTGAAGGAGACTGAAAATCCTTTGTCAGTATCCCAAGGTTCTGACAGAACCAGCACCCACCCCTGGCAGATGTAGTCATGATTTTAGTTTAATTGTCATCTCAAATAGATGACATCTGGGTGTTTTTATATGTTTCAGAGGGGTGGGTGATATGAGAAATGTGCTCAGGAATCCATGGAGAGGGGAAGGGGAGGAGCCCAGCCCTGCCTCCCTCTGGATTTCTAGTAACAAATTCTGGAGAACTCTGTTCTGTAGTGGAATGGAGGAAGGAAAAGGGGGAGAGAATGAGTGGAGGATTCTCCTCCTCTATTATTAATCGGGAGAGGTAAACCAGATACTGTCTTCACTGGAAAGATGTGACTCCAGTAAGATGCTGAAAGGGAGAAGTGGGGTGGGGGGCTAGAGACAGGTTTGAACCAAGTTAACTCAGTAAAAGTGGCAATATGACTCCCTCAGAGGAGCTCAGGGCCCCTGATGCTAAGACTATCTCAGTGAGTCAGGATGTTCCCTAGTAGATCCACTTCCCACAGGCACTTTAATGGTCAGACTTTAGGGGCTGCGGTATGGCACCCACTGGCAAGGAAAGATGACAATATTCCTTAGTCAGTGGTACTGAGCCACAGGAGTTCAGAACCAGAGCTCTTCACTGTGGAAGTAGGACAACTCAGGTCTGGGTTATCACCAGACAAGGACACGATTTCAGCTTGAAATCCTGTCTCAAACTATTGATCCTAATCCACTAGTTTGTTACCTAAATACAGGCAGGCCCAAACCCAGATATAAATATTTCAGATATAATTTATTTAGATTTCAACAGAGGAGGGTAATGGCCAAGGAATGAGAGAAAGGATAAGTGGGTGAAGGTCAGCTCTATGGTCTGGCTCTCTTGCAGATTGGCTTTCAAAGGCTGGAGGCCAGAGGCTTCTGGGTGGTGGCCCACTTCTTCACCAATTGTTTCTTATTCCTACATTTATGGTCTTATTAAATCCTAATGTTGAGTTCAAGGGATGAGTAAGGGGGAGAGGTCCCTGGGGAACGATTCAGGTTGGCTCAGGCCAGAGCCAATTTCCTCAGATTGGCAACAGGCCAAATCCCTGTTGAGAATCATATAGTTGTTGATTGTATCTCAGTGGAGACATTGAGGCTCTGTGGATGGAGTCAGGTCCCAACTCCCAGAGAAATCTGGTTGAGCTCTTTCTCATCTTCAGGAAATTGCTCCTTCTTCTTCCCAGTCTGCCCAACCTTGACCGTTGACTTCAGAGTTCTATGCACTCCTCAGAACTGTCAGGATTCTCCTGCCCTTACACCTCAGGTTGATCTGTCAACCACACAGGAGTCTTTCTTCCTTACTTTACAGTAGCAATAGCAAGCCTATAGAGAGGGCTCTGAGTGAACCCTCAGGCACATGTGCCATAGATTCACCACTCTAGCATGATGAATAGATAGGTCGATAGTGTATACAGATGTATGTTGTCTCCCCAAAGCTTCAGCCACTTGTTTACCAATTACGTATTTAATATTTCAGGCTAGGTTTCCAAAAGACATCCCAAGTTCAATGTGTCTAAAACTCAAATGATTATTTCCTTTGCAACAAAAAAAAATAATAATAAAAAATCTTTCCTCCTTCATACTTTTCTATTTATATTAAAAACACCCCTAGGTTTCCTGTATCCTGTCCTCAGCATTATTCTCAATTCTTCAGTTTCATCACACTTTTATGATCAGTACTGCTCCTTGCAATTTTATTATTCTTGATATACGAATTCACAGCATTCCTGTCATATGTGTTTTCCTTTCAGAAACAGAACTCCAACCTTAATTTAGGCTCCTGTTACCTTCTCATACAGACAATTGTTTCAGCTTCCTAGTTGGTTTTCTGTCTTGAATCTCACCCTATACTAGTCTGTTATTTACATGGTCTCAAAGTAATTTTCCTCAAAGACAGAATTTTACAATACCTTATAATGCATTCTTTAAAAATCTTCCTTTTGTTTCTTGTTATAGTGAATAACAACTTCATCAACTATATATGTATATATATATACATATATATACATACATACCAACATAAACATATTTTGATCATAATATAGAATTGAATCCATTCAATTACTTAGGACATGTTTCATGGGAGAGAATTGACAATTACCTGTCCTCATATTTTCTTTGTTTCATTTTCCATTTGTTGATATAAATGGTTTTCTTGAATGACTTACTTTGAATCTTTTGTAATTGTACTTAATGTCGTCTGTTCAGCTTTATCTGTTCTCTTCATTTGGTATTGCTTTTGCCCTTTGCTCTACCTAATCAATAGTCTGACTGCACATAGAAATTTGATTCAAAAATGACTCCCACAAAATATCAAGTCATTTATTGATTAAGATAATGTTAAATTATTTTTTCTGATATTTTGCATTCAATCTCTCAACTCTCTTCTTGAAGAAAATATTCATGATATATACATATATATATATATATATATGGATGTCTTCATAGCCTCTTTCATTACATTTGTCTTGAAAATTATCTTAAAATATTCCATGAAGACAATTAAAAAAAACTGATGGAAATGGTGGTAGCTGAATCTAATCAATGTAATTTAAGCAATATATTTTACTGACAATAGGAGAAATAGAAGCCATTTGGTTAAAGAAAGATTATATACTTTAATACAAGTTTAAATTATCATATTATAATAGATAATAATGTTGAGCGTATATTTGATGGGTAAATTGATAGCTAACAGATCAGGCAGTTATCCTATTTCTTCTGCCTTTCTCTCCTCCCTGTATACCTCCCTTCCTCCTGTTTCCTCCCTCTCTCCTAGCCTCCCTCTTCAGCCTGTTCAGCTCCCCCCCACCCCTCACCTTTGTCTTCTTCTTCTGCCTACTAAATCATTTACTCAGGGTGAGTTGGTGGTGTCTCAAATGAAAATACTTTCTCTTCTTTTATCCTAAGCTAGGGTTTGTTTGGGGAAGACAGGAAAAGATGGGAATGGAGATAAGAGGGTTAATTTGCCCTAATCCTCTGGTCTCCAGCTTTCCTTTTTTGTGTTGACTTAACCAGTCAGAATGGAAGTTCTTTAAGGTAAAGAGCTGTCCTTTTTCATGTTTATATTTCCAGCACTTAGCAGAGTGTCTGACACATAGTAGGCTTTTAATAAATGGTTGCTGACTGTCATAATAGTCTGGAGATTTATACTTGAAAAGCATCCATTTTCTACTCTAATAGAACTCTAATAACCCTACTTTATCTGTTTAATTCCCCATATAGTATCTTGTATATAGACAAGAGTGTTTCATTTTGATTTAATGTTGGGCCTAAAAACACAAGGAGATTGGCTTGAGTAAGACCTAGTTTTCAGAAAATCAATGTTTCTCTCTTGCTCTTTTTTTTTTGAAGCAAGGTTCTTATTATTTTTTCTCACTTTATTTACTTATTTATGAATATTTTCCATGTTTACATGATTCATTTTCTTTCATCCCCTTCTTTCTCCCCCCCCCCCAGAGCCAACAAGCAATTCCACTGGGTTGTACAAATGTTGGCACTTGATACCTCTTTCCATATTATTAATTTTTGCTATAGAGATTTTTTTAAGGCCTAAAACCCAAAATCACATACCCATATATACATGAGATAAGGGATATCATATGTTTGACTTTTGCATTAATATACTTCCATAGTTCTTTCTCTCAATGAGGATAGCATTCTTTTACATAAATCCTTCAGGAGTTTCCCGACTTGTTTCATTGATAGTAGTAACAAATCCCATTACATTGGATTTTCCCACAATGTTTTACTTTCTGTGTACAATGTTCTTCTGGTCCTGTTCATATCACTCGATGTCAATTCATTGAGGTTCTCCCAGTTCATATGGAAAGCCTCCATATCATCAAACCTTATGGAATAATAGTATTCCACCACCATCAGATACTATAATTTTTTTCAACCACTCTGCAATCAAGGGACACCCCCTCACTTTCCAATTTTTTGCCACCACAAAGAGTGTGGCTATGAATATTTTTGTACACATATTTTTCATTATTATCTCTATGGGATACAAGACCAGCAGTAGTGTATTAGTGTCCCAATTTTGCCACACCCCCTCCAACATTTATCACTTTCCTTTGCTGCCATATTGGCCAGTCTGCTAGGTGTAAGGTAGTGTCTCAGAGTTCTTTTAATTTGTATTTCTCTTATCAGGATGGATTTAGAACACTTTTTCATGTGCTTATTGATAGTTTTGATTTCTTAATGTTAAAACTGCCTATTTATGCCCCTTGACCATTTGTCATTAGGGGAATGGCTTGATTTTTTGTAAATTTGACTTAATTCCTTATATATTTGGGAAATTGGACTTTTGTCAAAGAGTTTAGATATAAAACTGTTTTCCCAGTTTGTTGTTTTATTTCTAATTTTGGTTGCATTTGTTTTATCTGTAAAAAAAATTTAAAATTTGATATAAACAAAGTTTTTCATTTTATATTTTGCAATGTTTTCTATCTCTTGCTTGGTCTTTTTTTTTGTTTTTTCAGTATTTTAATTTTATTATTTTTAATTATTTCATTTAGTCAATTTCAAACATTATTACTTGGTTACAAGAATCACATTATTTCCCTCCCTCCCATCCCCATACCCTTCCCACAACCGACGTGTAATTTCATTGGGTCTTAAATGTATCCTTGATCAAAACCTGTATCCATGTTGTTGGTGTTTGCATTACCAAGTTCATTTAGAGTCTACATCCCCAACCATATCCCCTTGACCCTTGTATTCAAGCAGTTGTTTTTCTTCTGTGTTTCTACTCCCACAGTTTTTCCTCTGAATTGGGATAATATTTTTTTCTCATAGATTCCTCTAAGTTGTTCAGGATCACTGCATTGCCACTAATGGAGAAGTCCATTACATTCGATTGTACCTCAGTTTATCAGTCTTTGTGTACAATGTTCGCCTGGATCTGCTCCTCTCACTCTGCATCAATTCCTGGAGGTCATTCCAGTTCCCATGGAATTCCTCCACTTTATTATTCCTTTGAGCACAATAGTATTCCATCACCAACATATACCACAATTTGTTCAGCCATTTCCTAACTGAAGGGCATCCCCTCATTTTCCAATTTTTTTGACCACAAATATTTTTGTACATCTCTTTTTCCTTATTATCTCTTTGGGGTACAAACTCAACAGTGCTATGGCTGGGTCAAAGGGTAGATATTCTTTTGTCGCCCTTTGGGCATAGTTCCAAATTGCCCTCCAGAATGGTTGGATCAGTTCACAGCTCCACCAGCAATGAATTAATGTCCCTATTTTGCCACATCCCCTCCAGCATTCATTACTTTCCTTTGCTGTTATGTTAGCCAATCTGCTAGGTGTGAGGTGATACCTCAGAGTTGTTTTGATTTGCATCTCTCTGATTATAAGAGATTTAGAACACTTTTTCATGTGCTTATTAATAGTTTTGATTTCTTTAACTGAAAATTGCCTATTCATGTCCCTTGCCCATTGATCAATTGGACAATGGCTTGATTTTTTTGTACAATTGGTATAGTTCTTTATAAATTTGAGTAATTAGACCTTTGTCAGAAGTTTTTGTAATGAAGATTGTTTCCCAATTTTTTGTTTATTATTTATAGAAAAGGCCCATCTATTCCTATACTTTCTAGTGTTTTCAATAGAATCAGTGTTGTATTTTAGCAAAGGCTTTTTCTGCATCTGAGATAATCATATGCTTTTTTGTTAGTTTGCTTGTTAATTATGTTGATGGTTTTCCTAATATTAAACCACCCTTGCATTCCTGGTATGAATCCTACTTGGTCCTAGTGAATAAACCTCGTGATCACTTGCTGGAGAATTACTTTAATTACCTCTTCATTAGAGGTGTGATCACCCTTTTCATCTTTGATACTGTTAATTTGATTCTCTTCTTTTTTATTATATTAACTAGTACTTCAACTATTTTATTTTTTTTTCAAAGTACCAGCTCCTAGTCTCATTTATTAGTTCAATAGTTCTTTTATTTTCAATTTGATTAATGTCTTGTTTAGTTTTTAAGGATTTCCAATTTGGTTTTTATCTGGGGATTTTTGAATTTGTTCTTTTCCTGATTTCTTGAGTTGCAAGCCCAATTCATTGATCTCCTCCTTCTCCTCTCTCTCTCTCTCTCTCTCTGTCTCTCTGACTCTGTCTCTCTCTGTCTCTCTCTCTCTCTTTCTCTCTCTGTGTCTCTCTATCTCTCTGTCTCTGTCTCTGTCTCTGTGCCTGTCTCTCTCCCTCCCTCCCTCCCTCCCTCTCTCTCTCTCTCTCTCTTTCTCTCTCTCTCTCTTTTGGTAAAGGCACTCAGTGTTATAAATTTCCCCCTGTGTACTCCTTTGGCTGTATCCCATAGATTTTGCTATGATGTATCCTCATTGACATTCTCATTAATGAAGTCTGTTAATGTTTCTATGAGTTCTTCTTTGACTCACTAGTTTTGAAGAATTCGATTATTTAGTTTCTAATTAATTTTAAAATTGCCTTCCAATTGATGCTTGTTAAATATAATTTTACTGCTTTATGCTCTTAAAAAGTGAACTTTATTATTTCTGCTTTTTTTGCATTTGTTTGCAATATTTCCATGTCCTAGTACATGGTTGATCTTTGTATATAGACCATGTACTGCTGAGAAGAAGGTATATTCCTTTCTATCCCTGTTCAGTTTTCTCCATTTATCTATTAACTCTAATTTTTCTAGCATTTCATTTACTTCCCTTACTTGTTTTTGGTTCTATTTATCTAGTTCTGAAAGGTGAAGGTTGAAGTCTCCCACTAGTATGGTCTTACTATCTAATTTCCTCCTTGAGTTCCTTCAATTTTTCCTTTAGAAATATAGATGCCATTCCATTTGGTGCATGTATAGTACTGATATTACTTCATTGTTTATAGTACCTTTTAGAAAAATGTAATTTCCTTCCTTATCTCTTTTAATCAGATCAATTTCTAATTTGGCTTTGTCTGCTATCTTGATTGCTCCTCTGGCTTTTTTTTTACTTCAGATGATACACAATAAATTCTGCTCCAGCCTTTTACCTTGAATATGTGTATGTCACCTTGTCTTAAAAGTGTTTCTTGTAACAACATATAGTAGGATTCTGGTTTTTAATTCATTCTGCTTTCCTCTTCTGTTTAATGACTGAGTTCATCCCATTCACATTAAAATTATGATTATGAATTGTATTGCCTTCATAGTATTATACACTTTAGATCCTGCTCTATTTTCACTCTGTTCCTCCTCACTAGTATTTTGCTTTTTGTCACCCCTCTAGTTCCCACTCCCTTCCCTTTTCATGTTTCCCTTCTTCTTCTCTGATAATAGAATTCTATACCCCACTGAATATATCTTCTTTCCCTTTCTGAGCCAGTTATGAGAGCAAAGTTTAAGCATTGCTTGACATCACCCTTATCCTCCCTCTCTGTATTGATTTTTCTTACCTCTTTATGTTATATTAATTTACCTCATTCTATCTCTCCTTTCTCTTTACTCTCTTTGCAACCCTCTTGTTCATCTCTTGATATATTTTTGCATGTCATTCATATGCATACATATATCATACATACATATCATTCAATATAATCACATTTACATATATATCATATCATCATATATCATCATATACATCATATTATCATAATCAGCTTACTTCTCCACCCTCTTTCTGAATAAATTTCTTCTCTCTTATATACTATTAAGAGCAATTTTTGAAAATTATAGAGATCTACTTTCCATTTGGACATATAAACATTTTTACTTTAATTAATCCCTTAAATTATCTCTTTCTTATATAACTTTCTGAAATTCTCTTGTGTCTCTTATTTGGCTTTCCAAAAAAAGAAAATTTAGCTCTGGCTTATTCCTCAGGAATGCTTGGAAATCTTCTATCTTATTGAATGATCATTTCCCCCCATGAAGCAATATACTCATTTTTGCTGGTAGTTGATTCTTGGTTGTAAACCCAAATATTTTGCCTTCCTAAATATCAAATTCCATGCCTTATAATCTTTTAATGGAGAAGCCACCAGGTGCTGAGTGTTCCTGATTGTAGCTTCATAGTATTTGAATAGTTTCTTTCTGGCTGTTTGAAGTATTATTTCCTTGACTTGAATTTAACTATTACTCTTGAATTTAGCTATTACATTCCTTGAAGTTATGAGGTGAGGTGTTCTTTCTGGAGGTAATCTGTGAAATCTTTCAATTTCAATTTCATTTTCTTGTTCAAGGATATCTAGGCACTTATCTTTGATAATTTTTTATAATATGATATTCAAGGTTTTTTTCTTCATCATTGCTTTCAGGTAGTCCAATAATTCTCATATTGATTTTCCTAGATTGATTTTCTAAGTCAGTTGTTTTTTCAATAAGATATTTCAATGTTTTCTTCAGTTTTTTTTTTCATTCCTTTGATTCTGCTTTATTGTTTCTTGATTTCTAATGATATCATTTGTTTCTATTCTCAAAGGGCTTTAAAAGATTGGGTGCCTTTTGATCCAGCCATACCACTACTTGGTTTATACCTCAAAGAGATAATAAGGAAAAAGACTTACAAAAATATTTATAGCCACACTCTTTGTGGTGGCAAAAATATGGAAAATGAGGGAATGCCCTTAGATTGGGGAATGGCTAAATAAATTACGGTATACATTGGTGACGGAATACTATCATCTGAAAGGAATAATGAACTGTAGGAATTCCATTTGAACTGGAACAACCTCCAGGAATTGATGCAAAGTGAAAGGAACAGAACCAGGAGAACCTTATACACAGAGATGGATATACTGTGGCACAATCGAATGTCATGGACTTCTCTACTAGCAGCAATACAATGGTCCAGGACAATTCTGAGGGAGTTATGATAAAGAACACTATTCACATTCAGAGAAAGAACTGTGGAAATAGAAACACAGAAGCAAAACAACTACTAGATCACGAGTTGATGGGGATATGATTGGGCATATAGACTCTAAATGATCATCCTAGTGTAAACATCAACAACATGGAAATACATTTTGATCAAAGACACTTGTAAAACCCAGTGGAAAAATATTCTTTCATTTCTTCTTGCATTACTTTCCTTTCTTTCTTGCATCACTTTCCTTTTTTTCATCACTTTCATTTCTCTTCCCCATTTTTCCTTTACCTCTCTTAATTAGTTTTTAACAATTTTTGGAGCTCTTCCAGACTGTGTCCATTTGATATTTTTCTTTTTTACTTTATGTGTGTTTCCTTTGCTTTTACTGTCCCCTTCTGTGTCCACAACTTGCTCTTTGTCTCTATAATGTCTTTAGATTTAGGTGTCTTTTTTTTTTGGTTGTTTGCTCATTTTTCCTATTTAATTATAGGTAGGCTCTGTTTTCTGGGAAGTTGGGGTGCCCTTTAAATTTTAGTCCTTCCTTGATGCTATTTTTGACTTATTTTCTGGGTTGTTACTATAGTCCCCTCCTGTGCTGATTCAATTGACCCTTGAGGTGTTGCTAGCTTAAAGACTTTCCTCAAGTTTGGGTGTGTAAGTTTTTGATCTCACTCTACACTTGATCAGGTCAGGTGCTGATCAAATTCTAGCCCCTGGCTCAGAATCAAGTTTGTTTTTTTTTTTTAATCTCAAAGTGTTCTTGATTCAGTCAGGCACACCCTTGATTGCTCTTTCCTTGAGCTCTACCCTTAGTTTTGGGCAAATATATATATTATGGAGTCTCCCCCTGAGAACTTTACCCTGGACTGGGACTACAGATTTCTCAACAGGTTTGAAATTTCAAGGGATATGAGTTGGCTTGGATCACAATTTGCCCCTGGCAGGATCTCAGGGTCTGCCTGCTATACAGGGCTTAAGATTGGAACCTGTGATAGCACATATGTGGGGGTGGGGAATGTGGCTTGCTCTTCACTTGCTGCTTTGCCTCCTGCTAGCTCTACTAATCTTTCACCACAGTTTCCAAGTGGTCTCTGCCTAGCTTTTAGGTTTCTCTTCTGAGGGTTTTTTCACTTTGTCTCTTTGTTGATTCCTTCACTCATGTATGCATTTTGAGGAAATATTTTACTCTTGGTCATAGAGGATTTTCATGGTGAAATGGTTACTCCATTTTTACTCCACTTTTTGTATTACTATTACACAAACTAACGTCCTATTACAAAAGATTTCATTCTTATTCTTAGATTCTTTCCTCTTTTTTATTTGAAATTTTTCTTGACAAAGAACCTTTCATCCTTTATAAATTGTAAAATATAGAGATAGTTTCATAGTTCTTAGAGACACTACTCAGAATTGAAGAAAATTAATATTGAATTTTATTTAAATTAGAAATATTTTTATGGGAAATCAATCATTTTCTCATAAGCTCCTTGATATAAGATAAGGCTAATATCATTCAGGCCTCAAGACTAGACTGAGCTTTAATAGCTCCCTGACTTTCAAATGCTTATCTTGCCAAAGAAGGGCAAGTCTGGACACATTTCTCTAGATTGTGAACTTTGACTCATTTGAAAGCAATATAGGTCTGACAGTTTCCTTTCAGTGGGCGGTTCAAAGGAAAAAACAATCTCTCTGACCATTCAAAAAGAGGACACAGCTTCTTTTAAAGGAAGAGTCTTGGCTCACTGAGTCTCTTTTCTGCATAAGAGATCAATATAAAGAATTCATCCTTTATTAATGAAATGCATGCATTTTTTTCTTGAGGAAATGTCCTTATATTCCTTATTGTTTAAAATTCTGGGTGCTAAAAAGTTACATGAATAACAAATTTATTTTTTCATAATATTTAATTCATTAGAGCCCCGTGGGATAAATATTAAATAATTATTATTCCCAATTTATGGTTGAAAGAATTTAGGCTGACAGTTTAAATGACTTCACCAGCTTCAATCAAATCAGATTTCAAACGCCAACTCTTGTGATCCTACCACATTGGTATGTTGCCTCTGACCAACCTACACTGATATGTGCATTGCAGTCACATAAGCATAAGCAAAGTATATTTCCCCCAATTCTCAAAATTTCATTTTACTCTCCACATTTGTAGGAACTGACTTTTTCAAGTTTCTTTGATTTTAAAAAACTCATTCTTGTGGTGATCACTTGGGGAAAACTGTATGTGCTTATTAAATCTGCTCACTATGAAAAGAGCTAAGTGTTTGGTTGTGAAGATTTACATCTAAAAACAGATTTTCTCTAGGCAGGCGCTCTAAAACTATGGTCAAGGGAATATTAAAAAATATATTTTGTGACAATGTGGATCATTTCAGAAAATCCTAAGAATATCTATATCAACTAATGTAAAGTTTAGTGAGCAAAAACAGGAGATCATTCTATATAGTAAGAGCAATATTTTAACAGTGATCAGTCCTGAAAGATTTAGCTAATCTGAACACTAAAATAATCCCAGATATTTCTCAAGGATTCATAATGAAAAATGGTTTCCACTTCCAGAGAGAGAATTGATAATCTCTGAGTACACATTATAGTATGGATTTACTATCAATT
This sequence comes from Monodelphis domestica, assembly GCF_027887165.1. Taxonomy (NCBI): domain Eukaryota; kingdom Metazoa; phylum Chordata; class Mammalia; order Didelphimorphia; family Didelphidae; genus Monodelphis; species Monodelphis domestica. Next base: position 244,421,671 of record NC_077234.1, read on the forward strand.
TTTCTTGTGTTTTTTTTGGGGGGGGGTGAAAGGCTGATGTGGAAATATGTTTTGTATGGCGATATTTAACTTATATCACTTGCCTTTAAGGGGAGGAGAGGGAAAGGATTTTAAACTCAGATTTGGTGGAAAAATCATGTTAACATTTCTTAATTTAAAATATTTTTCAAGCATAGTATTTTGGTGTAGCTGGTTAACTTCATGTTCCTGTATATTTTATTTTTCACATTTACACAAATAATTTGGAGGAATTCATAGGCATTTTCAGGCCTCCAAAGGGGTCCATGATGGAAGAAAATGTTAAGGACCTACACCACTGTTTTACTCTTTCTCCTGATAAACTACTAGCCCTTTGCTCAGATAAGGATGTTGTATAATTAGCATAAGGCTATTTCTAAAAGCATATTGAGAATGCCCTAAATTATTATCTATGAGAAATTCATTTATAGCTAGCCTATCTTTATATTCTTATTTTCTCTTCATTTTCCTGTCCATTGATTTCAGGCTTTTCTTTTTCTTTTTTTTTAATTTGGGACAGAAAGGATTGCATAATATAAAAATAAAGGGTGTTTTAGCTGAATATTTAAAAAAAATATATATTTCAGTTTGATTTCTCTTGTACCTTACCTCCTAGTATCTGAGTAAGTGAATATTGAGAATACTCATAAATGTTCTTCTAGGCAGGATCTCTCTGGTAATGGTTGAATTTAGTTAATTGCTATGTCTGATTCACTTGAATTGACACTATAAAATAAATAAATTGTGACTTAAAAAGACATAACTATTAATCTTCTGCACATATAATACATTCATTCATTTATATTTATATAGGTGCTTATCTGTGTGTAAGTTGAACATAAGATGATAAGTTTAATTATGGAAACCATATCAAGGCTTAAATTTCCCAACAAATGATCTGACATGACAACTTTTTATATCTATTACAAGGAAGTCTGAATTGATAACAGCATTTTTGAACAATTTTAGAATTGCTACAGAGGCTGCTTCAGATTCTCTTCAGTGTCTTTAATCATGTTTTATCATTGTTTGTCTGTATACTCATGGGTATGTGTGAGGCGGAATTTAAAGTTTGGGGAACAACAAAAGTCATTTGACACTAGGATTTTGAAATAAGTAAGAAAACCCTGTATTTGGTAAAAAAAAATAGGGTATCAATATTATGTAATATATTCTAGTGTGGCCTGTAAACTAACTGAAGAATAGCATTCATTTGAATACATAAGGTGAGCTGGCCTTATAAAAATTCATGTTTTACTTTGTAATCAAGCTGTCTTTATCCTAGAAGTGCCATTGTTCCAATCCTTTCAATTGCTTTTAGAATACAGAGTATGAACAATTAGAAGTGAAATAGGGAGCAGAATAATTTAGAAGAAAGAATAAGATTTTGGGTCTAGAGTCACATAGGTTTGAATCCCAGTTCTGACATATGCTCTTTTCATAATCACTGTTTATCGCATTCATTCTTAATTTCTTCTTAAGAAATATAGGAAACTTGATGTACAGGGATTGTAAAGTCTCTTCTAGGTGCAAATATATTGAGATTTAAGAGACAGCATTTTGGGTTCTAATATGATCTGTGTTCAATATGATAACCAATATAGTCATAAAATAGCTTTACAATACTAACATACTTGAGTGGATTAATATAGAAATATACAATTCCACTCAATTTTTGGTTATTATTTTAAGAGCATTTTAACAAAATTAAGTTTTTAAGGTTTTCCTCTAACAAAATGTGCCCCTTGTTTATGTTGACAATTCAAAATTCTCTAATAGATGCAAAACCAGAAGCAGCTATTTCCAAATATCTTCTGATTATAACTATTAAGTAAGGTATTAGGTAGATAAATGTTTATCAAAGATGTTGGCCATTGATCATTTTTGGCACAATATTCCAAAGGGAGAAAAACTTCCTATAGATAGTGAGCTCCTTCAGTTGCTCTTGTTTTCTGATATAACTGTGCTGTTTGAAGCAATCCCTACAATTCCATAGAGCCTTTTTGATGAAAAAGAGGGATTATTCAAAAAAATATGATAAAATAGTCACCTGAACAGCCCCAAGTGAGTATATATTGCTTATTGTCCAAATGTGAAGGCATGATGTGAAGGCAATTGAATAGCCTACATAGTTCATCAATGTAAAATATCTTAGGTGGACAGAAGATAGACATAAGCATGACCTAGTCTCAAACATGAAAGAAAGATGGGATTGGTTTGAATTTGCAAAATTATGCATTATTTTCATTTATCCTGTAGACTGTATTCTAATACATCCTTTTTAATGTTGATATTCTTATATCAATGTTATGTTACTATCATGGAGTATCCCTCATTCCAATGAAACAAAATTATGAGTGACACAAGAGATAGTGCATGAGAGTAATGTTAGCACATTAGCTATGATGATTAGCAAACAAGAAATGAAACATTATTTCCCAGTAGATACATAATTGATAATGAGGCACAGCAGTCATATATAAAGAACTGAGGTGTAGATACAAACAGTTGGACATTGTTCTAGCACCACTGTAATTAAAAAAAAACCCATAGGAGATTTCCAACATATTAGACACATCATGAGAAAGTATTGATACATTACTTCCTACAGTACTAAAATCCTGAATTTTGTAGGAAGTATTTCCTATTCTCTATTAATTCTTTTTTTCTTTTGGGAGAATATTATTTAATTAGTTAATTTAGAGTATTTTTCCATGGTTAGATGATTCATGTTCTTTCCCTCCCCCTAACACCCTTCCATAGCTGATGCACAATTCCACTGAGTTTTACATGTGCCATTGATCAAGGCCTATTTCCATATTATTGATAACTGAACTAGGGTGATTGCTTAGAGTCTACATCCTCAGTCATAGCCCCAATGACCCATGTGATCAAGCAGTTGTTTTTCTTCTGTGTTTCTACCCCCACAGTTCTTTCTCTGGATGTAGATAGTGTCCTTTCTCATAAGTCCCTCTGAATAGTTCTGGATCATTGCATTGCTGCTAGTAGGGAAGTCCATTACATTCTCTATTAATTCTAATGCCTCTCCTCCACTAATTAGTTCCTATTATCCTGTATATTGTTTGTTGTTTATGTCTCAACTTACATGGTGAACCCCTTGAGGATAGGGACTATATTTATGTCTTTCTTTATAACCCCAGTGCTTAGCACAAACCCTAGGGTATAGGTGCTTAATAAATGATGATGATGATGATGATGATGATGATTAAAACCCTTACCTTGATTCCAAGGCAGAAGAGTGGTAAGGACTAGGCAATGGGGATTAAGTGACTTGCCCAGGGTCACCCAGCTGGGAAGTATCTGAGGTCAAATTTGAACCTAGGACCTCCCACCTCTAGGCCTGTCTCTCAATCCAATGAGCCACCCACTTGCCCCCAATAAATCCTTATTATTGATGAACTGTGACAATTGTATATAGAAGTGAGATCAGAGATCCATCAAAGCCTTAAAGTAATGATGAAACAAAGGAAGGAATGTCCCTGCTATACTCAGCCATGATCTGATACTATCAGAAGTACTGATCTTGGATCATGTTCATGAAGTCAAATAGAGGTACTGATGAATTAGAATATGTCCATAGGAATCCAATCAAGATATTGCTGAACTTGAGAAATCATATCATATAATGAATGATTGAGGGAAACTAATATGTTCAACTGGAAAAGTAAATACTTAACTATCTTCAAATATTTAGTGACTAGGTTAACATTATTCTCCAGAGAGGACTAGTACTACTTAATGGATGAAAAATAGAAGAAGGAGGTAGCTAGGCGTAATATTTAAAGGGATTGTAGAGGACAGAAAAGGTACAGGGGATAACAAAGGTTTTGTAACAGGGGATGGAGGAGTTGCGGGGATAGAAGGAATATGACTGCCAGTGAGATAAAAAAGAGAGAGATGTCCCCTGCCAAGAAGCTATCTTTGAAAAATGGGGTTCCCAAGAAATGGGCCACTTATGATAGCCTACGAGGACGTGTTCTCTATTGATTGATGTTGCAGATACCCCAGATCAGGTAAGCACCGATGGACCCTCCTGAGGGACAAACCTCCCTCGAACAAAGCTGCCTCTCAGGGGTCCAATAAAGACCATTTATGGTTAAATGTCCTTGGGTTCTGCTCCCTCTATATCCTCTGAAATGATAGTCCTCTTATTTGACTGTGGGTTATTTAAATAAAGATGAATTTTAATAACAACTTTGGGTTGGGAGGTATCAGGGAAGAGGGAATCGGGATTTCCCTAAATGGGGTTTGAGTCTCTCTCAGCTTCTGAATGGAAGCCAGGACTCGCAGGTTGGTGGAGGGTTTCTTTATTCCTGTCTATGCTAATCTGTGCTAGTTTTCTTAAGTTCAAATTCTTTAGCAATAGACAGCAAGAAGAAGAAAAGGTTCTGATCTTCAGAGCTGGTTGGAGCTGTCTCTTAAGGCTGCTGCCCCTAAAGACCAGCCTTACAGTTCAAACCACTCCCCTTAAATCCTTTTGTTTGATGACACATCACAGGAATCCAGGTAGAGCCCACAGTTGGGAAAATCCAGGAATAGAGGAACTTCTATCCTGAGACAGGGAGAGAGGCTCCTTCCAGTTTGAGAGTCAGGAAAAAGAGTCATGAGACCAACTACCACTCCCAGTTGCCCCTCCCCCCACAAACTGTCATTCTTGTCAATATTTTCTCTCTAATATTCCAACTGCTATTTGTTCCACCTGAGTGGCAGAAAGTCCCAAAACTTGTTTCAGTTTTCCTTTCCACATAGGTTGCTCAGTGTTTTGAACAACAGTACTAAAGCCAGGAGGTCCTGGTTTCTGACCTCTGACACTTCTAGCTGTGTGACTTAAGCCCCTTTGCCTAGCCTTTACTACTCTTTTGCCTTGGAACCAATAAATAGTATTGATTCTAAGAAGGGAGGTAAGGGTTTAAAACAAAACAACAACAAAAACAAATGCAGCCATATAGAAAATGAAAAGAAAATAATTTGACCTCAACATTAGGAAATATTCTAGGAATTAGAGCTGTCCAGAAATCTATATTATATTTGAGGATGCCATTGGAAGATTTTAAAGAGGGGGCTGGTGAGAGGGGGAAGACAGGCTATGAATATAAAAAATAAAAAAGCATGGAGATAAATCATATCAATTTGATAGAACCTTAGATTAAATTGGGTTATAGTAGATAGATCTTTTTGTCTATGTGAACTGGCATAAGACCTTGTCAAGTACTCTTGAAATATATGAGTCTTGCCTAACACAGATTAATCCCCAGTGGGAATGTGAGAGGGGATTAGTCAGTATTTTCATCCTTCCAGTATAGGACCAAGCCCGTCAGGGGCTGCATCTGTCTAAGGTTTTGAGGTACTGGTTTAAGGTTTTCAATGTAAACATCTCTCATCCTCCACTGGGCCCCAGATCAGTTATATCCTGGAATAAATGACCATAAACCCAGCTCTAGCCCAATGGTCTTTGAGGATTAAAGGGATAACTTCTCAACTTCCTCGAAAGCCTAAATGAATCTGTAGAATAACTATGACTCTAGACTCCTGATCTTTACATAATAGCAACACCACTTCTGGTCTAGAGACAAATTATTCACCTGTAGCTATTAATAATACATCTATGACTAACAATATTCTTCTACCTGATACTATGCATCATTCAGTCACAGGTAATCTGGGAACAAACTTTCCCCAAATGTTACCTTTTGTACTTTAATCTCCAACTTCTAAAATGAACTAATACCTCATTTCCTCTCTATTCACTCCTTTAACAATTTTTTACCCCTAAATATTCCATAGCAAAGAAACTTCCGTTCATTTTGGACCTCTTTCAGTCTTCATAAGATTTTGTTGTCACTGGGACCTTCCTCATCCTTATGGCACTGTATTCCCAGCTATCTTCTCTAGTATTAACTGTCATTTTATCACTAATTCTCCTATCCTGCACACACACACACACACACACACACACACACACACACACACACACACACACATCCTAGAGAGGGATACTTTTTACTCATTTGTCATTTTCAGAGTCTGACACCATGATGCTGCAAACTTATATCCTTTAAAATTCCTTTTATTATTCTATTCTTATTCAAATCATACTGGATGCTTGTTTGTTTTTTAATTCTGATCTTAGGTCAACTGTCTCTTTTTAGGATTTTGACACCTAATTCCTAATTTTCTACTCCTTAAGACTTCATTATTGATGGTTCAAACTCCCTAACCACCCAATTCCACAACCTCTAAAAATCACATATTGCTTCACTGTAACTTATCAGCTCATGGAAATGGTCACACTCCAGATCTTTCCATGAACCAAAAATTCTCTACTTTTTTAGTCAAAACTTTGATCTTGCTTCATTTTACTGTAAACTGATCATTCATCTCCTACATCTCAATCTTAAAACCTTTTGCCCTCATAGAAATCTCCAATCTCTCTACTTGTCAATGCCTTCTCAGACTTACTTATGATCTAAATTCCCTTTTATCCTTTTCTTGTCACAACACTACTGTTTAACAATTCAACTCTATACTGTCACCTATTCTCCAGTTCCCTCCTTGATTAGGCTACCAATACTCACCCATTACCAAAACCCAGTCCTGGATTACCCTCTCCATTTGCCTACTCTCCTTCTATTTATATGATAGTGAACAGAGCTTCAGGAAATCATACTGACTGGACATGCTATCATTACATGTCATCCAACTTGCACTGGGCCTTAACTGGAGAATAATTCTTTTAATCCTCCCTTATTGATTCCCTATCTCACTCCATAAAAATCTCCCCCAAATCTCTTATTCTCTACTTGTGACTTTTCTATGAATCCTTATCCTTACTCTCTGAGTTCATTTTCCACAAAGCTATCAAAATGATTTAAGCAAATATTTGGCCTCATTATCTCTCTTTTCATAAATGTTATAAATTCCCAATTTTCTTGATAATAAAATAGAAATTCCTTTTTAATCCTATTTTTATACTATTGAGTCCTTTCACAACTTGTGATCTAGGCAAAATGCTCCTATTCTTTCCACATACAAAGCTTCATTTCCAATCTTGTTATTGCACTAACTGCTCCCTATGCCTGAAATGTGTTGCATAAGGATGATCCACTACATAAAGTCTTTCTCCACCTGCCAATGCCATCTGCAATTATCTTGTACTTAAACTGCTTTGCATTTATTTTCTTTGTCTTTATTCTGTATGTATGTACTTTTTATTTGCACAGATAGAAAGTAAGATTCATTAAAGTAGGGATCACTTCATTTTTATTTTTGTATTTCCAGTGTCTGGAACATGGTAGGTGTTTAATAAGTAAACATTGATTTTTTTTGGTTGATTGATTGTTTTGTTGGTTGGTTGGTTTGAGGAACAGTTTACAGGTGATATATTTCTGTGTTGGTAGGGGACAGGATAATGTTTGAACAAGCTATTGAACTGAAAGAATGTAAGATTACTGTCTGAAGTGTAATTAAGATCAAACCCAACAACAGCAAGCAGTGACATCAGAGAACTTGACAGGGAAATTCTAGAGCCAAGATACATTAGTTGGGAATCAAAATAAGAAGTGAAACTAGACAACATCCAATTGGTTTGGGTTCATGGGCATGTTTTTATTACTCACCATGTATGCATGACTAATACTACATTCCTATTTCTGTTGTGATTCTTAATATTAAAGACTTTCTGGCACCAGTTCCTTTGTTTCCCCCCATAATGGCTAGCTTCATGTGGTATTGAAAAGCCTTTGCTGATAAAATGAAAGACTGGGTTTGATTTCTGTTGTTCATTCTCTTTTTAAAGAAGCTGCTAATCCAAAGAGTAAAATTGGAGAAAATAAGATTCCTAGTCCAAAGCTAGAATAGACACAGTGAGTATCATAATATAGGAATAGGAAAAGTAAAAGAAATCAATAATATAGTAATATAGTAATATAAATGAGTTTTAATTTCTATGGTCTTTCAATGGACAAAGCATTGGAATCTGTCTCTATTTGACTATCTGCTACATTTCACTTAACATGTAAAAGCAAATCTTGCTCATTTTTATTGCATCTGAAAAATGATGCTAAATATTTTCCTCATAGTAATATGTGGGAATAAAATGATTTATTTCTTTGTATAGGACCCTTGTTCTCCATTACTTAGCATCTAAGTAGGTACTCCATATGGTAATAACCTAATAATTCTTTGCTTGTGACTGTTAAAGAAACTGCCTTACATACCATTGTCTACTGTTATAGTTCCTGCTAAATCAATACACTCCTCTCATTTCAGAATCTCTTTCCTATAAGAAAGTATTTCTCTGCAATCAAAAAAAAAATGCTGCCAAGAAATTTTAAGTGGGATCCTAGAAGAGACAGGTGGTTTCAACAGATGAGACAAAGAACTAAAAAAGGATGTGGTGGGAAAATTGCCTCTCCTAAAATAACAATAGTGGTGTGTGTTTCCATGCTAAGCTTTTTCCTTAGTTCTTTTAGATTATGTGTTATCCTGGTGTTTTTTTTCTCGAGATATTTCTTAAAAATTCTATTTCCACCCATTTGGATCGAGTACAAATCAAGTTATATTTATTTTACTTCATTCCTCATTATACAAGTCTCTCAGCAATGCTGATACTGGAAACTATTCTCTGGCTGTTTGTTATGAGTATGTCTCAAATGAAAGAACACAGTTTAAATTTAATTAAAATATGACTCATGCCTACTTGCCAGATATGCAGTGTTATAGAACTTTGGGGGATATGTTTTTTTTTTTTACTTAAGTATACACTTATTTAGAAGGAAATAGAATATACATTTTAGGGAGAGTCTTAAAGTTGATTAGCTTCCTTGTTTTGAATTTAAAATGCAGTTTCTGTTATCTTCAATTTCCAGAAATGCTGCAATGGGTTTTACATTATTTTCCATTCCACTATAGTGCTCATTTAAAACAAAAAGAGGAACAAAAGATTGCAATTTAATTAATTCATATTTTAATCAAACTACCTCAACATAGGCCATTTTAGTTCTACATCAATAATAAAAATTTATGTTAGTTCTATCCAGTCAATTGTGATTTAAGATGGTTAAACTTGAGTAATTGGCTTAACAGAAATGATATTTATTGAATAGTGTTCACATTACAAATTAAACTTATGCCTCTGCATCCCATATTTCTATATTCTTAATTGTTTTCTTTCTGACTATATTAATAGATAAAGGGGAAATAAAGAAAAAAATAAAAAGATAATTAATTATTTGACTCAATGAATTCTAGACTAGAGAAGCTAGGGATGCTTGTTGTGAAAAAGTAGAGAAATTCCTAACAGATATATGCATTTGAAACACTATAGAATTTAATGCAGACTACTTTTTAAAAAAAGGAAAATGCAACTTAAATCTCATTGAGCTAGCCATGCTAATCTAATACTGATGTTACATAATGTATATGAGAAATAGGGTGCAAGTAGGAACGTAGGAGGTAATTTTTTCTTAGATAGTCTAAAGCAGAGATATTAACTTTAACATTAAAATAAGTGCTTCTCAAAAGATAGTAGGGAAATGTCTTTCCTGCATGGTGTGTTTGTACTGTCAATGAGAGAGAATGATAGCAATCTACAATATAGCTTTATCTAAATGGATTCAATCAAAATTGGTGTGTTGGGTTATAATAAGAGAAGTACTGTCAGCTGCCCAGCCATTCTGTCTGGAAGGGTGCTCCCTATGGAAGTTGGAATCTCAGACATGGAGAAAAAATAAAGCACTGGTAATTGGGATTTTAAAATCATATTAAAGTCAGGCTACATGTAGATTTAATATAGCCAGAAGTCATACTATATAATTATAATAGTGTCTGCTTCCATTGCAGAAGAGCATGTTGGCTTTTTTAAGAGGGAAAAGGGAAGGAAAAAAAAAGAAAGAAAATCAGCTTTCTGTAAAGTGGAGCTTTAATTAAAAAAAAAAAAAACCTGTTCAGCCATTGATCTTGAACTAAGGTCTGATGTTTCTGAGATAATGAATGCTGTGATTCATCAGTAGATATCCCAAGTGTTTCAATATTGCAAAGGGTTATAGGACGGTATAAGACGGTATTGTTAGAACTTAGAAATACTCTCAATACATTATTGCTACTTGGTAAGTAAGTAGTTGTTGACTGGTTCCTTTAGCCTTAGTCTTCTATAAAATAAAGAGGTTCAATTGGATGATTTCTAGGTTGCTTGCAGCTTTAAAAATCTGATTATTCTAGGATTCTAGGCTAATGGAAATAGTGAAACTCTCAGAGGTAGAGGAATTGAATTCTGTGGGTAATATTACATACTCTTTCCTTTGGATTTATGATCTCAGGAATGTGATGTAGTCACCACTAGTAGAGATAGTAACTTTATTATGCCTTCTCATCCTGTCTGATTCTCATCCATATCTTATCCCCTTTCAGATGATCCACTCAAATATACCTGTGTGGTTCTTTTCATTTCCCAAGGTTACAACTGTGGCATTTGGCTGTCCATCAATTCTCTGTCACTGTCTCTGTCTCTGTCTCTCTCCCCTTTTCTCCCTCTCTTTGTAGCCACTATACTATATATCTTCTCATTACTCTAGAAGAAGCTCAAAGTTTTTATTCTTCTGAAATTAATCTCAGAATAGTGATATCTCACACAATTCATAACAATATATCATTAAAAGAATAGCAAGGATAAAGTGATAAATATTTCCAACAATAAATATATTCTGATTGTGCAAAATGTACAATTTCAAAATGTCAAATAATATTTGTATCTGTAAACTAACTAGTCAACAAGTATTTTAGTGGGCATTTAATACATATGTATCTCACAATTTGTTTGTAATGGGCATATAAAGATAAAATCAAAACAGACCATGACTGCCACAAAGTGACAGCTTTGAGGGAAACACTACCTATAACCAACTGGATAAATTATTTAACATTTCTTGGTCTTATTTTGTTCATCTATTAAATGAGAGGATTGTACTAAATGATCAAACCTATGCTTTCCGTATCATGCATTATTACACTCTGGTTCACTGAAATCCTGTCAAATTGGACTTCTTGCTGTTTTTCCATATAGTAATCCATTTCTCACTTGCTCTATTTGAACTGGCCATTCCTTCTATCTGGAAAAACTACATCCTTATCTTTGTCTTTTAAAATCTTTTCCTATGAACATACCTGTACAAAAGTTCTTTTGATGGCGGCAAAGAACTGGAAATTGAAATGAGAAATGGCTAAACAAGTTGTGGTATCATGGAATACTATTATGAAACAAGAAATGATAAATAAGATGAGCATCAAAAAAAACCTGGAAAAACATATATGAACTGATGCAAAGTGAAGTGAGTAGAATAAAGAGAATGGTTTACCCAGTAACAGCAATAATATATGATGATCAATTGTGAATGACTTAACTATTTTCAAGAAGGCAAGGATCCAGGACAACACCGAGAGACTTCTGGCAAAAAATTGAGAAGGAACAGCATGAAAAGGAACAGATAGTCTTAATGCAAATGGAAATATAATATTCTCCATTTCATTTTTAATCCATGAATTTTTCTCTAATGTAAAAAATTTGGTTCTTGTTTCACAATGTGAAGAACATGGAAATGTGTGTGTGTACATACATACATACATACATATACACACACACAACCTGAAGTATACTAGCTGTCTTTTGAGGGAGGAGAGAAAGAATTTGAAAAATATAAGAAAAGAAATATTAAGAATTATTACATATTTTTAAAGTATTGACAGGTAATCTGAGAAAAAAATTAAAGTAATTACTTTTAAAAATCTCTCCCACAGACTTCCAGGTAAACATGGCAGCAGTTTAGACACAGGACTCTTCCTCTCCCCACCACCTACAGATACAGACAACCACAAAAGGCCAACCCCCCCCCAAATTCATAGGAAAAAGGGACTCTACAGTAGGGTGTAACATCAAAGGTAAATGGGAGTTGGGCATTTCCACACCATAAGGGGGTGAAAAAGCTCCCACCACAACATGAGCTGATCCACCCTCCCCCACACCATCTACGGAGCCAGAGCCAGAGCCAGCATGTGCTAAAATCAGTGAGTGAACAAGGGGCACCTCTGGAGTGAGTGAGGGGCACCTCTGGGTCCTTGGCAGCTGACTGAGACCACTGAGGACCTACCCCTGAGAGCAGCTATACCAGAGGCCCTAGCAGGCTGAGTAGAGCAGACTGTGGGTGCCCATGCAGGGAGATAGCACAGAGAGGGGCAGCAAACAGCAGAAGCTACAGAGTCTCTAGAGCTGATCTTAACCAAAATCCTTGTTCCTTAGCTCCATACACAGAGAGCCTCCCCATCTCACTCAGATTTCTGACTGAAAAGGGAAGGTAAAACCACCACAGTGATGGCAAATAGTGCCCAGGAACAACAACTTCCAAACCTCAAGAAAAAAAAAGAAGAGGTTTACCTTGGATAATTTTTACAGAGGAAAAACTCAGGTGACAGAGGAAATAGAAAAGGAAATCCAAATAAATGCACCCAAACCTTCCAAAAATGGAAATTGTCCACAAGAATTTTATTTGGGAGAATTTAAATTGGAACTTATCAAAAAGATAGAAGACTTCTGTGGGAAAATAAGAAATAAGTGGGAAATAATTAAAAAATAACAGTTTAAAGGACAAGAACTCCCAATGGGAGAAACAGCTAGAAGCTACAAAAAGCAGGATAGACAAAACTTAAAAGGAAATTCAAAATATTGTAGCAGAAAATCAAAAGACTAAAGCAGAAAACCAAAAGATTATAACAGAAAACCAGGACTTAAGGACTAGAATTGGGTAATTGGAAACCAATGATCTTGCAAAACAGCAAGAATTAATAAAGCAAAGTCAAAAGATTGAAAATAGAAGAAAACATGAAATATTTCACTGAAAAGAATGATGGATCAGGAAAACATCACAAAAAGACAGTTTGAGAATCATTGGTCTACTTGAAAACCCAGAAATAAATAGCAATCTTGATATCACACTGCAAGAAATAATCAAAGAAAACTGCCCTTGATGTTCTTGAACAGGGGAGGAAATAGTCATTGACAGAGTTCATAGAACACCCTCTACACTAAATCCTCAAAAGACAACTCCTAGGAATATAATTGCCAAATTCAAGAGTTTCCAAGCTAAGGAGAAAATCTTGGAAGAATCCAAAAAGAGACAATTTAGATATCAAGGAGAACCAACCAGGATTAAACAAGATCAGGCAGCTTCCACATTAAAGGACCACAAGGCTTGGAATATAATATTCAGAAAGGCAAGAGAATTGGGTCTTCAACCAAGGATCACCTATCCATCAAAACCGACTATATACTTCCAGCCCCTCCCTCCCTTTTATTATTCCTCCCTTCTCCACCTCATTTATTATTTCACTTCTACTTCTTTATAGGGAAAGAACTCTATATCCTCAATGAATCTGGATGTTCTTCTCTTTCTAAGCCAATTCCCTTGAGAATGAGATTTAGGTATTACCCATCACCAATCACTTCTTTCCTTCCACTGTATTAGTCTTCTCCCCTGCCAACCCCATGCTTCTTTATATGATATATTTACCCCATTTTACTTCTCCTTTTTCATTTATCTTACTATAATCCCTGTTTTTTGACAAATCATCCTAAACAGCTTAATACCATAACCTCTATGTATACTTCTTCTAACAACTATCATAATGGTAACAATTTTTTAAGAGTTATAGATAGAAAATTTTACAAGAAGCCAAAAAGAGACAATTCAGATATCAGGGAGCATGAATAAGGATTACACAAGATCTGGCAGGTTCCTCACTAAAGGACCGCAAAGCCTGAAATATGATATTCAGTAAGGCAAGAGAATTGGGTCTTCAACCAAGGATCACCTATTCATCAAAATTGACTATAAACTTCTAGGGGAAAGTATGAACATTAAGCAAAATAGAATTTCCAAGTATTAATAAAGGAAAGACCAGAACTACATGGAAAGTTTGATATCTAAACATAAAGATCAAGAGAAACATGAAAATATAAATAAGAAAGAGAGGGAAAAGGGGGAAAATATTTTTATTCAAACTTTCTTCTTTAAGGGTTTCAATAAGATCAAATTACTTATATTAGTATATTGGAAAAATGTTACTTGTAACTCTCAAAAATTATATTCAATTTTTATTTGATTATTTTTTATTTTTTTTTATTTAGAAGAGAGTGCTAATAGGTAATACTTAAACCTTACTCTCAGTGAAATCAGTTCTGAGAGGGAAGAGCATCTAGATCTTTTGGGGTATTTAATTCTATCTTACCTTACAGGGAAAGTAAGAAGAGAAAACTAAGGGGGTAGGGGGCCAGAGAGTACAAAAATGGAGGCAAGAAGTACAGGGAGGGAACTTAACAGACCCTAAAAGAATAGGAAGGTAACAAAAGGGGAGGGGGCAGAAAGAGAAGATTATTAAGGGCAGGGATTAGGGGGACTGATAAAAAGCAAACCACTGGTTTAAAAGAATGTAGCAAAAGAAGAAAGTACAGAACTAGTGGAGTTTAAGGAGGAAATAGATAGTAAAACTATACAAGTGGGGGACCTGAACTACCACTATCAAATTGAGGTAAATCAAATTGAAAAAATAAATAAGAAAGAGGTAAGAGATATGAATGAAATTTTAGAAAAATTAGAGTTAATAGATATATGGAGAAAAATATATAGGGACAAAAAGGAATATTTTCAGCAGCACATAGTCCATTCACAAAGATTGACCATGTATTAGGGCATAAAAACATGGCAAACAAATGCAGAAAGGCAGAAACAATAAATACAACCTTTTCAAATCACAATGCAATAAAAATAATAATCAGTAATGGAACATGGAGAGGCAAATCAAAAATTAATTGGAAATTAAATAATATTATTCTTTTGAATTAGTTAGAGAACAAATCATAGAAACAAATAACAATTTCATTGAAGAAAATGACAATGATGAGAAATCCTTTCAGAATCTATGGGATCCAGCCAAAGCAGAACTCAAGGGGAAATTTATATCCTTGATTTTGAATATGAACAGATTAGAGAGGGTAGATGTCAATGAATTGGATATACAAATCAAAAAAACTTGAAAGTGAACAAATCAAAAATCCCCAGATGAAAACTAAATTAGAGATCCTAAAAAATAAGGGAGAAATTAATAAAATCAAAAGTGAAAGAACTATTGAACTAATAAATAAGACTAGAAGCTGGTATTTTAAAACAAACAAACAAAATAGACAAAGTACTCCTCAAATTAATAAAAAAGAGGAAAGAAGAAAACCAAATTTATAGTATCATAGATGAAAAGGGAGACCTCACCTCAAATTAAAAGGGAATTAAGGCAATTATTTAAAACCATTTGCCCAATTATATGGCAACAAATAAGGCAATCTAGTATCATATGAATGAATATTTACAAAATATGATTTGCCTAGATTAACAGAAGAAAAAATAGAATTCTTAAATGATCCCATATCAGAAAAAAGAAATTGAACAAGCCATCAAAGAACTCCCTAAGAAAAAATCACCAGGACCTGATGGATTCACTAGTGAATTCTATCAAACATTCAAAGAACAACTAATCCCAGTATTATACAAACTATTTAACATAATAAGCAGAGAGGGAGTTCTGTCAAATTCCTTTTATGACACAAATATGATACTGATTTCAAAGCCAGGGAGGTCAAAAACAGATAAAGAAAACTATAGACCAATCTCTTTAATGAACAAAAATTGAAAATTCATAAATAGAATACTAGCAAAAAGACTCCAGCAAGTTATCAGGAGGGTTATTCATTATGAACAGGTGGAATTCATACCAGGAATGGAAGGATGGTTCAATATTAGGAAAAATATCCACATAATTGACGATATCAACAAGCAAACCAAGAAAAATCACATGATTATCTCAATAGATGCAGAAAAGGCCTTTGACATAATACAACATTCATTCCTACTGAAAACACTAGAACGTGTAGGAAAAAAAAATAATAAACAGTATTTATCTAATACAATCAGCAAACATCATCTGCAATAGGGATAAATGAGATGCTTTCCCAATAACAAATTGGAACAAGGATGCCCATATCACCTCTATTATTTAACATTGTACTTGAAACACTAGCAGTAGCAATTAAAGAAGAAAAATAAATTGAAGGGATTAAAATTGGCAATGAGGAGACCAAGCTATCACTCTTTGTGGATGATATAATGGTCTACTTAAAGAATCCTAAAGAATCAACTAAAAAGCTAGTGGAAATAAGCAACTTTAGCAAAGTTGCAGGATACAAAATAAACCTACAGAAGTCATCAGCATTTCTATATATCTCCAACACATCTAAGCAGCTAGAATTAGAAAGAGAAATTCCATTTAAAGTCATCCTGGACAATATAAAATACTTAGGAATCTATCTGCCGAGACAAACACAGGAAGTATATGAACACAACTGCAGAACACTCTCCACACAATTAAAACTAGATCTAAACAATTGGAAAAACATTTACTGCTCATGGGTATGACAAGTTAACATAATGAAAATGACCATCCTACCCAAATTAATTTACCTATTTAGTGCCAGACCCATTGAACTACCAAAGTACTTTTTTACTGAATTAGAAAAAAACATAACAAAGTTCATTTGGAAGAACAAAAGATCAAGGATATCCAGGGAAATCATGAAAAAAAATGTGAAGAAAGGTGGTCTAGCTGTACCAGATCTCAAACTATACTATAAAGCAGCGGTCATCAAAACGATATGGTACTTGCTAAGAGACAGAAAGGAAGATCAGTGGAATAGATTTAGGGTAAGTAACCTCAACACGACAGTCTATGATAAGCCCAAAGATCCCAGCTTTGGGGACAAAAATCCACTATTTGATAAAATCTGCTGGGAAAATTGGAAGACAGTATTGGTGAGATTCGATTTGGATCAATATCTCACACCCTATAGCAAGATAAACTCAGAATGGGTGAATGATTTGAACATAAAGAAGGAAACTATAGGTAAATTAGGTGAACACAGAATATCATATTTGTCAAACCTTTGGGAAAAGAAAGATTTAAAACCTAGGAAGACCTAGAAAAATCACAAAACATAAAATAAATAATTTTGATTATATCAAATTAAAAATATTTTGTACAAACAAAACCAATACAACCAAAATTTAAAAGGAAAGTAACAATTTAGAAAATAATCTTCATAACTAAAACCTCTGACAAAGGTCTAATTACTAAAATTTATAAAGAGCTAAATCAATTGTTCAAAAAAACAAGCCATTCTCCAATTGACAAATGGGAAAGGGACATGAATAGGCAATTTTCAGTTAAAGAAATCAAAACTATTAATAAGCCCATGAAAATGTGTTCTAAATCTTGTAATCAGAGAGATGCAAATCAAAACAACTCTGAGATATCACCTCATACCTAGCAGATTGGCTAACATGTCAGCAAAGGAAAGTAATGAATGCTGGAGGGGATGTGACAAAGTTGAGACATTAATGCATTGCTGGTGGAGTTGTGAATTGATCCAACCATTCTGGAGGGCATTTTGGAACTATGCCCAAAGGGCACTAATAGACTGTCTGCCCTTTGCTTCAGCCATAGCACTGCTGGGTTTGTACCCCAGAGATAATAAGGAAAAAGACTTGTACAAGCATATTCATAGCTTTACTCTTTGTGGTGGCAAAAAACTGGAAAATGAGGGGATGCCCTTCGATTGGGGAATGGCTGAACAAATTGTGGTACATGTTGATGATGAAATATTATTGTGCTAAAAGGAATAATAAAGTGGAGGAATTCCATGGAGACTGGAACAACCTCCAAGAAGTGATGCAGAATGAGAGGAGCAGAAACAGAAAAACATTATACACAGAGACCGATACACTGTGGTGCAATCGAATGTAATGAACTTCTCCATGAGTGGCAATGCAATGATCCTGAGCAACTTGGAGGGATCTATGAGAAAGAACACCATCCACATTCAGATGGAAAACTGTGGGACTAGAATCACTGAAGAAAAACAACAGCTTGACTATATTGGTTGAGGGTCATATGATTGGGGATATAGACTCTTAAATGAACATCCTTATGCAAACATCAAGAACATGGAAATAGGTTCTGATCAAGGACACATGTAATACCCAGAGAAATTGCATGTGGGCTATGGGAAGGGTGGGGATAGGGGAGGGACGGATGGAATATGATTCTTGTAGTCAAAGAATAATGTTCTAATTTGACTAAATAAATAAAAAAAAGAATGAAAACGAAAAAAGAAAAAATATTCCTCCCACAATATTTGATCTATTTAATACCTTCTGCTTGATGCCTCTTCTGATTACCCCCACTGTCAGTGTTCTCTCTCCAAAATTATATTTTATACATATTTTGCATATGCCTACATAGCATATTCTCTTCCTCAACAGGATGCTAAACTTTTTGACATGAAGGAATGTTTCACTTCTGTCTTTGTTTCCTTGATGAGTAATTCAGTACCTTGCAAAGAGCAGATTCTTATTAAAAGCATGATGAATGATTTACTTTTTCTTGACCTTTCCTCCATATCCAAAATTTCAGAATATTAGAATTATTTACAAATACCCTTATTGTTTTGGCACTCTGTAATACAAATTTATTATGTAAATTTTTTGTTGTTGGTAAAATTGTGATAAACTTTCATGACAGCAATATAAAATAAATCAACAATAACTGTCTTGCATCCTTAATTTTAAAATGTGTCATTTTATACAGAACAATTCTGAGGGATTTATGAGAAAGAGCACTATCCACATCCAGAGAAAGAACTGTGGGAATAGAAACACAGAAGAAAAACATTTCCTTCATCATATAGTTCGATGAGAACATGATTGGGCATGTAGACTCTAAATGATCCCTCTTTTGCAAATAATATAGAAATAGGTCTTGGTCAATGATACCTATAAAACCCAATTGAATTGCTCATTGTCTATGAGAGTTGGGAGGGAGGAGGAGAGGGAAAGAATATGAATCATTTAATCATGGAAAAATATTCTAAATTAAATAAATATATTTTTAAAAATGTCTTTCATTCTTGAACTGTGCTGTTGAGCCTAGAAGAATCAAATATACTCAATACTTCCAAAGCAAAATAATATATATGATTAGGCAATATTAAACCAAAAACAAATAAAAATACAACAGAACCCAAGTAATTTTAATATGTGGTTTTCTAAGTTAAGATGAAGCCCATTAAAATCCTTATTTTTTGTTTAGTGACTATTACTTCAATTTGCCACCTTTCTAAGATGACTTGAGTACTTTGAGTTTAGACCTTTGTCAGAGGTTTTTTGTAATGAAGATTGTTTCCCAATTTGTTACTTCCCTTCTAATTTTGTATAAATTAGTTTTGTTTGTACAAAAACTTTTTAATTTAATAATATCAAAATTATTTATTTTTCATTTTGTAATTTTTTCTAACTCTTGCTTGGTCTTAAAATCTTTCCTTTCCCAAATATCTGGCAAGTATACCATTATGTGTTCACCTAATTTACTTAGAGTTTCCTTCTTTATGATCAAGTCATTCACCCATTCTTAGTTTATCTTGGTGTAGGGTGTGAGATGTTAATCTAGACCTAATCTCTCCCATATTGTTTTCCAGTTGTCCCAGCAGTTTTTTCAAATAGTTGGATTTTTGTCTCCAAAGCTGGGATCTTTGAGTTTATCATAGACCATCTTGCTGAGGTCACTTATCACAAGTCTATTCCACTGATCCTCCCTTCTGTCTCTGCCATATTGCCATATGCCAGTACCATATTGTTTTGATGACTGCTGCTTTATAGTACATTTTAAGATCTGGTAATGCTAGACCACCTTTCTTTGCATTTTTTTTTCATTATTTCCCTTGATCTTGATCTTTTGTTTTTCCAAATAAACTTTATTATTGTTTTTTTCTAATTCAGTAAAAAAGTTTTTTGGTATTTTGATGTGTATGGCACTAAATAAATGAATTTGTTTGGGTAGGATTGTCATTTTTATTATGTTAGCTCATCCGTCCTATGAACATTTAATGTTTTTCCAATTATTTATATCTAGTTTTAATTGTGTGGAGAGCACTTTTCACTCGGGTTCATATAGCTCCTGTGTTTGTCTTGGCAGATAGATCCCTTAGTATTTTATATTGTCTTTGTTCATTTTGAAGGGAATTTCTCTTTCTAACTCTTGATGCTGGGATGAGTTGGAAGTATATAGAAATGCTTATGACTTATGTGGGTTTATTCTGTATCTGGCAACTTTGCTAAAGTTGTTGATTTTTCCACTAGCTTTTAAGTTGATTCACTAGGATTCTTTTAGTAGACCATATCATCTGCAAAGAGTGATTGCTTGGTCTCCTCATTACCTATTTTAATCCCTTCAATTTCTTATTCTTCTCTAATTGCTACTAGTAGTGTTTCTAATATAATGTTAAATGATAGAGTTGATAACGGGCATCCTAATTTCACTCCTAATCTTATTGGGAATGCTTCTAATTTATTCCCATCGCAGATAATGTTTGCTGATTGTTTTTAGATACATACTGCTTATTATTAATAGAAAAGGCCCATCTATTCCTCTACTTTCTAGGGTTTTCAATAGGAATAAGTGTTGTATTTTGTCAAAGGCTTTTTCTGCATCTGTTGAGATAATCATATGATTTTTGTTGGTTGGCTTGTTCATATGGTCAATTATGTGGATGGTTTTTCTAATATTGAACCATCATTGCATTCCTGGTATAAATCCCACCTGATCCTAATGAATAACCCTTGTGATTGCTTGCTGGAGTCTTTTGGATAGCATTCTACTTAAGATATTTGCATGTATGTTCATTAAGGAGATTGGTCTGTAGTTTTCTTTCTCTTTTTGATCTGCCTGCCTTTGAAATCAGTACCATTTTTGTGTCATAAAAGGAATTTGGTAGAACTCCTTCTTTGTTTATTCTGTCAGATAATTTGTATTGTATTGAGATTCCTTGTTCTTTGAATATTTGATAGAATTCACTTGTGAATTCATCAGGCCTGGGGATTTTTCCTTAGGGAGTTCTTTGATGGCTTGTTCAATTTCTTTTTCTGATAGTAGGTTATTTAAGTATTCTATTTCTTCTTCTTATAATCTAGGGAATTTATATTTTTATTAAGATTCATCCAAATCACCTAGATTGCCATATTTGTTGCTACATAATTGGGCAAAATAGTTTTTAATGATTGCCTTGATTTCCTCTTCATTTGAGGCGAGGTCTCCCTTTTCATCTTGGATACTGTCAATATGGTTTTCTTGTTTCCTTTTTTATTAGGTTGACCAGTACATTGTCTTTTTTATTTGTTTTTTTTCAAAGTACTAGCTTTTAGTCTTGTTTATTAATTTAATAGTTTTTTGACTTTTAATTTTATTAATTTCTCCTTTAATTTTTAGGATCTCTAGTTTGGTTTTCATCTGAGAATTTTTAATTTTTTTTACTTTCTAATTTTTTAATTTGTATGCCCATTTCTTTGACTTCTGCCCTCCCTAATTTCTTAATATATGAATTCAAGTATATGAATTTCCCTGAGTCCTGCTTTGGCTGCATCCCATAGACTTTGAAACAATATTTCATCATTGTCATTTTCATCAATGAAATTATTAATTGTTTCTATTATTTGTTCATTAACTAACTGATTTTGGGGAATCATATAATTTAGTTTCAAATTTTTTATTTGCCTCTCCATGTAACCTTAGTAATTATTATTTTTATTACATTATGATCTGAAAAAATTGCATTCATTATTTCTGCTTTTTGCTCCTTTTTGCCATGTTTTTATGTCCTAGTACATGGTCAATCTTTGTGACTGTACCATGTGCTGCTGAAAAGAATGTGCATTTCTTTTTTTCTATTTATTCTCTACATATATATATTAACTCTATTTTCTTCTAAGCTTTCATTTACATACCTTACCTCTTTCTTATTTATTTTTTGGTTTGTTTTAACTAGATCTTATAGAGGAAGGTTCAGGTCTCCCACTAGTATAGTTTTACTATACATTTCCTCCTTCAACTCCTCTAATTTCTCCTTTAGAAATTTGGATGCTAAACCCTTTGGTCCATACATGTTTAGCACTGATAATTCCTCATTGTCTATATTGCCTTTTATCAGGATGTAATTATCTTCCCTATCTCTTTTAATCAGATCTATTTTTACTTTGGCTTTGTTAGATATTATGATTGCAACTTCTGCCTTCTTTTTCTCATTTCAAGTCCAATAGATTTTGCTGCAGCCTTTCACCCTTAATTTGTATGTGCCTACCCGCCTCATGTGTATTTCTTATAAACAATAAATGGTAGGGTTTTGGTTTCTAATCCACTCTGCAATTTGTTTCCACTTTACAGGTGAGTTCATCCCATCCACATTCAAAGTTATGATACTACATGTGTATTCCCCAACATTTTGACTTTCTCTCCTTGTCCAACCCTTTCCTCTTTGACTATTTCCTTCTACACAAATGTTCTATTTTTTATCAGTCTCCCTCATCCCCAGTCTTATTTTACTTTCCTTTTTCCCCTCTCCCTTCTTATTCCTCTCTTATTTTTCTTTTGAGGTCTTTTTAAGTTACCCCACACACTCTCCCTCCCTAGTATTGCTTCTTTCCCAATCCTCTCTTTCTCCCCCCTTCTTATTCCCCTTTTAATTTTTAAGGTCTATTAAATTCCCTTCCCCCTCTCTACCCACCTCCTTTTTTTAACTCCCCGCTTACAGTCCCCCCCAGTTTTCCCCTCTCAAATTCCCTATAGGGTAAGATGGAATTTGACACCCCAATAGATCTAGATGCTCTTCTGTGTCATAATTGATTCCACTGAGTGTAAGGTTTGAATATACTTTTTAGACCTCTCTTCCTTTTCTTATAGTTGTATTCTTCCCCTCCCCCTCTCAAAATTTTGTTATATATGTATATATAGAGAATGTTACTAGAATATTCTTTCTTTCTTCCTATATATATATATAGGGAGAGAGAAGAAATGTTAACTAGAACTCTCTTGGTGTATGTATGCTTTTGTGTATATGGATATATCTATGTATATATGTATATATACACAAATAATATATACATACATATGTGTGCATATTTATGTATAGCTAAAATTCTAATTTTCCAGAACTTTCTATTAATCACTAGTTCTGCATATATAAAGTGTGATAGTCATTTATTGTCTTTAGGATTCACTTGAGGCTTTATAAAAGTTTACTAAAATGTTACAAATATGTATATAAAACTTACAGAATATTATTAGAATGTTACATGTTTATGTATAAATGCATAGTATATGTAGGCTTTAAATATAGTTTTAATAGAATGCTATTTAAGTCTATATTTGGTTATAGAAATACATGCATGCAGGCATACATATACACATAGCATTATAGTATCATTTTATGGCATTCCAAGCTAATCATGATAAACATGAATTATTTCTACATGATAAATACACAGAACTACTAGTGAATTGAAAGTGCTTTTCAATAGAAAGATAATGAAAGTTTTTATGCTACTTTGTAAAACAGAAACTATGTCTTTCCTGAGTTTTAAAATATCATTATAACATACTTAGTATATGGCTGATAAAAGCACTGATAATAATCATTGTTAAATATGATTCAAATGATGATTATGAAATATTATAATTTAACCTGGCCTGAGTTTAGCTGCTTGTGCTGTTTTCAACTTCATTGTTATAGTAACTTATATATCGTGCTTAAATTCTCAGTGACCATATTTCTTCTAATTTGCCAAAAGAAATGGAATTCTATACACATAAATATACATAAAGGATCTTATAATGTGATTCAAATTCAGAAATGGACTAAATCCAAGGAAGTCTTATTTACCATTATTTTTAAATAGGCCAAGATATTTGTTATAGAAATAAAGATTGAAAATGAAAATTAATAGTATCTAAACAACCAGGTATTTCACACAAAACCATCCTTTGGAAGTGAATCATATATGTTGAGTATGCATTTTTAGGTGAAAAACAAAAGAGCATTTTTCTACACATACCTTCAAGTCTTTAGGGAAAAAATGTCACTGTTCAGTTTATATTCCCATTAACTAAAAAGATGCCCAAGAAATACTCTTGGATCCTCAGGTCATAAATTACTGCATTAAAGTATATGCTTTCTAGAACATCATGGTTTCTATCACCTACCTTTAGAGTCATAAGACATGTTTCTTCAATGTGTACTTGAAATTCTAACATCAGGTTCTCAAGTTAATTTAGTCCAGGGGTGAGTTGATAGGAAAGTTCACATTCCTAGAAAGAACCTGACAAATCATTTAGTCTTATCCAAGTTTAAGCAGGTATTAAGGAACAGAATTAGGCTTCCATTTTTGATATCTATGAATCCAAATCCATTATTCTTGTCATAATACCTATAATTTATTTAGCACTATCATAAAGCAGAGAGTGATTGTTGTTTGCTATGCGACATTAAAAAAAGTTTTTGACTTTCTTAAAAGTGTTTTACACCTCTTTTTGTCTTCATTATTGTCAGAGTAATTTAATATGTAGTCCCCTCCCATACTATCTGGGACTTTCTTATGTGAGAGAGGAAAAATGATTATCATTATTTACTTTTTTTTTCCATTTAAATTTCAGTCCTCATGGCAATTTTAATGTAAGATAAGTTCTGGAATACAAAGAGGATAATGAGATGCATAGAAAAAAAGAGGGAAAAGCATTTTCCAAATGGATAAACATTGTAAGATCTTTTATATAAAAAGGATAGAGTTTTATTTATTTTTTTTTTTTTTGCAAATTAGAAGAAACATGGTCACCGAGAGTTTAAGCACTAATTATAAGTGACTATAGCAATGAAGTTGGAAAGGACACAGGCAGTGGAACTCAGATCAAATTAAATGGTAATACTGGCTTCAGGTTAGTGACAATGGAGTTTTTCAGTAGAGAGGTGATAGAATATGGGTAGAGAATACTGCATACTCTGTCAGTTCAGAATATACCATTGGGCTTGGGCAATTGTAATGTATTTTTGAAGCATTTTACTTTGAGAATATTAGAATATTTAAAATATACCAATAAAACATAATAAAATAAAGTGAAAAGTTAGAGAGAAATACTAGGATAAGTGATTAAATTTAAGCTGTGACAAAAAAAAAATTCAGCCTAGGGATTCCTTATCTCTTTTTAATTTCTGCCCCTTGTGATCTGCTAAAGAAGGCACCTGCAATATCTTTTTGGTTGGTTGATTTTCAGAGTATCCTGTTTGGATTAAATTCTTAGAAAGGTTTTAGTTTTCTAAAAAGAAGAAATTAAATTTAATAAATCCTGAATGCTTCACTAAATCAAGTTTGTCAGAGCTCCTTGACTGAAAGGAAACTTGACAGTGCCAGATGCCTGGTACCAGAAAATGGGTTGACATGCACTAAAAAATATAATATTTTTCCTACAGTTCAGGAACTAAGGCTTCTTTTGCATTTGCATTTACACAACCTAGAGTTTAATTGGTCCTTGTAAACCTTAGACATAATAACACACACACACACACACACACACACACACACAGAATCGTGTGCAAGTATTTGTAGCTAAATTGCAATGCCTATTACAAATCAAGAAATGCCCTGATTTCTGTCAAATCATGTCAATTAGCATTTATTGGGTACCTACTACATGACACTAGGAATAAAGCTAGATATCTCAGTGATCAAAGCACTGAGCAAGGATTCAGTAAGACCTGGGTTCAAATTTGACCTGAGACATGCTATTTCTGTGATTCTGGGCAAGTCACTTAGACTCTGTCTGGCTCAGTTTCCTCAATTTCAAAATGGGCAAGATAATCGCATTTACTTCTCAGTTTGTTGTGAAGGTTGTGAAGGAGACATGTCACAAACACTGTTCATCCTTGCAATATGAAAGTAACAATAACAAAATATGGGAATGAATCTGATCAGGATAGAATTTCCAATCATCTCTAATTTGATACCATGAAAATAGACTGACATAATCAGACTTAACTCACTCCTAAAGATAAACCATAGGTACGTGTCTAGACCATAAACTTGGAGGAGTCTATAGTGAATATAATCCTTCAGAAAAGCAAAATCCCATCTTATCTTTTTACCACATTTCTAATTTCTACCAGCAACTCAATGATTATTTCTGTTATTAGGAATCTTCATTAGGAATCAAAATTCGGTCAAGCTGTGCACTTAACATTCCTAAATTGATAACAGAAGATCTTAATTTTATTGGTAGCTATAATATTCTCCCACACTCTGTATATGTTTTCTACTACTATGGTTAATATGATTTTATTATAATCAATATTTTAAACAAGGTTAATCTATTAGCTAGGCTTAATTCTTTTTAAATTCATAGTTACATAGGCTACCTACCTAAAGGATTAAGTGCAACTCCTTTTTTATGATCACTGATATACAAGTAATAAAGGAAATTTACTTTTCAGTAACAAAAACATAGTAGAGCTTAAAGGAGAGCTTTAAGTGTCAAAGCCCTCAGAGAAGTCAAAGATGATGAAGATTAAGACTAGGAAACATTCCATTTATCATTTAAAAGAACATTCCCTACCTGTTCGAAATCATTTGTAGCAGCTCTTTTTGTGGTAGAGAACCATAAACTGAAGGGATGGGTATGAATTGGGAAATGCTGAACAAGTGACAGTAGATGCTTCTTAAGAAGTGACAAACAAGATGATCACCAAAAAAACCTGGAAAACTTAAATATGAAACTGTGAAAGTGAAATGAGCAGAACTAGGAGAACATCCTGTACGGTCACATGAGAGTCAACTGTGAATGACATAATTATTATAAATAATGTAAGAATCCAGGACAACACCAAGGAACTCACAATAAAAGTATGTCCACTGCCACTGAAGGGACAGATGCAGTCTAGATGCAGATTAAAACATATCATGCACTTTATTTCCTCCATGTGTTGTTCTTTAGTGTTTGCAATATGTCTCTTGTTTCACAAGACACAAGGAACATGGAAATATGTATTATATGATGAAATATGTACAACATATATATACATATATATATGTATATATATATATATATATATATGTTAGTAGCTTCAGAAAGAGCAGCTTCAGTTAAATGATGGGGCTGGAAGCCAGTTGCAGAAAGTTGAGGATTATAACAGACCTCTTCCTCAGGAGTGTAGCCAGGAAAGTGAGGGGAGGTCTGGGTTGATGGCTAGTGGATTATATACATCATGTGAGATTTTTTTGAGAATGGAAGATACATAGATATGTTTGCAGTCAGCAGGGAAGCAGCCAGAAGAGAGGGAGAGATTTATAATGAGTAAAACATTGTAGATGCTAGCAGTGACACTCTGCTGGAGAAGAAGGGATAAAATGGGATCATATCCATTTCAAAAATAGAATCTGGTCCATACAGAGGAGTTTGCCTTAGAAAGAAGGACTATTTCTTTGTTTGAATCATTCTTCTAGAATGTAGATATCTAGATATATAGAAAGTAGATAGTGTTCTGGTTTCAAACACAGGTTGTATGATCTGAAGCCTGCTGCAAACGTTTCCTGGCTAAATGTTGACTGGCTAAATTAAAAAATTAAATCTCTGAGTCCTGGTTCCTGAACTATAAAAGGAGATAATCTTCATATTGACAGGCAGGATCGTTTTAAATGAGATGACACTCATAAAGCACAATAAAACCCTCAAAGTTTGGTGCGTATGAGCTATTCATATATGTTTCAAAGTCTAGTAATTCCTTAGAGAACTTCTCAATAAATTGACTCATAATTTGATGATAATGGAGGCAATCACAAATGCCCTGTACCCCCAACTCCAAGTGAACAAAGATTACAGTATGTTTTTACCCCATAGAGATCTTGAGAGATGGTTCACATCACTTGCTGGAAAAGCCATTTAGACATTAGAGACAGAGATGCCCTTTGATAGCATTGACAAGTGGAATGCATCATTGCAGAAATACCCTCTGGGCTTGAAAGATGAAACAGGTTTTTAAGTGGTTTGTGAGATGAAAGCTTCTTCATTACCTGCTCAAAATAGAACAGAAGTTAGGCAGAACAATGGGTGAGATATAAACCAAAGAAGAAATTCCCTTCTAGTCAAAAAATGATGGACTTTGACCCCCCGAAATGAAAATAAGAGTAGAAAAATTTCCTATCACATATTAGAAATTTGCCACTATATATTATTCCTCTTCACCATATAAGTACTTAAAAGGAGACATATTTTCATTGGTATGAATACTGCTTCATGAAAAAAATCAAAATAACTATTTAATAGAAGGTTGCTGTTAGACTATCCCACTACAAATATATATATATATATATATATATATATATATATATATATTTAAAATTCAGTATTCAGCTCCCTGGTATTGGGTTTCTTAAACTTAATTAGACCTCCTCAGACAAAATAAATCCTTGGCTTATCTTTAAAGCCTTTAGAGATATGATAGGAAATTCTAACCATGACTTGTGTTCTTCCATTGCCTTAAAACATTCTGGGCTATCTTTGTGTCCCAATGCAGCAGTGCACTAGCAATGCACTCATGGGTGACAGTATACATTCTACCAGTTATATCATAAAACTATTGATGCCTTCTTATCCCTCTAAATATTTTGCCTATTTTTAAAGTAAATCTTCCAGAAAGAAGACACTAGTGATATTTCCTGGGCAAACAACTATATCACAAGATATTAGTGAAATATTCTCCCCCGTTATTAGATGCACAATTTACCCTACTTCACTCTAGAAATTATACTGATTTCTTCCTCTTGAATATCCTTATGACTTTCAACTCCTAGAATCCTTCGTTTCCATCAATGCTGAGATCAGCTGCCAACTCTTGAATGAAACTTTTCTTGATTTCCAAAGGTTAGATTCCAGCCCCTAATAATTACTTTGTGTTTATCTTAATAATATTTTGTGTTATTTTCACTAATGCAGTGTAAGCTCTTTACAAGCTATATCTGCTTATCTTTAAATCATCATTACCTAGTATTGTGCCTGGTGGTTTAATTCAATTCAACAAATATTTATTAAGTGCCTACTAAGTGACAGACACTGTGGGAAGTTCCAGAGATACAAAAAGTAGCAAAGGTTGTCCCTGCCTTCAAGGAGTTTACAATCTAATAGAGTATGCAAACAAATATATACAAATAAAGTTATATTTAGGATAAATAGGAAATAATTAAAAGAGAGAAAGCACTGGAATTGAGAAGGGTTAGGGAAGGCTTCCTATGGAAGGTGGGAATTTAGATGGGACTCATATAAGTAAATAATTCATGCTTATTGATTGCTATATTGATTCCTAATATGGAATATTATTTTTCCTTCAGATTTTGTGAAGCTAATATTTACAAATAGTTTTCTCCTGTGTTGCTGAGGTATAGTAGAAAGAATAGTGGATTGCTATAGTCAAAGAACCTGGACTGAAACAAGACTCAAATATTAACACTAGGATTTATGGGACCCTGGAAAAGTTTCTTCCCTACATATGTCTTAAGTGTAGCTATGCCACATACTTGTTAAGGTATTCAGGGAAAAAAAAGAATGCATATTGTGATGTAAGAAGAAAGCAGGATCAAGTAATTATAGTAACATTAAATCAGAAATTTATACATAAACATACATATATATGCATATATATAAGAGTTTGTTTGAATTTTTAATAAAATCAGAAAGCCTGTATTCCCATGAACTGCAAATCACAAGTAGCATTAAATACATCGTTCCTCAATAGAAAAAAAACAACAACTTGTTTGTGAGCAAATGGAATTTGGACAGCACTTCACTAAGAGTTTGTCAATGTGTTCTGAGAAATCATATTTATTAAGAGGAAATTTGATGGTTCAGTGTATAGTATATTAGACCTGGAGTCAAAGTGACCTGAGCTCAAATTCAGCCCAACTTTATTGCTATATGATCCTAGACAAGTTATTTAAAAACTATCTGTTTCAGTTTTCTCATCAGTAAAATATAGATAATAACAATAATAATTTCACCTCCTGTACTTAATCCCCAACTGACAATACCCAGGAATGTTATAGCCAAATTCAAGAACTATCAGACCAAAGAAAAAATATCACAAGCTGCCAAGAAGAAGTCATTTAGGTACCATGGAATGACAGGGAGGATAATGCAGGATCTGGCTACATCCACACTGAAGGACCAAAAGGCATGGAATATGATATTACAGAAAGCAAGGGAACTAGGTCTACAACCAAGAATCAACTACCCAGAAAAACTGACTATATTCCTACAGGAGAATGTATGGTCATTCAACAAAATAGAAGAATTCCAAGAATTTGTAAAGAAAAGACCAGACCTGAACAGAAAATTTGATTCCTAAACACAGAACTCAAGAGAATCATCAAAAGATAATTAATAAAGAGGTGGGGAAAAAGAAAAACAAAACAAAACAAACAAAAAAGACCCTTTTTTTAAAAGATTCTCAATAAGTAAAAATGATGTGTATCCCTATCAGAAAAGAGGTCATTGGTAACTCTTAAAAATTGTTATTTTTCAAATGGGCAGCTAGAAGAATTACGAGACAAACTGTATAGGATGAAAGGACAAGACATAAATAGTTATATAGATATATATATGCATAAATGCATATGCATGTGTATATATATATATAACTAGAGCTCAAAAAAGGGATTACTACTACAAGAAATGGGAAAATAAACAAAAGGGGGTAAATTTATATGTCACAAAGAAGCACATGGTGGGAGGAGGGAGAACATCAATACACTGGAAGGGTAAAGAGGTTGGAGATAGGAAATACTCAACTCTTATGTGCTTTGAAATTTACCCAAAGAGAAAAGAACAATCCAATCCATTGGGGTAGAGAACATATTTGTGCCTTATAGTGGAGTAGAAGGTTAACAAATGGACTAGGGGTGAGAGAAGCAGTACAAGGGAGGGTGAAGCTAGGTGGAAGTTTTAGAAATACAACTAGGAAAATAATGGGTGAATAAGAAGGGAGGGGGTAGAAAGGGAAGCAAAATAAGGGTGGGAACTAGGGGATTGACTTAAAACAAACATTGGTGTAGAAGGAAATAGTGAAAGAAGAAAAGGCAAGACCAGGAGTAGAAATCAAAATGCTGGCAAAAACAAAGCTAGTAATCATAACTCTGAAAGTGAATGGAATGAACTCAACCATAAATGGCAAGTGAATAGCAGAGTGGATTAGAATCCAAAACCCTACCATATGCTGTCTACAAGAAACACACATGAAGAAGTTAGATACAAATAGGGTGAAAGTAAGAGGATGGAGCCAAATCTATTGGGCATCATCTGACAAAGAGAAGGCAGGAGTCGCAATCATGATATCTGACAAAGCCAAAAAAGAGACAGGGAAGGTAATTACATCCTGATAAAAGTCAGTATAGACAGTGAGGAAGTATCAGTACTCAACATGTATGCACCAAAAGCATTGCATCCAAATTGCTAAAGGAGAAGCTAGTGGAGCTCAAGGATGAAATAGATAGAAAAACTATACTAGTGGGAGACCTGAACCCTCCTCTATCCAAACTAGATAAATCAAACAAAAAAATAAATAAGAATGAGGTAAGAGAAGTGAATGAAATCTTAGAAAAATTAGTTAGTAGACACATGGTGAAAAATAAATAGGGACAAAAGGAATATACCTTCTTTTCAGCAGCACCTGGTACATTCAGAAAAACTGACCATGTATTAGGGCATAAAAACATTGCAAACAAGTGCAAGAGTGCAGAAATAATAAATGCAACCTCAGATCACAATGCAATGAAAATAATAATTAGTAAGGGTACATGGAGACGTAAATAAAAAATTAATTGGAAATTAAAGAATGTTATTCTCCAAACCCGGTTAGTTAAAGAACAAATCATAGAAACAATTAATAATTTCATTGAAGAAAATGACAATGATGAGACATCATGTCAAAACCTATGGGATGCAGCCAAAGTAGTACTCAGGGGAAAATTTATATCCTTGAGATCATTTATTAACAAATTAGGGAGAGGAGAGGTCAATGAATTGGGCATGCAAATTTAAAAACTAGAAAGTGAACAAATTAAAAATTATCAGAGGAAGACTAAATTAGAGATCCTAAAAATCAAAGGAGAAATTAATAAAAATTGAAAGTCATGGATCTATTGACTTAATAAATAAGACTAGAAGCTGGTACTTTGAAAAAGACTAATAAAATAGACAAAGTACTGGTCAGTCTAATTAAAAAAAGAAAAGAAGAAAACCAAATTGACAGTATCAAAGATGAAAAGGGAGACCTCTCCTCTAATGAAGAGGAAATAAAGACAATCATTAAAAACTATTATGCCCAATTATATAGCAAAAAATATGGCAATCTAGGTAATATGGATGAATACTTACAAAAATATGAATTGCCTAGATTAAAAGAAGAAATAGAATTCTTAAGTAATTCCATATCAGAAAAAGAAATTGAATGAGCCATCAAAAAACTCCCTGTGAAAAAATCCCCAAGTCCTGATGAATTCACAAATGAATTCTATCAAACATTCAAAGAACAAATAATTCCAATATTATACAAAATATTTGACAAAATGAGCAAAGAAGGAGTTCTAACAAATTCATTTTATGACACAAATATGGTACTGATCCCAAAGTCAGGAAGGTCAAAAACAGAGAAAGAAAACTATAGACAATCTCCTTAATGAATATAGATTGAAAAATCTTAAATAGGATACCAGCAAAAAGACTCCAGCAAGTCTTCACAAGGTTTATTCACTATGACCAGGTAGGATTCATACCATTAATGCAATGATGGTTCAATATTAGGAAAACTATCCACATAATTGACCATATTAAAAAGCAAACTGACAAAAATCACATGATTATCTCAATAGATGCAGAAAAAGCCTTTGATAAAATACAACACCCATTTCTATTGAAAACATTAGAAAGTATAGGAATTGAGGGGCCTTTCCTAAAAAAAAATAAACAGTATATATCTAAAACCATCAGCAAAAATAATCTGCAATGGGGATAAACTAGAATCCTTCCCAATAAGATCGGGAGTGAAACTAGGATGCCTATTCTTACCTCGATTATTTAACATTGTACTAGAAACACTAACAGTAGAGAAGAAAAAGAAGTGAATGTATTAAATATGGCAAAGAGGAGACAAAGCTATCATTCTTTGCAGATGATATGATGCTCTACTTAAAGAATCCTAGAGAATCAACCAAAAAATCTAGTTGAAATAATCAACAACTTTACCAAAGTTGCAGGGTACGAAATAAACCCGCATAATGAATCAGCATTTCTATATATCTCCAACCCATTTCAGCAGCAAGAATTAGAGAGAGAAATTCCATTTAATATCACCCTAAAAAATATGAAATACTTAGGAATCTATCTGCCAAGACAAACACAGGAAGTATATGAACACAACTACAAAACACTCTCTACAGAATTAAAACTAGATCTAAACAACGGGAAAAACATGATTGTTCATGGGTTAGATGAGCTAACATAATAAAAATGACAATCCTACCCAAATTAATTTACTTATTTAATGCCATATCCAATGAACTAATAATTTTTTTTTACTGTATTAGAAAAAAAAAACCCATAAAGTTCATTTGGAAGAACAAAAGTTCATGGATCTCCAGGGAAATCATGAAAAAAAAATGCAAAGGAAGGTGGCCTTGCAGTCCCAGAACTCAAACTATAGTATTAAGCAGTGGTGATCAAAACAATTTGGTACTGGCTAAGAGACAGACAGGTGGATCAGTGGAATAGACTTGGGATAAATGACCTCAGCAAGATGGTCTATGATAAGACCAAAGATTCCAGTTTTGGGGACCAAAGCCCACTATTTGATAAAAATTGCTGGAAAATTGGAAGACAGTGTGGGAGAGATTAGGTTTGGATCAATATCTCACATCCTACACCAAGATAAACTCAGAACGGGTGAATGGCCTGAATATAAAGAAGGAATTTATAAGCAAATTAGGCAAACACAGAATAGTATACTTGTCAGAACTATGGGAAAGGAAAGACTTTAAAACCAAGCAAGAGCTAGAAAAAATTACAAAATGTAAAATCAATAATTTTAATTACATCAAATTAAAAAGGTTTTGTACAAACAAAACTAATGCATCCAAAATTAGAAGGGAAGCATCAAATTGGGAAACAATCTTCATTACAAAAACGTCTGACAAATGTCTAATTACTCAAATTTATAAAGAGCTAAACCAGTTGTACACAAAATCAAGCCATTCTCCAATTGAAAAATGGGGAAGGGGTGTAAATAGGCAATTTTCAGTAAAAGAAATCAAAACTATTAATAAGCACATGAAAAAGTGCTCTAAATCTCTTATAATCAGAGAAATGCAAATCAAAACAACTCTGAGGTATCACCTCACACCTAGCAGATTGGCTAACATGACGGCAAGGGGAGTAATGAATGCTGGAGGGTGTGTGGCAAAGTAGGGACATTAATTCACTGCTGGTGGGGTTGTGAACTGATCCAACCATTCTGGAGGGCAATTTGGAACTATGCCCAAAGGGCGATAAAAGAATGTCTGCCCTTTGGTCCAGCCATAGCACTGCTGGGTTTGTACCCCAAAGAGATAACAAGGAAAAAGACTTGTACAAAAATATTTACAGCTGCGCTTTGTGGTGGCAAAAAATTAGAAAATGAGGGGATGCCCTTCAATTGGGGAATGGCTTGTGGTATATGTTGGTGATGGAATACTTTTGTGCTCAAAGGAATAATAAAGTGGAGGAATTCCATGGAGACTGGAACGACCTCCAGGAACTGATGCAGAGTGAGAGGAGCAGAACCAGGAGAACATTGTACACAGAGACTGATACACTGTAGTACAATTGAATGTAATGGACTTCTCCATTAGTGGCAATGCAGTGATCCTGAAGAACTAGGAGGAATCTACAAGAAAGAACACTATTCATATCCAGAGGAAACACTGAGGGAGTAAAAACACTGAAGGAAAACAACTGCCTGAATACATGGATGGAAGGGTTATGGTTGGGGATGTAGACTAAATGAACATCCCAGTGCAAACATCAACATGGAAATAGGTTCTAATCAAGGATTCAATTAATACTCAGTGAAATTGCATGTAGGCTGCGGGAAGGATAGATGGAGGGAAGGGTGGGAAATAATGTGATTATTGTAACCAAAAAATAATGTTCTAAATTGACTAAATAATATAATTCAAATGAAAAAAAAGGATATGTTGAAAAAGACTATATTCCTTTTCTTTGTTAGTTATTAACTTGTTTTAGGTATAGTTGTTTCGCTACATGCTATTCAATCTCATCAATTTCTTCATTTTGGTTATTTCTTTATTGATTTGTTTATATGCTTATTTTTCATGTGAATTACTCCTCTTTTTTATAGTTCCTAATAAATTTTATTTTGAAAGAAATGAAATAGGTTCAAACAATCAAATATATCCTCAATAGAATATGTTCTCCTCTAAAATGATTGATTCCTTCTTTAAAGGAGGGCCATATTCTTTACATTTAATTATAGAAGATCAACAATTATATATATGTATCAACTAGAATGAATAATATCAATTAACAATGATGTTTGACCTGAATTTTTTCACTTGCCTATGTTATCTGTTTTTATAATTATATTGCAATGGCAATTGTGTGCTATATTCTTGGTGGTCTATTTACTTTGCTGTACATCATTTTATGAAGCTTTTTCATATTTATTAATTTTTATAATCCCAAAACTATTACATAAAATATTTTTTATTCATTCATGTGTATTCCAATATTTTGTTTCAGTTTATTGTTATCCTAAGTAATGTTTCAAAAAGTTTTTACCTGGGGATCTTTTTTTTTTGCTCTAAATAATCAGTTTGAGTTTAATTCTAGTATTGGAATTTTTATTCAAAGTTTACATTTACAAACAATTTATTTTTCCTCATGTAATTTAAAAATGGTTTCCAGAAATGTTGAATGAATATTCACCTCTATAAAAATAAATTTAATATGCTCCTTTTAAAATTAATTATTTTGGCATATTTATGAAACACATATTTACTGAGGTCAAAATTTTAGTTATTAATATGTACATTCTCATGGGAAATTTTGGGAGAAATGTTCATGGAAATGTTTGACACTAAAGCTTAGGAAATATGTTGAAGTTTTATTTCTTGGATATCATGTATTTAGATGTCTACATTTTTACTTCTCTCCAAACATGTATGTATATATATACATATATGTGTGTTTTTATGTAGAACAGACATACATATTTATATTTATGTGTGCATATATGCATAAATTGCTCCCAAAAAAGAATATAGGTTATTGCAAATGCTACTTTTAGGCTGGCAATTTTCCCAAATATTTATGGTCTGTTAGATTTTTTCTCTCCCTTAAGAAAAAAACATTAGCCCTGTGGCCAAGACAGCTTTCTTTGGAGAGAAAGGCATTAAAACCTGCTGCCTTTGCAGGTTTGCCACTAATTACAGGACTAATTATAGTCATCACTCTCAAACAAAAGGACTGATATTCACCATTTCCCTAAATGAGATATCCTGGACCACAATCTATGCTTGAATGAAATTAAAGGCTTTACTCTTGTGCATTAGGAAAAATAACATTTGAACAATTTAATTTCTGGCTACAGGATAGCTTCAATTAAACCGTAATACATTTCATCTCAATTCAATTCTACAAATATTTTTCAACATCCATTAATGTTCCAGGAACAATACTATGTGCTAGGAATATACTAAAAAAATATACCCATTCCCGTCCTGGATGATGTTATGGTTGTCCCTCTGTTATTAGGAACCATTGCTGCCTACAGAATTTTCACAGCAGGGATACTGCAGTGGTATGCCATCTCCTTCTCCAGTGCATCCTGTATCAGATAAGTAGAGGTTACATGACTTTTCTCAGCATCGCACTATTAGGAAGTGTCTGGGACCTGATTTGAATTCAGAGTTCCCTCACTCCAGGACCCAAGTTCTATCCAATGTAAAAATGGAGATTTTGAACCCTAGACTTCATTCCCCAGAAGTCCTTGGCATTTCCCAGAATTCCCTGTCATCTCGCCTGAGTCTCCAAGTTGGCGAGATCACAATCGGTATTTAACCGGAAGTAACCCTCCCAAGAGCTCTTCTCTTCACTTCCTTCCTTTGCAAGGATGTAGCAAGTATAGTGGTAAGCTAAGTGCGGGGGTTTTGAATGGGCTAATCAGCCGTGGGCATGTGGTTTTTATTTCGTATCTTCTTTATTCCTTGACTTTTAATGATCTAATAAACCTCATAAAATATAATATTTTTATTATTAGAGATATAATTTTAAATTTAACACCATGGAACAACTTATCTACTTTATAGGAAAAAAACGCTAAATGATTTGTCCAAGTTCACTCAGCCAGGAAGGATATGAGGTTAGATTTGAACCCCAGGCCATTCTGACAAAACTGAGTACTCGTCACCATTGAGCCACATCTGCCTCTATCCTCAAGGAGTTTATAATCAATCGATAGAAAGCAAAATGTAAAAATATCAATGGATCCAATGTAAAAATATCAATGAATCTTATTGAAACTGATTGCATCAGTACAAGTTGCCACCTCGTGAGGGACCATTCTGCAGATCTCTTAGTTGTAATTTAGAGTCCTGATTGCCTGGACACTTAGAGGTATAATAACTTACACAGTCCCACAACCAACACTTTACAAGATGGGACTTTGAGCTCAGGTTTTCAGGGCTCCAAGTTTGCTTTCTATCTACTTCTAGATGCTGCCTTTTACTATAATTATTTATGAATTGATTTTTAAAGGGAGTATATAGAGCTAATAAGAATGAATTTGTTAACTAGAAGAGGAGATAATAAGAAACCAATGGAAATGTAAGTGTGAGTAAAATTAAAAGTTGAAAACATCTTTAAAGTATTTTATTGCTTCATTGGAAATACTTTTAAAATAATTCAAACTAAACCAAATTGGGACAATCCTCATTTTAGTGAATTATGTCTTTAAAAGAAAAAGAATAATTTCATTTACATGTGCTCTATAAAATAAAAATTTCTTGGATTATGCAGCAAAGATAACAAATTACTTATTTACTTAGGATAAAAGTCATCAAAATCTTTGGCATCTTCTTGAAATGCTACAGTGGTCATCTGCTTTACATTTTTTAGCAATGGAAGTTAATATTTCCCTCTCATTCTTAACTCATTTCTATAAAGCATAATCAGACAAACATGTGGCACATTTTATCACATGTATCCTCACCAGATATGTGAGAGACAAGGCACGAACAGCGGCCTTGAAGGATTTGGAACTGGAAAGGATTTAGAAAGGACAAGCCTTGAAAAAATCTTTCACTAATAGATAAAATTCCCATCTTTGATCCTGTATGGAAAAGGTCTAGAATATGATCTCCCAGAATATTTATGAATAATGACTTCAGCATATAATGTCTCCAAATATACTCCTACAGTTTAATATAATTTCAAATATTATGATCCCTTATTTAAAAATGTATAATATAATTATTATCTAATTAACAAAACAAAATGGGCCAAATTCACTTTGAATTTACTACCTTATAGAAGTGTATCAAATACATCAGATCAACCACATTTGACCTAATTGTTTTTGTTGTTGTTGTTGTTAAGTAAATGCTTTCAAAAACTTCTGACCAGATCTGTAATTTTACAAGCGCGCACACACACACACACACACACACACACACACACACACACACACAAAACATCATGAATGAAGAGATGAATGAACAAATGACTGAAATCCTTTAGCATATTTGTAATATTTGTAGTATACTGTGTTAAAGGGAAAGATATTCTACTAGTAAAGCAAGACATTCCCTTTTTCCAAGAGGCTCACATTTTAAAGGGGAAATCTCTATATACAGGAATTGTCAGCTGGGGTACAGATGAAAAGATCCAGGGGTTTTTATGCTGCAAAGTTCAAGCAGGTAGCGATGTTTGTTTGTTTTTGAATATAATGTATGTTGATAAAACCATGCTTACTTGTGTCTTTGAGTCATTTGACAATGCAAAGAACTTTTAGTGCCGGCAAAGAGATCGCATATGCCAAAGTAATAATGCGACTTCTTGAGGCTGTACAACTGCCCAAGGAAGTGACAATAATCCACTGTAGATTACACACAGGGGCTAATGATCATGTGTCCTTAGGAAACCATAGAGCTGACATTGCAGCAAAATTTAGAGCTAGAGAAGGACCTTTTCATGTATTGAATTTCTCAATAGTTGAACAGGACAATCTAACTAATGCCTACAATGAGCAGGAAATTCAATCATGGATAAAGAACTTAGGGGCGAAACAAATAAGAGGTATATGGTTTTAGCAACTAAACAAGTCCATCCTGCCTAGAACGTTATTTTATCACGTATGCAATGCAATACATGCACACGGACACTGTGGAACCCAAGCTGTGATCGATTCAGTGAGACAATTTTGGACTGCACCAGGAATATCCTCATATGCCATAGCGGTTTTTAAAAAATGTAAAATTTGTATGCAGTTCAATCAAGGAGTTTATAAGACCAAAGGCTTAGGAGGTCATCCCTTAGCATATACTCCATTTGAATGCATACAGATAGATTTTATCAATATGCCAAAAGACAAAGGGTTTAAGTATTGCCTTGTCATCATAGACAGACTGACTAGATGGCCAGAAGTTTTTCCTGCCAAAAAGAACAACATAGCATTTGTAGGCAAAATCCTATTAAAAGAAATCATACCTAGATTTGGGATTCCTTCAAAATTGAACTCAGACCATGGAAGTCACTTTACTCAATCAATATTAAATGAAATTTATAAAAATCTAGGAATACAAGCAACATACCACACACTGTATCATCCCCAAAGTGTAGGTAAGTAGAGAGATCAAATAAAAACAACAAAACATTGAAAGGAAAATTTTGTGCAGAAACACACCAAAACTGGACAGACATTCTGCCATTAGTTTTGTTCCATCATAGAACACAACCCACTGGAGATTTGCACATATTTCCATTTGAGATGCTATATGGTCACGCAATTTGGCAAGGAAGGACTTGTAAACCAGTTTACATTGCAATGATAGGTGGAGACTGTCAATAAACAAAATATATCACAAGCTTTACAGACAAGAATAGCAGAGTTGCATGAAATGAGCTTGATACAACAAATAGTATCCCTGGATTACAATTTTTACAACATCAAGCCAGGAGACATAGTATACTTAAAAAATTTCAATAGAATATTGGCCACAGACATAAAATGGACTGGACCACATGAAGTATTGCTTACTACTCCAACAGCTATAAAAATTACAGGGACAAACTCATGGTTCCACTGTTCCCACGTAAAACCAGAAAAATTCAACATCACTGTAACAGCCATAGAAGATAATTAGACAAAAGATAGTGCTGAGAAATGAAAACAAAAATTGATTAACATCAAAAAGTACACCACAAAGAAATAATAATGACACATAATGTTCGAGACAACAAGATCCCAGTAGTCAAGCATGCCATAGCAAGAAGACAACTTTCCAGCCCAAGGGAAAAGCATCCCAGAGGAAAAGACTTTAAACCAGCCCAGAAGAAAAGCATCAAAAAAAGCTGCTAGAGAGAAGAAACAAAGAGGAAAACCTGAAATGGACAGCTAAGACTTTGAACTTTGTAAATGTGTTTATATAAGCGGACAGATAGAAAACAAGATTTATATGTAAGACTGAGTGTGTTGAAATAAAACAAAAGTAATTTCACATGTTAGGGAAATAGCATGCATCACTACATAATTTGGAAGAAAGAAGAGATCCACCAGTCAACAGGAGAAATCTGAAGAAACTTGATAAGTATTAATTCAACACAACACTATTAGACCCAAAACACAAAATCACAAACTGACATATTGGGAAACCTTGTTTAAATAAACAAGTGTCTGAAATTGTACTTATGAAAAATGCAATTATGTATATAGTTAGTTTCATAAGGTCTTAAGCAAATAGAAAGATAAATAGATATTTCTATTTGACTGACGTCAGGATGTTGAAAAAACAATGTATGTTATTGTATTATATGTAAATAATCTCTATAAATAATGTATATACTATAATTAGGTTAGTAACATGGTGATAGAGTCTGTAAATATTTAGCATAGCACGTATATATGTTGTACATAAGATTAGGTTATAGATTAGACAAGAGAGAGATAATAGTTATATAAGTAGGGAATCGATTAGGAGTAAGTTAAGTTAAACATACCATAGACAATTATTTATACATAGGAATAGACTTAAGCTGCATTTGAAGATAGTAAACTTTTAATTGTTTATTGTAAAGCTAATGATGAAATTGTGTTTAATGGAAATATATATGGATAAGATAGTCTGCAAATAATAATATATATAAAATAGGAAAACTGTTTTAGTTAACTTAGCAAGAATGAGTAGTATTAGCATTAAGATTCAAATGTCTTTGTAATAGTTTTGTTCAAACATTTATTGTACTGAATTTATGGTAAAACCCTAAAACTACCCTTACCCAAACTTTCCTGCATAAAATTCCTTAGAGTAGATTTAGTAAATTGGTAACCATAATAAAAATAAGTGACCTTGGGAAGCTCACAATAAAAAAGGGGATTATTGTGAAATGGAAACAGAACAAGTTCTGGACTTTCTTGTTAGAACAAGTAAAAGTGGGACAATCCAGAGAGAAGAAATTGTCAAGACTGATAGTTGGTCGGAGAAGGGGCAACTGGGAGTGGCATTTGGGTCTTGTGACTAGAACACTTCCTTCCTGGGGTGGGGAGTGTGAAGAGCTTTTGTTCAGAGTCTCTGGATTGAGGTGCCTCGACTTGCTTCAACTGAAGAGACAGCCCAATCAGCTCTGAAAGTCAGAACTGTTCTTGTTGCTTGCTGACTACTGCTAAGATATTGGAATTAACAAAGCTAGCACAGATATAGCGTAGAAGGGAGTGGGAGAAACCCTCCACTAGCCTGTGAGGCCTGGCCTCAGCTCCAAAACTGAGAAAGACTCAAACCTTATTTAGGGACAACCCTCTTCCCTGATACCTCTCCATTCTGAACTGGTTATTAAATTTATCTTATTTGAATATTGCAGTCAGATAAGTGGACTATCTTTTCTGGGGCATAGAGAGAGGTGAACCTCAGTTCAGTCATCAAATTACAAAGAGTCCTTATCAGACCCCTGCTGGGCAGCCAAAGTTGGAAAGGCTTGTCCCTCAGGAGGGTCCATGTTTAGCCTGCTCTGGGGCAACTTCAGCAGAATTCCAGTGAGAAGACATCCCCGCAGGCTATCATAAGTGGTTCATTTCTTGGACACCCCATTTTGGTCAAACGCAACCTCTCAGCAGAGGCATCTCTCTCTTTTGCCTTAATGGAAGCCATATTACCTCTGAACTCCTCCATTCCCTGCTACAAACCTTCCTCACCCCCAGTTTTTTCAATTCCCCATCTTTCACAATAAATATTATAGTTTTGATATTAGATATTCTGCAACATTAAGTCTTAACAAATTAATTGGCTGAAGGTTCAAAGATGTTAACAGATTTGTACATACACAAACAATAAGTAAATGTCAGAAGTGGGAACTGAACCTAGATCTTCATGATTGTGAGGATCCACTATATCATGTTTCTTCTTAAACCCAATTCTCAAATTTTTATTTAAGTTAAGAATTCTTCAGACTAAATATCGTTAAGTATTTATTAAATATCTATTGTGTGTAATACATATTATTATGAATAAGGATTTTGTATTTCTCCACATTCAAATTGATCTTCCAATAGTGTATATAGTTTAATTAAGTATATATGACAAGTTATAAAGGATTTCATCAAATGAAGTTTGTTACCATAAGTAAATGTGACTTTAAAAAGTTCAGAAAAATTATCCAAAACAAAATTTAGGTACTTTATAATATTTTATTTATTTTTATTACTATATTATACAAATTTTAAATTGTTTTCTTCTGAAAATAAGTACCTTATATAAAAAACTGTAGACAAATAAAATAATAGTCTGTTTACATCTAGAATTCCAAGAAAATTTTGCAATAACATACATCTCCAATTCACAGTCTCCAATACCTAAATTATGAACTCTGTATCACCTTAATTCTTTATTTCATGGCCCAATATAGAAGGTATGTGTTGCTTTGAAACAACATTGGCACTTCAACATAATAAAAATGATAGTCCTACCTAAAAAATTAACAAATTCAGTATCAAACTACACAAAAATGACTACCTATAACCTAAAAACAATAATAACAAAATGCATATAGGAGAACAAAAAGTTAATAATATAAAAAATGTAATGTTAAATATTTAAAGGAAGGCCTGCACATATAAAATTAAAAAATATACTATAAAGTAGCAATCATAAAAATTATTTGGTATTCACTAGCAGTAGATCAATGGAATAGTTTAGGAAACCAACATACAATAGTTAAAAACACTATTAACCTAGTGTTCAGAAAACCCAAAAAATCCAAACACTTGGGGAAAGAACTCATCATGTGACAAAAACTATTGGGAAAACTGGGAAAAAATATGACAGAAACTATGCAAGACTAAAATATCACATTATATACTAAGATAAAGTAAATATTGATACATGATCTAAAATTAAAGGGTCATATTATAAACAAATTAGGGAAACATGGAAAAGTTGGCCCTCTCAGACTTAAGGATAAGATAAAAATTTATGACCA
This sequence comes from Monodelphis domestica, assembly GCF_027887165.1. Taxonomy (NCBI): domain Eukaryota; kingdom Metazoa; phylum Chordata; class Mammalia; order Didelphimorphia; family Didelphidae; genus Monodelphis; species Monodelphis domestica. The sequence continues at coordinate 244,465,456 of NC_077234.1, forward strand.
AATAAGGCATATAGAAAATTACAAAAACAAACAAACACAAATAAATAGGCAATTTGGATTATATTAAATTTAAAAGGTTTTGTACAAAGAAACCAACAAAACCATGATTAGAAAGGAAATAAAATTTGGGCAAATTTTTATAGCAAATATATCTGACAAAATATCTCATTACTCAAATACACAGAAAACAGAATCAAATTTATACGCATACAAAGTATTACACAATTGAAAATTGGTCAAAGGATATGAACCTTTAATTTATTGTCATATGAAAATGCACTCAAAATCACTGTTGATTAAAGAAATAAAAATTAAGATAACTCTGAGATACTACTTCACACACATCAGATATTTTAATATGACCATAAAGGAAAAATGCTAAATGTTGGAGGGGATGTAGGAAAATTGAGATACTAATTCACTATTGGTGGAACTCTGAAATGATATGACCATTCTGTAGAGCAATATGGAACCATGTTCAAATGGCCATAAAACTATCTATACCTATTGACTCAGAAATACCACTACTGAGCTTATCTCTAAAAGAGATCAGAGATAAGGTAAAAGAACCCATTTGTAGAAAAATACTTTGTCAGTTCTCTTTGTAGTGGCAAGTAACTGGAAACTGAGGGGGTGTCTATTAATTGGAGAATGGATAAACAATGTGTAGTATATGATTGAAATATGATACTATTGTACCCTAAGAAATGAAGAACAGGATGAGTTCAGAAAAACCTGGAAAGACATGAATTCATGCAAAGTGAATTGAATAAAGTCATGACAATGATATATATGATGACAGAAATATTATTTGATGATCAAATCTGTAGGACTAAAATATCAGCAAACCAAGGTACCAAAGGATTCAAGATAAAAAAAAATGCTATCCAAAGCCAAATTAGGAAGTCTTGGAATCAGATTGCAGGTCAAAGCATTTTATATCCTTCATGAGATTTTATTGTATGTGTGATATGTATCTTCTATTATGGCATGGTCAATATGAAAATGTGTTTTGTATGATAGTGCTGTTATAACCTATTACACACCATTTACCACCTCACAGAATTGATAAAAGGGAAGAACCAAAATCACAAAATGTCTGAAAACAAGTGTAAAAAAAATGTTTTTCCATGTAATTGAAAAATAAAATAAAATTTTGTATTTGTTTTTTTAATATGTGCTCTTACAATAATGACCAATAGGGCATTGTCTTTTGCATGATAATGAAAATAAATTTAATTAAAAGAAGATAAAATAAATAAAAAAGAATAAAACTATTAAGACAAAATAACATTGCCTCTCTAACAAGTTTTGTCTTTTTTTAAAAATCAGAGCTACAAAGATTTAAATTCATTCATGCTTTTCTCTGGGTTCAAACCAGTATATATTCAGGATATGAGAAAAGGCATATGCATATATTCAGGAATATGTTTGTCTTCAGGATCAAAAAATTCTCTTATAATGAATTCCCTCCAAAACTTCTATATCTGAACAGCAAAGAATTCATTTTAAGCAACAATATATAACCCTGTTTATTTTTTTCATTGGCATAATATGATTAAAATAAATCAAATATTACCTCTTCTCTATTATTAACAAACAGCAAATGGCAAAGAATTTTTTAATTCTTTTCTAAGGGAATGGAAGAATCCCTAATAGAAGAAAAGAAATCTAACAAGACTAATACATTATATTGAATTCTTTTGACCTTTTAATCTATTCAAAGGAAAATAGTTTAGGTTTATAACTCAAATTTGTTGCATAGTGGATAATACAAATAGTTGCAAATATTACCACATCTTAAAAAATTAAAAATAGAAACACAACACTTGGAGCAATATAATTCATTCATTCAGCATTATCATTTTATTCAATTTTTTAGGATAGAAATTAATTTTTCTTTTCCACTGAAATCCCCAAGGTTTGAAGATTTCTGAAAGCATACCCAGCACTGCATGAGTAAGGCCCTTAAGTGTCATCTCCTTTAAAATTAATAAAGCAAAGGAAGTGGAAAAAGTTTAGGTTGCTGAAGTGTGAAGTAATAAGAAATGCCTCTTTTGATCCCAAGTATCATTTATCTCTGTTACAGTCGACTGTAGTGTTGTGGCTGATGTAAAAGCTCATGCCTCAATTTTGCATCAACTAAAACAGGATGATTCCATGAAGGCTATTTTTCCTTATCATAATTTTTATAACAATCGAATTTGTCTTTACTGTAGTAAAATATTCCTTCCATAGACATTTTTTTCTAATAATAATTTATTTCACATGCTGTACACATTTACTAACAAGATAACAAATCGTTGCAAATCTGTATGTGTATAAATGAATGATATTCAAGATAAAATGGAAAAAAAACATGTTTCTTTCTACCATTATTTTAAATTCTTATATCATTAATTCTTTTTCCATACTGACATCTACTTTCTAGAGAAAGATGTGAAATACAGATGTATAAATCAAGGAAATAAGAATTTAGTAATTTTCAAGAAATATATAACAACTGAAAAAATAGAATAACTTTCACTCTATTTTTTAGGGAAATAACTCTTTGTGGTCCTTCCATGAGTGATGAAAAAGGGAAGTCTTAAATTAATATAATTTTGCTACAAGAAAAATTATTTGATTGATCAGGTATAGTTTATTTTCAAACTGATGACCAACTTGTTCTTTGGAAATCATATTGTAGTGATCTAACACAAAAAAAGACAGTTTAAAAATCATTTGAAAGAAAATATCATTTTAATAAATGAGTTTATGTTTTTTAAATGTTTATGAAATTTTAAAAAGCTTAAATAGGCCAAGAAAAATATTTAAGTTGAACTCTATACCTATATGTATTTTTCCAAGGTGTTTGACAAAATATCTTTCCTTCTTATCAAAGTCAAAATCTCTACCAAAATCCTTGATTCATTCACTATCATTTCCTCTAGGAGCATCACTCTTCTGTCATTTGATGATAAAGATAATGATGGTGGTGGTGATGAAGATAGCTAGTTTTTATAATAATTCCTACTATTTTTCAGGCAGTATGATAAGAACTTTACATAAATAATCTCATATATATATTGGACATACTGGACTTGATACTCCAGATAGAAATCTATCTGAATTATTAAGCCCAGGTTTGTGTGTGTGTGTGTGTGTGAGAGAGAGAGAGAGAGAGAGACAGAGACAGAGACAGAGACAGAGACAGACAGAGACAGAGAGAGACAGAGAAAGAGAGAGAGACAGAGAAAGAAAGACAGAGACAGAGAGACAGAGAAAGAGAAAGATAGAGAGACAGAGACAGAGAGAGACAGAGAAAGAGAGAGAGACAGAGACAGAGACAGAGAGAGACAGAGAAAGAGAGAGAGACAGAGACAGAGAGACAGAGACAGAGAGAGGGAGACAGAGAAAGAGAGAGAGACAGAGACAGAGAGGCAGAGAGAGACAGAGACATCTATCTATCTATCTATCTATCTATCTATCTATCTATCTATCTATCTATCTATCTATCTATCAGCCTGCCTGCCTGCCTGCCTGCCTGTCTGTCTGTCTGTCTGTCTGTCTGTCTGTCTGTCTATCTATCTATCTATCTATCTATCTATCTATCTATCTATCTATCTATCTACCTATCTATCCATGCATCCATCTATCCATATCCAGATCTAGAAATTATAGTTATATAGATTTTGACTCATTTAGTAAATTCTTTTTAATAATTAGAGTTATCTAAGAATGGAATGCAATGAGTCAGAAGACAGTGCCCTGGGAATATTTCTATAAAATTAGATGGCCTCTTGACAAGGATGGTATATATCAAATTTATTATTTGGATAATATTCTATTTAGATAATCTCTTAAAGTTTCTTTCCTGCTCTAGATTGATGATAGTATGACCTATATAATTTATTTTCATATTTCACGTTATATTTTGTTAATCATATACTATTTCATTAGATTTGCTATAATTGGTGATGTGAGCAAGCTAAAAGTTTTATGGTGCAGCCTCCAAATGGAGGCTGCTATTGTTTCTTGTGGCACTACAAAGTGTACACCGAACCCACTGTTACATGTTAGGGTTCATCCAGGAAATGTTCCAGGTCATCATTCACAGAGCCCAAATTTGGTCAGAGCTGCAGTGCTCAGCAGCTATGGTAGGACCATCAAGCAATAATGGTATTTTAGCCACTTTAGCCACAATTAGATGAATCCTATAATCTTCTCTATTTTAGCTTCCATGTAAGAATAGAATGAAATGGTGTCTGACTAAAGGGTGAAAATTATGAAATAGTCAAAGAAGAAAGACTAAGTGCCATTCCTACATTGATAAATTCTCTTACATCTTGTTCTTACTCTTGCCTTCATCCAAATTGCAAATTCATGTTTTAGAATTGCTCAGATTTTATATAACCATTTCCCTATTGTTGGACTTTTAGATTTATTCAATTATTATTAATTATTATTATTATTATTATTATTATTATTTGTATTTCCATTGTAAGAAACACTACATGGCAGTTATGGAAACCAGTGGATATAGATCTGAGTCTGGATGGAACACTTGAGTACAAATCCAGCTCCTGAAACTAAATAACCAAACCCAGTTTGCCTCAATTTCCTTATCTGTAAGAGGAAATGGGAAACAACTCTAATATTTTTGTCGAAGAAAACCCTAAATGGATTCATGAAGTGTCAGATACAACTGAAATTGAGGAATGCCAAAAGCAACAATAAACTACACATTTAAAAAATGGACAGGTAGGTAACTTTTCCTTTTCTATTGAATAATTCCCTAAGGATTTTTTTCCCCAATTGTATAATTATTGAGTTAAAAGGCATTTGTTTTAATAATTTTCATTCTACTCCAAAATATTCACCTAGATGTAGATGCTACCAACAGTGAATGAGTAATATGTACCCATAAATATTCCATCATAATTATATACCTAAACTTGTCCAGCCATTCTCCAATTGATGGGATTCTCAATTTTCAATTATTTGCCACCACAAAAAGATTCCAGGGACAGGGAAAGACCTCAGTGTCTTCAATGTCTTATCAAGTTCTAAGTCCTCCACAATTCTTGCTTCATCATCTTTTATGATCATTGGAACAAATTGTTCTCATTCCACCAGGAGAAGTCTTCACCTACTTGAGGTAGATATCCCCCTAGATCTCCAACTGATTTAAAACCTGTCGGCTACCCTTAACCTTGTTTAGCCTTTCTACTGAGACACTTTTACCATGGTATGAGTGCTATGCATGCTTCAGCTCTTTGGAACCACAGGTGAGAGTAAGATAAAAGGTAGACAATAGATGTGGGTGAGCAACCCTGAAAAGGGCTCTGCAAGCATTCTCACTATATACTAGCAATGTACTTTCCAGCATCCTTTCAGATACAAAAATGAAACTACCTCTATGAACAGAAAGCATGACATCCTTATTACTAAAATATGATGATATCTATGACTTTTACAAATATATAGCAATTACATGTGTCTTCATTTTATACAAATCATTCAAAATTTGTATCACCAAAATATAATGAAAAGAAAATATGTTGATTAAAAAAACAAATAGAATAAACATTATTCACTCAGTATTTATTGAACAAGTCAAATATGCTATAATATTTTATTGCCTTTATTAATTACCCTGAAGCCTTTGACTCAATTCCATACACATGGTTTAAAAATACAAAATAATTATAATGAGATGGCTTTCAGCTTTTCATTTGTGTGGGGGAAAAAAAAGTTGTCCATTATAAATACTTCAACATGACATAAGAAAGAACAATTCATATATAATTTGTGTCTTTCAGGGAAAGGAGTTAAATCATCATTGTTTTTTCCTAACCTTAAATGTATTATTATTTTTCCTAAATAGACAAAGTATGATTTCCAAATTAAAAATGAATTTCTAGAACAATACTCATTTAATTATTTAATGCACATAAACATAATTGTTATATGATTTCAATAGAAATATATATATATATATATAAACATATATATATATATATATACTACTTTTGGCTTGTGAAATCTTTCTCCAATGATGCCAAAACCTCATTTAATCTCAGAATGTATAAAATTCACAGTATAATTTAGAATAATACAAATACTAAAGGTTTTGAATTTGGATCAGGGTTTTAAATTTAACCAATGGATAAAAGTGATGATTACAAACAATATGGTCTCCTCCAGGCAAGCTACATCAAGCATAGAGTTGCTGAAGGAGAGAACTAATGATGTTCATGTCAGGGAATTTATTGTTAGACTGAAATCAAAGCTTAGTAGGAAAAGGAAAAGGAAATAAACAAGTAGAAACATTTTAAAAATAATTAACACCTATAAATACCAAGATTTAAACATACCTCTGAAATGTAAATTTTACCAAAATAGATATTAAAAGAATACAAACAAAAAGAAAACTTCCTAATAAAATGCAGGGCCTATCAATCATTCTAAGGCAGCTAAAGATGAATGAACAGTTCCTTAGAGACAACAGAATATAACAATCAATAGATAGTCTCAAAGCCCTTAATAAGCATCTTAAAAACGTAAAGAAATACTATTGGAATTATCATACAGTCAGTAAAAATAAAGGCTGAAAATAGGCTCCAGGCTGCTTGTCTAAAGTAACCAAAAGTGATTTTCCTCCAAAGACATGATCTCATGGTAAAGAGGAAAACTAGCAGATAACAGAACTTGTGATCACAGGGAAGCAGGGGACTCTGTTCAAAGTTCCAAGGTGGAAGACTCTGCTTGTGCTTTCTCAAAGACAAGAACACAGATTGGGAGAGTATTGAACATTCCTCTTCTTAGATATCACCTTTAAAGAACTAAAAACTTATAGATCCCGAGAGCTACCTCTGATGGAAACTGCACAAAGCAACTGAAGCTTATGAGTATTCCTTTTACTACAGAAACAGAATATACTTTAAAGACTTTTTTAGAATTGAAAAGTTTTATTTAATTAATTGATTTAGAATATTTTTCCATGGTTACATGACTCATGTTCCTTTCCTCCCCTCTGACCCCCACCCCCAATAGCCTACAAGTAATTCCACAGGGTTTTACATATATCTTTGATCAAGACCTATTTCCATATTATTAATATTTGCATTAGGGCGATCTTATAGGGTCTATAACCCCAATCATATCCCCATCGAACCATGTGATCAAGCAGTTGTTTTCTTCTGTGTTTCTACTTCCACAGTTTTTTCTGGATGTGAATAGCATTCCTTCTCATAAGTCCATCTGGAGATGAAGTCAAGATGACTGCGTAGAGGCAGTGAAAGTTCAGACCTCTAAAAACCCTTCCTCACTGATTGCAAACTAAATGCTCTTAGGGGACTGAAAATCAAACCTAACAACAAGACAGAGCCAAGGAACCCTCCTGCAGGACTCAACTTAAAAGGTAAGTCCCCAAAAGCCTGAATTTGAGAACACTTGGATTTAAGGGGAAGGAAGAAGGAAGGCCCCAGGACCCCTCCCCCACATAGACCCCTAAGCCTCCAGTGGCAGCTGGAACCTCTAGGTGGGCAAGAGTGCTGGTCTGGAGGGAGAACCACATGGGCAAAGCTGTGCCAGGCGCAGAGCAGGAATTGGGGAAACCATTGAGAAGAAGCACAGAGCAAAGAGCAGGTAGCCTAGTTGCAGCAGCTGAGATGTTCCATATTGCCCCCCACTTCAAGAGGTTTTGGCATCAGGGCACATCCAACTCAACCCAGCTGAACTTAATCCCATCAAAGCCTTCAGAGGGCAGGGAAGCTCAAGCTCCAACACCCCTCACCCACAGACTGAGCTAAGAGATTTGCTGACTAAATTCCAGTGGTGAAGGCTGACAGAAAAGCCCAAAACCACATATCCAACAAAACAATGAGAGGAGCAAGAGTGGAGGAACTGCAATGAGTCAAGAAGGGGTAAATATGAGCAAACAATATAAAAAAGAAAAAAGAAATTACAATCAAAAGCTTCTATACAGGCAATGAGCAAAGAACAAACAGAACAAAGAAGGATACCCTCATGCTTCTAAGCAAAAAAACAAAAACCCCAGCAAATTGGATATAGGCTCTGAAACAACTCAAGATACAATTCAAAACAAAATTAATAGAGGCTGAAGACAACTGGGAAAAGAACTTAAAAAGCAAGATTAGTCACCTGGAAACAGAAAACAGTATCTTGAAAGCCAAAATTAATCAGTTTGAAAATGAGGCAAAGGAGATGAAAGATGAGGCAAAGAAAATGAAAGGATGAGGCAAAGAAGTTGAAAAATGACCTCCAAAGAAGATCAGACAAGAAGGAAGATGACCAAAAAGCCAGGGATGAAATCCAGTTTTTAAAAACCAGAATACAATTAGAAATAAATGACTTCACAAGTCAGGAGGACACTAAAACAAAATCAAAAGAATGAAAAAATTGAGGAAAATATGAAGCACCTCATTCATAAAACAGAAGATTTAGAAAATCGTTGCAGGAGAGACAACTTAAGAATCATTGGTCTACCAGAAGACCATGACAAAAGAAAAAGTCTGGACATCATCCTACAGGAAATTATACAAGAAAAACTGCCCCAATATTCTAGAACAAGAGGGAAAAGTGGAGATTGAAAGAATCCACAGATCACCTCCTGTACTTAATCACCAACTGACAACACCCAGGAATGTTATAGCCAAATTCAAGAACTATCAGATCAAGGGGAAAATGGCAAGCTGCTAAGAAGTCATTCAGATACCATGTAACCACAGTGAGGATAACACAGGATCTGGCTGCATCTACACTGAAGAACCGAAAAGCATGAAATATGATATTCCAGAAAGAAAAGGAGCTAGATCTACAATCAAGAATCAACTACTCAGCAAAAATAACTATATTCTTAAAGGGGAAATTATGGTCATTCAACAAAATAGAAGAATTCCAAGCATTTGTAAAGAAAAGACCACACCTGAAAAGAAAATTTGATGCCCAAACACAGAACTCAAGAGAATCATCAAAAGGTAATTAAGAAAGAGGGAAAAAAAGAAAAAAAAACAACAAAAAAACAAACAAACCCAAAACAAATTTTTTCTGAGACCCAATATATTAAAATGAAATATATCTCTATAAGAAAAGAGGTCATTGTTGGTAATTCTTAAAAATTGTTATTATTACCTCAGTAACTAGAAGAATGACACTTAGAGGGAACAGTGACAAACTGTATAGGATGAAATGTCAAGACATAAATGTGTATATAGATATATGTATGCATAAATACATATATGTGTATATAGCTCAATATTTAGCTCTAGTTGTATATTCAACTACAGCTAAAAAAGAGGTTAATACTAAAAGAAATGGAAAAAGAAACAAAAGGTGGTACATTTATATGTCACAAATAAGCTCATGGCAGGAGGAGGGGAGAACATCAATACACTGGAAGAGTAAAGAGGTTGGAGATTGGAAGTACTCAACTCTGATCAAGAACACATGTAATACCCAATGAAATTATGCATTAGCTGGGGGCAGGGTGGGGGGAGGGAGGGATATAATGTGATTCTTGTAACCAAGGAATAATGTTCCAAATTGACTAAATAAGTTAATTTAAAAAATAAAATTGTTCCTTTGGTGAATTTAAAAAAGAAATTAGTCCATCAGAACTGTAAAGACATTTTTTAAAAAGGAAAAGCTTAGCAAATAAACAAACAACATCAAAAAGAAACAACATAAATAGTTATTTTGGTGATAGGGAAGATCAAAAAAGTGAAGATAACAAAGTCAATACTGCTGCATTCAAACCTCTGAGAAAAATATGAATTGGACTCAAGTCCAGAAAGAATTAATGGAGCAACTGAAAAAAGGATTTTAAAAATTAAATAAGAGGGGCAGAAGGCAAATGGGGAAAAATAAGAGAAAATATTTAAGAAAGGGTAAACAGCTTGGGGAAAAAAGGAGGCATGAAAGTATACTGAAGAAACTGTCTTTAAAATAAAGAATAGATCAATTGGTAAAAAAAGCACAAAAAGCCATTGAAAAGAACCCATTAAAATGCAATTTCCTAAATGGAAAAGGAGGTTCACAAGTTCGCTGAAGAAAATAATATCTTAAAAATTAGAATTGGACATGTGGAAGCTAATGGATGACTCCATGAGACATCAAGAAACAGCCAAAGTCAAAAGAAAGACAAATTGGAAGAAAATGTGAAATATCTTATTGGAAAAACCAGGAGAGATGATCTAAGATTTATTAAACTACATGAAAACAAGGATAAAATATTTAGATATCCTCTTTCAGAAAATTGTCATTGAATCTGCTAAGATATTCTTGAAGCAGAAGATCAAAGAAAAATTGAAATACTCCACTAATCATCTCTTGAAAAAGATCCCAAAATGATAACCCCCAGGAATATTATAGCCAAATACCAGAACTCCCAGGTCAAGGAAAAAAATATTGCAAACAGTCAAAAAGAAATAATTCAAATAGTTTGAAGCCACAGTCATGATAACACAAGATTTATCAACTTATTCATTACAAGATCAGAGAGTCTGGAATATGATATTATAGAGGGCAATGGAGCTAGGACTTCAACCAAAAATCACTTATTCAGCCAAACTGAACATAATCATTAATGGGGGAATATGGATATTCAGTGAAACAGAGAACTTTTAAAATTCCTAATGAAAGACCATAGATGAATAGGAAATAGGACACTAAAATATAAGACTCAAACATAAAAAGGTTAACAGGAAAGAGAAACCAAAACATATTCTATAAGTTCAAACTGTTTACATAACTAAAGGGGACAATGATTTTTGTAACTCCTAAGACTTCATCATTATTAAACCACTTAGAAGTAATATACATAGAGGGGAAGGAAGGGTGTGAGTTTAATATAATGGGATATCTACACAATACAATTAGGAGTTGAAAAAGAGAACTGCATTGGGAGAAGGAGGAAATGAGAAATAGAATGGGGTAAATTTTCTCAAGTAAAAGTCATAAAAGAGCTTTCAGAGTGGAAGGGAAGATGGAGGAGATGGGGAGGGGAGCACTTGAACCTCATTGGAATTGGAATTGACTCAAAGAGGGAAGATTATATTCAACTGGGAATAGAAACCTATCATACCATATATGGAATTAGGAGAAGGGAATAAGAGAATGGGGCGTTGATAGAAAAGAGGACAAATTGGGAGATGTAATGGTCAGAAATGAACAGGGAGCAATAGGATGGAAATAATACACAGTAATCATAATGGTGGGAAAAAAGTCTTACAAATCTTTCATGAAGTCCTCATTTCTCAAATACATAGGGAAATGAGTGAAATTTATTAGAAAACAAGTCATTGCCAAATTAGTAAATGATCAAAGATAAGAACAAGTAGTTCTCCGACAATTTAAAACACTTTATGGTCATTTAAAAATGCTCTCTTACTTTTATCTCAGTTGAAGCCCAATAGATTCTGTTCCATCCCTTCATATTTACCCTGTGTGTGTCTAGTGGCCTCAAATGTGTTTCTTATAAACAACTTATGGTAGGATTCTGATTTTTAATCCATTCTGCTATCCACTTCCATTTTCTCAGTGAGTTAATCCCATTTAAATTCACAGGTATGTTTACCATCTGTGTATTCCCCTCCATCTTGATTTCCCCCTCAAATCCTGCCCTTTCTCCTTTTACTCTTTCCCTCCAAACCAGTGTTTTGCTTATCATTCCCCCCTTTTCCCTTCTCTTATGTTACTCCCCCTCCTACCACCTCCTTTCTTATTCCCCTCCCACTTCTCTAAAGGGTCTTTTAATTACCCTCCAACTTCTTCCCTTCGATTCTAGATCCTAGCTCTCCCCCATCATAGAGGTCTATGACAATGCTTGTTATTACTTACTTTACTGAATTGTAAACTTTTGATGCTTTTGTTAGAACCAAATCAATTGCTTTCTGTTGTTCTAACATCCACCTGCTGGTGTGAGAAAAATGTGTTTCAATATAAGTGTTAGGTGTACTTCATTAGGTTTTGGAAGCAAGATTTTTCCAAATCCAAACTTCTTATTGGGAATAAAGCAGAGCCTTAGAAGCAGGCACTACAGATAGTGATATTTAAAGATCTCGGTATTTAGACATAAGATCTATAGTAAGTGAATCTCACCACTTAAAGTTTAGGATTAGAATTGAGGCTGGGGAGAAACCTTTCATTTCATTCAGCCCTATCATTTCATGTACTAGGAAACTGAGGTCTAGAGTGAAGAAGTAACAATCAAACTTATAGTGATAATAAGTTTCATAAGTGAGATTTGCTACTGCTACAGTAGCTGCTACAAAGGTTTAGTTTCATTTGTAAAAACTGGAGATGGTGTTACCAAATGACTTCTAATGTCCCTTTAAAATTTAATTTATATATTCTCCATGAATTTTCATTTAATGTAAACAATATATGTCTTCTTTCACAATGTGAAGAATTTAGAAGTACATATATAATATGATAATATATGTACAACCTATATCATATCATCTGCCTTCTTGGGGAGAGGGAAAGGATGGGAGGGAGAGAACATGGATTTTTAAAATATCACAAAATTAATATTTAAAAATTTTTATTGACAATAATCTGGAAAAATAATTTATTTAGAAAAAAGATTTAATGCATATGATCATAAGGTGTACTAATTCTTATACATAATTAATTAATTAAACATAAATTAAGCAAAATAATGATATAGTTCTGACATATAGCCACTTGGTTTGATAGAAATAGGAGGGAAAGGTGGCCTGAATGCACATCAACTTTTAGAAATTTTCAATTTTCCAAACGTTTCTCTATCAGAAATCACTAAAAAAGAAAAGTTATGTCTCCCTACAAATACCCATCATCAAAGGGCTTCCCTTCTAGAGGCTTCTGATGTCTCCTTTTGTTTGCACGTAAATGATTTAAAAGGATAGAGCTGGTAGTTTTAGACACAAAATAACATTGATTCCAAGTTTTTTTTTTTATTTGTTCCTAGGTGAAGAATATCAACCATTTGTTCCTTATTAAAAGAATCTCTCTCCTATTTGTGTTATATCCCATACTTCCTTTGAGTGTTGTTAAGTGCCTCAAAAGAATAACTTCATTAATCGCCCCACTAGATTAAAAAAAACAACACTTCATTTATTATCTAATCTGCTGCCTTTGCTGTCCCACTATAGTAAGTGGAAAAATGTATTAAAACCTATATCAAGTTTTTATTGTAGCCTTCTGATTCCTTAGAGGTTTATTTATATTTTATTTCTCTTACTAATCACCTAGAATTGAGTCTTGAAAGCTCTCACAAAATCCCATTCTGGCTCAGGCAACTACAAAGGTCTCCCTTGAGAAAATGAGCATATAACACACTTAGATCTTTTCATAAAAGTGAAAGACCCTTAATTCAAACACTCATGCAATCAAAAACAAAAATATATAGGACAGTCTTTATTTAACTTGCACAAAATTCAAAAAGACCTGTATCTCATCCAATAAGGGCTCAAGATAACCCCTGACAAGTTTTCTAAAAACTGAAAGGGTGCCATTTTTTAAAAATTCAGTCAAGTAAGAGGCAAATTCTCAGTTGAAAGGGTGAGAATAGCAGATGGTAGGGAAAGCACCTGACACCTGGTCCATGCATATTGTTTTGGATTTTCAGTAAAGTTGAAAATGGCACTAGAAGCATTACAGGAGTATAGTAGGGATACTAGGAATGATATTAAGATGTTAGTATATTAGGAATCGCCAGAATTCTAGAATAGAATGGAATACCAATAATATTTGTAAAAGAAACAATCACTTGCATGAATTCCCAGAAATGATAAGAAAGGTGTGAGTATAAATAAGATGAACAAAGATTCAATAATAAATAATAACATGTGTGATATTTCTATTAAATTTTCTATTCATTTTTAAACCTTTTAAAATCTGAATAACCTAAATAATGTGTTTTCTAACATTTTCTTCAGTTGTACAAAATTGTTTTAATGAAGTATATTTTCTTCTCTGGAAAACAGTCTTATCTCTATTCTATTTTTGTACTGACTGTCCCCTATTAGGAATGGTCTTTCTCACATCCCGTCTCTGCTCATGGATGGCCTGTATCCATAAAAATTATGGAAGGATTTATCCTTCTCTCATCAGGTAAAATGCTTGTAGCTCAACTTGAGCATCTACAGTTGTTTTCCATATCAGTGTTGTCAGTACTTTCATTACAAAGCATAAGTGCTCTGCTTCCTAAGCCAACTCAGCCATTAAGCTTATAGCCAAGCTTTCTACCCTTAGTTAGACATTCACCATCCTCACGCATGTGATGATTGCATAGAAAAGTTTAGTTAAAAGGAGAGTGAACCAAGCTTGGGGAGCATCAAAAAAGAACCTTTTTTTCACAAACAACTCCCCCTTTTTGTTCTCAATTATCAGGAATTGCAGAAACGAGGAGAGATGATTCCCTGAAGGAAAAATCTTTGTGAGATACACAGGGGACATCAATTAGAGACATACACTGTATGTCACTCCTAGCAGAAGGGGACGTTGCAATACCTGTACGTTCTCAGAGCAGAGGGAGCAATCATTTCATTGGGCATCGCTCTAATTGCCATGGTGTACAGGGAGTTACAGTACGTGCACACATTCCATCACAACTAAAAAACTCCTGCAAGTGTCTCTGTTCATAAATGTAATTTGATGGGATTTGAGAAATCTACATGAAGAATTTGGTTCTTAAACAAGGTCACAAAAAAAAAAAGCTTGGACATTTTCATGCCCATCAGTTTATTTTGTATTCCAGGTACAGGAGAAAAAACAATTGCAGAGATGACAGCAGCTTATTCTCTTAGTTCACTCATTTGTCAATGAAGAACAGATATTTGTTTTTGTCTGTATGTTTTTACCATTCCTCTCTAGAGCAGGGATCAATGAATATACCAATGAAAAGTACCATTGTTCTATTGTCCCTATGATTGTGATAAAAATTATGTAATAAAAATGAATACATCTCAATAGAGGGATATTCCTGTGATTATCTTGTCCCTTGACACCAACGATTGCCTAAGCTGTCAAAGAAACATGTCATGGAGACTTTTTTTGGAGCTGAAGAAGAATCTGTTGACTCAGAAACAATATCTGAAATCAGATAGGACAGATAGGACATCAGCAACACCAGAGGAACACCTGGATGATATCACAACCAAAGAAAAGGCAGATTTTTGGTTTTGTTCGTGGACTGGAGAATACCAAACTTTCCAGAGAGCCTGTGCTTTGCTCTAAGAATAAATAGAAAGGGGGAAGATGGGGTGCTCAGTGGATTGAAAGCCAGGCACAGAGATGGGAGGTTCAGGGTTCAAATCTGGACTCAGATACTTCTTAACTGTGTGACCCTGGACAAGTCTCTTGACCCCTATTGCCTAGCCCTTACACTCTTCTGCCTTAGAACCAATACACAGTATTGCCTAATAAGAGCAAACCAAGATTTGTTAGAAAAAAATTTGCAGGATAAAAAAGCTGTCTTAGAAGTAGCAGTAGAAGGAGATGCAAGATGCAAAAGACCAGAATGAGCTGTTAAATTTCATAGTAGTAGAATTAGAAATAGGAGTTTCTTTCTGTTGTAAACTCTCAAACAGAGCAGAAGTTCTGTTTGAACACAAACTGAAATTCATATAAATTTTTCTGTTATCTAAAGTATGTGTAAAGGGGAAATGGTATACAGTTTTTCTTTCCTCTCTATGGTCAGAATAATGTCACTGCCTTAGTATGTTTTGGAGAGAATATTTGCCAAAGTACCTGAGGATGTAAAAGAACAAATATATTTATTGCACATACCTTGTTTTGCATTTAGTAAAATAGTTTATTTATATTCCTTCACCCTTTCCCTACTCCTTAATCTACTTCCTTCCTAAACACTTAAATACATATACTACATTCATGGTTGGCCCTTTGCAAAAATTTTAATTAGTGCATTTGGGGTTCTTGTTATATGACATTTCAATAAAACATATAATTATTAAATCTTCATAAATCTACTGGGGAAACGGGGCGGGGAGGGGGGGCTGGTTGTGCAAGGACTCGAGTAATTGTTGCTAAAGGAGACACTGAGGTCAGCGGATCTCTTGAGATTGAGAGTTCTGAGTTGCAGTGACGAGGCTAATTGGGAGGCCAAATTATCTTCTACAGTGAGGTTCTACTCATAGCAGTGAGGAGTAAACAAGGAACAAGGAAGTCTGTTCAGGAAGCAGAAGGTGGCAATGGAAGGTAGTTCTGGACCATCTGCGTACTGAAGACCAAAACTTTGGAGTTGCTGTGTTCTCTGAGAAGGTCCTGGAAGAAAGCAGAACACAGGAATATGTGAGCTAATTCTAAACTGATAGGAGATCATCTACTTCAAGCCCATTCATTTTTAGACTGGAGACTTGGGCAAACTTTATTCAGATGCTTTAGATTGACATATCTCAGTGAAGCACTTGTACTGGACTACCAGGAGGAGTAGAGTTATAATTCAAGGAAAGATCCCACAGTAGTCTAGGGGTAATGCTCAAATCTCCTGGATTTGGTTGAAATTCTGCACAAGGCAGGGAAGGAAAGATTAAGAAATTCTGATTTTCAGCTTACTTAAAATAGCCAATAGCTGACTGATAGAAACATCCTGGGGAAAGGGGCAGAGTGGAAGAGAGAGGACATTGACCCCAATAAAACTTATTGACAATTGTATAGACATGTAACCGGATGGGAAATAGTTTTCAAAATGCCTAAAATAAGAATATTGTATATGAAAATGGCAATCTCATCCTTTTTACCCTCAGAGGAATTCTAGGTTAAAGTTGATTCTTCCTTTCATGACTGATTTTTAATCTCCATTTAATAATTACTCATTTACTTCAGGCTGCTCTTTGGAGACTTTGTTCTCTTTTGAAATCTCTTTTAAAGGGATCCACTTCTTTCCTTTTGAGAATGCCTAAAACAGAACATAATTTCCTGCAGCAGAAACTCCCATCCACCTTTAGAGAAGTAGTAAGGCTGACTGCTCAGAACTGTGAAATAAAGATTGATGAAGGGTTACCTTTTGCCTGGCGACTAAACCTACGTTATGAAGCTCTTATGATTAGAATTATTTTGTATGTAATTAAACTCATTGTCAAAGAATCTACCTATGGGAGCATTTAGAATCAGGAGGAATTGGGTTCAAATCTGGCATTAGTACTTCCTACCTGTGAAGCCATGCAAGTCATTTAATCCCCATTGTCTATTCCTTGCCAGTCTTCTGACTTAGAAGTGATACTTAAACAGAAAATAGGGGTTTCAAAAAAAGAATCTACTCACCTGGCAAGGGGGAAGGTTCAGAAAATGAATGGAGACAAAAAAAAGAGGATAAAAAGTCAGAGAGAGAAAAACTTCAATAAAACCTAAGAACAAAGAGAAATGAATAGGAAGGATTCTATAAGCAGAGAAAGGGATGAGGAAATCCTCATGGAGAATACAAAACATTCTTAATATGAACTATAATATAATGGAAAGTGATGTGATGTTTGCTGAAATACAGATTCCCATCGACTCTCAGGAGACCATGAACAACAGCAAGATATCAACAAATACAGATTCAGAGCTTCATATGAAATTTTTTTCTGCACTCTGTTTATGGAAATGTTCTTGAAAGTACATAATTAAAACATAATTAAAATGTGCATATGCGAAACAACCAAAAAAAAATCAGTGACAGAGTTGATGAGAATACAAACTATGTGTTGCACATAAGAAGCATATCTAAAAATCAGAGTCACAGAATCAAAATTAGTAGTTGAGATAAGAATAATTAGAAAGAAAATGGGAGAAATTGTAATGGTCCACAAAGGAAAAAGGGAATTAGATTAGTAGAGATAAACAAGGACACTATATCATGGTCAAAGGAAACATAGGTGCATGTACCACATGGTTTAAAAGACATATTCATATGAGAAAAGTTAAATGAATTGCAAAAAAGTTCATATAATAATAGCAGGGATCTTTAATGTTATAAGTCTTGAGCTAGTTGAATTTAACAAAAAATAAATTAAAGAGAAATATAGAAAACTGAATTATTCCAATAAAATATTAAATATATGGGATTTTCACATTTAGAACATTAAAGAAATTATGTTTGTATTATATGTAATGCATGTTATGCATTTATATGTGTTTGTCATATAAATATATTCATACATATATTAGGCATGCATGTGTGAATACATAAATAGCCTATGGAATAGAAAAATTCTTAATATATTTTTGAAAGCAAAATGTTTTCCTTAAAGGTAAACAAAGGTAAGAATTAACATAGAAAATAGAAACAAAAGCTATACGTAGAAGTGCTAGTATAGATGACTTTATATCAAATATTTATGATAATCTTATATTCTCATAGCCTAAATATGCAAGTAAGAAAATCTATGCATATTAAGATATATGCACATATAGATTCAACTATATAAACACACACATATTTATACATATATTTTTAGTTATATACATATTTTCTGTTTTATACTTATGTTTGCATATGTATGTATTTGTATGTATTAGGCATTCATCTATCAAGAACCATTGCCCAAAAGACAAGTGATAGAAATTATTGAGTCCTAAAATAAGTAGTGTAATTCTATCCCATCTCTTTCCCATGATAGTTTCCCTTTCCAATAATTATATCTTAGCATGTGATACATGTCTATCTTGCCCAAAAATGTAATCTTCATTCTTGCTTAAACTTCACATTCTTTCAATTTTGTAATATGCTAATATATAATTGCATTTCTTTCAGTGATTTTTTTTTTGCATTCAAGAGTTACTTGTATCATTGGCATTTCTATTCTTTTTAAAAATTTTTTTCATCATTCTTTGCAGAATTTATTTCTTGTTGGTAAAATTCTTACATTTAATGACAACTGGCCTTTGATTTTTAAAGTAGAGTTATTTTATGTCTGGTTATGATCTGGAAATCCACTCAAGTTGTTTCTGTTTTCTCTATCCATAAGTTCTGGGCAGGTTTAAAAATATATATATATATATATATATATATATATTTATATTTCCTGTCTACATATTGGTGTTTCAGTTTTTATTCTTACATTTATTCTGCTGGGATCATGATGTTTAAGTTATATTTATATTTCCTGGTTTTATAGTCAATGGCTTTGACAAAAATAGGATTTAAATGTTTTTATTGTTATTGTTATTATTCTTTTGCTTTTTCTTTCTTTTCTTACAAATTTTCCTCCACTTCAGAATTTTTTTTCCAAATTTGTTTATCTTTATTTTATTTTTTAAAATATAAACAATTTATTATTGATTCTTCTTTCCCAGTTCAGTTAGTTAAATTTTTAAACACTTAATTGAAATTTCAGTTATGAATTTACATATTTCTATTTTCTTCTTTAAAGGATTTCATTATCATTTGATCAATTCTGGATTGTACATTCCCATAATAGTTCACCAAGTCCTGTATTTCATTGAGCATTGGATGATTTTCCATTTTCTTTTTTTTTTGGAAAATTGTATTTAGTCAATATAGAACATTAATACTTGGTTACAAGAACCATATTCTTTCCCTCCCTCCCCTACACTCTACCCTTCCTGTAGCCGACGTGCAATTCCATTGGGTATTACATGTGTCCATAATCAAAACCTATTTCCATGTTGTTGATGTTTAAACTAGGTTGTTCATTTAGAGTGAATATCCCCAACTATATCCTCTTCAGCCCATGTATTCAAGCAGTTGTTTTTCTTCTGTGTTTCTACTCCCATAGTTTCTCCTCTGAATGTGGATGGTGTTCTTTCTCATAGATCCCTCCAGGTTGTTCAGGATCACTGCCCTGTCACTAATGGAGAAGTCCATTACATTCAATTGTACCACAGTGCATTAGTCTCTGTGTACAATGTTCTCCTGGTTCTGCTCCTTTGCCTCTGCATCAATTCCTGGAGGTTATTCCAGTTCACACAGAATTCCTCCACTTTATTATTCCTTTGAGCACAATATTATTCCATCACCAACATATACCACAATTTGTTCAGCCATTCCCCAATTGAAGGGCATCCCCTCATTTTCCAATAATTTTTTCCAACACAAAGAACACACCTATGAATATTCTTGTACAGGTCTTTTTCCTTATTATCTCTGGGATATAAACCCAGCAGTGCTATGGCTGGATCAAAGGGCAGAGAGTCTTTTATCGCCCTTTGGGCATAGTTCCAAATTGCCCTCCAGAATGGTTGGATCAATTCACAACTCCACCAGCAGTGCATTAACGTCCCAAGTTTGCCACATCCCCTCAAGTATTCATTACTTTCCTTTGCTCTAATGTTATCCAATCTGCTAGGTATAGTTTGATTTGCATCTCTCTGATTATAAGAGATTTAGAACACTTTTTCATGTGCTTATTAATGGTTTTGATTTCTGTCTACTCATGTCCCTTGCTCATTTATCAATTGGAGAATGGCTTGATTTTTTGTACAATTGATTAAGCTCTTTACAAATTTGAGTAATTAATTAGACCTTTGTCAGAGGTTTTTGTTATGAAGATTTTTCCCCAATTTGTTGCTTCCCTTCTAATTTTGGTTGCATTGGTTTTATTTGTACAAAAACATTTTAATTTAATGTAATCAAATTTATTTATTTTACATTTTGTGATTTTTTTCTAACTCTTGCTTGGTCTTAAAATCTTTGCTTTCCCAAAGATCTGACATGTATACCATTCTGTGTTCACCTAATTTGCTTGTAGTTTCCTTCTTTATATTCAAGTCATTCACTCATTCTGACTTTATCTTCTTGAAAGGTGTGAGATGTTGATCTAAACCTAATCTCTCCCATACTATCTCCCAATTTTCCCAGCAGATTTTATCAAATAGTAGATTTTAGTTCCAGAAGCTAGAATCTTTGGATTTATCATAGACTGTCTTGCTGAGATCACTTGGACCAAGTCCATTCCACTGATCCTCCTTTCTGTCTCTTAGCCAGCACCATACTTTTTTGATGACCACTGCTTTATAGTATAGTTTGAGATCTGGGACTGCAAGGCCATCTTCCTTCTCATTGTTTTTTTTTTCATGATTTCCCTGGATATCCCTGATCTTTTGTTCTTCCAAATTTCTAATTCAGTAAAAAAAGTTTTTTGGTAGTTCAATGGGTATGGCACTAAATAAGTAAATTAATTTGGGTAGGATTATGATTTTCATTCTATTAGCTCATCCTACCCATGAGCAATCAATGTTTTCCTGATTATTTAGATCTAGTTTTAATTGTGTGGACAGTATTTTATAGTTTTGTTCACATAGTTCCTGTTTTTGTCTCAGCAGATAGATTCCTAAGTATTTTATATTGTCTAGGGTGATTTTAAATGGAATTTCTTTCTAATCATTACTGCTGAGGTGTGCTGGAAATATATGGAAATGCTGATGACTTATGTGGGTTTATTTTGTATCCTACAATTTTGCTAAAGTTGTTGATTATTTCAACTAGCTTTTTGGTTGAATCTCTAGTATTCTTTAAGTAGACCATCATGTCATCTGCAAAGAGTGATAGCTTGGTTTCCTCATTACCTATTTTAATACCTTCAATTTATTTTTCTTCTCTAATTTCTACAGCTAGTGTTTATAATACAATATTAAATAATAGAGGAGATAATGGGCATCCTTGTTTCACTCCTGATCTTATTGGGAAAGCTTCTAGTTTGTCGCCATTGCAGATGATGTTTGTTGGTGGTTTTAGATATATATTCTTTGTTAATTTTTAGGAAAGGCCCTTCTATTCCTATGCTTTTTAGTGTTTTCAATAGGAATGGGTGTTGTATTTTGTCAAAGGCTTTTCCAGCATCTATTGAAATAATCATGTGATTTTTGTTGGTTTGATTGTTAATATGTTCAATTATGTGGATGGTTTTCCTAATATTGAACTATCCTTGCTTTCCTGGAATAAATCCCACCTGATCATAATGAATAACCCTTGAGATCAGTTGCTGGACTCATTTTGCTAGTATGCTATGTAAGATTTTTGCATCTATGTTCATTAGGGAAATTGGTCTGTAGTTGACCTGCCTGGCTTTGGAATCAGTGCCATATTTGTGTTGTAAAAGGAATTTGGTAGAACTCCTTCTTTGCTTATTCTGTCAAATAGTTTTATATTATTGGAATTAGTTGTTCTTTGAATGTTTGATAGAATTCATTTGTGAATCCATCTGGTCCTAGGGAATTTTTCTTAGGGAGTTCTTTGATGACTTGTTCAATTTCTTTTTCTGATAGGGAGTTGTTTAGGTATTCTATTTCTTCCTCTGGTAATCTAGGCAATTTATATTTTTGTAAAAAGTCATTCATTTCACCTAGATTGCCATATTTATTGCCAATATAATTGGGCATAAGAGTTTTTAATGATTGCCCTAATTTCCTCTTCATTAGAAGTGAGGTCTCCCTTTTCATCTTGGATAAGATACACCTCCATTTTCTTATATTTTTAGAGAGCTTTATAATTTTTTTAGTTTTTTTTTTACACACATTCTTCCTTTTGGTTTTAGGATCCTCTCTTTTTCATGTACTTTATGTAGCAATTTTTTGAAAGACTTTTTCTTGTTATTTGAAATAAATTTTAAAAATGTTCTTGTTTCTTCCCCTCATCAAAATTCCTTTTTCCTCACTTTTTCTGTTATATTTCATAAAGTTGAATTTCAGAGATGCCTCACTCTAGTCCTTTGGCTAGTTATTTAAAGTCCACCAATCTCAGTCTCTGCCATGAGTAGCCCTGGGAGGAGACCAGACTGAATACAGTTTCATTTTAATTCCTGTTCATGCAGGTGAGGTACAATCATATAAAGAGAAATGAGGAAAAGGGTATTCCCAAGATTATTCTCTGACATTAAGACTGGAGGATGAGTTTGTATGTCCTTCACAAGAATATGAAGGATAGTGAAAGTTGGATGTTCAATTAGTGCTTAAGAACCATCTTCATAGTTTTTAGGATAAACTTTAAGGGCTATTTTTTTTTCAAAAAATTTTATACTGTAGGGGTCTCTCTTTGTTCTGTGGATCAAGTATAATTGCTCTATTCCTGGAAAAACATTTTGTTTTCTGGAAATTTCAAGAATGAAAGACGTCATGAGATCATCTTAAATCTGACATCTTACTGATTCTGCCTTGTAACCAATCAAGACAGAAGGTAAGGGTTTAAAAACAAACAAACAAATAAGTAAACAAGTGAGCAACCTATAACATGTAGCAAGCACATCCATTTTCTAAAATGAAAGTTTTGATGATTGGGGATGTAGACTCTAAATGAACATCCTAGTGCAAATCCCAACAACATGGAAATGGGTTCGGATCAAGGACACATGTAATACTCAGTGGAATTTTGTGTCCCCTATAGGAGGTGTGGGGGGAGGGGAGAGAGGAATAGAAAATGATGTTTGTAACCAAGGAGTCATTTTTGAAATTGACCAAATAAAAAAATAAATGTTTAAAAAAATAAAATGAAAGTTTTGCTCATAATTTTTTAGGATGATGGGTGATCCTTTATTTTTTTTATTTTTCCATTTGAATAAATTTATTTAGTCAATTTAGAACATTATTCCTTGGTTACAATAATCACATTATTTCCCTCCCTCCCCTCCACCCACTCTTCCCACAGCCAACAGGCAATTTCACTGGGTATTACTTGTGTCCTTGATCAGAACCTATTTCAATGATGTTGTTTGCATTAGGATGTTCATTTAGAGTCTACATCCTCAGCCATTTCCCCTCAACCCATGTATTCAAGCAGTTGTTTTTCTTCTGTATTTCTACTCCCACAGTTTTTCCTCTGAATGTGGATAATGGTTTTCTCATATATCCCTCCAAGTTGTTCAGAATCACTGCATTGCCACCAATGGAGAAGTCCATTACATTCGATTGTGCCACAGTGTATCAGTCTCTGTGTACAATGTTCTCCTGGTTCTGCTCCTCTCACTCTGCATCACTTCCTGGAGGTTGTTCCAGTCTCCATGGAATTCCTCCACTTTATTATAATTTTGAGCACAATAGTATTCCATCACCAACACTTTGTTCAGCCATTACCCAATTGAAGGGCAGCCACTCATTTTCCAATTTTTTGCTACCACAAAGAGCACAGCTATGAATGTTCTTGTACAAGTCTTTTTCCTTATTATCTCTTTGGGATACAAACTCAGCAGTGCTATGGCTGGACCAAAGGGCAGACAGTCTTTTATTGCCCTTTGGGCATAGTTCCAAATTGCCCTCCAGAATGGTTGGATCAATTCACAACTCTACCAGCAATGAATTAATGTCCCTACTTTTCCACATCCCCTCCAGCATTCATTACTTTCTTTTGTGGTCAAGTTAGCCAATCTGCTAGGTGTGAGGTGATATCTCAGAGTTGTTTTGATTTGCATTTCTCTGATTATAAAATATTTAGAACACTTTTTCATGTGCTTATTAATAGTTTTGATTTCTTTGGCTGAGAACTGCCTGTTCATGTCCCTTGCCCATTTATCAATTGGAGAATGGCTTGGTTTTTTGTACAATTGATTTAGCTCTTTGCAAATTTGAGTAATTAAACCTTTGTCAGAGGTTTCTATGAAGATTTTTTCCCAGTTTGTTGCTTCCCTTCTGATTTTGGATGCATTGGTTTGGTTCTACAAAAACTTTTTAATTTGATGTAATCAAAATTATTGATTTTACATTTTGTGATTTTTTTCTAGCTCTTGCTTGGTTTTAAAGTCTTTCCCTTCCCAAAGGTCTGACATGTATACTATTCTATGTTTACCTAATTTACTTATAGTTTCCTTCTTTATATTCAGGTTATTCACCCATTCTGAGTTTATCTTGGTGTAGGGTGTGAAATGTTGATCTAAACCAAATCTCTCCCACACTGTCTTCCAATTTTCCTCATATTTTTTAATGGTCAATCCAAAAACTCATCCAAAACATGGTATATAAGTATTTATATTTTCCCCCAGGGACTATAATCTTTGAATAACTTTCATAAGATTAGATCTGAAAACATATCCAGTAAGTAAGATCAACACAGTCATTTTTCTAGGATCTAATTTTACTTTGTCTAATGTATACATAATGTGAAGATTAAAAAATTAATATTCAATCGCTATCATATTTTATAAATGTTTATTAATAATAACTAATGTAAAAGAACTACCTGAACTCAAACTGGTCAGGAGTAAAAGAGAATGTGGGAGGAGTCACAGCAAACTAGAGGACACAGGAAAAGGGAAAAGGATTTTAAATAATACAGAAAGGAATTCTGGGTAATGTAGTTTTAGGGGTTCAAGATTTTCCAACTATATAATAACCTAAATGAAAAGAATCTTACAAACATGACATGAATAACGACAATTGTCTCAATATTGCACTTGTTAGAGCTTGTCAGTTAGTGTTGGTGTTAGATATGTCCATTCACCAATCAAATGCAGCTTTTCATCTCAAACTTGTGAATGGGCATTTATAGCTACATCCATGCACTCATATTACATGTATATCAGTTCCTCTTTGAAAAAATACTCTTCTACTTTTGAGTCTTTCCCTAGTGAAGTTTTGTCCATATAGGTGCACATGTACAAACATTGGTGATTTGATGAAAATACATAACTAGCAAAATTGCTTACATGATTGTTTTGCACAGGAAATCATGTGTGCAAATACCTTGATTAAATCCACATTTCTTATGCTAAGTTCTGAAAATCTATCATTGAATAAAGTAAATTTACATCTAAATGTTCTCCTGCCACCACCACAAGTTAGACCCCCAATTTAGCCCTGTCAACAAAAATTAAGCTTATAGATACAAAAGACTAGGCTGATGGAGTGACAATCAGGTGTGACGCATGTGACTTTGAGTCTGATGTTCGTTAATGCTGTCAGAACAGGCAGATAATTACAGACTAGAGGCTCAGGAACTTGAATGCTGTTATATAAAAAGTTGCTAAATTAAGTGTCCCAAGTTTGAATTTGATTAGTGAGTGAATAAACCAAAATGGGGAGGGAGAACAAGGAGGATAGAAGGGAAGAAGGGATAAGTTATTGTTTAGTCTTTTTATTTTCCATTTCTTCTGACTTTTTTGGGCTTTCCTTGGCAAAGATACAGGTGGGGGTTGCCATTTCTTTCTCCAGCCCTTCTTACAGATGTGGAAACTGAGCCAAATTTTGTTATGGATTTATCTCAATTCACACAGTTAGTAAGTCTTTGAGGGCCAGATTTGAATTTAAAAAGATGAGTCTTCCTATCTTCCTATCTCCAGTTCCAGCATTTAATCCATTACACCACTTCACTGACCAAAAGAATAATTTAGTTGAACCTAAATAATAGCTGAAATTTGTGCAATGTGAGAACCTTCCAAAATGTTAGAAAAGATTTCAAATTATTTCTAAAGTGTATTATAACATATCTTTCTTTTTGTTTTTAAACCCTTACCTTCCATCTTAGAATCAATACTGTGTATTGGCCCCAAGGCAGAAGAGAGAGGAGGCCCAAACAATGAGGGTTAAGGGACTTGCCCAGGGTCACACAGTGTTTGAGGCCAGATTTGAGCCTAGGACCTCTCATCTGTAGGGTTGGCTCTAAATCCACTGTGCCACCCAGCTGCCCACTATTATTACATTTCTGTTGGGGGGGTATTTTACATAGATGCCTTGTCAACCAATATATTTTCTTTGAAAATAATCTTGCTAATCCCTGATCAAAAAAGAAAATATAGACAAATCAGGGTCTAGAAGAAGCATAAAAATAATGATTTTGAGAATGGACATTATATTGAAGATGCTTATTTTTTATAAGTAGAAAATAGGTAATAAGGTTTTTTGTTCTGTACGTAGTTTAACTCAAGTGATTCATGGTTGAGAATTGAATGAAATGAGACATATAGATCATATAATATTTAATAAAAGAAGAATTGTTGTATATAGAAAGGACACTTAGCTAGAAGATAACATTGGTTCAGGGGGTACGGTTCCTTTGGACTGACTATGCACTGATTATAGTGTGCCAAATTTCAGGAGCCCAAAGTCCTCAAATGCTGAATATTTTATTTAGGCTTTAGGAGATCGGGAATATCTGTCAGCGCATTGTGTCTTAATCCTTTGGACCAATTGCATGACCAGAACATTTCATTTCCTTCTTAAAGAAAAAGGAAAACAAGACCAAATACAAAGACAAAAATAAACAATTACAAAAAAAATTATCATATATTACTTGGAAGATACTTTCTATTCTTAGCGATACTTTTCCTATCACAATTATTTAACTTGGAGGAGGAGGGTGATTCAAATTGTTCTCCAAAAACACATTTATTAAGCACTTATGAGGCACTGGAAGAATCATCAACTATGGCTCCTTCTTGAGTTTTTATCTGCCCTCAGATACTTACTAGCTGTTGTGAAAAAGAATTTAAAATCTCTTTGTTTATTTTAAGTTAATCAATCAAGAATTTAAGTACCCCTCCTTTACTTAGTAAGAGCCTAGAGAAAGTTCACACCCCCAAAGACCAGAAGCAATGCCTTCTGGGTAGTGCCAGCCAAATTGGGAAGTTGTGATTGGTTCCTGGGAAGTGGGAGAGAGACAGGAAGTGATGTGGAGAAACTGCTTATAAAAAGCCAGCCCAGGGACTGGACTCCTAGGAAGGCATTTTAGAAGGAATTTGGCTGAAGAAGAGGCTTTTTCTGCAATTCATTCTGCAAGGCACTTTACAAAGATACATTCGGCATTGGTGAGTCGTGCTGAAGAAGCATTGTGCATTGCATAGATTCCCTGTTGTGACTCAAGCTAAAGGGAGAAGATTAAGCTGGTGAGATCTCTGTGGAAGAGGCTACCACACTTCCGTGGGGAGATCAGACCTTTGTCGGGGAGCAAGTTGAATTTCTTCAGATAGGAGCTCTAGGGTGGTAGACTAGGAAATATTTTCTACTTCCCTTATACATTTCTCTCCTTTTACTATATTTATATTAAATTAAATTATTAAGAGCTACTTACAATATTTGAACTTTAAGTTTTATAAATAGTGAGCACAATAATTCTTTTTTAACCATTATTATTTTTGTCACACCAATTTTAATTATTGTACTGTGTGATCCTGGGCAACTTATTTAGCTTTATTTACCTTCGTTTTCTCATATGTAAAAATGAGTGGGAGAAGAAAATGGCAAACAACTCCAGAATCTTTGCCAAGGAAATCCTAAATGGCATCACAAAGACTTGCATTCAATGGAAGAACAAAAATAGCCTATGTGGAAGGTGCTATTATTATCCCTATTTTATAATTAAATAAATATAATAACTATAATTAATCAAATACAATTAAATTAATTAAATAAATAGAATGATAATTAAATAAATATAGTTATAATTAGTTACATAAATAATAGTAGATGTAATAATATTTCCCTGGAACATTTAATTCTATAACCTGTTACCCAGAAGATGGAGTCAAGATGGCAGAGTGGAGAAGCACTCAACCTAGTTCTCTCTAGTTCCCCTTCTTTCTCAATTACTCTCTAAGTAACTCTAAAATAATGCTTAAAATTATATTATGGAGTGATAGAAGCAACAAAACATCAGGAAAAGCAATTATTTTCTAGGCTAGAAAACTTTGGAAGTTGGCAGAAAAAGTTATGCTCATAAGGGTGGGGGTTGGTTGGCCTAGACTGCAGGGAAGACTGCACAGCAGAGGTCTTATGCTGGCAAGGAAGCAATAGGCTGTGAAGTCCACAACACTAGCAAGAGCAAGAGCATCCAGAGCTTTCAGCCCACACCCAGTGTGTGGCTCAGAAAACTGATAAAAATAATTGCAGTGCACTCTTTGCTTGTGTTGGGTTTAGCAGCCCCTTTCATTGCTCATAAGAATTTATAGGTTACAGTGCCATGGAAAAAAAGAGTAGTAGCAATTGAAGCAACTGTGATAAAGAGACCACCCTAGTCATTGTTTCAAGGCAGCGAGGAGAGCTTGTGGGACTCATGTGGGAGGAGGGAAGCTGGCCTTAATTTCTAGACAGAGAGCTACACTATCAACCATGACTTCAGGAGAACAGAGAATTTGGTCACAGTCTTGGAGCAAGAAAGAGAGTTACCAATAGTGGCTACAGGGGAACAAGCTCCCTTCCTGGCTAAAGTCCAGAGCATAGATTTGGAGAGCAATAGTCATACTTTTTTTACATAGATTATACTACCTTGTAAACCTTAAGATCATTAGAGCTAGCTCTAAGAACATTCTTAAGAAAAGTCTGAGTTTGGAACAATGTCCCCTTCAATACAGGACCAGAGTCCAATTTTTAACATAAAGATAAAAGTCAAGGAAGAGACTGGAAAAATGAACAAATAATAAAAAAAAGAACCAGATCATAAGATGTTACTTTGGTGATAGGGTAATAGGATAAGATCAAGATACAAATTCAAAAAAAGACAGCTAAGTCAAAATAGCTATATAACAAGCCTGAAAGAAAAATGTGAATTGTTCATAGGTCAAAAAGAATTCCTGAAAGAGCTCAAAAAGGATTTTTTAATCAAATAAGGGAAGTAAGGGGGGAATCGGAATAGAAATAGACATGATATCAGATAATTATGAAAGGAGAATTAATAGTACAAACTTGGCTATTTAATTGACACCAAAATATTAAAAATAAAATATTAAAAAACAGAACTTGGATAGATGGTAATAGAATCACAAAAATCCACTGAAGCAAAGAATGGCTTATGAAATAAAATTGGCCAAATAGAAAAAAAAGGGGATAGAAGAATTCATTGAAGAAAATAATTTCTTAAAAGTTAGAATTAGCCTATAGAAGCTTATGACTCCATAAAACAAGAAATAATAATTTTTAAAAATCAAGCAAATAAAAAAAGTCACATTGAGAAACAATTGACATGGTTAGTAGATTGAGCAGAGATAGATTAAGAATTAACTACTATAGACTTTCAGACCTACGCATGTGAGAATAATTGAGATCAAAACTAGAGAAAACATTATGAGGTATAAAACAGATAACTATGACTACATTAATTTAAAAAATTTCTACATGAACTAAAGCAATGTAATCAGTATTAAACGGCAAACAACAAAGTGGGGCGGGGCATCTTTAAAGCAAATCTCTGGGGCAAAAGTTTCATTTCTCAGATTTATAGACAACTGAGTCAAATCTACAAGAATACAAAGCATTTCCCATTTGACAAATAGTCAAAGGTTTTGAAAAGGTAATTCTCAGATGAGTAATTTAAAACTATCTTTAGTCATATGAAAAAATTCTCCAAATAACTATTGTTTATTATTTTGAGGAAGGGCCTTTCTATTCCTATACTCTAGTGTTTTCAATAGAAATGGATATTGCTTTTAATAAAGGCTTTTTCCAGCATCTATTGAGGTAATTATTTGATTTCTGTTAGCTTGGTTAATGATATGGTCAGTTATGTGGATGGTTTTCCTAATGTTAAAGCAGCTTTGCATTCTTGATAGAAATCCTACCTGGTCATAGTGAATAATTTTTGTAATAACTTGCTATAGTCTCTTTGATAGTATTTTATTTAAGATTTTTGAATGTTAATTAAGGAGATTGAGTTGTAGTTTTCTTTCTTTGTTTTTTGTCTTCCTGGCTTGGGAATCAGTACCATATTTCTGTCATAAAAAGTATTTGGATAGACCCCTTCTTTGCTTATTTTGTCAAATACTTTGTATATTATTGGGATTAGTTGTTCTTTAAATGTTTGATAGAATTCACTTATGAATCCATTTGGCCTTGAGGAATTTTTTCTTGGCTAGTTCAACTTTTACTTTAGCTTTGTCTGATATCATGATTGCTAATCCTGCTTTTTAAACTTTAGATAATTGATAATAAATTCTGCTGCAGTCTTTTACCTTTAATCTGTGTGTCTCACCCTGCCTTAAATATGTTTCTTCTAAGCAATATATAATAGGATTCTGATTTTTAATCCACTCTGCTAGCTTCTTCCATTTTAGGGGGGTCAGTTCATCCCATTTTCACTCGCTGTTATGATTACTAACTGCACATTGACTTCCATCTTATTTTCCCCTTTTGATCCTGCTATATTTCCTTTTCACTCCATTCCTCCTCAACAACATGTTGCTTTTTGTCACTCCCCCACTTCCCTCTCTTTCCAATAACCTTCCCTTTCCCTTGTCTTATCCCCCCCCCTTTCTATTTCTCTGTAGGGTAAGATAGAATTCTGTTCCCCATTGAGCATATTTGTTTTTTCCTCTCTGAGCCAGTTATGATGAGGGAAAAGTTTAAACATTGCCCATCACCACCCTTATCCTCCTATCTCTATAATAATTTTTCATTCCTCTTCATGTTATATAATTTACCCTATTCTATCTCTACCTTCCCTTTTCTCTCTGTGGAATCCTTTTTTTCACATATTGATTTTTTATATATAATATCATCATTATCAGCTTACTCCCCCACCCTATTTCTAAATTCCTTCTATCTGCTCTACTAGTAAGAGTACTATTTGAGAATTACAGATATCCTTGTTTCATGTAGAAATACAAACATTTTGACTTTATAGTCCATTAAATGGTCTCTTTTTTAATTCACCTTTTTAGCCTTCTCTTGGGTCTCATGTTTGAATTTCATATTATTTGTTTAAGTATCACTTATTCCTCAGGAATGCTTAAAAGTCTTCTATCTCATTGAATGTCCATTTTTCTCCCTGAAAAAAAATATATTCAGTTTTTGCTGGATAGGTGACTCTAGGTTGTAAATCCAGACCTTTTACCTTCCTGAATA
Source organism: Monodelphis domestica (assembly GCF_027887165.1). Taxonomy (NCBI): domain Eukaryota; kingdom Metazoa; phylum Chordata; class Mammalia; order Didelphimorphia; family Didelphidae; genus Monodelphis; species Monodelphis domestica. Next base: position 244,497,163 of record NC_077234.1, read on the forward strand.
TCATAATCCATATTCCATATATCCATTCCTTCTGATTCTTTAATATAGAAGTCTTTAAGTCCTATGTGATCCTGATGGTCACTCCATGGTATTTTAATGGTTTCTTTCTGCCTGTTCACAGTATTTTCTCCTTGGTTTTGGGGCTCTTGAATTTACTTATTATATTCTTGGAAGTTTTCATTTGAGGATTTCTTTCTAGAGGTATTCTGTGAATTCTTTCAATTTCCATTTTATTTTATTTTGTGGGGCTATCAGGGCAGTTTTCTTTGATAATTTCTTGTAATTTGATTCCAAGCTTCCCCCCCCCCCCCTTGATCTGGCTTTCAGGTAATCTAATAATTATTAGATTTTCTCTCTTAGATCTATTTTCCAAGTCAGTTGTTGTTTTTTTCAATGAAATACTTCATGTTTTGTTCTGTTTTCTCATTCTTTTGATTTTGTTTTATTGTTTCTTGATTTGTCATGAAATCATTAGTTTCTATTTACTCAATTCTTATTTTTAATGCCTGATTTTTCTCTGTCACCTTTTGGTTCTCCTTTTTCATTTGACCCCTTTCTTCTTATATCGCTTTCATTTCTCTTCCCAATTTTTCCTCTGCCTCTCTTAATTGGTTTTTGAGCTCTTTTTCAGGTTTTTGAGCTCTTCCATATCCATATTGCTCTTCTGTACTTTGCATGTGTTTGTTTTGCTTTCACTGTCCCCTTCTGTGTCTGTACCTTGCTTTTTTGTATCTATTAAAATTCATTAAAATTATGTGCTTTTTTTGCTTTCAGCTCATTTTCCCTACCTTTTTATAAGTAGACTCTATTCTTTGGGAAGTTAGGGTAGCCTCTTAAACTTTAGTCCTTACTTGATGCTACCCTAAGCTTTATTTCTGGGTTTCTGCCAGTTTCAGTTATTCCAAGGTGTTACAATGGCCTGAGGACCATCTCCCACTGCTGATTCGATTAACTCTAGGTATGCTGATAGCATAAAGACTTGCCATAGGCTTGGCCATAAACTTTTGGTCTGAGCTTGATTGGGTCAGGGCCTGCTCAAATTCCTAAAATCAGGCTTAGGAATATGTTTTTGGTGTTACTGTGACCTAGATCTTGTCAAGCATACAATTGATTGCTCTGTCTTGGAACTCTGCCCTGAGCTTTTGGCAAAAAGATCAGGATCCCCTTTGAGTCCACCAAATACCCCAGACTGGAATCTTTATCCTCACCACAAGCCCAGACTGGGAATCCTGGCTTCACTCTGGGACCACACAGATCAGCCCACTTCATCAAAGACTGCCTTGGGCTGGGGTTCTGGTCTTCACCACAGGTTTGGAATTTCAAGGGGTATGGGTTGGTTGGATCTCTAATTTTCCCAAGCAGAGTCTCAGGACCTGGATGTTGGCTTGAGCTTAAGTTCTGAATCTGTAGCAATAGATATGGGGTGAGGGTGTGTGACTTGCTCTTGGTTTGCTCTTCAGTCCTTGCTGTAGTCTCCTGCTGACTATATGTCCCTCTTACCCCAGGGCTTCAGATATTCTCTGCCTACCTTTTAGTTTTTTTTATTTTTCTTGAGAGTTGATTCACTCTGACTGCTTGTTGGTTCTCTCACTCCTGTATTCATTTTGTGGCATTATTTTAATATTGATTGAAAAGGATTCTCATGGTGACTTTGAGCTTCTCTGCTCTATACCATCTTGGCTCAATCTCCAGATGTTCTTCCTTCAATACATAATTTAATAGATTCCACAAGTCATGCATGAAAAATATTCTTATTACTTGGTACTTATTATACATAATCCTCCATTTGTTCTGTCTGTCATTAGGTAGTAAGGTTCTTTAGGACATTGTCTTTATCCCATCTATTGCCTTTGACATTTCCCAAAGGCCAAGTAAAATTATATACAGTCACTTAATGTGCTTTAAAATAACAGATTGGTTATGATCTGAACTTTGGATTTACTATTAATAAATATCAACATTCAGAGCTTTTTCTCTGATCTGGTATTGATTATGATCTCAAATCTAAAATCAAAATTGTAACTAATTGCCTAACTAATACAAGTATTTTGCATTTTTGGAGGAAAAGGTGATATTTCATTGACCTAAAGAATGCTTAAATGATGCCAGCTTAAAGGACTGATGTGGTACCAGAGGTTCTGAGTAGAAAGGCACTTGTGGTTCCAAAGAGTCTTGGAGAGAGAAACACATGAACAGTGTATACTCCAGGGAGTACAGAGAAAAGATACTTTAAAAGTTCTTGTGTTTCTTTTCTTCATTAAAAGGTAACCTCCTTGAAGACAGGTCTTCTTTTAACTTTTTTATGTGTACTTTTCAAAACTTTGCTCATTTTTTGTTACATAGTAAATGCTTAGAAATGTTCTATCACTCTATCATATATATATATACATACATATATATATATATATACACACACACACATATATTTATAAGTAACAAATACTTAAACTTTATGGTTATTCCCCAGTATAACTCTATGATGCAAGAATGCTATGATTGTCATATAAAAGTGACAGTTCAATTAAGATTAAATAACAAGAACACAATAGACACAACTGTCAGAATTGGGTGATTTCTTCAAGTATATTATAAAATATTGCATAGAGTAGACATGGAAAAGGCAGATGGTAGTAACCAGTAACACAAGATTGATGGTGAGGTAAGCATGGGCTATGATCTAGCAATACAGAATTTAAAGGAAGGAACCTCAAGATAAATCTAGCCCAAAAAATGACTAAAATAAATTACATCCATAACCTATGGTTAACCTTCTTTTATTTGGACTCTTCCTCCAAAATAAGAAATGCACTGTTTCTCAAGGCAACCTATTTCACTTAAAGATAGCTATAATTATTAGGATTTCCTTCCCTTGATCTAAGCCTAAATCTGTTTCGTTTCAACTTTACCTATTGTTTTTTATTCCACTTCTAAGAAATAAAAGAATCTACCTCATGACAAAATGTCAAATACTTGAACCCAACTATCTTCTACTACATCTAGCCTTATCATCTATAAACTAAATTTGCCTAATTATTTCAACCTATCCTAATTTGATATGAACTCAATGTCTTTTCAAATACAAATTATCTCTTCTGAAAAAAAAAATCTTCATTTCATCCATTTGCTACCTACTGAGAAAAATGTTAAAGTTTGTGTTTTTTCACATTTTGGTTTTAGCTTCTTTCTCACACTACTGACTCATTAATTCATATTGATGTAATCCACTAAAATCCTTGGATTTCTTTTCAGAACAACTACCATATAACCATGTCTTTCTAAGATTCTACCAGTGAACATGTCTTTATTTGTTTGTTTATTTGCCTCTTATTGTAAAGCAAAGGTCTCTGAACTACTCCTCTGGAGACCATTAAGAACTACAGAATTCTCAGAGTCTGGCCATTCAACCAGTGCTGAATACATCTAATCATTGAATCTGTAACCTTTCATCATTTCTCATGAGAATAATGTGAAATATTTTATCAGAAGTTTCACTAAAATCTATGAAAGTTGTATCTCTAGGATTTTTTGTCTACTAATTTAGTAATAATTTTGAAAAAAAAAAAGAAAAAATAGGATAGTTATAAAAGCTAGGCTGCTTCTTTGTAACAAGTACCATGTATTTTAAATGCTTTGCAGTTATTTCTTTAATACAGAAAGCCAGATTGTTCAGTGGATAAAGTATAAGGCCTAAATTCAGGAAAACCTGATCAAACTTGATCCCAGGCATTTACATTCTCTTCCATCCTGAACAAATCACTTAAGTTGTTTATCTAAGTTTCCTCACCTGTGTAATGGGGATAAGAATAGCACTTACATCCAAGGATTGCTTTGATCTTCAAATAAGATAATTATTATCGAACTTTTAGTACAGAGCTTGGCATATAATATGTACTCTGTAACAATAATAATAATTATTATTATAAATCTTTCAAGAGTTTTCACAGGCATTGAAGTCAAGCCTTATTGTTTTCATACATTGTTCTCCATTTTTCTTATTTTCTTTTTAAATATTGAAACAATGTCTTTTATCAATATTGTGATCTTTCAAATTTTATTGACAGTGGCTTAGAATTTGTATATTTCAGTTGACTTGGTACCTAAGAATATAGCTCACCTAGGTCAGATTGCTTAATTCTAAGAAGGGGAACCAGATGATCTCTTATTATTTCCTTACTTATCTTGGTTTTTAAGTCACTTTGTTAGTCAATTTGTTCTTCAATTTCTAGTGCAAAGGTTATTCTCTTTGGCAAAGAAAATACTTAAGATAAAGCATTTCTGTAATCATTGTTTTTGGTTTTCATTGTCCTTTATACTCAAAAGAAAATAATCTTATAATTTCTTTGATCCTCCTTTTTTCAGTATATCCAAAAATACCCTTTAAAAATCTTTAGCTTTCCTCAAAGATTCAAAATATTCTAAGCTTCAGCACTGCTTATATTACTTTGTTTAAAAAAATTTTTGCATTTACACCTCACTGGTACCCTGAGTTCTTTCGGTTTATACATTTGGAGGGATGAAGGGAATAGCAAAAAATTCCTCCCATAGCCTTCCTTTATAGAGGGCTTAAAATCACTACCAACATTTCATTTTCTACTAGGTGCTCTGCTAAGTTGAGTCTAATTTCATTATCATGTAAAATTAGGTTTAAAAAGCTCTGAAAAGCCCTACTCCTTTCTGCTTCTTTAGTGTATTGTCTTCCACATTAAATCAAATGCACAAAGAGTATCTTTTTCATATTTGTATCCCCTGCTCTTAGTGCAGTGCTTGAAATATAGCAAGCACTTAATAAATGCATTTTGCATCATATTATAGAACTTCACCACACTTAAATATATCCTCAATTAGCTGGCCATTTCCATCCTCTCTACATTAAAAAAACAAACAAACTAAGTTGTTTACTAAATTTTCTATTTGTTTATATCAGTCTCTCCAGACAATACCATTTCCCCTCTTATTGGAGTATTTTATCCTTACTTTTTATATAACATGGGCATAACAAATTAGAAAACAAAATATTGTGTGTAGTTGGACAAGTGAACTATAGATTTTAGATTTTTTTTTTCAAGAGAAAACTAAGATAAAAGTAAAACACTTTTCCTGGACTGAGATTTAAGGGATAGGTGGAGTGATTGGAAATCTTCATGAAGATGGTTTTAAAAAAACAGATTCTGGAGAGGCAGAGTCAAGATGGCAGCATAAAGGCAGCAAAAGTTCAGACCTCTAAAAACCCTTCCTTACTAATTGCAAACTAAATGCTCCCAGGGGACTGAAAATCAAACCTAACAAGACAGAGCCAAGGAACCCTCCTGCTGGACTCAACTTAAAAGGTACATTCCCCCCCAAAAAAAGCCAGAATCTGAGAACACTCAGATTAAGGGGAAGGCAGAAGGAAGGTCCCAGGACCCCTCCTCCACCTAGAACACTAATCCTCCAACAGCAGCTGGAACCTCTGGGAGGGCAAAGGCATTGGTCTAGAGGGAGTACCTTGCAGGCAAAGCTGTGCCAGGCTCAGAGCATACAACACAGGCAGTGGGGAAGCAGATAGAGGAGAAAGGCAGAGCTCAGAGTAGGAGTCATAGTTGCAGTAGCAGAGACACTCCATATTGCCCCCTCCACCTTTCTGGAGGTTTTGGCCCCAGGGCACATCCAGCAATCCAGCCAGACTTAATCCCATCAAACCCTCCTGAGGGCAGGGAAGCTCAAGCTCTAAAACCCCTCCTCCACAGACTGCTGGCCATAATCCCATCAAAGCTTCCAGAGGGCAGAGAAGCTCAAGCTCCAATACCCTTCCCCACAAACCATACTGAGAGATTTACTGACCTAACTCCAAAGGTGAAGGCAGAAAGGAAAGCCCAAAACCACAAAAAAAAAAATGAAAGGAGCAAGAGTTCAGGCAATAGTAGGGAGTAAAGAAGGGGTAAATATGAGCAAACACAACAGAAAAAAAGAAATTACAATCAACAGCTTCTATACAGGCAATGAACAAAGAACAAAAGGAACAGAGAAGGATGAGGGAACTCCAAGGGGAAAAAAAACACAAACAAACAAACAAACAAAAGCAGAAAACCCAGCAAATTAGATACAGGCTTTGGAAGAACTCATAATATAATTCAAAACACAATTAAGAGAGGCTGAAGACAATTTAAAAAGCAATATAAGTCATCTGGAAACAGAAAACAGTGTCTTGAAAGCCAAAATTAATCAACTTGAAAATGAGGCAAAAGAGATGAAAGATGAGGCAAAGGAGATGAAAGATGACCTCCAAAGAAAACCAGACCAGAAGGAGAAGGATGACCAAAAAACCAGGGATTAAATCCAATCTTTAAGAACTAGAATACAACAATTAGAAACAAGTGACTTCACGGCAGCAGGACACTATAAAACAAAATCAGAAGAATAAAAAAATTGAGGAAAATATGAAATATCTCATTCACAAAACAGAAGATTTAGAAAATTGTTGCAGGAGAGACAACTTAAGAATCATTGGTCTACCAGAAGACTATAACAAAAGAAAAAGCCTGGACATCATAGTACAGGAAATTATCCAAGAAAACTGCTCTGATATTCTAGAACAAGAGGGAAAAGTGGAGATTGAAAGAATCCACAGATCACCTCCTGTTCTTAATCCCCAACTGACAACACCCAGGAATGTTATAGCCAAATTCAAGAACTATCAGACCAAGGGGAAAAAAAATATTACAAGCTGCTAAGAAGAAGTCATTCAGATACCATGGAACCACAGTGAGGATAACACAGGATCTGGCTTCATCTACACTGTAGGACCAAAAGGCATGGAATATGATATTCTGGAAAGCAAGGGAACTAGGTCTACAACCAAGAATCAACTACCCTGAAAAACTGACTATATTCTTACAGAAGAAAGTATGGTCATTTAACAAAATAGAAGAATTCCAAACATTTATAAAGAAAAGACCAGACCTGAACAGAAAATTTGATGTACAAACACAGAATTCAAGAGAATCATCAAAAAATAATTTAAAAAAGAGGGGAAAAAAGAAAAACTGTCTGCCCTTTGATGCAGCCATAGCACTGCTGAGTTTATACCCAAAAGAGATAATGAAGAAAAAGACATATACAAAAATATTCATTGCTGTGCTCTTTGTGGTGGCCAAAAATTGGAAAATGAGGGGATGCCCTTCAATAGGGGAATGGCTGAACAAATTGTGGTATCTGTTGGTCATGGAATACTATTATGCTCAAAGGAATAATAAAGTGGAAGAATTCCATGGGAACTGGAATGACCTCCAGGAAGTGATGCAGAGTGAGAGCAGAAGAACCAGGAGAACATTGTACATAAAGACTGATACACTGTGGTACAATAGAATGTAATGGACTTCTCCATTGGTGGCAATGCAGTGATCCTGAACAACTTGTAGCAATCTAAGAGAAAAACCACTATCCACATTCAGAGGAAAAACTATGGATAACTGCTTGAATACATGGGTTGAAGGGGATATGGCTGGGGATGTAGACTCTGGGTGACCATCCAAGTGCAAACATCAACAACTTGGAACAACTAAATTGTGCGTCAGCTATGGGAAGGGTGGGTGGGGAGAGGGAGTGAAGGAAAGAATATGATTCTTGTAACTAAGGAATCATGTTCTAAATTGACTAAATATATTAATTCAAAAACAAAATAATAAATAAATAAATAGCTACAAATTCTCCATGAAAAAAAATGAAGAAAAAAAAACAGATTCTAGATAAGTAACAAAGAAGGAAAGAAATAATGACTACTAGTTTTAGAAAGGAATTCTAGTTTTGAATAATTGAAATAACATAGTTATAGGTGATGGTGGATGGATTTTCACATGTGAATTACAATATGGAAGTGTTTGTCAGTTTGGCAATATCTTTTTATGTTCTAAATAGACATGTTTGTATCTGTGTGTGTATGTATGTAACTGCTTAACATTTGGCTATTCCATTTTTATCTTCAATTTGACAGATTGTTTTCTCAATACCTCTTGATAGCTTTACTCATCACTACCAGTTAGACCTGTGGATTCACTACAGGTTCATTTGCAAAGAGTTCAACTCTTTGTGAAGAGTCTTATATCGATTAATTAACTGATGGGGTTCAGTGGCCCCTCCCTTTCTTCTTTGTGTCATGTTTGTTCACCTTTTGCTTTGTTGACAAAGTCAGAATTAGTACAACCAAATTTTTATTCTTCTGGTATCCTGGCATGTCATGGTTCATTGCTACACAGCATTAGAGAAAATCTATTGGTTTTATAAAGAGCAGCTTTTATTAAAGGGCGTACCTTTGGCTCAGTGAAAGAACTGAGCAGTTATTTTAAAAAGAGTGTTGAGTCTGGAGTCTGATGACAAGTTCAGAACCTTATTTTGCCCCCCTTTATTTGTCTAAAGGAAAGTCACCTAACCTGTCTCTTCTTCAGTTTCTTCATCTACAAAGTCAATAAGTTGAACTTGATTCTTTCAAAATTCTGTCCTAACTAAATATTCTGTGATCCTTATTTTTTATTATCATTGAAAATAACCAAGAGTTTTAATTTACAGTTATTACAAGATAATAATAAAATAAATGAATATTTTTATATTTTATTTTTATTTTATTTTAATTTTTAATTTTTTAATTTTTATTTTATATATATTTATATATTATATATATTTATATATATAAATAAAATATTTATATTTTATAAAAATAAAATTAATAATAATAATAATAATAATAATAATAATAATAAAGCTCTCACTTGTGGCTCCTAGTAGCTGCTAGCATGTGGCAGCGGCCACACCCCGGGCAATGGCTTCGACAGGCCGGCTAAACCTTGTGAGGGTAGCCATCGGGTCGACATCGACCCCTGGTGAACTAGGGCTTTACTCACCCAGCATGTGAAGACTGCTTCGGTGGAACAGATGGAAGAAAACAATAAGAAGGTTCAACGGCTGAGAGGGCGACGCAGCAAGGCACTGTGGAGTGCTTAGGGCGTGATGGAGCACAAAGGACAACACGGCCATCCAATGCAGCTGAGGAAGTCCCCAGGTGTAACGACTTTTCATGCCACTGGACCCAGGCTTCCAATGCCGAGAGAGTGGGACTGTCTCTGTGCATCGACTCTTCCACTTAAATCTTCATGCACAGGTGTTTTTGTGCACAAAAACGCACAAAGACAATCATCATCCTCGGTTCGAGAGACAACCAACAACAACAAGAAGAAGATAATAAGGTCCTTAAGGACAGAAATCAAGTTTTATATTTTTTCATGTCCTCCCAAAGCATAGCATTAATGTGTGTGTGTGTGTGTGTGTGTGTGTGTATGTAAATTTGTTGAAAACCTTTGGATAGACTAGAAATAATTCCTTTTTAATCCCCCCCCCCCCAGGTCTAGTATAGAAAAGAAAAGGCACTTAGTAAGTTGTTTTTTGATTGATTGGTTGATGAATCTAGAAATTGAATAGTACCTTTAGTTGTACATTTTGATTACTTAGAGCAAGTTAGAATATATCTCAAATGCTTTTGGCCAATTTCTTCCTTCTACATGTAATCCATTTTAAATGATTTTACTCAATAAGCCAGTCTTTGAAAGTAAGTTTGTTCACTTAGGGAGAACAAAATAATTCTTCAGGGCAATTAAGAATCAGAAATTGATTTTTCAACACAGAGGGTTACATTCACATGGGGGGATTGGAATTTAGTAAGCAGTACAAACATAAAAAGATGTACATAAAAGGAAAAAAGGCACCTAGAATGAGGCTAGAACGTAGAGCAAATTTTGTACTATTGTATATAAAGAATGTATCAAATTATGACATTATGGTCAAAGGTTTGCCCTTGCCAGGAGTTTGGAAAATACATTGTATTTGGAGGAGCCAGATTGCTGATCACAGAATGGATAGAGTATTGATTCAGTAAAGCTGGAGTTCAAATCTGTCCTTGGACACTTAATATCTTTGTTATTTTAGGCAACTTACTTCCATCTGCCTCAGTTTGTTCAACTATAAAAAAGGAACAAATAATAACTACTTCCCGGGTTTTGTTGTGAAGATACTATTAGGAAAACTCTTATTGTGGTGCCTAACTAATAGTGGGTTGTTCCCTCTTACTTCTTCCTTCTTTTAGATACAACATGATACACCCAGAAATTAATTTAATGCAGATTACTCATGTAGAGTTGATATTTTTGACTTGTGGAAAATATTTGTCTCTAATACAGACTCAAAGACAGGCAAGAATAGAGATTTTCTAATAATATAGTCAACAGAGGCTTGAAAACGAACCATTTTGATTAAATAAAATTGAAAAGGTTTTGCATAAGCAAAAGCAACATAGAATTATGTTAAGAATTTAATTAGGAAGAAATTTTTGCAGCAAATTTTTCTGATAAATATATTAATGGCCAAAAGATATAATAAAACATCACTCAGATATCCACACAAATGCAAAGGAATCAAGAATCACATTTAAAAATACTTCAAATCATCTTGAATGTTCATTATACCTATCAAGTTGAAAAAGATAAAACATGGAAATGCCAATTTTTGGATGCTGGGAGAGAAGGCACACTAATGTCCTGTTGGTAGGCTTTCCAAGTGTTCCAACTATTCTGCAATTTATAGTCATTAAACTCTACATACCCAGTGATCAAGTGTTTCCACTTCTAGGTTTGATACCAAAGCAATCTTAAGAAAAAAAGGAAATAATTCACAAGCAAGAAAATATTTATATTAAACTTTTAAAGTCCTAGCTAATAATATATTGCCAGTAATATCAAACCAAGTGCCCTAATGTTCCCTTATAGCTATCTAATTATTCATTGCATTATATGTAATGCATACATGTTTATATATGTATATAAACACACCTATAAATACACCAAAAGATTATTATAGAAGATTCAACCATCAAGTCCTGCTGGCTTGAATCATACTTATTTTTATGAGTTCTATCAAAATTCATTGCTCATAGTTTATTTTTGATAAATGTTTTATGGAATTGAAATGAATCAATGGTTAAAATGTCTACTTTTTAAAATATTGAAAGAAAAATATATGAACTAGATAAAAAATACTGCCTCATTTTCTCTAATGCCCAGGTACAAATAAATCAGTATATATGACAAATATGTCTTTAAGAATAATTTTGCTAGGATTTTTAAGAATTAATGTAATTATTTCCTAGTTTTATTTCTTTCATATATCAATTAACTAATCATTCAAAAAGCATTATTGAATGTTTATTTTACATCAGGGGCTCTCCTAACTGATGGGAATAAGATATAAAAATGAAATAGTTCCTGATCTCAAACTCTTAAATTCTAACAGAGTAGACAACATGTACATATAAAAATATAAATATATCATTTTAAAAATATGAGATCATTTTGAGGAATAAGGGAGGTCCAGTACTTGTGTGGATTTGGAAATATTCAGTATTAGATTTGGTAAATAAAGTTAGAAGCTGAACTTTGATGAAAATTGGTTGGTGATAAGGAAGTGACTTTCAGGCATACGTGCCAATCTGTGTTTATTTATTTATTTATTTAGTGCTCTTTCCATTTATATTTCTCACATGAAGAAAGTAGTTCTTTTTTTAAAAAGTGCAACAGAAATAATGATTGATTTGTAATAAATGTTGCTTTAAAAAATAAACTCGCTCAGTGAATCAAAATATTGTTTTATTTTCAAAACATAAAAACAAATTAATGCCTGAATATAAATTTTCAGGAATACATCTCTTACTAAAGTGAGGTAAAGACAAAAAGATATACTATGAGCAGCTGGAATGGGCTCAAGAGAGCTGATTATTAAACTATCAGTGTGAGGTTTTAAATTTTAGAAATCTGCAAATGCCACAAATCAGTGCTTGATTCATGATTTTGTTGATTGTCTAAGGTTAAGGAAGTGATGGGAAAATGTTAATTATGTAGATTAAATTTTAAAATATGTTGGTCATATTTTTGTTTTCAGAGAGATAGTTATTAAACATTGATCAACATGTCACCATTAAATAGAATACATCTTTAATAAATGTGTTAAATTTCTGCCTTAATTAAATTAAATGAAATAATAAATACAAGTTGACTTTTTATGTAGAAGAGAGGCTGTAAATAATGATTATAAAATTTAGAAATAATTGGAACAAGACATTGAAGGAAAATAATTAATTTTAAACAACCAGAAAGTAGGGAAAAGAAGCCAAGAAGACTAGAGGTGAGTGTTGGGAGAAAATTATGTCCTTAAAGTTTTGAAGAAAAGCAGGCAAGAAGACAGAAATACAGAAATAAAATAACAACAGATTAAACATTGAAAATTTATCAAGATTGACAGGTTACAGAAGTCTATTAAGTATATAAATATTTCCATAGCTTTTGTATTGAGAAAATGTTAATTGTTATGTTTATGGATAATGCCAAATTTAAGTAGCAGGAGTCAGACTATCTATGAAACACTTTGAGCTTCTCAGTAATACATTTATAAATATTGTGCTTATATATCTCACAGTTATTAAATAAGGTGCTAGAAATAGAAATGGGAGATTAATGACATGGGATTCATGAGGGAACTGAACAAGAAAATACAGCTTATTGAAAATGTGGGTTGGAGACAGAGAGGAAAGACCCTGAAGAAAAATGAATTAAATAGAAGATATAAAGACTGAGGAATGATCCATGACTGAAAGAATTCACAAGTTAAGGTGTCTTCCAAAAATTGTTAAAACACATAGCCTTAATCTACCCAAATTTATTATTCCAAGCAAAGCTTTGTTAGGTAAACAAATAGATGTATACTAATGTGTTAAGCAATGTTTGCTAAGATTTTTCTCCAAATAGTCCTCAATTGAGATCTTTGTGTTTTCCTCCCTTTTCTGTGAATAATTGGTTGTGTGCTACCATATACCATTGCTTTCAAGAAGTACAATATAAAACCCAGCATGAATGGATGAGGCTATAACACATGTGTTCTTCTGGAAAGTGGTAACTATTCAACTACAAATAGCTCTGCTGAAAGACAATGTTTTATTAAGAAGTTTAGGTTCTTGTGTACTAGAATTTGGTAATCTTCAACTGACTTCTAAAGTGTTCTAGTCAAAATTCATTTCCATAAATGAATATATTTGAGTATATTTCCTACAAAAGCCTAGAGGAGGGGAATCATCAACATTTGCTTTAACTTAAAGATTTGATACTCTCTTCCTGTCTGTGACATCACCCTATTTGGTTCTCCTATGTTTCTCACCACAATTTTATGATCCCCTTTTCTAATATCTCTTCCTCTCCCAAATCCAGTAAGACTCTGTCCTCAGACTATTTTTTCCATAAAATTTATTATTTTGATTCAATTAAGCACTAATTTTTTTCCAGGTGTATCCCAAGTTTATTGGAAATAAGGCAAAAGTAAATATTAAATAGTTCCTTTTGGTGTCTTGAAGTTCATCCCAATTCTTGGATGAGTAACTTATATCTTGGGAAAACTGCCAAAGTTCAATAGTTTAAACATTTGCTTGGTATCAGGGTCCATTTCAATGAGCTACTAATCCAAAGTAGAGATCTCATAAATATAAAGAAGGAAACTATAAGTAAATTAGGTAAAAATAGAATAGTATACCTGTCAGATATATGGGAAAGGAAAGATTTTAAGATCAAGCACGAGAGAGAGAATATTACAAAAAATAAAATGAATAATTTTGATTACATTAAATTAAGAAGATTTTGTACAAACAATATCAATGCAACAAAAATTAGAAGGGAAGCAAAAATCTGGGGAAAATCTTTATAACAAAAACCTCTGACAAAGGTCTAATTACTCAAATTTATAAGGCGCTAAACCAATTGTACAAAAAATCAAGCCATTCCTCAATTGATATATGGGCAAGGAACATGAATAGACAGTTTTCAGACAAAGAAATCAAAATTATTAATAAGCACATACGAAAATGTTCTAAATCTCTTATAATTAGAGAAATGCAAATCAAACAAACCTGAGGTATCACCTCACACCTAGCAGATTGGCTAATATGACAGCAAAGGAAAGCAATAAATGTTGGAGGGGATGTGGCTTAATTGCTGGTGGAGTTGTGAATTAATCCAACCATTCTGAAGGGCAATTTGGAACTATGTCCAAAGGGTGATAAAAGACTGTCTGCCCTTTGATCCAGTCATAGCACTGCTGGGCTTGTACCACAAAGAGATAATAAGTAAAAAGACTTGTACAAGAATATTCATAGCTGCACTCTTTGTGGTGGCCAAAAACTGGAAAATGAGGGGATGCCCTTCAATTGGGGAAAGGCTGAACAAATTGTGGTATATGATGGTGATGGAATATTATTGTGCTCAAAGGAATAATAAGCTGGAGGGATTCCATGGGAACTGGAACAACCTCCAGGAAGTGATGCAGAGTGAAAGGAGCAGAACCAGGAGAACATTGTACACAGAGACTGATACACTGTGGCACAATCTAATGTAATGAACTTCTCTCCTAGTAACAATGCAATGATCGAGGACAATTTTGTGGGACTTATGAGAAAGAACACTATCCACATTCAGAGGAAGAACTGTGGGAGTAGAAACACAGAAGAAAAACAACTGCTTGATCACATAGGTTGATGGGTATATGACTGGGGAAGTAGACTCTAAACAAGCACCCTGGTGCAAATATTAATAATATGGAAATAGCTCTTGATCAATGACACATGTAAAACTGAGTGGAATTGCTTGTTGATTATGAAAGGTTGATGGGAGGAGGGGAGAGAAAGAAATGAATCATGTAACCATGAAAAAATATTCTAATTAATTTTTTAAAAAGAAACAGCATTTTATACTATATTCAAAGTCTTGAAAAGTTTCACAAGAAGTCATCAAGTGACCAAGGAAAAGCGATGACTTATGTATGGGTCACTGTAAAATCAGCTGTCACATGTGGTTTCATCTCTCAATCTTTCTGACAGTGAAAGAGGAAATTAAAGAACAAACAAATTCATAAATTCCAATGCTTGACCTATTCCGTGTAATGAATTGCTTATTTTTCCTTAGTTACCAGATCTATATAGTTTCTTGTTTCTTTTGATTGGAGAGGCCAAAAATATTACCCTAAAGAAAACTTTATCCTCAAGCACATCTGATGAGCTTTGTATTAAAGTAGATATAAATCAAGTTAGTCAGTAAATATTTAAAATTTTTTATTTTTAAAAAATGTTTTAGAGCCTTAGTAGAATCCTAGGGCATTACTTCTTTTGCATCTGTGTAAATATTTTCTGAATGTATGTGAGAAATTAACCTAACAAATTTTTATTCTAATAAAAATTCTGTAAGTAAAATCCTTGCTCTTGGCATATTATAGATAAAGCAAGCCAGATATGTGTGATGCAAGTAGAATAGGAAAATGAACCTCAAGAAGAGTTTAGCATGTATGCAGACATTTCATGAAAATAAATTGATTTGCCAACACAAAATTTGTTTGTTGGTTTGTAGTAGGTTGGCAGATTTGGAACTGGAAGAGAGCTTGGAGGCCTGAGGCCAACCCCTTCCATTTTACAGATGAAGAAACTAAGACCCAAAAAGATATAGCAGCTTACACAGGGTTCACACAACTAGAAAGAATATCATGAGATCACAGATGAAGTGAATGAAGGAATCTTGAGGTCATCAGGTACATTCTGTCTTTTACAAATGAGGAAATTGAGACCCAGAGATATTATTTACACAAGTTCTAAACATTCATAGCAACCCAGAATACTTTAATATTTGTTATTCCATTAAAGAATAGGTAATAAACATGCAAACAAAGATATTGAAAAAATAATACCAGTTTTTATTCCTGATTTATTGTCTCTGATTTCAAAAGTTAATGATAAATGCATTTATCAAAGACAATAGGAACAAGTGTATAGCTTTTGACTTTGTTCCCTTGTAATTTATCAAGTTTTATTCTTTTCCATGTGTGCAAATGTGCTTTTCAGCTAATATTGAATACAGCTTAAAGGGAGAATGCAGCTCTATGAAGGAGTAGATTTGACAGTGACAAAGAACTAGACCCAGGGATTTATGTGTTAGAGACATGCATTATTCATAAAAAAGGAAAGGTTTACTGCAACCAGGATAGCAACAACTTGCAAACTGACAATTTATACCATTTTCATGTGGTAATTTATTATGCAGCCAACTCTGTTATGTATAAAATAAGCATTATTACACTGCGCTTTAGCAACTGTCACATTATGTGGTACTGATGACATCTTACGCTAGGTGATACAGTTATGGCATATATAATCAAAACTATTTTTCCCCCAAATGGAAAATTCAGATGCTGCTAATCATGTTGGTGAGATTCAATTCATAAAATAAGCAATATACCCCACAATTCCAATTTTTACATTAGGAAGTGATCTTAATAAATATAAGATGATTTGGCATATACAATTATTTTAATGGTTGAAATAATTATTGGTTGCAATTGCAAATTAAAGTGGCCTTTA
Source organism: Monodelphis domestica (assembly GCF_027887165.1). Lineage (NCBI taxonomy): Eukaryota > Metazoa > Chordata > Mammalia > Didelphimorphia > Didelphidae > Monodelphis > Monodelphis domestica. The sequence goes on from NC_077234.1 coordinate 244,513,622, forward strand.
TTTGTTGAGTATTATCTACTTTGTTTAAGGAGTTCAGCACAAATTGAGTGTCCTCCTAGTTTCTAAGTAATAAGAAATAAAAATTTGCTTCAAAAATTGACTTGAGGGAGGCTGAGCCAGTACAACAAGGAAGGTACACAGATCTACTTCATCTCTACAAAATTATCCTACAAACAACTATGATATAACACCTCAAAATGAATTATGGAACAGCATAGCCTACTAAACGACAGTTAAATAATTTTTAGCCCAAAAGAACTTTAAAGGCCAGCACAAAAGATCTATTGCATGTGGATGGAAGTGAAGCATAAAGCAGCACTCCAAGGTAGGTCCACCTTGGCAACAGGCTCTAGGATGGCTGAATAATCAGCAAAGGCTTCCATAGTGCTCAGCCACAGATGATAAGGGGGTGGGATAGATCAGAAAACTGCTCAGAAAAAGATTAAAGGGTTCCCTTTGCTGGCTCTAGGTTCAAGACTCTTCACACATTGCCCTTACGCAAATGCAGGTTGCAGTTCTGCATCATGGTCTCAGGGTGAGAAAGAGCACTAGCACACAGAGCACTTGAAGTCAGAGAGGAATAGGGGACCCTGATCGGTGTTATAAGATGGGAAAGAGTGCTTGTGGTTGTTCACAGACCAGAGCACAGGGCAGGAAAGAATTTAACACAACTCTTCTTAGATTAAACTACCTTGGAAGAATTAAAAGTTTACAGATCCCTAGAACTAACTTTGAAGTTAACTACAAAAAATAACCTGAAGCTTGGGAACAGTGCTCCCTTCACCAAAGTTAGAGAGCTAAAATTTGACAGGTTTTTTTTTTAAGTTAAAAGAAAATAATGTGGGAAAATGAACCAACAACAACAAAAGGAATTTCAACATAGAAAATTGTTTTTGTTTTGTTTTGTTTTTGTGACAGTTCCAAAAGACAAACTTAAAAGAAAATAAAGTCAATAATGCTGCACCCAGAAAATTATTAATTATTGTTATTAATTATTCTCAGAGAAATATTAATTATTCTCAATCCCAAAATTGATTGAGGGAAAAAGGAACTTAAAATTTGAGAGGTAGAAGAAAAATTAGGGGAAAAATGAGACTTATATAGGAAAATAGAAAAAAAAAGAATGAATAGCTTGTTAAGGAAGCACAAAACTACTGGGGAAATTAATACCATAAAATATAGAATAAAACAATTGGAAAAAGAGTACAAAAATCCACTGAAGAGAATTCCCCAATAAGTAGAATTAGATTGGCTAAGTGTAAAAAGATATATAAAAATTCACTGAAGAGAAAATCTCCTTTAAATGCAGATTTTTGACCATGTAAAAAAAGTACAAAAATTCCCTGGGGGGGAAAAAAACTCTTTACAAAGATTACTGAAGAAAATAATGCCTTAATAATTGGACAAGAGGATGTTAATGACTTCCTAAGATATCAAGAAGTAATCAAACAATGTCAAAAATGAAAAAAGTAGAATAAAATATGAAATATCTCATTGGAAAAACAACTGGCCTGGAAAACATACTCAGTAGAGATAATCTAAGAGTCATTGAACTGCTTTATTAGCCAGGATCAACAAAAAAAAAAAAAAGGAAAAAGAAAAGCTTAGACATCAGTCAAGAAATCATTAAGGAAAACTGCTCTGTTATTATAGAACCAGAGAGCAAAAGATAAAATAGCAAAAATTCACTCATCGCCTTCTGAGAAAGATCTCAAGTGGATAACTCCCAGGAATATTAAAGCCAAATGATAGAACTCCCCAATTAAGAAGGAAATATTTCAATCAGCCAAAAAATTTTCAAATATTGTGGAATCACAGTCAGAATAACGTAAGATGTATCAGTTTCTATATTAAAGGATTAGTGGGTCTGGAATATGTTATGCCAGAAAGCAAAGGAACTAGAAATTCAACTATGAATCACTTACCCAGCAATATGAAGCACAATCTTTCATGTATAAATTCAATGAAATGGAGGACTTTCAAATATTTATAATTTTTTTTATAAAAGAGAGCTAAATAGAAAATTTGACTCTCAAACACAAGACTCGAGAATCATAAAATAGTAAACAGAAAAGAGAAATAAAATGAAGCTCAGTAATATTAAACTGTTTTCATAGCTATGGGAAAATAATTCTTATAATTCCTAAGAACTTTTTCATTATTATGGCAATTAAAAAGAGTATACAAAGAGAGGGCAAGGTTGTGAATTGAATATGATGGTATGATATCTCAAATAATATAATTAAGTCATAAGAAGAAGAGAGAAAGTAAAAAAAAAACTGTAAATATCCTCACATAAAAGAGTAATGAAAAAGCTTTTACATTGCAGGGGAAGTGGGGGAATTTGGGAAGGGAATATTTGAAACTTACTCTCTTTAGAATTGTCTCAAAGAGAGAAGAACTTAATGAATTGGGTATAGAAATCTCTTTTAACCTACAGAAAAATAGTCTGGGAAGAGGATAAAAGAAGTGAGAAGGGACTGTCAGAAAAGAGGACAAATTGAATGAAGAATGTTGTGGCCAGACGGTAAACAGGGAGAAATAGAATAGAAAGTAATACACAGTAACTGTAATGATGAAAGAAATTTACAACAGATCTTTCTAATTTGATAAATTAGTCAAATGTATAAGACCATGAATCATTTCCAAATTGATAAATGGTCAAATAATATGACCATATAGTTCTCAGACATAGGGATTATAGTTCTCTATATTCATGTGGAAAAATGCTCTAAATCACTATGAATTGAGAAATGCAAATTTAAAAACCCTGAGATATCATTTCACATCTATCAGATTGGCTTTTATGATAGAAAAAAGAAAATGGCAAACTTGGAGGAGATGTGGTAAGATCAAAACACTAATGAATTGCTGAAGGAATTGTTATACAATTCAACCAATCTGGGGAGAAATTTGGACCTATGCCCAAAGGGCTATAAAATGGTAAATATTCTTTGCCCCAGCAATATCATTATTCTATTACTAGGTTTTGATCCAAAACTAATAAAAAATAAAAAAGAGGAAGAACTTTTATCTACAAAAATATTTAAAACAGGTATTTTTGTGGAGGTAAAAGTATAAGAAAATTTTTTTTCATAGACATATATTTACTATATGTTGTAACTTTGCTGTCCCAGGCCTTAAAACAATTATTTAGTAAAAGCATTTGTTAAATATTCTGCATTTCATAGTTGAAGTTTAATCTTTTATTTTATTAATTCCACTTCACATTCCTAATTTCAAACAATTATTCAATTTTCTTTGCTTATTTTTGCAACAAAAATAAAGGTTAAAACTGTGTTTTAAATTAATATACAATCTTGGGAAAAAGAACTGTCTCCAAAAAGTATGCTCATTCCTATCTCTCTAGCTTATAGTCTTCAAGAGCCTTGAGAAATTCAATGTCTTGCCCAAGGTCATACAATCATTGTAGGGTCCATCTTCTCTTTATATTTCTTAATAACATTCATGATCTATGTTTTTTAGAAGTTCTACAGAAATGTAGTTCTAGAAAAAGGAGGAGAGGGTTGGACTTGAAATCAGGAAGAAATGGATTGAAATTCTGTCTCAGATATTAATAGCCATGTAACACTTGTTCATTCACTTAACCATTTCCTAACAGTATAATGATGGTAAGTTCAAGTCCTTATCTTCTAAGGGCCATTTTTTGTTGTTGTTCAGTTTTCTCAGTCCTGACTGACTCTTCATGGTCCCAATTGGGGTTTTCTTGGCAAAGATGCTGCTATTGTTTGCCACTTCCTTCTCTAATAAATTAAGAGAAGTAGTAGTTAAGTGAATTCCCTAAGGTCAAACAGTTAAATGTCTGGAGCCAGCTTTGAACTCAGGTCTTCCTGAGTATGGGCTCAAAGCTCTTGTCACTACACCATCTAGGTGCCAAAGGACCTTCCCCACTTTATATTTTTTCTAACTTTTAAAAAAATTTTGAAGATATTTTATTTTCCCAATTATGTATAATAATGTTTAATCTACATTTTCCAAAATTATAAGATCCAAATTGTGTCCCAACCTCATTCTCCTTCCTCCTTCTAGATATGGAAAACAATTTGATCAGGGTTATGAATGTATTATCATTCAAAACTTATTGCACTATTATTAATATAAAACCCAAACCTTAAAATAAAAACACAAATAAACTAAAGTGAAAAATAGTATGCTTTGATCTATATTCTGTCTCCAACAATTCTTACTCTGGAGATAAATAAAATTCTTTATCATAAGTTATTTGACTTGCCCATCCTTTCTTTTATGCTCCCTTCCACTATAATAGATTTTTTTTGGCTCCTCTTTATTTGAGATAATTTATACCATTCTATTTCCCTCTTCCTTTTTCTCTCAGAACAATCCTTCCCCCCACCCCCCACAGTTCTTTTGCATATCATGTCAACTTACTCCCCCACCCACTGTTTATGTATACTCCTTCTAACATCTTTCAATGATTGCTCTAAAGAAAGATATAGGTGAAGTAATGCTCCAGAGCAGTGTTGGCAAAGTATTGGCACACATAAAGAGCTAGCGCTTGGGGAGCTGCTCTGTTCACCCTCTTCCCAGATCCTGAGGACATTTTTTGCACTCTGTCTCTCTGCCCAGCTGCCCAAAGGGAACACTTCCTCCCTCAACAATCTGAGGTAATATAGGGGGCTCATAGGCAGTTTGAAGTTGCAGTTTGGGCACACAAATTTGAAAACCTTCACCAATGCTGCTCTAGGGAGTAGTTATTATTAATGTAATACAGTTCTGAACTGAAATCTATTCCTGCTTTACTAATATCCAAACAATAAAATTTTAAAGAAACACTCTTACCCGTTACTCTGTAAATGTAGTTGAGTTAAGAATTTTTGTCTTCACTCAAAACCCTCTCCACAATTTTAGCCATTTTCAACCTTGAGTTTTTGGAGAGGGGGAGAAGCTCTCAAAAACATTTTCTTCCAATTTTAGGTAGTGGTTATCTTGTTGATAAGGTTTGCAAAACATCATCACAAGTCCACAAATTCAGACATCTTTATTGTCCTCCTCACTTGTGGCTATCCTCTGCTATTATGTTCAAATAAGCACAATATGCCCTTTTAAACATTCAAAACAGAGAGAATAGAAAATTATAACTTACTAATTAAAACTTTATGGGCAATTGGACTCATTACACCACAAAAAATGGTACCCTTTGTAATTATTTTTCTCCCTCACCATTTAACTTGCCATTTTATCATATTGCATTCTGAAACTGATCTGTGTAATTTTGTATTAATGTTTATTCATCCCTTCCAATGGAATATAAGTTGCTAGACAGAAAAGAAAAAAGTTTCATTTTTGTCTTTCTATTGGTACTGCCTAGAAAAAGTCCTTAGAACTTGATGGTGCTTAACAAAAATTTTTATAATCAAATTTCACATGTAAGAGAATGTAAAATATAAATAAATATTATTTTTAAATTAAACTGATTTATTGAAATTATAGTATTTTATTGAAATTATAGTAATTATTCAGGCCAAATAAATGCAATTATAAAGATATTTTTCCTAGGTTTATGTTTCATATAAATGCTTTATTTAAAATTCTGTGCAGATCTTCCTATACAGTGAGACCTTAATATTTATTAAGTAAAAATAATACTTAATTCTACAAAGAGTAAAATGCTTAGAATTCAAATTTCCTTCATTGCATGCTGACTTTTCAAAAACTGATGTCCATGAAATTGCACAATAGAGAAATCTAATAATTTGAAAATCTCTCCTGAAAGTCTGCTTCAGAGTTAAATTAGTACAAATTTAATCATGAAAATATTTTAGGACTGGAAATTATAAACAACTTTAGAACACAAATTTGGAAATGAACCCCTTTACCAACATGATTGCAATTATTTTATATATCAGAGATTTGACAAAATGCTTATAAAATACAACCATTTTCCTTGATAATTACTGAGGAATCCTAGTTATGGAACTAGAGAATATTTTTGGCATCCTAAGACTAATAAATGAGGAAAGAAAAGAAAAGTCTCACTTTGAAATTCACTAGTGCCCAATAATATGTATCTAATCCTATAGCTTTACTCGTGACTTCATTCTCTCATTTTCTCATGATGATCAAAATTCCATTCCTTGAAAATTAATTTTCCTTGATTTAATGTGTAGGTAGATATCAAAAAAGATTGGAGATCTACTTTGATGAAGGTAAAAAAAAAAATTCATTTGCTGAGTTGTTACACGAAAAAGATGGAGTACTTAATCCTTACCCTTATCCTAATTCTTTCTGTCTTCCTCATCTTCCTCTTTCATTTTCTGTTTCTAAACTGCCAAAGGCTATAAGAGTGCTTCCTGTGCTGTTTCCCAGAGTTCACTAGCATGTTTATTTCTCCCTATTTATTAATATGACCTTCCCCCTCAGAATATGGAAATATCTCTTTAAGATTCAGCTTCAAGTTAGTCCATGCTTAGCTCTAACATAATAAAAATTGTCATTATATAATAAAATTTTTTTTCAGTATACAATTCTGTTCTAAAAAGCACTCAGATGTAATAAATGCCAAACCTTCCAAAACATTCAAAAAAGATATTATTTGACTCAACCCATCCTTACATCATTTAATGCCTTTCCTTAATTTTGGTCAGAATTTTTTAGTTTACTGAATTCTCTTCTAATTCATTCTGTGTGCAAATAGTCGACTTTGAAATTCTTGTCACTAAAGATCCTGAAGATAAAATTGGTGCAGTGGAAAGAATATAAAACATTAATTCTAACCTCAACCCTGTTATGCATTTCCATTGTTACTTTGTAAAAGTACATAGGGCATTCTGGGAGTTTCTTTTCTTGAGGTGTCAGACCAGCCAATGTCTGCGATATGTTTGTCTCTGATATAAAATAATGTCTATGCTACTAATTCTGTGATTTTTACCTCTTGAGATCAGCCTGTTGTGTCACTTTGAAAACACAGAGGTATTCTCAACAGAGATCAAATTGATGCTATAATCTGATAATATAGTTCTAATCCCCACAAATGTTGTTTCCAAGAATCAAAGCCCTCTGTAAAACCTCAGTTCATATAAACCAGCTGTTACACTTTAGAAAGCAAGATGAATATAAGTCCAATTCATCTAGCCTTTGAGGTAGTTAAATTTGTTCAGTAGCCAACTGTTTCCATTAATTGGGGACAATAAGCTTTAATTATTATGGTCGGACGTATGAACTACAAATAGATTAATAATTCCTTTGTAGAGAAATGTGATGATTTTTAGGGGGAAATTATTTGGTTATCTCTGATCAAATGGATTAATCACAGTCCCAGGATGATATGGTTAATAAAAAAGAATTTAATTAATAAAGCTTTAGTGGAAAAAGATTATGTTGTGTCCCCTTGAAGCTTGAAATTAAAGACAGGGTTATTGAAAAGTATCTCTCTCCCACAGCCAGAATTTTGAAGATGATAATTGGTGAGAGATTCTGAAACTGTGCAATGAAATATATAGGGGCAAAATAAGCTTTTTTATTTTTATTTTTTACTTTTTACCAATGGAATCTTCAGTTAACTTGGGATTATTGATCTCCAATGTCAATCTTCACATAAGCCAAGTTACAAGACGCCAGAAATGAAAGAAATATGTGATCTCTTCAGGGAATAAGAACAAAGGACCAGATGGATACTGCAAAACAAAAGACCTCTTGGTCAGTTTTCCTTTGAACTTTAAGAGGACCAAATATTCCCTTGAGAAATGGGATGGTTCAACAAAGAGTATTTTACAGAAAAGATGAAGAGAAAATGACTAACTGCAGATGAGGGGAAATAAATTAAATACTAATCAGTATCTAGCCTCTTGCTAGAATTTTGAGCTATATAACCATAATATAAAGATTGCTTTAAAGAAACACACCTATGTTGATTTCCATTCACACTTTTCATGTCTGTGCCTTGTTAAATCAGTGCATCAAGAAGGAAAATAGACCAGAGGGATTTAAGTATCTGCAGGTTCAGTATTAAGACAATTTGATCTATGAAATAAATTCAGTTTGTTTACATTCCCATGGAATAGCTGGGTATCAATAATATTGTAGTAGAGCTAAGGAAAGGGGAAAAATTTGGATTTTATTAAATAAAAAAAGTGGATCAAGGCAGATTTTCTTTATTAACAGCCCTGAAGCAGAGGATACCTGTTTATTTGGGGGGGAATTAAATATTGGCAAAAGAATAAACCACAGAACTATAGCATTCTTTTTTCAATTCAAGGAACCTATTACTCCTTTATGTGTTACAACACCTAAAAGAGTGCTTAAATTCTCTTGTTATATATCCTAAAGACAGAAATATAGAAATATAAAACTCTGACACAGACTTCCCCAGTGGGTTAGCAATCTCTCTCCTTTACTTACCCCACCTTTTGTCCCATAAGATATATAGTGAGTTGACTGATAAATGTGACTTGGACCCAAGAGTGAATGGATGAATAAAAATAAAAATTTCAGGACAGATAATAAAATAATCTGAAAAGGTTCTGTGTTTCTTGTTGGTTTTAGTTTTTTTGTCTTTTGTTTTAGATTTGAATCGAGGCTTCACAAAGAGGTGGAACATATTTGTGATCACTAATAAAGCCTAAAATATCTAGCAAGTTACCAGAAATGAATATTGAAAAGAATAGATATTGTCAGATGATTTTTCATTTTAATAAATTTTATTTTTTCCAGATTACATGTTAATATAATTTCTTTATATCAGTTTTCTGATATATTGAAACCCATGTTCTCTCTCTCCCTCCCACACTTTTCTCCTCCCCCAAAAGGTAAGTAATATGATATGTTATACACATATTATCCATATTTCTATGTTCATCATATTATGAAACAAAATACATATTGCTTACACTACATAAAAATTCATTTAGGAAATAAAGAGTGGTATGTTTGTATTCAGAGTATATCTGTTTGTTTTGGTTGTTGTTTTTTATGGTGGTGGTTATCCTTTTTTTATAAGGCTTTTGGAGCTATCCTGGATCCTTGTTTTGTTGTTAATATTTAAGTCATTCGCAGGTGGTAATCATACATTATTTGTGTCACTGTGTACAACATTGTCCTGGTTCTGCTCACTTCACTTTGCATCACTCCATATATGTCTATCCAGTTGTTTTGGGTTTTTTTTTTTTGTGACCTTGTTTGTCATTTCTTATGGCACAATAGTATTCCACTTCAAGCATATCACACAATTTGTTCAGCCAATCCCCAGTTCATGGACATCCCTTCAGTTTCCAGTGTTTGGCACCCCAAAAAGAGCTGCTATAACTATTTTTGCACAAGTAGGTTCTTTTCTCCTATCTTTTGACTCTTTTGAGATATAAATATAGAATAAAAGGGAATACACAGTTTGATGGTCCTTTGAGCATCATTCCAGATTTTTTCTCCAGAGTGGTTGTATCAATTCAGAACTCCAATTACAGTATATTAGTGTCACCATTTTTCTTTATCCCCACGAACATTTATAATTTTCCCTTTTTGTCATGTTAGCTAGTCTGATGTGTGTGAGGAGATCCCTCAGAACTATTTTAATTTGCTTTTTTTCCTAATGAATAATGATTTGGAGCAATGTTTCACCGTTTAATTTCTTCACCTGAGACATGCCTATTCATATCTTTTGACCATTTGTCGATTGGGAAATGCTTTTCATTCTGATGAATGTGACCCTTTTCTCTATGTATTTAAGGAATGGAGTCTTTTGTCAGAGAGACTTGTTATACAGATTTTCCCCAGTTTAGTGTTTGTCTTTTAATCTTGATTGCATTGATTTTGCTTGTGCAAAAAATTTTTAAAGTTTAATATAACCAGTTATCTATTTTATGATCATAAAGTTCACTCTCTTGTTTTGAACTAAATTCTTCTTTGGTCAAAAGCCTGACCAGGTAATTATTTTGTGATCCCCTAATTTTTGTGGTATCACCATTTATTTATAAATCATATATCCATTTTTAATTGACTTTAATATATGGCTTGAGATGTTGGTCTAGGCTTGATTTCTGCCATATTGTTTTCTCATTTTCCCAGCAGTTTTTTGTCAAATAATGAGTTCTTTTTCCAGAAGCAAGGATCTTTGAGTTTGTCAAATAATATGTTGATAGGTCACTTACAATTATGTGCTGAGCTCCTCACCTACATTCTACTTCTTAGTTAGTACCAGGTTGTTTTGATGGTTGGAACTTTATATTATAGTTTGAGATCAAATACAGCTAAACCTACTTCCCTCATAATTTTGTATTCATTCCCTTAATATCCTAAGTCTTTGTTTTTCCAGGTAAAATTTGTTAATGCTTTTTCTAGCTCTATTAGATAACTTGGGGGTAGGTTGGTATCACATCAAATAAATTAATTAATTTAAGAATTGTCACATTTATTACATTGTCTCAGGTTATCCATAAGTAATTAACATTTTTCTAATTGTTTAAATCTGACATTATTTGGCTGAAAAGTGTTTTATAGATGTAATATATAGTTCCTAGATTTTTCTTTGAATGTAGATTACCATGTATATTAAATTTTCTATAATTATCTTAAATGGCATTTCTCATTCTATTTCTTGCTGTTAGGCTTTAAGGTAGCATAGAGAAATACTGATGATTTGTGGGATTTTCTTTTATATACACTGAAATTTTGCTAAAGCTGTTAATTGCTTCCACTAATTTTTTAGTTAAGTATATACCATTCTCTAGGTATACCATCATATCATCTACAAAGAATAATACCTTTATTTCTTCATTGATTAAACTAATTCCTTCAATTATTTTCTTCTCATTGCATAGCTACCATTTATAGCACAATATTGAACACTAGTGTTGATAATGAGCCTTTTTTGTTTCACTGCTGATCTTATTGGGAAGACTGCTCATTTATTCCCATTTTATATAATGTTTGCTGATGGTTTTATTTTTTACATTTTTTTGTAATAAAGCTTTATTTATTTATTTATTTATTCATTTAATAATTTAGAATATTTTTCCATGGTTATATTATTCTGGTTATTTCCCTCCCCTTTTCCCTCCACACCCATAGCCAGAGAGCAATTCCATTGGGTTTTACATAAATCATTGATCAAGGACTATTTCCATATTATTAATATTTACAGTAGAATGATGATTTAGAGACCATATCTCCAATCATATCCTCATTGAACTATGTAATCAAGCAATTGCTTTTCTTCTGTTTCTACTCCCACAGGTATTTCTTTAGATGTGGATAATGTTCTTTCTCATAAGCCCCTCAGAATTGTCCTGCATCATTGCATTACTGCTAGTAAAGAAGTCCATTGCATTGAATTGTGCCACAGTGTATCAATCTCTGTGCATAAGGCACTTCTGGTTCTGCTCCTTTCACTCTGCATCACTTCCTGGAGTTCATTCCAGTCCCCATGGAATTCCTCCACTTCCTAATTCCTTTGAGCACAATATATAATTATATTATATATTGCACAACTACAAATATTTTTGTACAAGTCTTTTTCCTTTTTATCTCTTTGGGGTACAAACCCAGCAGTGGTATGACTGTATCAAAGGGCAGGCATTCATTTAAAGCTATTTGGGCATAATTCCAAATTGCCTTCCATAATGGTTGGGAAAATTCACAATTTCACCAACAATGCATTAGTGTCCCAATGTTGCCATATCCCCTCCAACATTTATTACTTTCTTTTTCAGTCATATTAACCAACCAGCTAGGTGTGTGGTGGTACCTCAGAGTTGTTTTGATTTGCATTTCTCTAATTATAAGAGATTTAGAATACTTTTTCATGTGCTTATTAATAGTTTTTAATTTCTTTATCCGAAAACTGCCTTTTCTTGTCCTTTGCCCATTCATCAATTGAGGAATAGCTTGATTTTTTTTGTATAATTGATGTAGCTCCTAACAACTCTGAGTAATTAGACCGTTGTCAGAGGTTTTTCTTATAAGGATTTTTTCCCAATTTGTTGCTTCCCTCCTAATTTTTGTTGCATTGGTTTTGTTTGTACAAACCTTCATAATTTAATGTAATCAAAATTATTCATTTTACATTTTGTGATATTCTTTAACTCTTGCTTAATCTTAAATTATTTCCTTTCCCATAAATCTGACAAGTATTCTTTTCTATGTTCACCTAATTTACTTATAGTTTCCTTCTCAAATTTAAGACATTTCACCATTCTGAATTTATCTTGGTGGAATGTGTGAGATGTTGATCTAAATCTATTATCTCCCATACTGTTTTCCAGTTTTTCTAGCAGTTTTTGTCAAATACTTGGTTTTTGTCCCAAGAGCTGGGATTTTTGGTTTCATCATACACTATCTTTCTGAGGACATTTAAACCAAATCTATTCCATTGATCCTCCCTTCTGCCTCTTAGCCAGTAGTACCACATTGTATTGATGACCTCTACTTTATAGTACAGTTTAAGATCCAGTACTAAGGTCCCCATCCTTCACATTTTTTTCATTGATTCCCTTGATATTCTTAATCTTTTGTTCTTCCAAATGAACTTTGTATTAATATTTTCTAGTTCAGTAAAAAGAGTTTTTTGGTAGTTCAATGGGTATGACACTAAATAAATTAATTAATTTGGGTAGGATCATCATTTTTATTATATTAGCTCATCCTACCGATGAGCAATTAATGTTTTTACAATTGTTTAGATCCAGTTTTAATTGTGTGGAAAGTGTATTGTAGATATGTTTATATGAACCCTGTGTTTGTGTTGGTAAATAGATTCTTAAATATTTTATATTGTGTAGGGTGATTTTAAATGGAATTTTTCTTTCTAACTCTTGCTGCTGAATTGTGTTGGAAATATGAAATGCTGGTGACTTATGTGGGTTTCTTTTGTATCCTGCAGCTTTGCCAAAGTTGTTGATTATTTTGACTAGCTTTTTAGTTGATTCTCTAGGATTCTTTAAGTATCATCTGCAAAGAGTGATAGCTTGGTCTCCTCATTGCCTATTTTAATACCTTCAATTTCTTTTCCTTCTCTAATTGCTACAGCTAGTGTTTCTAGTACAATGTTAAATAATAAAGGTGATAATTGGCATCCTTGTTTCACTCCTGTTCTTATTGGGAAGGTTTCTAATTTATCCCCATTGCAGATGATGCTTTCTGATGGTTATAAATATATATTGTTTATTATTTTAAGAAAAGGCCCATCTATTCCTGTACTTTCTAGTGTTTTCAATAGGAATGAATGTTGTATTTCGTCAAAGGCTTTTTCTTCATCTATTGAGATAATCATGTGATTTCTGTTGGTTTGGTTGTTGAATTGGTCAATTGTATGGATGGTTTTCCTAATATTAAACTATCCTTGCATTCTTGGTATAAATCCTACCTGATCATAATGAATAATCCCTGTGATCACTTGTTGGAATCTTTTTGCTAGTATTCTCTTTAAGATTTTTGAATTTATGCTCATTAAGATTTGTCTATAGTTTTCTTTCTCTCTTTTTAGTCTGCTGTACAGGGTAAATTTAGGGGGCTTTGACTAATATATTATCCTTATGGTTGCCAGGGATTAATTCAAATCCCAATAAAAATATTCAAGTCAGTTTGGGAATTTTATGATGGTTTAATTAATATAGAGGGAAGGAATTAAGAAGAAGAGAGAGGGAAAAGGGTACAAGATTTCTCAAGCCTAACCTGAGCCAAGGGGAGTTCAGAGACCTTCCAGTCATGAGACCTCCTCTGAGATGAGGGGCCTCCTAGGAGTATGGCGTTTTTAGGAAAGGTAAAGGAAAAAAAGGAATCAGCCTAAACTCTGAGAGAGTTCAGGGAAGATGCCTCACCCGACCCACAATATTGAGCTTTTCTCCCAGTCACTGCACTAAAGACACTCACCTCCAAATCCATACAATAGCTGCAGCCATGCCAAGATGCCTCCACCACCCAATGAGAAGCAGAGCCACATCTCCGCGAAAAGAGCCCAGAGAGAGGAAGTGATGTGAAATATATAGACTGCTTTTTACATCACTTCCTGTCTCACATGTACCAATGGTAGCTTAAGCTTGACTTAAGACAGCCAAGGGGGTCTGTCAGTTGTTTCTGATTTGTCATTTGCTAGCACATGCCTGTCATAGGCCATCCTACTCAACACACTTAATCCTTAAGTAGGGGTGTAGACATTCCTGTTTGTTAGACTAAGCAGGGTGAAGTAAATCGAAAATTCACACTGCCTGGCTTTTGAATCAGTATTATATTTGTGTCATAAAAGGAATTTGGCAAAACTCTTTCTTTGCTTATTTTGTCAAAAAAGTTTGTATAGTTTTGGAATTAGTTGTTCTTTAAATGTTTGGTAGAATTCACTTTTGAATCCATCTGGTCCTGGGGATTTTTTCTTAGGGAGTTACTTGATGGTTTGTTCAGTTTTTGTTGTTGTTGTTGTTGTTGTTGTTGTTGTTTTTGAAATGCAATTGCTTAAGTATTCTATTTACTCCTTTGTTAATCTAGGCAATTTATATTTTTGTAGATATTCATCCATTTCACCTAAATTGTCACATTTTTTGCTATATAGTTGGGCAAAATAGTTCTTAACTACCTTAAATTCCTCTCCATTAGAGGTGAGGTCACCCTTTTTATCTTTGATGCTCTAAATTCTGCTCCACCCTCTTACCTTTACCCTGTGTATGTCTACCTGCCTCAAGTGTGTTTCTTGTAGATAACATATGGTAGGATTCTGGTTTTTAATCCATTCTGCTATATGCTTCCTTTTTATTGGTTTTCTATTCATCCTATTCACATTCACATTCACATCCTATTCACATTCATAGTTAGGATTACTCTCTGTGAATTTCCCTCCATTTTGACTTCCTCCTTAGATGCTGCCTTTTCTTTTATCCCTCTTACCATCCCCTCCAATTTTTTTTTTGCTTTTAGTCAATCTCCCCCTTTCCCCTCCCTAATGCTACTCCCCTTCCCAATACCTCCCCTCATATTGATTGCCCTTTTACACTACTACCTTTTAAATAGCCTTCTCTCTCTACCTCCCTTGTATTGCTCCCCTCCCCACCAGCCTGTTTATAACTTTTCTACTTCTTTATAGGTCATGATTCAATTCTCTGCCCCAATTGATTTGGTTATTCTATACTTTCTGAGTCAAAACATGTTTCCCCCCTGCAAGAATATAGTCAATTTTGCTGGGTAGTTGAATCTTGGTTGTAAACCCAGTTCCCTTGCTTTCTGGAATATCATATTCCATGCCTTCTGGCCCTTCAGGATGGATGCAGTCAGGTCCTGTGTTATTCTTACTGTGGTTCCATGGAATCTGAATGGTTTCTTCTTAGCAGTTTGTAGTAACTTTTCCTTGGTCTGGTAGTTCTTGAATTTGGCTATAACATTCCTGGGTGTTGTCAGTTGGGGATTAAGTACAGGAGGTGATCTGTGGATTCTTTCAATCTCCACTTTTCCCTCTTCTTCAAAAATGTCAGGGCAGTTTTCTTGGATAATTTCCTATAGAATGATGTTCAGACTTTTTCTTTTGTCATGATCTTCTGGAAGTACAACAATTCTTAAATTGTCTCTCCTAGATCTATTTTCCATGTCTGTAATTTTATCAATGAGGTTTTTCATATTTTCCTCAAATTTTTCATTTTTTTATTTTGTTTTATAGACCTACTACTTTGTGAAGTCATTTGCTTCTAGTTGTTGAATTCTAATTCTTAAAGACTGAATTTTATCCCTGGCTTTTTGGCCATCCTTCTCCTTCTGGTTAGTTTTTTCTTTCACTTTCCTTGCTTTATTTTCAAGCTGGCCAATTCTTGCTTTCAAGACACTATTTTCTTGTTTTGTCTCATGTGGCTCTTTTCAGATGACTTATTTTACTTATTTTTCTTTTTAAAGTACTTTCCCCAATTGTCTTCAGCCTCTCTTAATTGTTTTTTGAATTATTTTGAGTTCTTCCAAATCCTGTGTCCAAATTGCTGGAGTTTCTGTCTTTTTCCTTAGTGTTCCTTGATCCTTCTCTGTTCCATTTGCTCTTTGTTCATAACCTGGATAGAAGCTGTTGATTGTAATTTCTTTTTTTTTTCTTTATCTGTTGTTTGCTCATATTTTTTTCTTTCTTTCACCCCTATCTTTTGCTGTTATCTTGCTTCTCTGTTTATTTGCTGGATCTGTGGGATTGGGCTATTCTCTTCTGAAGTGCCTTATTCTCTGCTCTGTTGACTGACTAGATTAGGCTGATGGAGTATTAATGAGCCCTGAGGTTAGATCTTCCCCAGCTGGCAGCAGAAACTGATGGTGTAGGTGAAGGTGTATGGACTGAAGGGAGCTGTGCTTCCCACCCTTTATTATGGTAGTCTGTCAGCTTTTGCCCTGGGATCCCAGTAAGCTGGATTTTTACCAGTGCTTTCAATCTCTCATCTCAGTCCCTAGGGGAGACATGTAAGAGACTGAGTTTCCCTGACCTCTGAAGGCTTATCTGCCCTATTGATAGACTAGATTAATATGATCATGGAGCTTATCTGTGCAGCTGGATGTGCCCTAAAGGCCAAAACTTGGAGAAGCCAGAGCCCTCCAAGATGGAGAGTGGTTGCTGAGAGTATGCTTCCCTCCCCTCTGTGCTCCACCTCCAGGTGCATCCCTGCTGGCTGTGGTCAGCACCCTGAGCCTGGCCCAGCTATGGCAGCAAGGCACTCCTTCTGAGCTGGAACCCTTTCCCTGAGATTCCAGCGACTGCTGGTGAATCAGCACCTTAGGGGTGGGGGGTCCTGGGACCTTCCTTCTTCCTTTTCCTTAAACCCAAGAATTCAGCCTTCTCTAAGTACCTTTTAAGTTGAATCGAACAGAAGGGTAACCCAGCTCTGTCCTGTTGTTAGATTTGGTTTACTGTGTCCTCAATGCACTTTGTTTCTGATTGGTGTGAAAAGTTTTTCACAGAGGACTTGGCTTTTGCTGCTTCTAAGTGACCATCTTGACTCTGCCCCTCTCTGCTGATGGTTTTAGATAGATGCTACTTATAATTTTGAGGAATGCTCTATTTATTCTAATTCTATTCATTCTAAATAGGAATGGGTGTTGTATTTTGTCAAAATATTTCATGCATCTATGAAATTGTCATATGGTTTCTGTTGGTTGTTAATGATATGGTTTGTTATATCAATAGTTTTCCTAATATTGAACTATCTCGGCATTCCTGGTGAAAAACTTTCCTGATCATAGTGTATGATCCTTGAGATATGTGACTGAAATCTACTTGCTAGAATTTTGTTTAAATTTTTTCATAAATATTCATTAGTGATATTGTCTATAGTTTTCTTTATCTGTTTTTATTCTTCCCGATTTAGTGATCAGTGCCATATTTGTGTCATAAAAGAAATCTGGTAGGTTTTCATGTTCAGATACTTTTCTGAATAGTTTCTTGTAGTAAAGGAATTAATTATTCTTTAGATGTTTGGCAGAATTCACTTGTTAATCCCCCTTACCCCAGGGAGTTCCTTGATGGTTTGTTCAATTTCTTTTTCTGAGATGGAATTAAGTATTATATTCCTTTTTCTATCAATCTGAGAAATTTTAATTCATTTAAATATTTATCTATTTTATTTAGATTATGAGTGTTATTGGCCTATAGTTGGGCAAAATAACTTCTAATAATTGCTTTAATTTCCTTTTCATTGGATATAATATTACCCTTTTAATTTTTAATACTGGTAGCTTTCTTTCTATTATTTCACTTTGATAGAATTAATCAATGTTTTAAGAATTTTATTTTTTTTATTATAAAACTAGTTCCTCATCTAATTTATTAGTTCAATGATTTTCTTACTTTCATTTTATTAATCTCTCCTTTGATTTTCAGGATTTTTAATTTGGTGTTTAATTGAGGGAGTTCATTTATTATTTTACTAATTTTTACTTGCATGAATAATTCATCAATCTTTTTTCTTTGTTTTATTTATATGAGCATTTAGAGATATGAATTTTCCCCTAAGTACTGCTTTGACTACCTCCCCAAAATTTTGGCATTTTGTCTCCTTGTTGTCATTCTCTATACATAAAATGATGATTGTTTCTATAATTGGTTCTTTGACCCATTCATTCTTTTATAAGTATATTTTTTAAGAATTAATTGTTTAGTCTTTTTTAACTCAACACTTTGTCCAATATATTTTTGATAGCATTATATATCACATATATATCCTTTTCTGTTTCTCTTTTTAAGTGACATCTCTTCTTCCTTTTCCCCTCTTCCTTTTTCTTCTCTTTCATCCTCTTCTCCCTCTTCTAATTCCTCCTTATTTTTCTCTTCTTCTACTGGCTTATAACTCCTCCTCCTCCTCCTTACCTTCCTTACCATCTTCATCTGTATTTTTTAAATGAAGAACATAAGGATTTTCCCCATGAAATTCCTTATAATTTGGGGATTCTATCAGGAAGTAGCTAGTGGTACCCTTCTAATGTATATTTGTCTTCTAAATATAATAATTCTGCATATTATTTTAATGAATTATTTAGCTAGAGTATCCAGTTATTTCCCTGTTAATAAGTTTCATAAAATTCAGTAATTCTTGATTTTTTTCTATTTATCCTAAAAGCAGCTAAGTAACACAATGGATGAAGTGCTATTTATCAGAAAGCAAAAAGTTCAAATCTTGCTCAGAATTTACTAGCTCTGTAACCCTGGAAACCTCACTTCAATTACTCTTGGTTTCCTCACAGGGTTGTTGTAAAGACCAGAAGGAACAATAAATATAAGTTGCTGAAAATCTTAAAAGTACAATAGCAATTCTAGCTATTATAATTTTCAACAACAATTTTTGTAACTCTAGATGTTTTGTAGTTTCTACTCATTTTATGACTTCTGATTTTGTCCTGATTTTTTATCAAGATTTTTTTCTTTTGTGTTTTCTCTGATATTTAGGAATCTATTACTTGGGGTTTTCACCTATATTATAAACTTTTTTATTCCTCTTCCATTTTTCTTTGATTTCTATTAGCATTTTATACCTTTTTCTTTATAATTCATCCAGCCTCTGATTTGGGGCATTCAGGTAATTTTTTTTTCTCCTGATACTGTACTTGGAATTATTTTATTCTTCTAAGTTTATCTCTTAGGCTTCTCTTAATTTATGGGATTTCTCTATTGTCATCAATTTTTTTCTCCTTTTTCTAGTATCTATTTAATTACTAGAACTTTTGCCAGAGTCAGAGTCTTCTCACTCCTGCATTCTTGAATAGAACAGGCAAGAACAGTTTGGTTCCATGCATTCTGAAGTTTAGTTGCTAGAGCTCCTTACACTATCCTGACAGAGACCTAGATGGGTGGTTGCGGGGGGGGGGGGGGGGAGTTTTGCCCTCTTTGACAATCTCTTACTTCTGCTCCAATTTCCTATTGACCATATTTAATTTCTCTCCTTATTCCTATGTGTCTTCTTCACTCATTAACTATTATGTGCTATGCCTGACTGGCCCCAAATTGATACAGGAGATGACGAAGGCTACAAGCCACACTGAGGATTATTTCTCTTCCACTCTCATGCTCTGCGTCACTTGCTGGTCAGTTACCCACATACCGTACTGTAAACTGGCTTTTGTCCCAGTATGGCTACAATGGTCTCTTTAGGTCTCTTTAGGATTGCATGTCCTGCCTGACCCCATCTTCTTTCACTGATCTATTATGCCATGACTCTAACCCTTCTCATGACTTCAACAGGCCAGGGCCAAGATTCTACTAGGTTTAGACCCCATTTATCAGAAATCAAGCTAATTTCAGCCCTACTCACACCACTCACAGGCTTTCCCATGCACTTACTCATGTCGTCTTGCACCAGATAGTGCTTTTAAATATTCCCTTTGAAGTCATTAATAATTGATTCCTTATTTCTACTTTAACATTTCTTGGGGGTGTTTGTTGATGAAGCTAATATATTTTATCTTGGAAATCTTGAGTGAAAGAATTTCCTGAGTTTATCAGTGGTTGCTTCCTTCCAGGGAGCCTATTATTTCTACTTCTGTATGCATTTCTTTCCTTTAATTTTAGTATGCGTTTATGTCATATAAGTATGGGGAGGATTATGAAGTTAGGTTAAAAGGATATAAGTTATGGCAGTGGTATTTCCCAGGACCTCAGACTGTGTTTTATCTGGTGTAGGGTAGGGTCCAAATATTCTTCCAAGAATAATTCATGGCATGACGTACTTGACGTGATTTGCCCTTGTTTCCACAAGATTTTAATCTTTTCAGTTTCACATGACTCAGAAGGATTGCTTATATTACAAATGACAGTGTAACACAATTTCACCAAAAGAAAAAGGATCGATGACTTTAAAACTTACAAGAGATTTGGTCTTAAAATTATCTCCTCTAGTCGGATAGTGTTCAGGAGTCTGATAATTATATTTCTATCTCTTTCCAAGGAGATTTTAGAGAAGAAGGTGTGAAGAGACTCTAGAGCTTCTTCTTTTCCTCCAATTCACATCAAGAGAAACTAATCTGGATATATACAACCTACATGGGAAACATCTAAATGACAATGGTCTGAATTAGTATGATGTCAAAAAAATATGGTAAGCACAGAGAAGTACAAAAAGATTTATATAAACTTATGCCATGTAAAGTAAAAAAAAACAAAAAACATAGACAATGCCTACAACACTGTACAAACAAACAAACAAACAAAAAACCAACAATCATATGAGATGGCTCTCAGGAAGAGGGAAGGAAAGAATCACAGAGAATTTTGAATTATATAAAAATGCATTAATAAAAATCTATTTAAATAAAAATGTAATTAGAAACTATATAACTATGATGCTCCACAGGCACTATGTAAAATCTATGTAATCATAAAATTAATAATTGATAGCTTAATGCTGAAAGTGAGATTTTTAGAATTATAAAATGCAATTTATAAGAAGAATTTAGTCCCAAGCAAAAGTCTGTGTGTAAGTAGATTAAGAATTCAGTTCCATGAAAATATTTGACTTTGTATGTATTGTTAGAGTAATTTTAAGTATGTGTTATCATATTATTCATAAATAAATTACTATGTTAATCCTAAGTGTGTCAATACATTCTACAATGTACTCTAAGCAAGCTAGCTCATGCAGGAAGTTAAAGAGAACAAGCCTTCTAAGTGCTGGTCTCTGAGGCCTCTTGGAGACCTTTTGTGGGAAGGGGGATGATTAAGGACAGACACGAAACTATAAAAATCTGTGTGTTTTGCAAGACAATCTCAGATTTTGAACTGGAGAAAACTTGCAGACTTTTGACTCTGTGATTTCTCTATCACAATAAAGCCAGATCTTTATCCACAATGGTCTCCCAGCATCTTATTTTTGCAGAATTCTTATTATAAAATCATGCCACAGCAATAAATGGGAAATTGAGAAAAATCTGTTGAAATCTCATCAAGTATGCTGGAATTTGTTTCCTTTAAAGAGTCTGGAATATTAACTTGCTTAGATATCTTTAACAATTTCATAAATATAGATCACTGAAGTATGGAGTTCCAGGCAATCTAACTTGTTTTTTTACAAAAAAAAATTACACACAAAAAAATGAAATCTTATTTAAAATTAATTTCTTCTTTAACAATCTGCTTTCATCTCTCTGTGCTTCAGTTCCCTCATGGTAAAAATGTATAAAATGTGAAGGCTTTTTAAAATGATTTCCAGATTTCTTCCAGTTCTCAGATTATGGTTTTCTGGAGATACATTAGTTGATTGCTATAGCCATTTTTATTTGCAGAAATTTATGGACCTATAACTAAAAGCAAGATGTGTAAAAATAAGATACTGGAAGACTCTTCTGGATAAACATCTGCCTTTATTGTGAAAGAGAAATGCCAGGACTGTAGGTTTTCTCCCAATTGAAAACCGGAGACCCCATCTTGCAAATACACATGCCTCTATAGTTTCATGTCTTTCCCAACCCCTCAACATCTCCAAAGGTCTCCAACAGTTCTCAGAGATCATTTCTGGAACTGCTGGGTCTCTGAGGACATTTCCAAAAGTGCTGGACCTGCCAAGTTCCTGGACTGCCATGACCCTTGGGAGATCTTCTCTTCTCTGTAACTTCCTACATGAGCTAACTTAGAGCACCTTGTAGGATGGATGAACACAATTATGATTAACATAGTAACTTACTTATGATAATATACACTTAAATTACTCCAAAAATATACATACTTTACATTATAACTCAAGTTTTAACTTCAGGCTACATTCTTATACACAGACTTTTGCCTGGGACTAAATTTTTACTATAAATCACATTGTTACAATCACATTTCAAGCACTGATTTAGCTATTAATTGTTGATTTTTCTAGTCACACTCTCATATACCATTGAAATTTTAAAGTAAATTCAGCATGTCCTTTATTCAATAGAAGCAAAATAAGCCTTGTTTTTGAAATATGCATTAAAAATGAGTGAAAAAACTGACATCATAGCAACTAAGATATTAACTTTTGATTATCCATAATATATTGAATACAAGCTGATAGAAATATAAGATATTATCTTATAATTTGAAAGTATTATTGCCACTAAAGGAACTATAAAAATTAAAATTAATCTCAATTATTAAAATGTTATGTTTTGGGAGATTTATTAATGATCATTAGAAATCAAGGAATAAAGAGGATACAAAATAAAAACTATGTGCCCATGGCTAATCAACCCATTTAAAATTCCGGCGCTTAGCTGCTTAGCTTACCACCACCACAATGCTGGCTGCAAGCCCAAGAAAAGAACCCTAATAGAACTGCCCACTCCCTAATATCCTCTGTCTACAAGAAGTACATAACAACAGGAAGTCAGTTGGCTCCCAGGAAATGTAGTTCTTTTTAGGGTAAAAGATTTTCAATTATACAGAGCTCATAAAATGCAATGATGTTACACTTTATAATAACTAATTTACATCTCCAAAAATGTTAAGTAGCAAAAAAAAATTTATTTTAAGCACTTCCAGGAAAATATTGAAATATATATGTATATATATAATCTTTATTTTATAATTATCTCTAAAATTGAAAATTCTGTTCAAGATTGTTCTTTCGAAGTTATATTAGCAGTTATTCAATTATAAGCATAACTTAATGAGTTTAATGCACTATTTGAGTACTTAATCATATTGTGTTCTGTCATTTATTATACCTTCCCATTTGTTAATTTGTGGCATAGAGTAATGAAAATGTCAAGGTTAAAAATATCTCAATGGTATTATTTTAGAAATGAGTTTTAGTCTTGCTAGAGTAACTAATTTATTCTGTAATCCCTTTGTTTCCACACCCAAATCAAGTCTCTTATTTGAGGGACTAGTTAGCATTTGGAAATGATTGCCAATCAAACATCAAGCTGTTCATTCTTGGACTGTGCTTATTAAAATCATTGGATTTTCAAATTAAATGGGATTTTATTTAGTATAACACATCACCTAAAACAAAGAAAAAATCATTTCTGCAACATAACCCAACATGGGTCATTCACATCTCTTTGAACTCTTTAAATGATAAATAATTCACTTCAAAACCAGGCAATTTATTTCATTTTGGGCAATTTTTATTTCTAAAAAGTTCATTCATACATTAAACCAAAATATAACTTTCCTGCAGTTCCCATCTACTCATGCTAATTCCATGTTCAAAAACCACAAATGGATAATATCTTTGAAATTAATCTATTTTACCCCATGATAGTCCTTTGAATATTTGAAGATAGTTCTTTTTTCAACAATATACATCATTCTTTATGCTTCTGGTTTTTTTTTTTTATTCCACACTTAAAATCCCTGAATAACTAATATTTTTATATTAAAAAGTAGAGAAAAATGTGTAAAATTCCAACAATCCATTATATATATATATGTATGTATGTATGTATGTACTGTTTTTAAAAATTAATTAATTAAACCATTTATTTTCAAAGCTGTCTTGATTTTCTCCCCATTTTCCTTTTGGTGTCTTCTATTCATTTTCTATTTAATTATGTTTTATTGATTTTTATTAATTTTTTATTTCTATATCAAATACATTTCTCCCAATATTCTATAATCTTCTTCAAGAGAGAGCTATCCCTTACAAAAGACAGAAAAAATAATAAATCCATAAAAATGTGGACATTTTATGCAATGTTCCATAACCATAGATCTCACATCTGCAAAGATATGGGTATGAGGAGGTATCTCCTCATATATTTTCAAAATATTCATTTTCATACATTCTCATGGATTTCACTTTGTTTCCTTATTTCCCATTTATATCTTGTAACCACATGTATATTGTTTTTTATCAATCAATGTAATTAGTTTAGGCATAAAATTATGTATTTCCATGCTTCTCTATTAATTACACTCATCATTTTCACATCACAGTAATATTCCATTTTGTTAATTTACCATAATTAATGTTTTTATTTCCTTCTTTTTCTTAGTTCTTTTCTCCCTTTCTTCCTCCTTCTCTCTCTCTTCATTTCTTTCTTTCTTTCAATGCATGTGAATTTACACTTATGATGAATATTTTAAATGGCATAAGGGAATCTCCAATAAAAAAAAAATTGCACGTGTAAATGGATACTTACTACATAACCTCTATTGGGTTGAAGAAAATAAAAACATGATGGAGATTAGTTTCATTAAGCAGTTTCATGAGTAAATGAATAAATACTGAGATAGCCCTAGGCATGACTTTTCATGGCTGTGAGGTTCTGGAAAGTTAGGTTTAGATACTCAATGGAAACAGGAACCTCAGCATAAGTAAATGGCTCAGGTTTCTATAAAACAAGAGGCAAAGGGACGAACGTTTAAAGGGTTAGCTGACATTGTCAACAACAATGTCAGATGCAAGCTATGGAAATGACAACTGTCGATGCATGAATCTCTTTGACTGCCATCTCAGACAAGGATAGAACCAACACTGTTAGTGGCATTAGCTTTTTTTTTTTTTAATTTTTATTAAACCCTCACCTTCCATCTTGGAATCAATACTGGGTATTGGCTCCAAAGCAGAATGGTAATGAATAGGTAATAGGAGTTAAGTGACTTGCCCAAGGTCACACAGCTGGGAAGTGTCTGAGTCCAGATTTGAACCCAGGACCTCCCATCTCTAGGCCTGACTCTCAGTCCACTGAGCCACCCAGCTGCCCCTGGCATTTGCTTTTAAAATGAAAGACAGGGATAGATAGAGTAGAAAATATATTTGTGTTATTCCTCTTTCTGTTTATAAACAATTCCTGCAAAATGAGACTGGTATCATGAATATAGCTTTCTTTCACTGATCTTGTAAAATTTGTTGGCAATTTGAAAAATTAACTATCTTTTGTCTGCTTTGCTGATTAGGAAGATGTCAGAAATAGTACACCTTTCCTGACAGATGTGTATTTTTTTTCCTTCATAGCACAAACATATATTTACAAATGTGAATCTGCCTTTCATTAAAGTAATTATAAAATAAGATATAATTTTCAATATAATTGGTATTCATCATCTCAATATTCAGAAATCTTAGAAAGTAATATGCTTTTTACATAAATGTAGTGTGCTCTCTACCCTACTTGTGAATTTTCTTTATACCTACTCAATCCAGATATGCCTCTTGGTATTTTCATCTTTTTTGCAAACTCAACCTTTGTTAATTGTTCTATTCTTCAACAGTTTATTAGTGTTAAATATGGCATCTAGAATTCATCACAAGACTCCAGTGGACTACACTATTTCTGGATAGGAACAGAAATTTTGGGGACCTTCAGATGGAACAAATCAATAATACGGTGCTGACAGAGAATGGGAACAGGTTTTAAGACCACCTATTATGGAAACAAAAGTTGGAACAAAGAGATATGTATGCTAGATAGCAATTGATGTTGACTTCTGATGAATCAAGAAAATCTGAACATTCAGAGTTCCAAATTTGATTTATGGGGGAAAAAAAACAATGAGGTGAACCATACTAATAAGTAATTCAATCAATAAACCAACCTTTAAAAAATCAAGAAGTCAGACAACAAGCATTTATGAAGTGCCCATAATGTGCAAAGCATTATGCTAAGCACTAGGGACAGAAAGGAAAGAAAAAGACTGTGCCCTAAAATAACCATTTAAACATGAATTTGCTGAGTGGCTGCTAGTTACCAGACACTGTGCTAGATACTGAGGTTATAAAGACAAAGTTCTAACTATATTTCTAAGGAACTTGCCTTCTATCATTGAAATAACACATTCACATAGAAGTAAATTCAAAATACCCAGAAAACAAATCTGAAGAAACTTCAGGTACTGTTGTTTAGTACATTAGTCATACTTAACTCTTAATGACTCCATCTGAGGTTTTCTTGGAGAAGATACTGGAATGATTTGCCTTTTCTGTCTCCAGCTCGTTTTACAGCTCAGGAACAGGAGTAAGTGACTTTCCCAAGGTCACACAGCTCATAAGTGTTTGAAGCTGTATTTGAGCCTAGGACCTCTTGACTCCAGGGTCAACACTCTATACATCATGCTACCTAATTGCCCAATCTTGGATCCCTGTCTTGTTGTCTTAGAAGGGTTTGCTTACCTCAATAAAAACTGTGCTGGCTTACCCAAGAAAAACAAATAATAGTAGAGAGTTCAGACAAAAAATAATCCAGTGAAGAAAGAACTAGAAAACTATTTCTATATCTTAGCCAAGAAAATGCCATTGACAATATTCAATTTCAGAGAGGCTATCATAAAAGTCTATTGACAGATCAGATGAAGATTCTTGTAAGATGTAGTGCCTTGAGTTGAGCTGTGAAATAAGCTAGGAACTCTAAGAGGTGGAGAGGAGGAGTGAATACAATTCTAGGCATCTGAGACAACCTGTATTAAGACAATGTGACAGAAGACAAAATGCTATGTGAAAAAAAATGCTAAAATAACAAGAGTTGAAATAAGCTAGAAGTCATGGAATTCAGTTCTCTGCAACAGAGGACATAGATTGCCATTTCCCTCTCTTAGGTAAGATATAAGAATCTTGTAAAAAAATACAATGAAAAACAATTAATTGTATTATTTATTATGTACATATCCATTGTACAATCTTCATGTTAAATAGGGAGCACAGGAAGGTTTACATAAAGCCAAAAGAGCATGGGATAAAAAAAAGTTGGAATTCCTAATCTAGGGAGCAACACTATTGACTCCAAACACCTCAGATAAGAAGTTAAACAACTAGGTCATCCTCAATTTCCTTTTGTTATCAATAAATACTTCCTGTACATTGCTTTTACTTTCTTATTCCATTATTTCCAGGTTCCACTTAGAATAATTTGATCAATTTTGAACATTATTCCCTGGTTACAAAAATCATTTTCTATTCCTCCGTCCCCTCCCCTGTCCCCTCCCCTCCTGGAGACGACTTACAATTCCACTGGGTATTACATGTGTCCTTGACCAGAATCCATTTCCATATTGTTGGTATTTGCACTAGGGTGATCATTTAGAGTCTACATCCCCAATCATATCCCCTTTGACCAATGTAATCAAGCAGTTGTTTTTCTTCCTTGTTTTTACTCCCAGTTTCTCCTCTGAATGTGGATAGTGTTTTTTCTCCTAGATCCCTCCAAGTTGTTCAGGATCACTGCATTGCCACTAATGGAGAAGTCCATTACATTCTACTGTACCACAGTGTATTAGTCTCTGAGTACAATGTTCTCCTGGTTCTGCTCCTCTCACTCTGCATCACTTCCTGGAGGTCGTTCCAGTCTCCATGGAATTCCTCCACTTTATTATTCCTTTTAGCACAATAGTATTCCATCACCAACATATACCACAATTTGTTCAGCCATTCCCCAATTGAAGGGCATTCCCTCATTTTCCAATTTTTGGCCACCACAAAGAGCGCAGCTGTGAATATTCTTGTACAAGTCTTTTTGTCCATTATCTCTTTGGGGTGGCTTGTAGGCTTTCTTAAATGATATATTAAATATATCTTTCTAATATATGTACACATATACTAGAAAAATAATCTGGAACTGAATATATGCTATTTCAAATTACCGATCCAATTTCCTGAACCATTTTAAATAATCTGCTCATGTCACTCTAAATGAACACTTCCTCACATAACTTTTTAAATGTAATCATTTACTGACATAGGAAATGATCAATTCTTAATTCTCCTATAGGATTATATGTCAGTAAATGGCTTTAAAAAAAAAAAGAAAATCTGATTATACAGTTCAGAAGAAATCAGTTAGCTTACTGTTTCCATGATCTTGTCTCACTTCTATAAGACTTTAGACTATATTTAAGTGGGATGGGGAGGAAGTAAAAGGTTCACACAATGGAATGGATAAATTTTAAGGAAGCCTTTGCTTCAAATTCCAACTCTGTGAAATTTTGTGTAAGTAATTAAGTTTTCAGTGCTTTAGGAAACTAAGTCATAGAAGTATATCTGCTTTACACTGGTAGAGGAAGTTGCAGAGGGAAAACCAGCAGCTGAATGGGAAACTTTTCTTCCAGCTGTCTGGGAGGAAAGATCAACTGAGAGACAAGCTTGCTCTGGATTCCTGGTTACTTATTGACTCAACATTGAAAGATTGGAGCTTAGCTCTGAGGAACATTTTCAGTCTATCAACAATATCCCCTCATAGACAAAATAACCTTATTTCCCTTTATTGAACCCCATATGATATTAGGGAGACCTTAACTTCCCTCTTCCCTCTCCAACCTTCCTTACTTCCCCTAAATTAAGAATAAAGTCCCTTTCAGATAAGAGCTACAGTGGAAGATTAATCCTTTGAAACTTCAAATAACTTACCCTATTGAGAAGAGCCCTTAGGATCAACTGAGAGAGGGACAGGAAGTAGGCTGGGGGGAAGGAGTGCAAACCTCTCCTTTCCTCTAACTTATTTCTTAGTGTTATAGCTCTAACACCTCTCTGTTGCCATAAATATCCTAATAGGAGCATTTATTACAGAAGGAGGGAGGGAAAAAAGAAGAGAGAAAGAATTTTTAAAAAGAGTAAGGAGAAATGAAAGTACCATTTATATTTCATTAGTACTTCATCCATTACACTAGGAAAAAGACATTGCTATGAATATTTTGATAGTGTACTTTTTTTTATAAGAGAATACTCAAGAATATATAGAATTTTTTTTTCCTAATCAAAGTTGCTCCTTTTTTCCAGAGTTGACAGAAGAGCAAGGCCATACTCATTAGCATGCTCAGTTCATTTCTGCCTGGCAAGTGATGCCTGAACATTCATTATTATTTCTATTTACAGATATTCTAACTATTTACAAGTAAATGAATGAGATAACAACTTGCCATCTTATTCTACATCATGACAAATTAAAAGAGATACACTATTTTCACCTTCCTGATGAATCTCAAATGTGATAGATAAATGTCAGAATAGTATAACAAAGGCAAAGGCTAATAGCCTATTAATCCTCCTTGACATGTGATGTACCAAATTAAAAAGATAATTTCAGAGCCTACTCTATCCTGTGGTCTTTTCCAGCTCCTTTTCTAACTGAAAATAATTTTCAAAATAGTTTCTTGTTTCTAGTATATCTATTGTACCATGGCCAAAGTTGGGAAAAATAACAAATACTTAATTCCCATGAATGCCTACACATAATACAACATATTTCCAGATTTATGAGAAATATATTGAAATTGATTTAAATCTTTATTTGGCAAATTGAAAGGAAAGAACACAAAGAAATATGGGAGAAACAAGCCTTTAGAGCTGCCAATACATTTACTATAAATACAAATTTTCTAATTGTACTACTTGTACTACTTTTCTTTCAAATTGTTTCAAAATCAAGTGATCTTCTAATTAAGAAAATTAAATACAATTAACTTCTGCCCAATGACTTGCTACTTTTTAACCTAATATTAAACACCCCCTCAGAAATATATTTAATTAAAAAGTACCACCTATATTTGACTGGTATTCTTTTTTATTGTTATTGCCATATATATTGTATGTATATAATATGTGCACATAATACTTATAGAACAGACACATATATTTTGTGTATATATATACATATTGTGTGTGTGTATATATATATATATATACATATGTATATGTATATATAATGTTTCCTTATGGCTATTCAAAAGTAATTTTACCCAAAGGTGTGTTTAGTTTTATACTTTGCATGGTTGAACAGAAAAACTGCAAAAAATATTTCTATTGTTTGACATTATTTGGAAAATACTCAACTATATAAATTCTTACATTTTTGGCATAGACACTGATTAGCATGAACAGCTATTACAGCGGTTATTGTTTCTTCTCTATATTCTAAATGAACTATAATATTCTGTATAAATGACCCAGGATTTTAGTTCCAGACCAGAACTGGTCCATTGGTATTTTGTTCAGAGTTTGTAAAAAGTTTTAATTAGAAGTTTTGCATGGAAGTAGCATCATCAGTACGATTTTACAAATAAGGAAACTGAGGCATAAAGAAGTTATAACTGATCAAAGGTCACCTACTGGCTATAGTGTGGTAGTCTCAATGTGAACTCTCTCAACAGAAAGTTCAGTTCCTTTTTGTAACTGGGTTGGATACTTGTTTTGGTCTGAGCCTAACTCTTGGCAGGCACTCACATGGCTCTAATTAGGCTGGGGATTCTGCAGGTTTTTAGGCTTTACTTGATTGCCTAAGAAACTTTCATAATGAGAGTGAAGTCAAATACCTTGATCCAAAGCCAAAGATTCCAGAAATCCAATAACAGATAAAAATTATCAGGATAAAAAATAGAAGACAAGAGGAAGGACTTTCAGTCCTTTTAAATTACTTTTAAATTCACAATGGAAAACTAATGAGTGAGGAGCTTTCTCACAGTACTTGATGGAGCAATCTGCATACCAGACAGGATTAATAAATGTTTTTTGGGATTGTTAAATAACAAACAATTGCTATGGCTTTGGTTCTTCAAAAATAATGAGACATGTTTAAAAAGACTGCTAGATAACAAAACAAAACAAAAAAAAGCAAAAAAACAAAAACAAAACAAAACTATCAACCTTAAATGCAAATCAAATGTTTATTGTGGTGTATAATTCTGAAGCCATATATTCTAATATATTGTATTGAAATTGTTTATGTAGATTTCTATTCAATGTACAGCATTCCATTGACTTTTCATGATAAATAATAAAATATCTCTGTGGTATATCATTTCATTATACTCTATTACAATTTGTGACCATGTTTAAATTGAGTTTCAAATTAAAATATGCACATTTTTGTATTCTCATTGAAACTCTTACAGTAGTATATGAATAATTTAAATTTATGTTTTAGGACACATGCATCACAAAGTCAGCGATTAATTATTATTAAGTAATTTAAAAAGTAAAAGAAATGGAATTATGTACAGAGAGTTATTTAAATCTTTTCTTCTGACAAGGCAGAGCTAATTAATATATGCTTCATCATTAAGAAATTCATTAGTCTTTTGTTTCATCAGTGAATAGTATGAAATTCACACTTGAGCACTGAATTTGTTTTTTTCTTTTTTGCTACAAGAAAGTCTCCTCTATTGCCTCTCTTCTTTCAAATATTATTTTGAACTGTAGTATAAAGAAGCCAGTATCATTTCAAGAGGAAGGTCATTTTAAAAAATTGGTAGTGGGACATGATTTCAAGTCCCAAACAAATCACTTCTCATGTGACTCTGGATAAGTCATTCCACTTCTGTGTTCCTTATTATCTGAGCAGTAAGATGACAGAGTTGGGCAAGTACAATCTAAATCTGCGGTTTACTGTTATTTGTCCTTCTATTTTGGAGAGTGTCTTTGAAGAAACAACAGTTAACTGTAGTATTCTGACCTAAAAGAATAAAGCTACAAAGGTAGTGAAGTATTGGACCTACGACAATATAATTTTAGATGAATTTTTGACTTGATTAAGAGTCATAGATTCAGAAATGGAAGAAATCTTAGAGGTGAAATTTGCAGCTTAAAGAAATTAAATACTTTGCACAAATAGGAATTAACTGGAACTTCTGATATCAAAGCCAGCTTTTCAGGACCACCATATGCACAGTAGATAAAGTGCTAGTCCTGCAGTCAGGAAAACCTGAGTTCAAATTTAACTATAGACTTTTATTAGCCGTATGATTCTGAACAAGTCATTTAACTTCTTTCTGCCTCATTTTCCTCCACTGTAACATGAGGCTACGAGTAGCTTTTATCTCCCAGGGTTGTTGTGAGGTTAGAATGAGCTAATACTTGTAAAGTGTTTGGCACAGTTATCAAACAAATAGTAAATACTTAAAAAATGCTTGTCCCTCTCTCTCTCCCCTTGCATGGAACTACACTGACTTTCATTATGATTTCTGGTTCCATGAATTGTAATAAACAAGTGACTAACAAAACCTTTGCACAGCTATTTAAATCCATCTGGTGACCTCTATAAGGGTATTTCATTTAGGATAATCTTTGAAATATTATAAAATGATTCAGATGGATATTACTGGAACTATTTAAATAAATTTAGTGAAATAATTAGTTACCCAGAAAATAGGACCAGAGAGAATTTTCTTACTGAGTTATTCACATTCACAACTATTAGTGCCGTATCCCACATCTATTATACAAAGATTCTAGGTATTTAGTTGATGAACTAATTTTCTTTAAAAAAGAAAAGCAAAACAAAACCCAAATTCCTTTTTAATATATATTGTAATTCTTTCTTATTTAATATGCACATCAGCCAATATTTTAGTATTTATATTAAATGTATCATTCTAGCTTAATTTTTGCAAAAATCTGGTCATTGTAGATACTATGGGGTATTAATACTTGCAAATAAATAAATGGTATTAAAAGTACTTTTTAAAGCAATACATAAAATGTAGTTATCACTTCCCTTTTATACATTCGATGATTTCAAACTATTGTTATATTGTAATGTTACTTGTTACTAATTTATGTCATTATATCATAAAAATACATATGTAAGCTCATGAACATTCATTTCCCATAGTATTTTACAACAAATACATCTTATTTCCATACATATTATGTAAAAGTCAATTGTTTTTATACTTTTAGTGACTTACAACTCATTCTATCAGTTAATGAAAAACTTATAAATGCCAAGAATATAATGAAAAATACTATAGCATATCTCCCACCAGGATCAGTTCATAACAATATCCTTGAAGGCATAATATTTTTCATAATGCTCTTTGGATAGCACATTTCCCATTTAGATACCAACATTTCAGCTTCTTTAAAATTTTTGGACAAGATTGAGGCATAAAGAAAAACAAAAAAAATCCTACTTCTATTCAGTGCACTCTTTGGACAGTTAGCAAGATTTAGTATTTCGATAAGTTCTCTGTCTTCAAGAAGAGATTCTAACATGAGTAAGACAACAGCAGCAACAGCTCTAACACTGATAGTGTTTTATGTGTGTTAAATTATTACAAAACAAAAACAGGAGGCGCATGCTTCTTGCAAAGTGACATGAACTTAAAACAAAGAGACGTGGAGGCTAGCTTCATCTTCAAACCCAGAATATATAGTCAGCCAACCTGAGGGCAATCATGGCTCATGCTACTTATGTGAACGTGGGCAAATAACATCTTCAGGACTCAGTTTTCTCGTGAGTAAGTAACAGGCTTTTACTGGGTTGACTCCCCTATTATCTTCTGGCTCTAAATCTATAGCTTTATTATATTGTCTATTTTGCCTTATTCCTTAATTTCTTAATCTATAAAAATGAGGGTTTTAGACTAGAATATCTAAAAGGTTTCTTCTGACTCTAATAATTCTATGAATCTAGTGAGAATGAGTTGTATAATGTAGGAACATTCAAATAATAAAATCAAAATGTTTCAAGCTAATTATATATGCGTGGTTAAGTAGACCACGCACACTCATATCCATCTAATCTGTCTCTATCTCTATGTCTATCTGGCTCTATCTCTGTCTATATCTAACTCTAGAAATAGATAAAAAATATTTCATATATATGGATATTTATATCTCTATTAATTGAGACTCTCTGTCCCTCCCCCCCTCTCTGTCTCTCTGTTTCTTCTCTCTCTCCCTTTCCCTCCCTCCCTCTCTCTCTGTCTCTCTTTGTCTCTCTGTCTCTCTCTGTCTGTCTCTCTCTGTCTGTCTGTCTCTCTCTCTCTCTCTCTGTCTCTCTCTCTCTCTCTCTCTCTCTCTCCCTCTCCCCTCCCTCTCTCTCTCTGTCTCTCTCTGTTTCTTCTCTCTCCCTCCCTCTCTCTGTCTCTCTGTTTCTTCTCTCTCCCTCCCTCTGTCTCCCTCTCTCTCTCTCTCACTTTCTCTCTCTCTCTCTCTCTCCCTCTCTCTCCCTCTCTCTCTGTCTCTCTCTCTCTCTCTTTCTCTCTTAACAGAGAAAAAAAAACTTTAAATATCAATCAGAACCCTAAAATTTTCCAGAATGAAAGGAGGATGTATCCTTTGCAAACATTATATCACAAGACCAGAATTCCACTATTAAATCTTTAATGACTAATGGTGGGGTTAGGAGATATGGAGTGAGGGATGGAGAATAGTTGGGGAAATGTACACATGACATCATTTTAAATTTAATCTGCACTTTTGGCATTTTATCCATCACTTTCTTAAGTCTGAGCAATGAATACATCAAGCCTAGATTTGTGGCTTTTACTGATTTTCAAGGTCCAAATGGTCTCATAGAAAACATGAACCATCAGCTCATTCCATCACACTCTTGCATCTTAATATATAATAGCTCTATGAAGTAACAGTACAAATGTTGCTAACCCCATTTTATAAATGTCAAGATAAGTCAATAAATGTTTGTGGAATGTTTATTATTTGCCAAACATTCTGCGAAGAGCTATTAATTCAAAGTAAGCCAAAAAGATGGTTTTTGCCCTTAAATTTATATTCTAAAGGGTAAGACAACACATAAACCAACAGATTGATCTAAGACCTAAGTAAGTGGGAGGCAATGTGAAAAAGGAGGTCATTAGCAGCTGGGCAGCTTAGGAAGAGCCTCAAGGAGGGGTTGTATTTTGTATACTAAGTTCTAAAATAAATCAAAGATTCTTAAGTGGTAAAACTGAGGATAGTCCAGGCATGGGGAAGCACTGTCAAAGGCACAGAGTTGGAAGATGGAGTGTCTTGTTCAAGAAATTATAAGTAGTTCAACACTGCTAAAAAGAGTGTAATATATATGGAGAAAAAAGAAGACCAGATTTTGAGCACCAGTAGGATATATGGAAAAGAATTAGGTGAAGGAAGACCTGGCAGTATAAAAGTAAAATCAGAATGCATGGGAAAGAGTAAGGTGAAATTTAGGAAGGAGTCAGTTTAGGATGAGCTCCAAACTACAAAGGCATTTATTTAAGCTTAAAGCTAATGGGAAGCCACTGCAGTTCATTCAGCTTAAGGAAGAGGGAAGGGACACAGAAATTTGGCAGCAGAAGGAAGGATGAATTGAAGTGGAGAGAGACTCGGGCCAATTGGAAGTCTGTTGAAATAGTTCAGGTGAGGGGTTATAGAAGCCTGTAGTTGTTACTGTGTTAATAGAGAGAAGACGAGTAGGAGAGATGTAAAACTAGAAGTGGGGAAACAGCCAAGAATTGAATATAGAAATAGTTCAGAGTCAGAAAGAGTCAGAATGAAAAGCTGAAGATGACACTGAGGTGTAGGCTTGTTGGAAGAGGGTGGGTGGGACCCCCCCAGGGTGGGACCCCCCCAGGGTGTGACCCCCCACCCCCGTGGAACCCCCCCCACCCCCGTGGAACCCCCCAAGTAGACAATTTCAGGAGAGGAGGTTTTGAGGGACAAGATAATGGGCCATGTTGAGTTTGAGATGCCTAAAATACATCCAGTTTAACATATAAGAACTGATGATATTGAACTGGAGTTCAGAAGAGATTAGGGCTGGATATATATGGATATGGGAATCATCTGCATTTAAATGACAGTTGAGCCCATGAAAGCCGATGGGATTACCAAGGGACATAATACAAAAAGAAAAGGGACCAGAACAAATACTTATGAACACTCCTGGTTATTGGGTTTGTCACATGAAGCACCAAAATAAAGCCTGAAATCCAGGAGAGAGCATAATGACACAAAAACCTAGAGAGGAGAGATGCCCCAGAAGAATATAGTCAATAGTGTCAAATGTTGCTGGAAGGTCAAAATGGACACGATTTGAGTCAAAGTCATTATATCTGGCAAATGAAAGATGATTAGTAATTTTTCTGAGGGTAGTTACATTTGAATGAGAAGGATGAAATCACAATTACAAATGGGTTAGAAGAGAATGGGACAGGTAAACTAGGCAGCAAGTATAGATGACTTTCTCAAATTTAACAGAGAATTCTAGAAAAGATATAAAATAACAACTATTAAGGAAAGTGAAGGCATGTAATCATGAATAATAAATTATACTTAACTTGTACTAATCCCATCTCTCTGACCATCCTCCTTTTATCTAACTCATACCCAGATAACTATTTTAATGCTTTCATTCCTTTTAACTATTCCTCTATTAAAAACTCTTTGAATATAGAATTTGGTTTGATTTTTACTTCTTTTCCTAATTCTATGTTCTTTTAACCCATTCCTATCCTCTTCTTGCCCTAACCACTTTTCCTTTTTATTGTGGCACATTTTTGATGCAAACTATGACCATATCTTTATATGTGCATATGTATTATTGGATGGAATACAATAGTATTGCATCACCAACAGATACCACAATTTATTCAGCCATTCCCCAATCAAAGGGCATCCCCTCATTTTCCAATTTTTTGCCACCTCAAAGAGTGCAGCCATGAATATTTTTGTATAAGTTTTTTTCCTTATTATCTCTTTGGGGTGCAAACCCAGAGCAATGGTATGGCTGGATCAAAGGGCAGACAGTCTTTTAGTGCCCTTTGGGCATAGTTCCAAATTGCTCTCCAGAATGGTCGCATCAATTCACAGCTCTTTCCTTTTATATAAACAACAAAACAGAAAGTTTTCGTCTTTCCTAATTCTATGACTTTTGACAAAAGTAAGATGCTTAGAACACAATAGAGAAAATCCATGAAAATCAGGAATGGGCATGGGAGGGAGTATTACATTCAAAGATATGGGTGGCCATCTTTTTTAAAAAAAATCTCTTTAGTATCTATCATCATCAACAGTTAATTCTTTCTGATTCAAGCATTTCTACATACTGAAATGTAGACCTATTGACATTTCTAAAGTTGATCATTTAAACATGCTATCTAGATTTGGTTGCATCCACTATGTAGAGTCAAATGCTATTTTATTTATACTTGTGCTATTGCTCTAGATTTAGTCTTTTCTGATAATAACAGAGATGACTAATATATTTGCCAGCTGTTTCAATAGCATATACAAGATTAGAGTGAAAATGATTTATTATATTGTTAAATTTAATTCATGGTTGAGACTGAAATATATTAATTAGGTGGTCACCAGGGATTTAATTTCTAAATCCCAAAATGAATTACTAATGTAAATGGAATTTATGGTAATTTATTTGCAAAAAAGGGAAGATATTAAGGAATGAGAGAGAGAGAGAGGAAACTCTGGCTTCCTCTGATCCAGGTAGAAATACTAAGGCCCTCATCAGGGAAAAGAGTCTCAAAACAATGGGCCTTTCTTGGAGGTTTAAACCTCCGAGAAAGGCAGGGTCATTAAGTCAGCCTTTCACTCACTGTGATAAAGGATGATAAGGTATGTTTATATGTAAACTATGTGTAAATATGAAGTGTACATAAGTGTGCATTTGTATAGCATACATGTGTGTATTATATGTATGTACTATATGTATATATGTTAATTATGTACATAGCCACTAATATCTATTGTTACATGTTTAATGTTTCCTTTGATTTTCAGTGTGAAACTTATGCAATGTGTTTATTGTAATTTTCAAATTTTTTTCTCTAAGTTTAATGTTAATGTATTGCAATAGTAGTACAATTTGCTGTATTAGCTGATAAGAGTATTTTGGGTTTGATATTTACATGGAAGTTATGTTCATCTTTTGTTTGATGTTATTTGCTGTTTTGTTTTTGCTTCTGTTTGACTTTTGTACTTGTTCATTATTTACTTTGTTTTCCTTTTCCTTTTTCTTGTTAAAATTCCTTAGAATAGGTTAGTGTTAATTAGAGTAAGATAGTTGAGTGTGGGTTGTTTGTTATTTTGTGTAGATTTCTTAGTTAGGTAACTGATAAGTTTTTTAAAGTGAATTTTAAAATTCAAAAATAGTGTTTCCAACACAATTTTTGGTTCATGCAGAAAGGGGGAATGTGATAAAGGATGAAAAGTTTTGCAATTTGCAAAAACTAAGAGATGCAAGTCTTAGGGTATGATTGACAGTAACATGTGACCAAGTGTCACATGGGAGCCTAAGCCTTGGGATCTGGGAAAATTCTGTTCCCAACAGTTGCTTCTTCTCAGAGTCTGCTCTCCCAGAAGGACTTAAGGCTTGAAGAAGAATTTCCCTGTGATCAACAGAGGAAGGAGGTTTTCTGGATCTGGCTACTAGCACCATAAGTGAGATGATCTCTGGACCTACTTGGACATCTACCAACTTAAGATCCTGACCCTATTTGATTTGGACTCCTGGTGTGAGATTGGGATATTTGGAAGTTAATGTTTTAGCTTAGTAATATTGTTTAGTTAGTTATAGATATCTTTTAGATTAAGTATAAGTTTATTCCTAAACCCTTATTCCTTCCTACCCTTCCCAAACAATAAATCAGAATTTATTTATATGTTTTCCTCTTGTTCTTTCCTCACCCCAAATCCTATCATAACATCACCAAAGGTGACCATCTAAATGGAAAGAAGTCTGGGTGTCTTTCTTCCAGTCACTCCTCCAGGTCAGAGAGCTCATAGATCTGACCAAATATCGAATCAAATCAAATATCAAGAGACTGATCTTCTAGTCCTACTCAGAGTCAGAGATCCTCCATCCAACTCAAATCTCGAATCAAATCTCAAATCGAATATCTCCTCTTCTGGCCTTTCATCCTCTTTTTTAAAGATCTTTTCCCCTTGTGTAACCTCCCCTAAATTTCACATCTACCAATCGCAGCAGACACTTTTCACCAGGACTACCCACTCTTTAGTTCACACCTTCTTTGGTTAGATTTACCTTTTGGGTTACTTAACACCTTTTTGGTTAGCTCACCTTTTGTAGTTACTTAATACCTTTTTGTAGTTAAAATGGGTAGATCTACTTAAAATACTGAGTTATCACCTTTTGGGGGATTAAAATCTAAAAATAGATTGTGAATTACAATTCAATCTTCCCAATAAAGGAAGAGTTAAGTACCTTCATTGTTACAATCAGAGGATTACAATTTAATCATTATAATAAAGGAAGAGCTAAGTATCTTCATTGTTACAATCAGGAGATAGCTAAATCCAATCTTCACAATATAAAATTCTTAATATTTATGCAACTTAATAATTTACATGAAAAGATTCAGGTGCCTATACCACATATTAAAATAATTGTTGATTAATGATTACATATTAAATTGTCATCATATGGCTAAGGAACCACAATATTTGGAGTCATATTTGACCCTTTCATCCATGCTACCTAATGACCTTTAACAAGTCACCTAATTATCCTAAGTCTCAGCTTTCTCAGCTATAAAATGTAGAACATGGACTAGATAATCTCCAACACCCATTCCAGCTTTCAATCTATGGTACAACTTTTATAAACTTCCTGATATATCTCTTGGATTAGGCAAATTTATATATAATGTTGGGTATTAATGAACAGAATTTTTTCTCTAACACT
This sequence comes from Monodelphis domestica, assembly GCF_027887165.1. Taxonomy (NCBI): domain Eukaryota; kingdom Metazoa; phylum Chordata; class Mammalia; order Didelphimorphia; family Didelphidae; genus Monodelphis; species Monodelphis domestica. The sequence goes on from NC_077234.1 coordinate 244,553,342, forward strand.
ATGTCAAACTTTCAATAAAATCTGACACCAATTCTTCATTGTGGCATGGCTCACTTTTCTCAGTCACTATGAGAGGAAAGGACTTTCTGTAGGATCTTTTCAATCTGGAAAGGCTCTGGATACAAGACTAGTGTTGAGTTATGTTTCCATTAAGATCAGTCTTCCTAAAACTGGAGAGATCACTGGAGATTATTTCTCTCATTGATGTTGGTTTTGGTCTGTAGCAACTCATGAAACTACCCATTAAGTAAAACTGAATTTGCCCTGGTGGACACTATTCCTATACAGATAAAATCATTGATGATCATCAAGGAAATCAACAGCATTATTATGGTAGTTATTACTTAATTACAATAGGAGTAACATAGAGCTTTACATTTTACAAATCACTTTACAAATATCTCGTTTCATCCTCACAACAATCCTCTGAAGTATGTACTATTCTTATACACATTTTAGAGACAAGGAAATTGAGGTTTAGAGATTTGCTCACAATCACTAACCAAGTTAAGAATCTCATTCCACCTTAAGTCTTCTTCACTCTAAAATCATTACTGTGCTACCTACCTGCCTAGAACCATGCTAAGTTCAAAGGATGTAAAGAAAGTTGAACACAATGCCTGCTCTTAAAGAAGTTGCAGTCTAATGGAGGAGACAACATTCAAACAATTATGTATTTTAAATTAAATTACAAATAAAAAATTAAAATAGAAAACAAATAGAAAAAGAACTGTTATAAAGACTTCTTGGCAAAGGTGGGATTGTATTCCTATTTGAAAGAAGCCAGGGTTTACAGAAGACTGACTCAATATGAACATTCCATGCATGGGAAAACAACCAATTAAAATACAGAGTTAGGAGATAGTGTCATGTACAAAAAGCAGCAAGGAGATCATTCTCATTAGATCATATTATTTTGAAGTGTTGACATATTTCAAAATTAATTTTTAAAACATGGAATAAATGTATTATTTTAGTCATTAAGAATTAGCGAAATTTATCATTTCAAATTTAACATAAAATAATAATGATAATAGCATAATATCACCATTATAACATGCCAAACTACATAAAGAACACTAAACTAATAGTGAAGAAATTCTGATTTCCAATTGACTTCTGACTAGTAGTGTGATGCTAGGCAAGTCTCTTAGCCTGTTTTGGGCCTATTTTTCCATCATTAAAATGAGAATCATAATAGCACGTACCTCTCAGTGCTGTGGAGGATAAAATGAGATAATATTTGTAAAATACATTCCAAATCTCAAAGTATTATGTTGTTCATTATTAGTGTTTTCATTTCTATTATTATGTTTAAAAGATTAGATTACAGACATATGATTCTTTTAATCAAATATTCTCTAGAGCAAAATGTTACTTTTCATGTTCTAAAAAATTCAAAAGTCAAATATATGTGTATATATATATATATGTAATACTTTATTTCCTTTCTACCTTCAGTAATTTGTGTCTTTATTTGCCATTTATATTTAAACACAGAGTGAAAATGTAGGCTATGATGATGATCCTTCTGTACTCTGACCTAGCTGTACTTGAGCATTTAGAGTATTTGAGTATTTAGCTTGTCACATTTTTAAAATGAAATTTAATCAGAATATTTACAGAGGAAGACATCAAAATGGTAAAACTAGAAATTTTGATGAATGAGAATTGATTGACGAAATTTAGAATTTTTAGGAAAGGAAAAAAATTGAGAGATGTGACAGCTGCCTTTTAGAATTTAAAACCATTCAGAAGTCATAAACTTGTACTAGTTGGTCCTAACGTTAAGAACTAAGAAAAATAGAAAATGTATTTCGGACATTTCAGAGAGGATATTGATTTACATTAGATGAGGTGATCTCTGAGATCCTTCTTGAAATCCTGAGATTTTAATGTTTAAATCTTAACTCTAGATTTACACTTGTACAAATGGAGGTTTTTTTTAAATTTTATAATATTTTATTTGATCATTTCCAAACATTATTCATTAAAAACAAAGATTATTTCCTTTTCCTCCCCCAATCCCCGTAGCCGACGCATGATTCCACTGGGTATCACATGTGTTCTTGATTCAAACCCATTGCCATGTTGTTAATATTTGCATTAGAGTGTTCGTTTAGAGTCTCTCCTCTGTCATGTTCCTTCAGCCATTGTAGTCAGGAAGTTGCTTTTCCTCGGTGTTTCCACTCCCACAGTTTGTCCTCTGCTTATGGATAGTGTTTTTCTCCTAGATCCCTGCAGATTTTTCAGGGACATTACACCGCCACTAATGGAGAAGTCCATTACGTTCGATTATACCACAGTGTATTCGTTTCTGTGTACAATGTTCTCCTGGTTCTGCTCCTCTCGCTCTGCATCACTTCCTGGAGGTTGTTCCAGTCTCCATGGAATTCCTCCACTTTATTATTCCTTTTAGCACAATAGTATTCCATCACCAACATATACCACAGTTTGTTCAGCCATTCCCCAATTGATGGGCATCCCCTCATTTTCCAGTTTTTGGCCACCACAAAGAGTGCAGCTATGAATATTTTTGTACAAGTCTTTGTGTCCATTATCTCTTTGGGGTACAGACCCAGCAGTGCTATGGCTGCGTCAAAGGGTAGATATTCTTTTGTCGCCCTTTGGGCATAGTTCCAAATTGCCCTCCAGAATGGTTGGATCAGTTCACAACTCCACCAGCAATGCTTTAATGTCCCAACTTTGCCACATCCCCTCCAGCATTCATTACTTTCCTTTGCTGTCATGTTAGCCAATATGCTAGGTATGAGGTGATACCTCAGAGTTGTTTTGATTTGCATCTCTCTGATTATAAGAGATGTAGAGCACTTCTTCATGTGTTTATTAATAGTTTTGATTTCTTTATCTGAGAACTGCCTGTTCATGTCCCTTGCCCATTTATCAATTGGAGAATGGCTTGATTTTTGTACAATTGATTTAGCTCTTTATAAATTTGAGTAATTAAACCTTTGTCAGAGGTTTCTATGAAGATTTTTTCCCAATTTGTTGTTTCCCTTCTGATTTTAGTTAAATTGGTTTTGTTTGTACAAAAGCTTTTTAATTTGATGTAGTCAAAATTATTTATTTTACATTTTGTGATTCTTTCTATGTCTTGCTTGGTTTTAAAGTCTTTCCCCTCCCAAAGGTCTGACATGTATACTATTCTGTGTTTACCCAATTTACTTATGGTTTCCTTCTTTATGTTTAAGTCATTCACCCATTTTGAATTTATCTTGGTGTAGGGTGTGAGGTGTTGATCTATTCCTGATCTCTCCCACACTGTCTTCCAATTTTCCCAGCAGTTTTTATCGAATAGTGGATTTTTGTCCCAAAAGCTGGGATCTTTGGGTTTATTGTATACTGTCTTGCTGATGTCGCTTTCCCCCAGGCCATTCCACTGATCCTCCTTTCTGTCTCTAAGCCAGTACCAAATTGTTTTGGTGACTGCTGCTTTGTAATATAGTTTAAGGTCTGGGACTGCAAGGCCCCCTTCATTTGTAGTGTTTTTTTTTTCATTATTTCCCTGGATATCCTTGATCTTTTGTTATTCCAAATGAACTTTGCTATGATTTTTTCTAAATCAGTAAAGAAAATTTTTGGGAGATCCATCGGTATGGCACTAAATAGATGAATAAGTTTGGGTAGGATGGTCATTTTTTATTATATTGGCTTGTCCTATCCATGAGCAATTAATGTTTTTCAAATTGCTCAAGTCTAGTTTTAGTTGTGTGGAGAGTGTTTTGTAGTTGTGTTCATATAGTTCCTGTGTTTGTCTTGGGAGATAGATTCCTAAGTATTTTATTTTGCCTAAGGTGATTTTGAATGGAATTTCTCTTTCTAGTTTTTGCTGCTGAGCTGTGTTGGAGATATATAGAAAAGCTGATGACTTATGTGGATTTATTTTGTATCCTGTAACTTTGCTAAAGTTGTTGATTATTTCAATTAGCTTTTTGATTGAATCTCTATAATTCTTTAAGTAGACCATCATGTCATCTGCAAAGAGTGATAACTTGGTCTCCTCCTTGCCTATTTTGATGCCTTCAATTTCTTTTTCCTTCTCTAATTGCTACTGCTAGTGTTTCTAGTACAATGTCAAATAGTAGAGGTGATAATGGGCATCCTTGTTTCACTCCTGATCTTATTGGGAATGAATCTAGTTTATCCCCATTGCAGATGATATTAGCTGATGGTTTTAGATATATACTGTTTATTATTTTTAGGAACGACCCTTCTATTCCTATGCTTTCTAGTGTTTTTAATAGGAATACATGTTGTATTTTATCAAAGGCTTTTTCTGCATCTATTGAGATAATCATGTGGTTCTTATTGGTTTGCTTGTTGATGTGGTCAATTATGTGGATGGTTTTCCTAATATTGAACCAGCCCTGTATCCCTGGTATAAATCCTACTTGATCATGGTGCATGACCCTTCTGATCACCTGCTGGAGTCTTTTTGCTAGTATCCTATTTAAGATTTTTGCATCTATATTCATTAGGGAGATTGGTCTATAGTTTTCTTTCTCTGTTTTTGACCTGCCTGGTTTTGGAATCAGTACCATGTTTGTGTCATAAAAGGAGTTTGGTAGAACTCCCTCTTTGCTTATTATGTCAAATAGTTTGTATAGTATTGGGATTAACTGTTCTCTGAATGTTTGATAGAATTCACTGGTGAATCCATCAGGCCCTGGGGATTTTTTCTTAGGAGGTTCTTTGATGGCTTGTTGGATTTCATTTTCTGATATGGGATTATTTAAGAATTCCATTTCTTTTTCTGTTAGTCTAGGCAGTTTGTATTCTTGTATATATTCATCCATATCACCTAAATTGGTGTATTTATTGACATATAATTGGGCAAAGTAATTTTTAATGATTGTCTTAATTTCCTCTTCATCGGAAGTAATGTCCCCCTTTTCATCTTTGATGATGTTAATTTGCTTTTCTTCCTTCCTTTTTTTAATTAGATTGACCAGTACTTTGTCTATTTTGTTTGTTTTTTCAAAGTACCAGCTTCTTGTCTTATTTATTAAATCAATAGTTCTATCACTTTCGATTTTATTAATTTCTCCCTTAATTTTTAGGATTTCTAGTTTGGTTTTCTGCTGAGAGTTTTTAATTTGATTGCTTTCGACTTTTTATTTGCATTTCCAATTGATTGATCTCTGCTCTCCCTAGTTTGTTAATATATGCACTCAGGGATATGAATTTACCTCTGATTACCGCTTTGGCTGCATCCCAAAAGGTTTGAAAGGATGTCTCACCATTGTCATTTTCCTCGATGAAATTATTAATTATTTATATGATTTCATCTCTAACGAAATGATTTTGGAGTATCATATTGTTTAATTTCCAATTAGTTTTTGATTTGGTTTTCCATGTACCATTACTGATCATTATTTTTATTGCCTTGTCATCTGAGAAGGCTGCATTTATTATATCTGCTTTTCTGCATTTGTGTGCCATGTTTCTGTGACCTAATGTATGGTCAATCTTTGTAAATGTGCCATGTAGTGCTGAGAAGAAGGTGTATTCCTTTTTTCCCTATTTATTTTTCTCCATATGTCTATTAATTCTAATTTTTCTAAGATTTCATTCACTTCTTTTACCTCTTTCTTATTTATTTTTTTATTTGATTTATCTAAATTTGATAATGGTTGGTTTGAGTCTCCCACTAATATGGTTTTACTGTCTATTTCTTCCTTCAATTCTCCTAGTTTCTCCATTAGAAATTTGGGTTCTATATTATTTGGTGCATACATGTTGATTAGTGATATTTCCTCATTATCTAAAGTCCCTTTTAACAAAATATAATTACCTTCCCTATCCCTTTTGATCAGATCTATTTTTGCATTGGCTTTATCAGATATCATGATTGCAACTCCTGCCTTCTTTTGTAAGTTGAGGCCCAGAAGGTTTTACTCCATCCTTTAATTCTGACCTTGTGGGTGTCAACCCGCCTCATGTGTGTTTCTTGAAGACAATATATGGTAGGGTTTTGGATTCTAATCCATTCTGCTATTCGTCTACATTTTATGGGTGAGTTCATCCCATTCATGTTCAAAGTTATGACTGTCACTTGTGCACTCCCTGGCATTTTGATATCCTTCCCTAATTCTAAACTTTCGTCTTCAGCTCTTTAATCCAGTGATTTGCTTTAAATCAGTCCCCCTTGTCCCGTCCCTTGATAGATTTCCTTTTCTAGTCCCTCCCTTTTTGTTCCTTCCCCTCCCCCCTCTTCTTCCCTCCCTTTTTTGTGTTCCCTCCCCCTTCCCCCCTTGGTTTTCCCTTCTCCCTCCCCTTGTTGGGTAAGATAGAATTCAAGATCCCAATGGATCTGGATGTTCTTCCCTCTCAGAGTTGATTTCCCTGAGAGTAAGGTTTAAGTAAAAACTCTCTTCCTCTCCTTCTTATGGGAGTTTTCTTCCCCTCCCCTTCCCCTGTGAATCTTTGTGTGAGAAAGATTGTTCTATTTGGTCTTTCTTTTCCCCCTATTTACACATTACATTTTCCCCACATGTTAGTATAAATAGATTGATATAAATGTAGTCCTTATAGAAGAGAGTTTGAGTAAAAGAAAAAGATAACATTTTTCTCCTTTTCCCTTTCCTTCATATTTACTTGTTCAGGCATTCCTTGCTCTTTGTTTTTCGGTATCAAACTTTCCACAGAACTCTGGTCTTTTCTTTGCAAAAAGTTGGAAGTCTTCTATTTTGTTGAATGCCCATACTGTCCCTTGGAAGTATATAGTCAGTTTTGCTGGGTAGCTGATTCTTGGTTGAAGACCCAGCTCTCTTGCCTTTCTGAAGATCATGTTCCATGCCTTACGATCATTCAGAGTAGAACTTGCAAGGTCTTGTGTGACCCTGATTGGCATTCCTTTATATCTAAATTGTCTTTTTCTGGCTTCTTGTGGGATTTTTTCTTTTGTTTGAAAGCTTTGGAATTTGGCAATTACATTCCTGGGAGTTGTCTTTTGGGGATTTAGTGTTGAGGGTGTTCTCTGAGCTCTGTCAGTGGCTGTATTGCCCCCTTGTTCTAGAATGTCTGGGAAATTTTCTTTGATTATATCTTATATTATGATGTCGAGTTTGCAGTTTATTTCTGGCTTTTCTGGTAGTCCAATTATTCTTAAATTATCTCTTCTTCCTCTATTTTCCAAGTCTGTCACTTTGTCAGTGAGATATTTTATGTTCTCTTCTAATTTCTTGTTCTTTTGGCTTTGCTTTATTAATTCTTGCTCATTGTCTTCGAGTTGCCTGATTCTGACTTTTAAAGCCTGGTTTTCCTTTTCACTTTGGTCAAACTGGTTTTGTAGATGCATGATTTTCTTTTTCATTATTTCCCACTTTTCCTCCCAGAGGGCTTCCATCTTTTTAATCCTTTCCAATTCAAATTCTTCATGGGTTTGTGGAGGGTTTCCATTCCTTTTGGAAGGTTTCAGAGCATTTGCTTGTGTTTCCTCTTCTATCTCCTCTGTATTTTGTATTTTTGCTCCATAAAATGTGTCCAAAGTCACCCCATTCTTCTGTTTTTTCTTGGAATTCTGGGGCTTTTGTGCTTCTGTGGAGTTTGCCATCTCTATCTGAGTGGGGAGGACTAGCTTTTCTTATCTCTGTTTGGTTTTCAGAGGTTTTAGCACTAGTAAGATTGTCCTTTCTATGCAGTTGTTGTTCTGTCTTCCCGGGGAAGCCAGGAATTGCTGGTGTTTCTGTGTTACTGCCCTCCTCGTTTCCCTCCCAATGCTTCTCCATTGCCTTACTTCCACGCTCTGAGCCTAGCTTGGCCCTTTCCGCGGGGTGTTTGTTTCTGTGCCTTAGCTGGCCAGGAGAGCTAGCACTCTGAGGGGGAAGGGGCTGTGGCTTCCAGGAGCTCAGAGGGCTCCTGAAAGGATTAGCTTTCCCTGGGTTGAACTGAGTATGCCCTGACGCAGGGACCTTCCGTGAGACTTGGATGGAGGGATCCAACCAGGGGGTTACAAGCTCCCCCCGTCTCTCTCTGTTTTTCTGCTGTCTGTGTTGGGTGCCCCCTCATCTGAGTCAGGTTGTTTTCAGGAAGTGGCCTTCAGAATAGCTGGCCCTGAGGCTCTGAGGTTCCCTCTGCTGCCTTGGACTCAGCGCTCTGGGTTGGGGGGGATGGGTCCTGGGACCTTCCTTCTGCCTACCCCTTAGGTCGGAGAGATCTTGGGTTCTGGCTTTTGGGAGGAGCCGTACCTTTTGATCCAGGTGCAGGAGGAGGATTCCCGGGGTCTATGCTGTTGATTGTTTTGAATATTGGTGCCCTAGGAGCATATAGTTTGAGTTTGGTACGAAAGGGTTTCTGGAGATCTGAACTTTAGCTTTCTCTAAGCCACCATCTTGACTGGAAGTCCTCACAAATGGAGTTTTTGAATGACATTTTCATTCAAATAAGTAAAAAGTTAAATTTTGTGTTAATAAACTTATCATAAATTACTTTTGTGATGACCTCTACAAGTATTATAATTTTCCCTAAATACTTCCATCTTCTATCTGAAACTACATTTTCTTTCACTTTCTGAAACACTGCATTTTTTCAAGTAACTTAAGTAATACAATTATATTAGATTTTGATATAACAGCACTGAATAGTTTTCAATGAATAGAGAAGATATTGTTCTTTTAATATAGTCACATTTCATCTCATCAATAATATGTTCACATCTGTAGACCTACATATTCATTAAGTTCCTTTAACATTATAAAGCCAATGACGAATTGCAATCTCAAAAGATTTGGAAGAAATAAAGGTTATAATATAATTACTGCAGTCATATGGCTATTTTTCAGTTCTCATTCTCAGCCACATGTGTTCATGTCTGTGTGAGTATGTGTGTGCCTGCAGATGAATTAATATTTGATGATATTTTTCTTCTTGATATTTACCTGTGATTTCATTGATATAGTGTCTTCTCTGGAGAAGATACTTTTTATCAATTAATGTCACCAGCTTCTTTGTGACTTATGAATTTAAATAGTAGCCTTGAACACTAAAAGGTTGATTGACCTGTCTAATATGATATTGTATATTTGTTATCCTAGGCATTCCTGAAGCTAAATTTAGTTCCAAACTCACTATTGCATATTTTTTTAACTCTTGCCTTCCATCTTGGAATCAATACTGGGTATTGGTTCTAAGGCAGAAGAGGAGTAAGGGCTGGGCAATGGGGGTGAAGTGACTTGCCCAGGATCACACAGCTGGGAAGTGTCTGAGACCAGATTTGAACCCAGGACCTCCCATCTCTAGACCTGGCTCTCCATCCACTGAGCTATTCAGATGGCCCCACTATTCCATATTTTATATCTTACATATTAACTTATATTTTTATAACTTCCTGGAAGCATAACTTGAATGACATTTAAGGTGTTCCCCAAACCATTTTTTGTGATGAGAAGCTTTTTTCTTATCTTATAGGATTGTCTACAAGGGAGAATAGGCGACAGCCCTCCATGCTTTATTTTCACCTCTTAAAGAAAAGAGGAAAAGATGTGTAGGGAAGTTAAGGAGCAGGTCCGACAAATGTAATTTAACAATAAATAGCAAAGATCCATGTGGGGTGCCGTATTTATAAGTGGTATAAGGAAAAGTCCCAGTTCTATGGCTTTGCTTATACTTGTCTCAAGGGCTTCTCTCAATTAGATCTAAGAGAAGGGGGAAGGAGAGAATGAAGGAAAATGAATAAGTATTAAGTATGAACTATAGATCTTATGGACTTCATAATAACCCTGGGAAATAGTTGTTTTTGTTATTCCCAAAATGATTCAGGTCTGACATGATCTCAGGACTTATTGAAAGCCCAGCATCCTATCTGTGGTGCCACCTAACTGTCTACTAAAATTTAAATTGCACTTAGACTTTTGGAACACTGTTTAAAACAAATGGTTCTCTCCTTATGACTTCTACTAATTATGAGGATAGCTTGTTCTTCTTTTCCTTTTTTGAATTCTTGCTCTAGATATTTGATATATAAAAATTAATTGACATGGCCAATAAATAAAGGGCAGATTGTGTTAGAATCACTGGACCCAAGACTCTATTAGAAGCAATGGCAGATCAGACCAAAAAATGAGGTAGGAAGGACTTCGAGCCCACCAACCACCCTCAAAAGAACCACAGAAGAACATAAAAGCCTCAAAATGAGTCACGGAGCAGCAGAACTCATAGAAGAAGGGATAAAGCAGTGTTGTGGTCCAGAAAAATGTGAAAAGACAGCAAGGGGGACTCATCTCACTGGGGTACAAAAAAGGAGGGAGCTCTGAACAAGCCTCAGCCAAACTCCAACACAATATAGCAAAATGGCAGGAGAATGAGAACAGTCATCTCAGTCCAGGCTCAGGAGAGTAAAAGCAGAAACCAATCCAATTCAGAAGAAACAAAAGTGTGAGGAAAGCAGCTCAGCATAATCCAGCTGGAACAGAAGCTGGGCTTGACTCAACACAGGCATCAGTAGGAGAAATGTAGACCAACAAGTGCCAGCTTCAGCAGGATTGACCAGAACCCAACTCCAATCAGTTGAACTGAATAGCTACAAATCTCTACAAAGCCAGCCAAGCAGACCTCCTTTCAGAGTGCTCAATCTGAGACCTAGTCATAGTACAAGCGTAAGATAGTAGCCCCTCCACCTAAGGAACAGAGGTATCCTTGAGCATATAGATGAAATCAAGAGGAAAAATAACCTCCAAATGAACAAAAGAGGGAGAAAAAGTCTGACAGTAGAAAAATATCTCAATAAGATAAATGACCAAAATGCAAGCCTAGAAGAAAATAGCAATACAAAAATAAAAACATGTGAAACCTCAAAGGAAAATGTGAAAGGCTGTCAGGCACCAAAATATATCCCTCAAAATGCTCCAAAAGACAATAGAAAGATAAATAATAGAAAATCGGAAGAAAAAATTAGAAAAGAGAAAGAAAAAATCAATAGTTTGCATAATCTGTCCTTGACTTTTGAACATGTCAATTAATTTTAATATGTTGTATATCTAATATTTTCCCAAAAAATTTTTAATCATTTGATTTCATTCTAAAGTTTCTTATATGTCATGAAATCATTGATTTGTTTGGTCTTTTCTTGTTTTAATGGGTCTATTTTTGAGGTAAGATTTGCCACTCTCTCTTCTACCCTACTTATTCTCCTTCCAGTTCTTTCCCCCAAGAGAATTAGTTACATTTTGTCTCATTTATTTCTTCTAGATATTCATGAAGTGCTTGTGGACTTTATTCCCATTTTAGTTACTTCTTATGGCTATGGAGTTAAAATTACACTGTAGTTTATATACTATTGAGTGTGTGATTTTTCTAGCTTTAGTTCTTGCCTTGGGGCTTTTGTTTCAAGGCTATACTATCCCTTTGCTGAGTTTTTGATTGATATAGTTGGCCCCATCTAATTTTGTCCTGACTTATCTGACTTCCTGTGCTGAAACTGACTTCCCAGGGTTAGTTTCCTTTGGACGTTTAGACTTTTCAATTTCTGAGTGCTGGATCTTTAGGACCCTTGTTGGCTCCTAGGAATAGTTTTGGATATTTTAATCTACATAATCATGTAGTGTCTGAATATTGTGGAACCACATTGGTTACTGGTTGTTGTTGATCCCTTAGGCTTGTAAGACATTGTAGTTTGTGTACTGTACTGACTAATCTGAGACTCCCATCTTTTATTGTACTAGATATGAAGCCTTTTAGGCTACTACATATGTCCTATCTCTACTCTGGAAGCTGGTGTTCCCCTCCCAAAAGTGGGTCATCTTTTGTATTGGCTGAGAGTTTCTAAATGATTCTTGTACAATCCTGGGATGCCAAATGTTAATAATTATAGTTTCTAATCTGATCCAGTTCAGATTTAGATTTCTACTATTGTAGTTATGTGAAAGTTGGGCATTTGCCACCTATACATGTACTCATCCTATTGAGAAGTTCCCCAAGCTTCCTTCTCCCAAATGCCTCTAAAATCAAGTTCATAAAAGTATCTCCTAATAAATAAGCTCTGGTTCAGTGTCTTTTCTCTATTTTTAGTGTTTGTTGCTTGAAGTCACAGTTTAGGGGCTAGGATCCCAGAGAATCCTGGGCAACAAATAAAAAATTCCAGTTGCTCTGAAAGGTACAATAAATGCTCAATAATTGAAGTGAAATATTACAGATGCTCAGTCCATTTCCTTCTCAAACTGGTTAAGGAAAGAAATATCACTTGCTGGAGGCCATTATACCCTGAATGGCTGACAAGGTCATGGTCTGGGGAAATGGGGTCTGCAAAGCAGCCCCCAGAAATTGAGGTCCCCACTGATCCCCCTCTGTGACTTCTCTCCCCAACTTCCCCCACTAATGAACTCGCTATGATTACTATTCTCTCCCCAATACCTGAGAAATAATATGACATCAAATACTTATAGGATCAATAAATATATACCCTACTTTAATCCCCCTAGATTAGTACCCCAAAAAGATTGCAATTACAGTATCAAAGCCCAAAGATTATTGCACATAACCCCTCCTTTCTCAAGCATAAGATACACTTCAAGGCTTTACAATAAATACTGGCCAAATGCTTGAGCACCATAATAAATCTTTACCTACAGTCATCACACTCCATTGAATTTGATGATGAACAGAAACCAGGCAGCATTGCTAGGCATTTCAAAGTAATACAAGAAAAACAGAACTCATAAATTGAGGAAAACCCCCAAACTGGTCTGCTTTAAGTCCTCATACCTAGATAGGAAGATGTTTTGTTATTCATTTCCCAAACAATTGTGATTGATAGTGAAAGTTGACCCAAAGCATGATGATCCTCTCAGCAGGTCAAGGGGTAACCTACAAATGGCTTTATTCACATTAATCATATCTATCACAGTATTGTAGAAACATAGTAAATGATCACAGAATTCTTTGTTGTAGTAACATCACAAGAGTGTTGTTCATGTGATTGATAATATCCAATCAAAATGTACAATGTCACATACATAGAAGATTGATCGTGTGTCAAAAAAGCATGTATCTGAAAACCTATATAATAAATGAACCATGGCACTATGGCAGAACACTGTGTGTGATGCCTATATACGTGGGTTGAATGCACGGTGTTTCTCAGCTCCTTTATTTGACTGGGTTGTCACATCTGGGCAGAGAGACCTTGGATCCTCAGAGAGGACAGACCTCACTAATCACTGTAGCATAAAGGGCATTTTATTTGGATGACAACACATAGGTTTGAGTCTGATACTTAGCTCTGTAACCAAAGGTTGCATAAATTCTCTCAGTCTGTTAATTCATACATAATAAGAGGATAATGATACGTGTACCATCTGTGTCAAGAAACTTATGATGAAATTGCTTATAAGCTTTGAAGTGCTACATCAAAATAAATTATTATAACATAGGGCACACTTTTGACAGACCTTTAATTCAAACCCAGTCAATCTCAACTCCCTTAATTACCAGACAAAGTATTAGATCTGTCTGATTTTCCCATCCTTATTGAAATTCCAAGACAAGCTACACTACAAATTGAAATTCCTGATTTTCCCATTGATAAGACTCCATTTTTGCCTGGTTACTATATATTTTTCTCAATGACCCTTCTTTATAAAGCTACTGAAAGATAATTTTCAGAATTTCTGTTTTATACCTAAGTCTGATTTCATCTTAATCTCATTAAACTTCCATTAACTTAACAAAGAAAAGATTATACATTTTGGGATAAAATCAGTCTTCAATTCGGAGATAACCTCACTGTATGAAATTATGATCTTCTTAGATCCATTATTATCTACTATTCACTCAAGCAACCTTAAACAAACATCTCCATGGTTAACAATGTGGTCACTAATATGGAAATAGTGAAATAGTCCACTTCTTTTGCTATACATATTTTGATTTTGCTATTCAAACACTTTACAAAAAATAAAAGTTTTGGCAAGATTCGTTGTACATCAAGGTTTTTGTTTTGTTTTGTTCTAACTAATATTCATACCACTGTAGCTACATTAAAATATCCAGATCTTTATTCACTATTTTATGATGCAGAAAAATAATGATGCCTCCAGAAACTTAAATAGCAGAAAAATTTCTGATCCACAATGGTGGAAAAATGTTCCATATATGGGAATCCTACTATCAATGAAGTCATAGGTCTTCTCTAATATAGGCATTTTTCAACTGGGTCAAGAGAATTTTTTTTAACCAATTTCATCTGAACTGACATTTATGGATATAAATATAGAGACATATCTATATAAATATACATGAATGTATATATATATGTACATATACATTAAATATAAATATTTACTATTCTTTGAAATTTAATATATAACAAATCAATAGATATGTTGCATAGTTAGTAAAGAATAAGATTTAGTATCCAGAAGCACTGTCTTCAAATCTAGATTCTATCATATGTTGTCTATGTGACTGTGAGCAAATTACTTGACTAATTAGTGATCCAGACAGCTACAGAACCTGTGTTCTCCATTTTTAGTGAATTTTGTCATTAGGAATTCCCTATACCAATGATATCCTGTCCCTGGACAAAAAGAAGTGTGTGGGGTGGGGAGTCAATATCACCAAAAAGAATGATCTTCCTCGTAAGATCTCAACTTTGGAGAGAGAAAGGAACTTTCTTATTTTAATCTTAGAGTAGATTAGGAAGACAGAACATGAGCTATGAGGAAACTGAGGTGAGAACTGGCACAAAAGCCGTGTCCTTCCCTGTGGAGTATGGGATGGCAACAGCAAAAGCAACCACGCATTTAGGAATTGTAAGGAAACAACACCTGCTCAGAAGCAGTTCCCAGTAAAAATTTATGATAGAGAAAAAAGCAATTGAGATTAGAATGATGTCATATTTTTGGTAGAGTGAATTACCAAAGGCTTAAAGAAAATATACATAAAATATTATGATATGAAATTCAGAAATAAAAATCCACCCACATGGTGAGATGTTCTTGAGAATGAAATTCTAAAGACATACAAATAATTAAATATTATAGAGATAAAAAAGGAAGTCATCTAAAGCTGAAAATACAATGGAAACAGAAGCCACTAAAATCTATGTAGGTCTCCTTATCACCATATATTGACTTAAAAATGCAAATTAATATTATCTCTTTCTTATTTTACTTGAATTTATATTCATTTCATATTTTGTAGTTTTCTAGGTTTACAAGCTACATATGGTATATGTTTAACATTTCATTGATGTGAGTACAAAGGTAACTCACTACCCAAATAGAATTTTATTTTATTTTTATAGATGACTTGTATTTTTCCTCTAATTTTAAGGTGAAGAAGAGTAGGAGCACAAAGGCAAATGGGAAAAAGAAGGTAACCAAAGGAGGGCAAAGATCCTTGATGGACTGCATAATCAGGGTTGTGTGTGTTTGGGAGAGTCAGTGGTCCTGCAATAAGGCAGTATCCTTTCTCTCATTAGTAAGTTCCATTGTTATGGGAGCAAGGCACAAAGTAAACATGCATTCATTAAATGTTGTAGCTATTGTGCTCAGCACTGGGGACACAAAGAAAAGAAAAAGCAGTCTCTGCCTCAAGAAGCTCATCAAGTTACTAGATACATACATGATTTATGCAGAATATATCTGTAGGTGAGTTCTTTGCAAGGTTAGAGCAAGAGAGGCAGTGTGGAGAGTAATTGCAAGCATCTCCAAACAGAACTCATTGACCTTTCCCTCAAAATCTACCCCTCTTCTTAATTTCCCTATATTTATCACTATATATAATCACTATATTTATCAGACTCATAATTTCGGTATTAGCCTTTCCTCCTTTCTCTCAGCTATATTGTCAATCATTTTCCCAAGACTAACCCCACAGCAATTTTCAAATACATCTCCCTATTTTCCACTCAAATTACCATCATTCTAGTTTAGAACTGAATCTAGTTTAATGTTAATTAATTAGTTTAATTGCTCTCTAATTGGTATCCCTTCTTCTTATCTCTTCCCACTCCAAGCTGTCCTTTACAAAGGACACTTTATCCACATCCACCCTTTATTCCCAGTGACTCCCATAAGAGAAAAAAATAATTTCTTGACAAAGTTCTTAACCATCTAAGCAATTCGTATGCTTTAAATCTTATATATTTATTCATCATTTCAACACATCCTAGGATTCAGCCTCGTATATGGATGCTCCATTTTCACGCCCATCCTTTCTGCATATCTTCCCCTTAGGATTCACGAAGGTAGATTAATAATTTAACATTTTGATTCCTTATTCATTACAAGACTTTCTATTATACTATGCCACCTCTTTAAGACTATGAGTTGAAGAGAAGGCATCACCCTGTAATGTAGAGGTACTTTCCTTATCTAGGGAGTTTTTTCAAGGAAATTGTGGGTAAGGAAAAAAATAAACAAGGAATATAAATGTCCAAAGGACAATGAGCTGAGCAATTTATTACTCCGTGTGGCTCCCTTGATCTTCATAGTTTGGGGCACCCATTGGCAGTACCCTTCTATCTAATTGATGCAGTTGGGCAGCTTCAGAAGAATTCAGTGGAAAAGGTACTTTAGGAGCTATCTATCATCAGTGTTTGGTCTGGACTGTGACCTCCCCTATCAACTTTGATTAGTAAAATTGAATAACTAGATATCTGCATTTAGATGAAGTTTGCTGAGCTGAGTGCTATTTACCTTCCATTCCTATCCCTAAATATAGTTGACCTAATCAGTTCTTGGACATATACATCCTGGTATATAAGTGGACAAATATGGAATAATTTCTTTCAGCTGGTCCTAGAAATAAGCCGATCCTTGTGGTTTTCTATAATATTAAAAATCATCTTTAGTCTGTGTGTCCATCTATAACTATCAAATTCAATTTTTATGAACTAACATAATAATCATTCTGAAAAAAAAGTGTCTGAACTTACTCAAAGAAGTTTTCCTATCTTCTTTTCAAAATCCCAACATTATAGTAGATTATAGAATGAAAATTAAAGCTACTTATATTTGGGGGCATATTTAACCTATAATGTTCATTATATCTTTTTTTAATAAATTTTGTGTGTAACTTCTAGCAGTGGTGCCTTGGGTCAGGTTGCGATGAGTTCTTCATGAAAAGAGAAATGAGAGCAGAAGGCAAATAAGAGTCATGCCTCCTCTGATATTATTTAAATGATGCATATCAAAATAATAAGTTTATCAGCAGCCAAAACTCCAAAAAAGATACTGGAAACTATCATGCTTTGTATGGCTTCTAGATATATAGCATGAAATTTTTTACTTCTTGCTTAATCAATGAATCAATTATTGGTGAATATTCTTTCAAAAGCTACCTTAGATAAAGGATATTGAGGGGACAGGGGGCTTATGTCATCATGAATCATGATTCCTCTGGGAGTCTAACTCAAGGACTACATCTCCCTTGAGGAGCACTAAAGTCATCATCATAAGAAGCACCCACCAACTCTACTGGAGCTTCTATTATGATTACAGTTTATATTTCCTGATTCTTTCTCTTAAAATTTATTGCTACATTCCCCAGCCTTTCCCACAAGAAAACAATGTATTGACCCTCTAGGTCTGCCTGAAGCTGACCCTTAGTGACTTCTCATAAGGGAGTTTTGAGTTCCTCAATTGCAGGTGTTAAAGTAGGAACCAAGAGATATAGTTCTCTTTCCCTGCCTTGTTTAATTTTTTCCAATTTCTCCATTCCAACTTTTTTCATTTTCCTCTCACACTTTTCAAAAACTTATATAGCTATACATTTCAACTGTTCCATATTCATAAGAGACCAGTCTAGGCAATGTTTATGAAAATAGTCTCTTATTTCCAGGGAGGAGTGAGACATGACATGATGCCATATAATCTAAAAATGTCTTTTTGCTGCTGTGTGTCCTGGATCCTAAAACAGGTTGGGATTCTCATTATCTTCTTGAGTGATATATTCAAATTTATGTTAGGTTTTTGGATGAGAAGAGCAGTCCCTCATTTCTTTTAGCAAAGCTTCCCCCACCTCTCATGAACTCATAGCCCTCAGAAGGATGGGTGTCCCATTTGGGTCCTTTAATAACCAATATTTCCCATCCTCATTCTGAGGATTATTGGTGGCCTCAAAAATTGGCTTTCTCCCTCAGAGAGCAAAGTATGCATCAAATTCATTATATCACCCCATCTCAGATTAAACTCCCCCAAAATAGCTTCAAATTGAGCTAGCACATACTCAGACCTATGTCAAATGTGAATGTATCACTATGTCCAAATGCTGGTATTAGTGAGGCTAATTATTGTTTTAATGTCACAATAGTGCCCCTTTGGTCATGGCTGGCAACTTCTCTCAAAGAAAAATGTCCTTAGGGGAGCTATTGTCCACCACTATTAAATCTGAAATCTGCAAAGAGAGAGGAGTAATGATGGGGAGGCTGAGACAAGAGGTGTCATTGGGATGAAAGAGGAGGTAGAGTCAGGTGTGAGAAGTTTTGGAAAGGGAGAGAGAAATGGAAATGGCCAAGGGCTTTTGGGGGAGGGGGCAGGGGAGCAGGGAATGAAAAGGTCCAGAATGATCAAAGGAAATAATGAATGGGTCTGGGAGAAGGAAGGAAAAAAAAAGCAAGTGAAGGAGGAAAGAGAAAAAGAAACCCTGGGGGGTAGTACCCAGAAAGAGAGAAGGCTGAAGCAATGAGAGGCAGGGAAGTTATCAAATAAAAAGGGTATAAAAAATAAGGAAAGACTAGAGGTTAGGCTATTTGATTTAAACTTTATAGACTCATCTAGGAAAAATCTAACTTTTTCCAGTAGTTAATTATAACTTATTTACTGCCTTAAGGTCAAAAGACCCAAAGCAGGACTAATAGTAGTTCTCAGCTGATGTAATCCTAGTTTTAAACAATTTCTTACAAAAGCTAATGGCTTGCTTTCTTGACATTCTTGGCTCTATTAGCAGTAGCCCTTGTATACATGAGATGGGCAGCCTATGTAAAGTAGATATGTGAAGGGTTATTACTATGTGTATTTCCCATTTCTAAAATAAATAAACAAAACAAAACAAAAAATAGAATCCCTTTTTTAATTGTCTCCAGGAGTCCCTTTTTTCTATGTGTTATAAATCTCTTCCCCAGGTCTCTCCTTAGAGTCCAGGTGATTTGGCTGAACTTCCCATGCCCAACTTAGTTTTTGTTTGTTTGTTTGTTTTAAATGAGGATCAAAAAGAAAAGAAAAAAAAAACCCTGAAGCTCATATGCCTCCTACTCCTATATTCTTAAAGCTAAACTAATGCTCTTGGTGTCCTTTCACCTTGCTGACTTTCTCTCTTCAACTAAAAAGAAAACAATATTATTGACAAATATACATAAACATTCAGATGTATTCACAAGAAATAGACATATAAAAGATAAAAGGAGCATTTATCTCACTCAAAAATTTTCCTAAATAGTTTGAGCTTCTCAATTCAGAACTTAAAAATTTTCTACTCTACTAATGTCACTCCTAGTAATGAAACACACAAACACACACACACACACACACACACACATACCCCTACGTTGGAAAAAGGTTAAAAAATGAAGAATTCATACTCCAGTCTCATGGTCACCATTTTATTATGATTAAAATTCTATGAAAACTCTAAGTTAATTATAATTATTCATTAAATAATAAAAACTGGGCCAGAGAAAATGGAAGACACCAATCACCAGTAGCCATCAGGTCCCTTAAACATTTTCCATCTCCCTTCTGTAATATTTAAAATAGTTGGAGCCATAAACTGTTATAATTAAAATGGTTGATGTTGTAAACTGTAGTGAGTTAAAATAGTGGGAGATATAAATTATGCTAGATATAAGAGTGGGTGAGTAAATTGTGACCTCAGAAAATGTTTTCACTACAGTGTCTTGTTTTAAATCAAATATAAGGTGGTCACCAGGGAATATATTCCCAATTATGAATATACCCAAGTCAACTGGGTTTTATAGAGATTTTAATTAATAATACGAGTAATTAAAGGAAAGAGAGAAAAGGGAAATAAGTATGAAGGGCCTTAAGCCAACATGGCCTAGACCTGAATCTTAAGAGAGAGAGATCAGTCAGTCAGTCTTTTATCACTCACCACAAGATTTGTCTTAAGCAAGGATGTCTGGGGAACAGAGACTCCCCAGAGGGAGTTCCAGCCAGAGTCCACCTCCCAAAGGACTTCTTCTCAAGAGATCTTCAAAGGGCCTCCTCCAAAAGGATCTATCTCCAAGTATCTCCAATCCCCCTTTGCTCAAGAGATACCTTTTCTTATATAGGGTTTTTTTTTCCTATGTCACCTCCCCTAAGTTCTTCCATCTACCAATCACCGTAGATGTTTCCTAAAGGACAGCCCATCTGAATTCCTGCTAAGTCGACTAATCTCCTCAGTAAGTCTGAACCAGAGAAAATGCTGTTGTGTCGACTAATCCCCTCAGTAAGTCTGAACCAGAGAAAACACAGCTGAGTCGACTAATCTCATTAAGAGAAAACTTGCCTGACCTTTATAGGTACCTAGCATCCCATTGTATCAATTTTAAAAATAGGCATGGCTCAAAGAACTCCTTGCCTTATTATAAGCATGGGTCCAGGTACTTTCATTGTTTAGCAAGGAGTTTTCTCCCCTAAAGCAGTCTTAAGTTCGGATGGAGCAGAAGTCCTCCCATAGCAAGGAGTTTTCTCCCCTAAAGCAGTCTTAAGTATGGGTGAGTAGAGGTCCTCCCATTTCTGATCCTGGCGAGTTCTCACATCAAAATGGGGAATGTTTCCAGTAGGGAATTTGTTCCAATGGAGGAATCCTCAATGTGGAAATTTTTAACATTCACATGTCTGAGAAATTTCAAGATTTACACTGCTCTTTGTGATGTCACTTTTATAGTTAGAAATTCTTGAACCCCTAATACTACATTACCCAAAGTTCCTTTCTGTATTACCTAGAATCCTTTTCCCTTTTTCTGAGTCCTCAAGTTTTGTGTGATGGTATTTAAGTGGGCTGTAACTCCTTCCACGCTCTCTTTACTTGTGAGTTTAGGTACTTCTGTTTACTTCAGTTATTACTAATAAAACTTTAAAAATATAATAGTTATTGAATATTAATTTTAAAACTTACACACTTTACAAAGCCTCTTTGATTGGATCACCCCAACCTAACTCTGGAAAAGAGGTAGATCTTCCAGATATCAGGAGTCATGAGTCATTTAGAAGGACCTCACAGTGTGCATGTCCATTTTTCTCTGCCTGACTTAACTTATTTAGTTGCAATTTTATCTTAAAAGGCTTGTTTACAGTTTAAACAAAGAACTTATATCCACCCTCATTCAGCAAGATGCAAAGAAGTACAACATTAAGGCTAAATTTTTTTTTCACTTTAAATTTAAAGATTTTTTTAGAGTGCAAAAATAAAAAGAGGTACAGAATAGTGTTAAATTTCCACAACTGCCAACAAAATCTAACAGCAAAGATAGAGAAGTGAGAGCCAGGCCTAGAGATGGGAGGTCCTGGGTTCAAATCTGGCCCCAGATACTTCCTAGTTGCATGACCCTGGGCAAGTCACTCAATCCCCAGTGTCTAGCCTTTACCACTCTTCTACCTTAGAATAGAAGTATTTGTTCTAAGGCAAAATATAAGGGATATAAATTAAAAAAAAAAAGATAGAAAAGCGCTATGGAGTGGGCCAGCCTCTCAAAGGGATGGGGTCTTTGTAGGTGGGACAGTATAGGTGAAATGATGGGTGGGACACAGTTTTCACATCCAACCCACAGCACAGGTTTCACAGAATAAATTGCTCTGCTTTAGCTGAGTTCTGGCTTTATTTTATACCCTCATGATCACACACCTACTTGGCACACAGTTTCATTCTCAACATAAATGTTTCCATGGCACCTAACAACAGACAGGAAGCCTAGGAAGATAGTCAATAAAACATTGTAGCTAAGTGTAGGATCAGTGGGTAGAATCAACATGACCCAGATATAGGTTAGAGAATTCAGAGCACAGATTTGCCAGAAGTTTTTATGCCTGGAAAAGAGCATCCTATCTACATGGGTATATAAGAATCCTTGGGTTTAATTTTGTAAGTGGGTTCTCCTGGTAACATCCTAGGGGGACAGAGGAACATCTATGTCAACCCTGCAAGCAAGTTGCTCTCATCTATTTTTCCTGGGGCTAAGTAAGAATAATAATCATAGCAATTCCAATAATAAAGGGATGTTAATAAGGAAAGTCACTTAGGGGATGTCAGTGGGAGTTTCCATCCTTTCTGGGAGCTGCTTTGCAGTCCCCAGTTTCTACGTGGACCATCAAACAGCGTGGTCTTTGATGGTTCCCAGCAGAAAAGGAAATTTCATTCAAATTAATTATAGAGAATATAAAATTTCTGGGGCTATACCTATCAAAATAAATCTAGCACCTATGTTAGACAATTACATAATACTTCTCTTATAAAGTCAAACCTAAACAATTTGGGAAACATTTATTTTTAATGGATAGGCTAAGCCAATATAAAAACGGCAATCCCATCTAAATTAACTTACTTATTTAGTGTCATACCAATCAAACTACCTATAAATTATTTCATAGAGCTAGGGAAAAAAATTCATCTGGAAGAACAAAAGGACAAGAATATCAAGGAGATTAATAAAAAAAATATGAAAGAAATTTCTCAAACGTAAAATGTTAATCATCAAACCATTAAATATTGGCTAAGAAACAGAGTTGTGGATCACTGAAATAGGTTAGGACAGGTAATCAACACACAGTAGTTAATTATTATAGTTACCTAGTGTTTAATAAATCCAAAGATCCAAGCTTTTAGGAGAAGAACTCATTATTTCACAGAAACTACTGGGAAAACTGGAAAACAATATGGAAGAAAATAAGCATAGACTAGCATGCACATCATACAAGATAAAATCAAAATGGATATTGGTCTAGAAATAAAAGATGACACTATAGACAAATTAAGAAACAGGGAAATTTTTAGCTCTCAGACTTATAGTTAAGGTAAGACTTTTTGACTAGTCTAAGACATAGAGAAAATTATGAAAAGTGAAATTAATAATTTTTAACTTTATTTAATTGATTATCTTGGAATATTTTCCTATGGTTACATGAATCACATTCTTTCCCTCCCCCCCTCTTCCATAGGCAACAAACAATTCCATTGGGTTGAAATGAATAATTTGGATTATATTAAATTAAAACATTTGGAAAGGAAACAAAAATTGGGAGGAAAATTATAGTATGTTTCTCCAACAAAGGTCTCATTTCTCAAATATATAGAGAACTGAGTCATATTTATAAGAATAGAAAGCATTCTGAAATTCATAAATGGTCAAAGGATATCAATAGGCAGTTGTCAGAGAAGAAATGAAAACTATCTTTAGTCATATGAAAAAATTCTCCAAATTGCTATTGATTAGAGAAATCAAATTAAATTAAAACACCTCACCTGAGATACCACCTCACATCTATCAGATTGGCTGATAAGACCAAAGAGGAAAATTCTAAATGTTGGAGGGAATGAGGGAAAATCAGGGCACTAATACGTTATTAGTGGACTGTGAACTGATACAAATATTTTGGAGAAGCACAGCTAAAAGATTGTAATATACATACATTCTGACCCAAAGATACCACTGTTAGGTCTGTATCCCAGAGGGGAAAGTACCTACATGTACCAAAATATTTTAGCAGTATAGGAAAGGGAAAAGAGGGAAAGAATCTGAATTGTAAAATGTCAGAAAAATATTTCAAAAATTGTTTCTCCATGTAATAGAAAAAAAGGAAAAAAATCTTTATCAACTCATTGACCAATTTTTCATAAAGTCCATGCATGCTTCAGTATAACCAAAAAAGTCTATGATTCCATTAATCATCTTAAACATACATTTATCTGAAAATAGTGTTTATAATAAATTCTTAGATATGATCAACTTCTTTTTAAAGGCAGAAATTTCAGAAAATGGTAGTAAATGAGTAAAAGGAAAATGTTTCTTTAAAAGCCTTTTTTCCCCCTATTTCTTTCTAACCTATACTTTCACATCAGGAGACATCATCCAGATAAAATACACGGTCTCTAAAAAGTTTTTGGTTGTTTTTATTGCTGTTGTTGTTGCTGCTGCTGTTTTTACATATATATGTATCTATATATATTCATTTTATAGATGAAGAAACCAAGGTTCCAAGGGATTAGTGGGCAGTGCTAGTGAGTGTCAAAGTTAATACTAACAGCAAGGCATCAGGGTAATAAAACCTGTGTTGTTCCCTGCTCTGTCTATCCAACTACCCCACAGTAAATACGATTATTGTTTTGTCTTTTGTGAACTGGTTTATGATTTTTTCCCATTCAGAATAATAAAATGATGTGATATAAACATATGGGTTAGTAGTGAATCCATAGTTCTGAATCTTGAAATACAGGTTGCTCTACTCTATTGGAAATGAATGGTTCTTAAGTACTTTTTAGTGACCTGTAGTTGTAAGGGAAGAATTCAAGAGTGTGTCTTGTAGAGCAGTGTTCCTAGTTCTGATCTCCAGATCAGAACATAGTCTCAGCAATTCACTGTGCTAATCAGCTCCTATATATAATCCCCCCTTCTTTATACTCTTTAATTTCGCTTTGCTCATAAGTTCCTGTCCTACTATATACAGATTTATTCAGATCTTTATTATTCTTAAAAATTAAAAAACCTTTCCCAGTGACATGATTCTGCTATCTCTTCAAACTATCATCTTATATCTCTCTTCCCACTCATTGCCAAACTCCAAGTATAAAAACTGACTACATTTCCTGCCTCTATTTCCTCACCTCCCACTCACTTTGCTTTTTTAAGTTTTATTCAGAATACAGCAAAGTCCAAATTAAATGACTATTTCCTACAAAAACTAGAAGAGAAAAACAGAATTGTGCATGGGGCAGGCAGCCAGGACAGTAGATAGAGTGCTGCCCCTAGAGTCCGAAAGATTCATCTTTGTGGGTTCGACTCTATCTTCATTTAGCCTCTCCTTACTTCTGTTTCCTTGTCTGCAATATGAAGCTCCTCCTCATATTACACTCCGCCCCGTCCCAGAGTTTTGGTGAGGATCAAAAGGTCTATTTGCAAAATGCTTTGCCAAGTGTCTGAAACAATTAAGCACTAGATAAGTGTGATCTATTAGTAGAGGGAATAGGGAGAGGCAAAGTTTCACCTAGAAGATAAAGCATAAGTTTTGTCTTTGGGAAAATGAGTTAGTCTATGAGGGAAAAATCAAGGGAGAGGACATTCCAGCTAGAGAGGAGAGGCACTGCGGAGGCACAGAGAGAGGAGTCAGAATGCCATGAATGAGTTCCGTGTAATAAGGCTGCAAAGATAAATTGGACCCGGGTTGTAAAAGGCTTTAAGTACAGCAGAGGATTTTATATTTGATCCTAGAGGTAAGCCACTGGAATTTATTAAGTGAGGGAGTGATAGGGTCAAAACCTCACTTTAGGAAAATCACATTAGCAGCTGGTTAGCAAATGCACTGAAGGGGGAAAGGGGAGCCTTTCGAGAGGGAGACCAATTAGAATGCTATTACAAGAGTCTGGATGAAAGATGATGAAGGCATTAAATTGGGTGATGGATGTGTTTGTGGAGGAAAGGAGATAAATGGGAAAGGTGCTGCGGGAGATGGAAACGATAAGACTTGGCTTCGGATGGGAAATAAAGGGGTCAGGAGAATGAGGAGCTCAGGGTGTCTGGCACTCTGAACCTGAGGGAATTCTCAAAAGAAATACAAAAGTTCACAAGAGTGGTGGATTTTGGAAGAAAAAATACTTTGTCTATTTTGGACTTTTTGATTTAGTAATGGAGATACTCAGTTCAAATATTCATTAGAGTTGATGATGCAGGATTGTACTTGTACTCAGCATAGAAATATATGCCAGATACATAGATCTAATAGTCATTGGCCTAAAGAGGATAATTAAATCCAAAATAGCTAATGAGGTTACCATTGAATGAGTTGTCAAATATTGTGAATTCTACTTTAGAGTCTCTTCCTTCCGTATCTCACTCTCCACTCCTACTGTTGAAATCCGATTTCCTTCAGATCCTCATCCTCTCTTACAAGGATGATTGCAGTAACTCTCTGTCTCGAGGGTAAAATATAACCTCTGGCATTTTAGGCCATGGGTAAGCTTCCAGCTATCTTTCCCATCTGATCTTACATTTCTTCCTCACCTATCACTGTTCCAATATTCTGTGCTGCAACAGAGCTTAGATAGAGGACAGGTCTGGATATGGCTACCCAACATCCAACTGGGGACAGTTGTGGCCCGCCACCCCTTTCCCCCCCAAAATCACTTAAGGCAAATAATTTCCTGAACTCAAGTGCACTCATTGACTGGCCTTAATTTGCCTGACCCTACATGTGGTTAGCTGGACCCCAGGGGAATCTAGGATCTAAAGAAGCAGAAGTAACATGACCGGAGACTTTGGGAGTTAGACTGGAAACCTTATTTCGATCTTTATTTCTCTTTACTAATAAATACTTATACACTTAGTATAAAGTCTCCAAGATTCACTTTTTTTATTTATAACACAAGACAGAAGAGCAGGAAGGACTAGGCAGTGGGGGTTAAATGATTTGCCCAGGTTTACACATCTAGAAATTGTTTGGATCCAGATTTTAAAGCAGGACCTCCTATCTCCAGTCCTCTCTTTCAAAGCACTGAGTTCTAACTGCCCCCTTCCACAGCTTTTTAATGATTCCAGTTCCCCTGTATTTTCTCTGTCCTCATCTTTCTTGATTTTTCTGAAACATTTTATAGAGTTGTCTAATTTATCCTTCTTAATATTCTTCTCTCCTTCCCTTGCTGTCAAGTTCCGCTAATAATAATAATAATTTTACTGTAATTATTATCATTGTTGATATTGTTGTCATTATTGTTTTTGTTTATGACCTTGGTTTGGAAACTTTGGTCTCTTTATTTATACCATCATTTATAATAAATTGAATTTAAATTCATCAAATCTCTTCAATGAACTTGTCTTTATTTCTGGAATGGATTAAAAAGTTATTATTAGCACTGCTCAGAAAATCATACTAGTCTGAGCCAATTTTTGTATGGGCCAGCCCAGTCTAGAGTATCTGGCATCCCACTCCAAACCCAGGCTGCTGCACTGCTCTTGCTCCAATATGCCGCTCAGTATTTCATTAGTATTCAGCATGAGAGTTTATGAGGTTTATTTTTTGATTATATTTATTGGGCACAGAAAACACTTCAAATTTTAAGCACTTTAGTAAAATTACTCTGTAATAAATTCATCATTTCCTCTTTATTGGAGATAGAGAGCTTATAATGAACAAATAAGCTAGCATATTGTATGTCTGCTTTCTATTGTAAAAAGATGGAGTCCATCTGTGCAAGTTCATTCTGCCTATTGTTCACATAATTTATTTTTAAAGACTTTCTTCTGTTGAGCACAATATAACGAAAGAGGATTAGGTTTTTTAACTCATTAGCATCCATGTCCATGTATGCACAAAGCCAAATATAGCTGCATTTATCAATCCCCATTCAAATTTGATGTGATCAAAAGATTCATTAAGATAACAATTATATTTTGCATTTATATTATACTTTTAAAAGAGTGATTTCACATCTATTATCTTATTTGATCTGTATATTTTAATTATAAAATCAATTAACATATTATACATATTTATAAATCTGTCTCCACCACCAAAATAACAAAATTCTCGCAAATACTGCATATTAATGTTTTAGAAACTCAATATACTCAAATCTTCATTTCTTCAATGTATTTTTATCCTTTTCACAAATTTATTAAAAACCATGTTCCGTACCAAAAGAAATAACTCATTCATGCAGCATTTTAATATTCCTGAAGTACTGTTGAAGGGAAATTGGAGGGAAAGGTACGGAAAGGAAACAGAAAGGAAGGTAGCTGCGTCACCCCGGCTCCAGTAGGGAAATTGACCAGGCTTTTCTTCTAAACTATAACTAGGCTTTGGAATTAAATTAAATCAAGCCAGACTCTAGGGATAGTTAAATGGGTTTATTTGGGCTGTGAAAAGAAAGGTTTGGGAAAACTTGAGAAAATTAGATCTCCAGCAGCAATGCAGGTACCAAAGCTCCCTGAGTGGGGGCAGAGCTCTCCTCAGTTCTGGGGAGGAGGGCTGCTTCTCCAGAAAAAAGCATGAATGCCCTCTATCTTCTTTTATATCTTCTCAGACACCTCCCACAAAAGAAGTTGGAGGTGTCTGAGGAAGTTGAAATAGAGAGCCCTGGGAGATGTAGTCTCTCAGGGTTCAGAGCCATTTCAAAATGCACAAGTACTTCAATTCAAATAACACAATGTAGTAAATGGTGTAGTTCTAATAATTTTTTTTTTCACATGAGGAAATAGAGGTATACAGAGGTTAAACAACCTACCAATGATCACATCATCATTTGCCAGCCATCTGTTCTCAGAGCTTGTAAATAAGACCCTCCCCTAATATTTTGGAAGCAATCCTAATTCTCTACTCAAGACTTTCATATATTAATTTATAACATTTTATACTCTTCTCCTTCAACGATACATATCTAAGACAAAATAGACAAATGGGAGTATTATATCTTTTATTTCATTTTTATCTTTCATTTATTTATTTGCTTTCCTTTCTTCATCTATTACCTTGAAAACAAGTGGGTAGGAAGAGCATTTGGATTTGTCATTTCAGTTTTTTAGGAAACTTTTCACTTCAGAAAGCCCTTCTACTAATGCAGTTCAGTACTTTCTCTCTGAAATTTATGGTCTGTGTATTTTCTACAGCATTGAGAGATTATGACTTTTCCAGAGTCACATAGTCATTTCATGTGAGAGGTAAAAAGACACAAATACAGAATAGGGCTTTAAGGTCAACTCTCTTCTCTATACCATAATGCCTTTTAATCCTCAGCAGCAGCCCAACAGCAGCAGCAGCAGCATTTTAACCAAAATTAATTCAATTATAAGTTTTTAATTAATAAAAATTATTTTCTTACCCTCCTCTTCCATAATTTGTGAGTAAAAGAAAAAAATGAAACCATGTTGCTTCTCTTTCAAATGTTAAATACAGAGTAAAATTGTTGATTGTGATTTTGAACAATTTCTTTGTTTCCATTACTTTTTTTTTCCTTTATCATCACTACTCTATTCATTGTACCATCTTGCTGCTTTCACTTAACAGTTGAATTGATAGTGGCACAACTCACACTCAGATGTGAAAGTTCCTTGATTTTTCTTTGGTTTTTAACTTCTATATTATCTTGCTTTTCTCTCTAAGGAAGGAATATATCCTTTTAGGATTTTTCCCTACTCTTTGATTTATTTAAGGGATAAAACGAATTAAGAGATAACTCATGGTCTTGGTTAGAGATTAGAATCTGCCAACTAAGTATCCATTTTCTCATATTCCAAGTAAGAATTACAATCTTGAAACCACTTCCTCATTTGATTATATTTGGAGACTATTAGTAGCTTAAATCCAGTGGTTACATATTGCTTATATATAGGTTGCACATAATAAATTAATCTGTCTGATTTCATCATTCAATTGAAACTCCAAAGTTATCACCAATTTCTTATTAATAAAATCCCAAGGTCTTTTCTCAACCCTTATACTTGACTTCTGTAGTCTTTGACACTGGATAATTTTCTTCAACTTAATATTCTCTACATGAGGTTTTCCTTGCACAGTTCTCCCCTGGTTTTTCTCTAAACTGTTTGACTAATCCTTCTCTTTCTCCTTTGATGAATTATCATCTAAATGGTACTAAATAACCATAAATAACCAACCAGACTATTCTAGATGTTCTTCTCTTCTTCCTTTATGCATACTTTTCTACTTGGTAATTTCATAAGCTTTATTCTAATGTTTATTTATCCATCCCTAACCTATCTCCTGACCTTTAGTCTTATATCCAGAAAAAATTAGATATCTTGAACTAAATGTCCCACAAAAATATTAAATTCAACATATTTAAGATGGATTTTATTATCTTTTCCTCCAAAGTCTTCCTTCTTCTTAATTTTATTATTACTATGAAAATAAATTCCATCTTCAGAGTCTCACAACCTAGATTTGCAACTCTTCACTTTTTCCTCACCGCTATCTCCCATATCCACTCCATAGCTAAGAAGACTTGATTCAAGCTTCACAAGATCTCTTATATATTTATTTCTCTCTTGACTGTCATCTCTAGGGGAGTCCCTCATCACCTCATATATGATTTATTGCAATAACCTTTTTTTTATGTTTCCACTTCAAGTCTCTCTACCCTCCTGTCTATCCAACACGCAGCTGTCAGTTTAATTTTTCTAATGTATAGATCTGACCAGATTACCTTTCTATTCAATAGCTACTATAGTTCCATATTACCACTAGGTTCAATTTTTCTCTCAATTCAATTTCTCAAAATTCTCTGATATTCAAAGCTGTCCATGAGCTAGCAATCTCCAACCTTTCTAAATCTTCTTAAACCTTATTCACTTTCATGTTCTTTGTGGTTCTATTGCATTCACTCATTTCTATTCCTTTCACAAGACAATCTGTTTCTTGAACCTGTGTATCATCATTGATTGTCCCTCACATTTAGAATATATTTCCTCCTCATCATTGCCATCTGGGACCCAAACATAATTATTTTGTATATTGTCTTACCCAGTTTATTGTGGGTTCCTTGATGGCAGGGTCTTTTCTCACCTTTGTTTGTATCCTCAGTACCCAGCATATAGTGTTAACAAATGCTTCTTGACTCTTTGATTGACTGATTTAGTGAAAGAAAGATTTCAAAAATACAAAGAAGAGAGTTTGAAGAGGAATAGAAAATTGTTTGGAAATCCCCTAATGCACAGATCTGATAAAATAACTCTTTTCCACCAAAGCAATTTCAATTACTTCTCATTATTCCTGGGTATAGAAATGCCATAAATTTTAAGTTCATCAGAACTCTAGACAAGAAACAACAGTATCTTTGTTTGGAGATATGTATAATAAAGCCTAAGAGGGGAGGCCTATAGCCATGCTGGTTATATCTAAGATTTATGACCTTATTCCTATAGATTTTTATAAGATCAGTAGGAGCATCATGACGACAGCTAGATGGCACATAGAGTTCCAGACCTAAACTCAGAAGGATTCATTTTCATCAATACAAATCCAGCCTCAGACATTTACTAGCTTTGTGAACCTAGGCAAGTCACTTAACTCTATTTGCCTTAGTTTCCTTATCTGTAAAATTAACTGGAGATGAAATAGAAAAAGATTCCAGTATCTGTGCCAAGAAAACCCCAAATGGGGTCATGAAAACAAGGATACGACTGAAAAACAACAGCATGAACATAAGTTACTAATCACCTTTTTCCACTTAGTTTCATTTAGGTTTTTCAATTTGTTTTTGTAGTGAAGTCTTCAAAAGAGATTAAAACTTTATATATATATATATATATATGAAAGTAATTAAGAAGAATTTTCTAAGCCCAAATGGAATAACTGGATGGGGCATGAGACAGTACCAGAAGCAGCACAATTAAAATCATTAACTTAATCTAACCCTGATGCTTCTCTAGGCTTTTCCTAGTGACTTGCTTGAGTGCCATGGCTTATTATCTTATGCTATAAATTAAAAGAGCTTTTTTCTCAGAGAAAGACTTAGTACTTATAGAACCTGAGCAGATGGTAGCACATATGAGCAGATGGCTTTGAAAATTCTAAACATCTAAAGACCAACTGATAATAGCTGAATGCAACAGTGACCAGGAGGCTAACATGGGATAGAACAAATATATCACCAATAGACATGAGTGGCTTTGTAGTATGATGGGAGTGAAGAGAACCAAACATGCATCTATCCTTACCATTTGTTTCTCTACATGCAAGCTCTCCTTCCTTGGCTACTGATGTCACTACACATGGTTCGACACTCATGATCCCAGGCTCAAACGTTCTTTGTTGCACCTTGGTCACTCACGTTCATATTTTATGTTCATCTTTTGCACACATCTTCCAGTCACATATGCTTGCTATGCATGGATTCTCCTTGTATGTTTGCTGGTGTATTAATCAAGAGGTAGAAGTGAACCCAGGAGAAGTTCCTGGGGTGAAGTCAGGACTCACAAGAAAGTGGAGAACAAAGATATTGATTTTTTTTGAGCTAGAGTTGCTTTATTTTGTCTTCTCATTTTGTAGAATATACAATAAAGAGGATCCTCTATAAATTTTTTTAAACGATCACCTCGCATGTCTTCACAGAACCTGAAGTTCCTAATTTTCTACTTCTAGGGAGAAAGATATAGACCTGAGTTATATTCTGTGATTCCTAGAGGGAACTCAGCATAGGACCAAACGATTCAAGGAAAGAGATTTTTTAAGACCTCACAATTGAACCCAATCTGTGTAAACTCAGAGTTTAGGGTTTTAGGCAACAGGTGACATTTAAATGTGGTATTGGAAAAAAAAATATTATAGCTGCATTCTTTGTGGAGGCAAAAAACTGGAAAATGAGGGGAAAATTGGGGAATGGCTGAACACATTGTGGTATATGTTGGTGATGGAATACTATTGTGCGAAAAGGAATAATAAAGTGGAGGAATTCCATGGAGACTGGAACAACCTCCAGGAAGTGATGCAGAGCAAGAGGAGCAGAACCAGGAGAACATTGTACACAGAGACTAATACACTGTGGTATAATCAAATGTAATGGACTTCTCCATTGGTGGCAATGCAGTGATCCTGAACAACTTGGGGGAATCTATGAGAAAGAACACTATCCACATTCAGAGGAAACACTGTGGGAGTAAAAACAAGGAAGAAAAACAACTGCTTGATTACATAGATCAATGGGGATATGATTGGGGATGTAGACTCTAAATGATCACCCTAGTGCAAATATTAATAATATGGAAACAGGTCTTGATCAATGATACATGTAAAACCCAGTGGAATTGTGTTTTGGCTATAGGAGGGGGGATAAGAGGAGGGGAGAGAAAGAACATAAATCATGTAACCATGGAAAAATATTCTAAATTAATTCATGAAATCAAATTTTTTAAGACTTAAAAAAAGTGGTACTGGAATAAATGATTTCTAAATTCCCTTCCAGGTAAAAATCTAAAATCTTATATTTGGTAAAATCTATGTAATGATGAGAAATTCTGATTCAAATCCACTAAAATTTTTTTTCCCTCTCAAATGTCATAAAACAAAATACTTAAACAATCAGTATAAATAAATATTAGTATATCCTAGAATTCTCTTTTGAAGGGTTTTAAAGATTTTACCTTTGACCAAATAATGTATCACATGAAACTTAAAAATGAGAAATAGACCATAATATTAATAGTAGCCATAATCTTTATATAGAACTTGGAGGTACGCGAGGCTCTTTAGATTGCTTTGATCCTCAGTAAAAACATATTAGGTAGTTCCCATTTTCATGACCTTCCTTCCTTTTACAGATGAGGAAACTGAGACACAAAGAGGAGGTTACATAATTTGCCCAGGATCGCGTCTGAAGCAAGATTCAAACTCAGATCTTTCTAACTCCAAGTCCTATCCTCTATCCACTAGGCTATCTGACTCTCACTTTAAGCTCATGAGAACATATACACATGCCAACAAATCTATATGGATTGATCCTATGTGTTATCATTAAAGAAATATCTTTTCTTACTCACTTCATGATGATAGGCAAAATACTTATGTTTTATTCAGTTGGGTTTTCTTTCAAATAGATGACTGAAGAGAAAGCAAATCTTTGACCCCTTTAAATAAGACCCCAGATATCAAAATTAATAGTTAGCCAAAGAAAGTATTGACTAGTGATTAATAGATTTACAGTATCTATATTTTATAAGCATTGAATGTAATATTTATTTAGCTGTTTTCTCTGTAATTTCATATTAGCTATTATTTCTGTAACTTTCTGTAAACCAGCATTTTGCAAGAGGGTATTCCACCCCTTCAGCCTGTGTATCCTAATTAGAAAGGGAAAAGCTAGTAGCATCCTCTCAGGGGAAGACCCAAAGGCCATGTGTGCCCTTCAAGCATCCTCTCAGAGGAAGGCCAGTGGGCTGTGACCTCTCAGGCAGGCTCTCTCCGTGGAACTATCCTATAAAGCGTATCTCCTTTCTATAGAAGGCTTCCTAGTCTTGCAATCTAGGGCATGTCCTCTTAAGGAAGAGGGGGTGTCCTTGGACCCCATGATCTGTCCTGTAGAGGTCCAGTGTAAAGAATTATTAGGAAGATGAAAACTCTCATGCAATTATCTTAGGTGTGAGGAAGCCTAATGGTCCAGCTTTGCTGAAACACATTGATTGGCATGGAATCTGCCTCTGTGTTTTCTTTCATATTACCTAAAAATTATTCATCACAATCGTAAATACAAAAAAAAAAGCTTTTTAGGAAATTGTGGATAAAATAACAAGTTATTCAAGTTCCTGCTTTCATTTGGGAAGGTTTTTAAAATCATTTTTATAACAAATTATCAGATTCTTTTCAAACAACCATTTATTAATAAATGCTTCCTATATTTTATGCACTATTCTAGGCTCTAAACATATAGGTACAAAGAATGATTTATAAGTAGCTCATACAGACATATGTGATTAGATAGATAACGTTGTTGATTAATATGTGATCAATATATTGTAAATGAAGAAATCTCTGGGCCATAATTCTGAGCTGAAAACTGAATTTATTTGTGGGTAAATAGTCAGTGGCCTCATCATTCTGGTCCTTGATGAAAGACGTCTTGTGGATGTTCACAGCTGTTTTTATAAGCTTTTGACAGTTGAAACAAATTATCCACTAACAAAATCTACATACTCAAAGTATTTAAGCTAATAGTTGATAAATTCTAGCACAAGATCCAAGCAGTTTATTGATCTTTTAACTAATGTCTTTAGACAATAACTCTTAAAAAGGGACATAAAAGTAGTCATCTCTTTGGGTCACAAAATCTGAGGATCTTGTTATTGGCATAAATTCCCAGAAAAGCAAATACTTTACCTACTTTTATTGGCATAAATTCCTAGAAAAGCAAATACTTTACCTACTTTTACAACTAACTCTAAGATTGCTTCTGTTATCTTTATTCAGAATCAGGAGATAGCAAAGATATGCATAAGAAGGTTTACAACAGAAGTTATAAGCTAAAGCTCTCCTTATATCTAAGTTAATTAATAACTGGGACTAGCCTTTCAAACTTTCTAGTTACATATATTACTTAAAGGATTATATGAGATGAATTAGTTCTGTACTGAATGAAATGAAAATAAATTAACTGAAATAAATGCAAGTTAAGCTCTTCAATTAGTAAGTATAAAACAGCCTTGAATATGTCTTGTGGAGTATCCTTTGTGCCTTTCAGAGAAACAAGAATAGACATTGCTGGTATTTCCTCATCCCATCCTTCTCAAAGAGTCATTAATTCTTTCTATGAATGGCAGTAGGAAGTTGAGGTTAAAGACCATATAATGAATGAACAGGGCAAATAGGAAAGAAACCCATTTATCCAAGTTGGTAGCAAAACAGAAAACATAGAAAGTATACATAGAAGGGTATATTCTACATAATACAGATTGAAGGAGTTCTGTTATCTGCAGTGAGATTTCTTAGCTCAACAAAGAGTCCCAAATGTTGCTCAAAGAGAAAAGTTCTCTGAAATCTCTAGTGTAGCAAACTGGTAGTAGAGACCTGACAGAGAGTGCCAATTCATCTCATATAAGCTTCTTTTTTAATTTTAATTTTATTTAGTATATATATATGTATACATATATATTACATATTATATATATATTCATGCATACATATATCTATATACATATTTATGTCTTGGCATTTCATCCTATACAGTTTGTCATTCTTCCCCCTAAGTATAATTCTTCTAGTTACCCAGGTGATAATAACAATTTTTAAGAGTTACCAATTTCCTCTTTTCTTGTAGGGATACATATCATTTTAACTTATTGGGTCTCTTAAGAAAAGTTTGTTTGGTTTTTGTTTTGTTTTGTTTTTGTTTTTTCTCCCTTTCTTAATTATATTTTGTTGTTTCTCTTGAGTTCTATGTTTGGGCATCAAATTTTCTGTTCAGGTCTGGTCTTTTCTTCATAAATGCTTGGAATTCTTCTATTTCATTAAATGACCATACTTTCCCCTCTAAGAATATAGTTAATTTTGCTGGGTAGTTAATTCTTGGTTGTAGACATAGTTCCCTTGCTTTCCAGAATATCATATTCCATGCCTTTTGGTCCTTCAATGTAGATACAGTCAGATCCTGTTATCCTCACTGTAGTTGTATGGTATCTGAATGACTTCTTCTAAACAGCTTGTAATATTTTTTCCTTCGTCTGGTAGTTCTTGAATTTGGCTATAAAATTCCTGGGTGTTGTC
The DNA here is from genome assembly GCF_027887165.1 of Monodelphis domestica. Taxonomy (NCBI): domain Eukaryota; kingdom Metazoa; phylum Chordata; class Mammalia; order Didelphimorphia; family Didelphidae; genus Monodelphis; species Monodelphis domestica. The sequence goes on from NC_077234.1 coordinate 244,589,716, forward strand.
AGTTAGGCATTAAATGCAGGAGGTGATCTGTGGATTCTTTCAATCTCTACTTTTCCATCTTGTTCTAGAATGTTGGGGCAGTTTTCTTGTTTAATTTCCTGTAGGATGATGTCATGGTCTTCCAGTAGACCAATGGTTCTTAAGTTGTCTCTCCTGGAACAATTTTCTAAATCTTCTGCTTTGTGAATAAGATGTTTCATATTTTCCCCAGTTTTTTCCATTCTTTTAATTTTGTTTTATAGTTTCCTGCTGCCTTGTGAAGTCACTTGCTTCTCATCATTGTATTCTGGTTTTTAAAGACTGAATTTCATCCCTGGCTTTTGGTCATCCTTCTCCTTTTGGTCTGATTTTCTTTGGAGGTCAATTTCCATTCTTTGCCTTATCTTTCTTCTCCCTTGCCTCAGTTTCAAGCTGATTAATTTTGTCTTCCAAGACACTATTTTCTCATTTTAGTTTAAGTGCCTGTGTTTCCAGATGACACCTTCCTTTTTAAGTTCTTTTCCCAGTTGTCTTCAGCTTCTCTTAATTGTGCTTTGAATTCTATTTTGAGTTCTTCCAAAGCCTGTGTCCACTTTGCTGGAGTTTCTGTGTTTTTGTTTGTGTTTCTTGATTGTCCTCTGTTACATTTGCTCTTTGTTCCTTGCCTGGAAAGAAGCTGTCTATTGTAATTTCTTTTTTCTTTTCCTGTTGTTTGCTCATATTTGCCCCTTCTTTTTCCCATGAGGTTGCCTGCATTCTTCCTCCTCTCATTGTGTGCTGGATCTGTGGGTTTGGGCTTTTCTGGCAGCCTTTACCCTTGGGGCATAGCAAGGCACTCAGAGCAGCCTGTGGGGGAGGGGTGCTGGAGCTTGAGTTTCCCTGCCTTCTGAAGGTTTGATGAGATTATGCCCAGATGAGTTAAACTTGAAGTGCTGGATGTGCCCTGAGGTCAAAACCTTGGGAATGGACCAGTGGGGTGGGGGAGCAATATGGAGTGTCTCAGCTGATGTAACTAGGCTGCATCCTCTGTGCTTTTCCTTGCTGCCTCCAAGCCACCTGTGTTTGGAGCCCTGAGCATGGCACAGCTTTGCCCACAAGGTATTCCCTCCAGACTAGCTCCCTTGCCTGCCCAGAGATTCTAGCCTTTGATGGATGTTCAGTACTGTGGGTGGGGGAGGGGTCCTGGGACCTTTCTTCTTCCTTCCTCTTAAACTCTAGTGTCCTTGAATTCAGGCTTTTTTTTGGGGGGGTGGGGGGGTGTACCTTTTATGTTCAGTTCAGCAGGAGGGTTCCTTAGCTCTGTCCTGTTGTTAGATTTGGTTTTCAGTCCCCTATGAGCATTTGGTTTTTAGTCAGTAATGCTTCCATATTGACTCCACCTCCCTTTTCTTTTTTTTCATAATTATATTTTTCCAGACTATATGAAAACACAATTTTAATATTCATTTTCTTACATTTTGCAGTCCATGTTCTTTCTCTTCATCATACTTTTCCCCTCTCCCCAAGAAGGTAATATGATAAAGTTTGTGTATCTATATATTATAATTTAATATAACACAAATTTACATGTTCATCATGTTGTAAAACAAGACACATATTGCTTACAATGCAGAAAAATTTACAGAGGAAATAAAGAATAGTCTATTTCAATAAGTATTCATGTGTCAATTTTTTCCCCAACTCCTTCCCTTCAGCTCTGTAAAAACTGGAAGTCAGTTTCCCTGAGAGACTGTATCTCTTTTTTCTCTCCCATTTTTGCCAATTCCATCTCACTCTCAATGCAGGAACAGGACATTCATCTCCAGCAGTGAAAGTTCCTAACCAAAAAGCTTTGTGACTCAATTATTTACATATGAGTAATAGAAAATAGCTCTCCTTCTCTCACTCATTGTCCTAAATCCAAGGTACTTTTATTTCCCTTTAGAGTTCCAAGAATATTTTGAAACATTTAAAAGATATTTATTCTAAAGTTGTTAATGATCCCCCATGAACTGTGTAATTTTCCTCTATCCTCTTAGGAGCTATGGAGTATCACCTCCAGTTCAATTTAATCTCTTAGCATTGAGTAGTTTGTATGAAAGAGTATTTAGTTTGAAGATGTAGCCATTAAGAAACTGCTTAATGTGCTCCAAAATCTCAAGGCAAATTCTTCTTATCCCACTTCAGTCTCTGGACTGAGTGGGCTCAAATTCAGTGCGGTTCCTAGATAGCATCACTGGCCCCACTCAATTCTGATCCCAATATGGCTTCACTGAAGAATGAGTCTATGAGTCTACCAGAGCGCTTTGTCATGAAGGTCATTCCTTGCTTCTTTGGAGAACTGATGCTTAACTAGCTATCAAAGCTGGGATCATTGAGAGGACTCTCTTCTTTCTGAAAATATAAAAGAACCAATATCACAGCAGGAAAGGAAAATTAAAAACTGAAAAGATTGAAGGTTGGCTTACCTGAACATAATCTAGATGATCTCTGATGACACTTGAAGAAGTAAAAGTTTAAGTTATCCCTTCTTTTAAGAAAATCATAAAATAAGACAGAATAATTTAAAAAAAACATTGCATTAGAGGCTATTTGAAAATATACTTTCCTTTGAAAAAAAGAAATTATTTTTAAAATTCCAGTAGCTAAGCATTAAACTGATAGGAATAAATAGCTTATTTGTCTCAAGTGTCCAAATGAACCATATAGAAAATTAATTTTGGCTAAACAAAGAACAGATGGAAAATAATACAATTGCATTAAAATGACTATGATAGTAGTCATCACATAGAAATGAGCATTTTCTCAAGTATGTATGCATAGACAAGGGAAAAGAAATATCACAAGAGAATGAGAATAAGTCTCATATCATTTCCTTTTATTACTTTCAGAGAAGCCAGCATTGTTTTAAGAAGATGAGTAAAATAAAACCCTACAAGTCATAATGTGAGAAAATCATTTAGAGAGAGCATCTCATTGTTATTTCCTTTGAAATCCTTGAATACAAATAAAACAAAGGACATATAATAAATATTTTAAATGAAAATGTTATCCAGTTACCTGAACACAAAAGATCTATTATTCAATGGCTTAATTAACTGAGCTGTTTAGTTTAGTTTTTGTTGTTTTTTTTTAAGAGCCCTGCTCATTGCTGCTAGCATTATGCAGGGTTTAAATTATGTTCTGTATTATCTGTTGATTTCAGCCACCCCCACCAAACTCTCCCAAGTCTCAGCAGAAAAAATTAATGTAATTTCTCAATAGGACAAAATAGAACACAAGACAAAAAGATGTCACATTATTTACAAAGCCTTGACTTGCTTTATCATTTCATTTGCTTCCATGAGTGGATTTTAGACAGGACATTTAATGAAACTGCCAAACACTTTATGCAATTATGAGAGAATTTTTTTTTTCACCCTCAGCTGGTATTTTATCAGGTGGGTGTGTTTGGTCTTGTAGTCACCCTCTAATCACTAAGCACACTGCCTTTTCACCCTGCTTTGTTTCAACAATTTAGCAAACTTTTACTGAGTGGCAATTCAGTGGAAGTTATGATTCTATAGGCTACCAGGTTACTTTATATCCATAGAATGGATGAAAAAGGAACATTAACACCTGAATTTGGTATTCGATAACCTGGTTTTGAATCCTGCCTGGTTTTAAGAAACGACAAAATGATCCTTTCCCTGACAGCCTGTCTTCAAGAAACTCCTTTGCTGGTCCCTGTCCCGGAATGAACCATCAAACATCCCTTGATTACATTGGATTAGCAGATACAATCAAGTCCAGGCACCCTTTTTTATTTTCTTTAGTATTTTTATTTTTATTTTTATTTTTAATAGCCTTTGGCTGCAGCATGTAAACTTCTCACAGTCAGTGTAGACTGTGGCTACTGCAGATCCCAAGTGAGTGACAGGACATAGCCCCTCCCCCTTCTCCAAAATCTCCCAGAATTCTGTAATTCAGGGGAAGTCCCAGGACAGATATTCTCTGTGGCTTCTCCAGTTAATCTTTCAATCTGGATTAAAGACCATTATTATTATAACTACTTTGGAAGTTGTGCCCTTTTTTCAGGTTGATATATCTGGGGGCTTTTCCAGGATTTGGAAGTCTCCTACCAAGCCATTGGCTGGAGTGACCCTTGGACACATGGCCAGCAGGAACTCCTGGTGTTCTTTTTCTTTTTCTTTTTTTTTTATATTTATTTGGACAATTTTGAACATTATTCCTTGCTTACAAAAATCATTTTCTATTCCTCCCTCCCTTCCCCCCTCCCCTCCCATAGCCTAGGCACAATTCCACTGGGTATTCCTTGTGTCCTTGATCAGAACCTATTTGCAAGTTGTTGATGTTTGTATTAGGATATTCATTTAGAGTCTACATCCCTAGTCATATCCCTTTGATCCATGTATTCAAGCAGTTGTTTTTTTTCTGTGTTTCTACTCCCACTGTTTTTCCTCTGAATGTGGATAGTGTTCTTTCTCATAGATCCCTGTAGATTGTTCAGGGACATTGCATTGTCACTAATGGAGAAGTCCATTACATTCGATTGTACCACAGTGTATCAGTCTCTGTGTACAATGTTTTCCTGGTTCTGCTCCTTTCGCTCTGCATCACTTCCTGGAGGTTGTTCCAGTCCCCATGGAATTCCTCCACTTTATTATTCCTTTTAGTATAACAGTATTCCATCACCAACATGTACCACAATGTGTTCAGCCATTCCCCAATTGAAGGGCATCCCCTCATTTTCCAATTTTTGCCACCACAAAGAGCGCAGCTATGAATATTTTTGTACATTTTTCCCCTTATTATCTCTTTGGGGTACAAACCCAGCAGTGCTGGATCAAAGGGCAGACAGTCTTTTATCACCCTTTGGGCATAGTTCCAAATTGCCCTCCAGAATGGTTAGATCAATTCACAACTCCACCAGCAATGAATTAGTGTCCCTACTTTGCCACATCCCCTCCAGCATTCTTTACTTTCCATTAGCCAATCTGCTGGGTGTGAGGGGATACCTCAGAGTTGTTTTGATTTGCATCTCTCTGATTATAAGAGATTTAGAATACTTTTTCTTGTGCTTATTAATAGTTTTGATTTCTTTGACTGAAAATTGCCTATTCATGTCCCTTGCCCATTTATCAATTGGAGAATGGCTTGATTTTTTTGTACAACTGATTTAGTTCTTTATAAATTTGAGTAATTAGACCTTTGTCTGAGGTTTTTGTTATGAAGGTTGTTTTCCAGTCTGTTATTTCCCTTCTAATTTTGGTTGCATTGGTTTTATTTGTACAAAAACTTTTTAATTTGATGTAGTCAAAATTATTTACTTTACATTTTTTGACTCTTTCTAAGTCTTGCTTGGTTTTAAAATCTTTCCCTTCCCAAAGATCTGACAAGTAAACTATTCTGTGTTCACCTAATTTACTTATAGTTTCCTTCTTTATATTCAAGTCATTCACCCATTCTGAGTTTATCTTGGTGTAGGGTGTGAGGTGTTGGTCCAAACCTAATCTCTCCCACACTGTCTTCCAATTTTCCCAGCAGTTTTTATCAAATACTGCATTTTTGTCCCAAAAGCTGGTATCTTTGGGTTTGTCATAGACTGTCTTGCTGAGGTCACTTACCCCAAGTCTATTCCACTGATCCTCCTTTCTGTCTCTTAGCCAGTACCAAATTGTTTTGATGACCTCTGCTTTATAGTATACTTTGAGATCTGGGACTGCAAGGCCACCTTCCTTTGTATTTTTTTTTTCATCATTTCCCTGGATATCCTTGATCTTTTATTCTTCCAGATGAATTTTGTTATGGCTTTTTCTAATTCAGTAAAAAAAAAATTGGAAGTTCAATGGGTATGGCACTAAATAAATAGATAATTTTGGGTAGGATGGTCATTTTTATTATCTTAGGTCGTCCTACCCATGAGCAATTAATGTTTTTCCAATTGCTCAGATCTAGTTTTAGTTGTGTGGAAAGTGTTTTGTAGTTGTGTTCATATAGTTCCTGTGTTTATCTCAGCAGATAGATTGCTAAGTATTTTATATTTTCTGTGGTGATTTTAAATTGAATTTCTCTTTCTGATTCCTGCTGCTGAGATGCTGCGACTTTGCTAAAGTTGTTGATTATCTCCACAAACTTTTTGGTTGATTCTCTGGGGTTCTTTAAGACCATTGTATCATCTGCAAAGAGTGATAACTTGGTCTCCTCATTGCCAATTTTAATACCTTCAATTTATTTTTCTTCTCTAATTGCTACAGAAAGTGTTTCTAGTACAATATTAAATAATAGAAGTGATAATGGGCATCCTTGTTTCTCTCCTGGTCTTATTGGGAATGCATCTAGTTTATCCACATTGCAGATGATGTTGATGCTTTTAGATAGATACTGTTTATTATTTTTAGGAAAGACCCTTCTATTCCTATACTTTCCAGTGTTTTCAATAGGATAGAGAGTTGTGTTTTGTCAAAGGCTTTTTCTATGACTATTGAGATAATCATGTGAATTTTGTTGGTTTGCTTATTGATATGGTCAATTATGTTGATGGTTTTCCTGATATTGAAGCATCCTTGCATTCCTGGTATAAATCCCATCTGATCATAGTGAATAATCTTCGTGATCACTTGCTGGAGTCCTTTTGCTAGTATCCCATTTAAGATTTTTGCATCTATGTTCATTAAGGGAATTGGTCTGAAGTCTTCTTTCACCATTTTGACCTGCCTGGCTTTGGAATCAGTACCATATTAGTGTCATAAAAGGAATTTGGCAGAACTCCCTCTTTGCTTATTATTTCAAATAGTTTGTATAGTATTGGGATTAGCTGTTTTTTGAATGTTTGATAGAATTCACTTGTGAACCCATCAGGCCCTGGGGATTTTTTTCTTAGGGAGTTCTTTTATGGCCTGTTCAATCTCTTTTTCTGATATGGGATTTTTTTTTAAGAATTCTATTTCTTCTTCTGTTAGTCTAGGCAATTTATATTTTTGTAGATATTCATCCATATCACCTAGATTGGCATATGTATTGCCATATAATTGGGCAAAATATTTTTTAATGATTGTCTTAATTTCCTCTTCATTGGAGGTGAGTTCTCCCTTTTCATCTATGATACTGTTAATTTGCTTTTATTCTTTCCTTTTTTATTAGATTGACCAGGACTTTGTCTATTTTGTTTGTTTTTTCAAAATACCAGCTTCTAGTCTTGTTTATTAGTTCAATAGTTCTATCTCTTTTGGTTTTATTAATTTCTCCCTTTATTTTTAGGATCTCTAGTTTGGTTTTCTTCTGGGGATTTTTAATTTGTTCGCTTTCAAGGTTTTTGATTTGCAAGTCCAAATCATTGACCCCTGCCCTTCCTAATTTGTTAATATATGAACTCAAGGATATAAATTTTCCCCTGAGGACTGCTTTGGCTACATCCATAGAGTTTGAAAGGATGTCTCATCATTGTCATTTTCTTCAATGAAATTATTAGTTTTTTCTATGATTTGTTCTCTAACTAACTGATTTTGGAGAATCATATTATTTCATTTCCAACTAATTTTTAATTTGCCTCTTCATGAACCGTTACTGATCATTATTTTTATTGCCTTATGATCTGAAAGGGTTACATTTATTATATTTGCTTTTGTTTGCCATGTTTTTATGACCTAGTACATGGACAATCTTTGTAAATGTACCATGTGCTACTGAAAAGAAGGTGTATTTCTTTTTGCCTCTATTTATTTTTCTCCATGTATCTATTAACTCTAATTTTTCTAAGGTTTCATTCACCTCTTTTACCTCTTTCTTATTTATTTTTTTATTTGATTTATCTAAATTTGATAATGGTAGGTTCAGGTCTCCACTAATATAGTTTGCTGTCTATTTCCTCCTTCAATTCTCCTAGTTTCTCCATTAGAAATTTGGGTGCTATTCCATTTGGTGCATACATGTTTATTAGTGATATTTTCTCATTGTCTATACTCCCTTTAATCATGATGTATTTACCTTCCCTATCTCTTTTAGTCTGTTTTTTCTTTGGCTTTGTCAGATATCATGATTGTAACTTCTGCCTTCTTTCTATCAGTTGAGGCCCAATAGGTTTTGCTCCAACCTTTAATTCTAATCTTGTGAGTATCTACCAGCCTCAGGTGTGTTTCTTTTAGACAACATATGGTAGGATTTTGGACTCTAATCCACTCTCCTATTTGTCTATATTTTATGGGTGAATTCATCCCATTCACGTTCAAAGTTATGGTTATCACTTGTGTATTCCCCAGCACTTTGATATCCTCTCCTTGTTCTGCCCTTTAATCTTTTGCTATATCCTTTTAAACCATTGGTTTACTTTTAATCATTCCCCCTAATTCCCTCCCTTGATATGCTTTCCTTTCTGGTCCCTCCCTTTTTCTTCCCTTTTCATTTTTTTTAGGGTATTTAAGTTCCCTCCCTCCTCACATTCCCTCCCTTTTTGTACTCCCTCTCCCTTACCCCCCTTAGTTTTCTCTTCTCCCTTACCCTGTAAGATAAGATAGAATTCGAGATCACTATGGATCTAGATGTTCTTCCCTCTCAGAATTTATTTCAATGAGAGTAAGGTTTAAGTATTACCTATTATCACTGTATTCCTCTCCTTGTAAGAGTATTCTTCCCATGTGTATCTTTGTGTGAAAAAGATTATTCTATTCATTTTATTTCTTCAAGTATCTCTTGGTACCATTTTCAATCCCCCCCACCCTTTTTCCTTTTTTTTTCTGCATATCATCTTATACCTCTTAATGCCCCAATCTTTTCCTATGAGTGATTTTTCTAATTACTATAATAATGAATACAATTTTTGAGAATTACAAATAACATTCCCCCATATATATATATATATATATATATATATATATATTTATATATATATATATATATATATATATATATATATATAAAATTTGATCTAATTGTAGTCCTTAAAGAAGAGAGTTTGCATTTTCATGTTTCTCTTCATCTTTGTGTTTGTAAATCAAACTTTCCACTTAATTCTGGTCTTTTCTTTACAAATACTTAGAAATCTTCTATTTTGTTTAATGCCCATACTTTCCTCTGGAAGTATATTGTTAGTTTTGATGGATAGGTGATTCTTGGTTGAAGACCCAGTTCTCTTGCCTTTCTGAATATCGTGTTCTATGCCTTGTGGTCCTTTAGTGTGGAAGCTGCCAGGTCTTGTGTGATCCTGAGTAGTGCTCCTTTGTATCTGAATTGTTTCTTTTAGCTTCTTGTAGGATTTTCTCCTTAGCTTGAAAGCTCTGGAATTTGGCAGTTACATTTCTGGGAGTTGTTTTTGGGGGGTTTAGTGTAAAGAGTATTCTATGAACTCTTTCAATGTCTATTTTGCCCTCTTGTTCAAGAACTTCAGGTTAGTTTTCTTCGATAATCTCTTGTACTATGGTGTCAAGGTTTCTGTTTATTTCTGGCTTTCAGATAGACCAATGATTCTCAAAATGTCTCCCCTTCCTCTGTTTCCCTGATCTGTCACCTTGTCAGTGAGATATTTTATGTTTTCTTCTGTCTTTTCTTCATTAATTCTTGCTGTTTTGCAAAATCATTGGTTTCTAGTTGCTCAATTCTGGTCCTTAAGGCCTGGTTTTCTGCTTTAACCTTTTGATTTTCAGTTCTAATTTTTTGATTTTCTTTTTGAACCATTTCTCACGTCTCTTGCCAGAAGGCTTCCATCTTTTTGATGAGCTCCAGTTGAAATTCTTCCAGGGCTTTTGGACAATTTCCATTTTTTAAAAGAATGTTTTATCTTTGTTTGATTTTTTTCTGGTTTTTCTTCTGTAGCCTGAGTTTTTCCTCCATAAAAATTTTTGATGGTCACTGCCTTTTATTTTGCTTTTCTTGGATGAAATTTGGGGCTCTTGTGCATAATTAGCCATCACTGTGGGGAATTTACCTTCCCTTTTTTGTCAGAAATCTGAGTGAGCTGAACAGGTTCTCTGTGTATGGAGTTAAGAGGCAAGGATTTTGCCTGAGGCAAGCTCTCAAATCACCACATCTCTGTGCTATCTTCCCGGGGGTGCCCACAGCCTGTGTTCTCCCACCTGCTGGAGTTTCCAGTATAGCTACTTTCAGGGGTAGGTCTTTGGTGAGCTTAATCTGCTTCTGAGGACCTAGAGGTGCCCCTTGCTCACTCTAGAGGTGCCCCTCACTCACTCATTGATTCTGGCACATGCTGGCTCTGAGCACCCGAGGTCTGTGCTTCCCCACCCGCCTGAGTTTCAGGTGTATCTTCTCTCCAGAGTAGGTCTTTGGTGGTCTTATTTAGCTTCCAGGGACCTTGAAGTGCCCCCTTGCTCCTTCTAGGGGTGCCCCCACTCACTCACTGATTCTGGTGTGCGCTGGCTCTGACTCTGGCTCCATAGGTTGGGTGAGGGAGGGTAGATCAGCTTGTGTTTGGGTGGGAGCTTTTTCACCCTCTTATAATGTGGAAAAGCCCAAATCCCACATACCTTCAATGCTGTACCTTACTGTAGGGTCCCGCCATTCTTATGAAAATGGTTTCAATGATCTTTTGAGGTAGTCTATATCGTTGGGTGCTGGCAAGAGGAAACATTCCACACCTAGACTGCCACCATGCTTACCCAGAAGTCTCACTCCTGGTGTTCTGGTCCAGGTTCAATCCTGCAGGTCAGTTTAGAGGATGGAGCTCTCGAAATCAGAACTCAGAAAGCCATTTAGCTGGAGTTCTTGTTGGCATAGGCGATGTTAGAGTCCATTTGGACAGGTCCCACTGAGGGGTGGCTGCCTGGGTTATGTCTTTAGATGATGGATCACGCGGCTGGCTTCTCAGGGAGCATAGGTGGCCGTTCTGACAGGCCCTTTGACTTTAAAGGGAGGCTGTTTGTGCTTGTGTTGTCTTTTTTGTATATGTGTTTTAACATGATGTCTGTCTCTCCCCACCATTATTCTATGACAAGTAGGGGAGGAGATGGTTTGGTACACATGAGAGATGCTAATGCTGAGAGAAGGAATCAGTTTTAATGGCTGGTTCAAGTTTGAATGGAAGTTGATCCAGAATATTGGAGTTTAGGTTAAAGTAAACTCCAATATTAAAATTTCCTAATTATGTTTTATCAAAGTCTGGGTAACTGCTTTGGACCAATTAAAATGGAAGAAGTTCCCTGTGGTATGAAATGCTACAACTTGAGGTTTTGTTCTTGCTTTACAATAATGGTCAGTTTAAAAAAAAAAAAGCTTCTTGTAGAAGCTTTAGAACTTGTTTTCTTTACATTGTATTTCTAATATATATTTTTAGATGAAAGTTTTTCTTTAACAACTGTAAATGCTTGCAGTTTAAATGTTAGACATTAGTGTTGGAAATTGTACTAACTGTTGATTTCCCAAAGCTGAGATATAGAACTTGCTATCCAGGTTTCAATCTCTAGCAGAAGCCAAAAGAAAGGTTCAATTCATGACTTTAAATTTTAGTCTTTTCTTTATAGCTTCTGGCATGGTGAATGTGGATTATATTGTATATTGTACTGCTTATTTTTTAATGAAAGCAATAATGTGAGTGTTATGATTTCAAAATTTTTGAGCTTTTGCTTATTTGGCCTAGAGAACATAGGACTTTTCTAGTTAACACATATTTGTTCTGTAGGTTAAAAAAGTTAATTTGGATTTGATAAACTGCAGACCTGACTGATTATTGGAAATGGACAAGAAATATTTGGGGAAATTCTTTGTGACTAAAGTTAAAAGAATGGTGAAACTTATAACTGAACAGCTCAACTTCTTCTTGAAAATGGCTTCTTCCCTAGACCAAAAGATAGCAGGTTAAGACATAGCTGATTTAACTCTTTTCTTGGCACCACAGGTGAAAGGGGAGGAAGAAGGTAAAAAATGGAGATGGACAGCTCTGAGAAAGTTTTGGAACCTACAAATTGGAGGTTCTGACCTAACAATAAGGCCCTTTGAGGATGTAAGGAAAGGATAAAAGTTAGAAAGGAAAAAACAATGATGGGGAACTCATGGTGTCTTTTTAGCCTAAGCTAATTGAACCCATGAGATTTTGCAGTGTGACAGTAAGCATATATAAAAAAAATAGTATTTTTAAATCAATTATAATATGTCTTAAATCTATATCAGAATGTGATTTCAAAGAGGTTGCTCAATTAATAAATTAGGATATGTAACATATAAAACTGAAGTCTCAAAGCCAGATTTATAAGCATTTATTAATAAAAAGAGAGTAAGAGAAGAGAGAGGAAGATATATCCTACTAATTTTAAGGTAAGATCAGGTCCCAGACTTTTAGCTCAGCTTAGTCACCTCCATGCTTTGCTGGCACTTGCCAAGCCTCAGCCCACAGAATCAGTATGTTCAAGAGCAGAAGTAACACCACCTCTCTCTTTCTTTGCTTGCTTTTTAAATCCCACTAGCTCCTCCCTCTGTGGTGAAGTTACACATTGATGCTGATACTCATGATGATGCTCATGGGGCTAGATGATGTATTTGGCATCAAAGTGCCCTAAATAATTTCCTTCACACAATCCCCTCCTCTGGTTCTTTGGGATATCAGCATGGTATGTCTCCCCACTCTTGTTTTCCAAGAGATTAATATATTTGTTTTCCCCAATGAATTACTTTTAAGATTTTTCCCACTAGCACATATAAAAATAGAAAAGATATTGTATATTTCATGGAGGGAATTAACAACAATTTGGAGAATAAAAGAGAAGAAAGAAAAAATGATTGCTAGGTGCATTGATAAAAAGATAATTAGGGGGCTTAATACCCTTCCCCTTAAGAGTTTACAATCAGGATAAATGGTGGACACAACCTCCCCTCAGTTCAGTTCATTATATCAAAAAATTCACTCTGAATCTCCTGATGTAATGTTTAATTTCTGCAATCATCCTTATAACATCTTCTCCAGAAGATCTACTTTCCTGGTCCAGGGTGTTGATGATTTGATTATCTTTTCTTAAAATTACTTTGGACTTTTAGGATAATTGTACAATCTCCCCTTTCCCTCATCCCACAAGGGTATATTCCAACAAAAGACTTGACACAGGATGTATGGCTAAGCTATAAGGTATATAAATCAATTCTAAAAACAAGAAGAGAGAAAAATTAAATTTAAAACATATATTACAATCATATATGTATAAAAATATGAGTATCCATTCAAATCATAACAGGTCCTTGATTCACCATAAAGGTCCAATAGATATAGCTTATATCCTACAAGCATGCAGGACAGGTTCAGCAATATTGCAGTTAACCCATCATCAGCCAGGATGAGGAGAAGAAGAAGAAGGAGGACTAGGATGAGGAGAAGAAGGAGGACTAGGATGAGGAGAAGAAGGAGGAGGAGGAGAAGGACAAGGAGGAGAAGAAGAAGGAGGAGGAGGAGGAAGAGGAGAAGAAGGAGGAGAAGGAGGAGGTAGAAAGGTTTGTAGACTTGATATTTCATGGTTTGGTATATCACTCCAAGACTAGGTCTTCAGCGTCTTGTAAGCTCAAATGTCATCTGACTAGTTGCAGCTTGTTAAAACATTAAATTGGGTTTATTATTGTCAAAGAGGAAGGAAGGAGGACCAGGTTAAGGATTCCCTGAGCTAAAAATTTGGATTCTCCTCCCTCCTTCCACAGGCCACCTTTCTCTACTCTATCTCTCTGTAAATCCCAACCCTATCTATGTAATCTGACCTACCTGGTCCTCCAAATTATTGGTAGGAAAGTTAAAAGTTCATCAGATGTTTGATAGCTTTCCCTCTTGGTGCAATCACCCTTCTAGACCAAAGGCCAAGATCTCTGGGCTATTCTCCCTGGCAGGGTTTCACTGTGTCCAGACAGCTCACTCTCACAGTAGTCAGAAACTCTCAGGATACCGGATCTTATAATAGGAACACAAGTAGAGACAGAGATGGATCATATCGCAGGATCTCGGGATAGCTGGAAAGCAGGAACCTCTGGCTCACAAGGAATAGATAACATCCCCTGAGTCTTAGACAGAATCACCAACAGGAAATTACCTCTGCACTCCCCTGAAAGGATAAGAACAATGTATCCCCAGCTGTCCCAAATGTCCAGTTTTATCCTTTCCCGACATTCTGGAACAGCTCCAGTTCTATGTATGTGACCAGACTCTCTTTTTGCAAACCCTTGCCTTTAGCCTCTTTTGCAAAAGTCCTGTTTTCTTTCATTCTCTTACAACAGTCCAAAGCTTTTGAGTCTGCAGTGTTATCAGGGCTGATAAGTATTGTAAACTGATCCTTCAATGTCAAAATATCCATATACTCAAGTTTAAAAAAAAAAAGAAAAAGTCAATTTCCAATTAGGAAGAAAGAAGAAAAAAATAAAAAAACAAAATCATATTATACATTCCATTAAAAAATGAGCCAACCAACAAACATAGGCATAACAAAGAGATATTTATCACTCAAAAGCGAAAGATAATTGTCTCTCCAGCTTGGCCATGATCCAAAGTTTGAGTGTACATCATTTTTTCTCCTGGTAAAAACTTAGTATAAGCTTTGCTACAACAACTAAGACAAATTTGAAAAACCACCACAATTCTCATCATTAAAAGGGCACATTTGGCTAAGAAACCAGTTCCCTGTAGCCATTACAGATTTCACCATGTACCAGCAGATCTCTCATGGGTCTTTAAATCAATTTGTCATTCAAAATTCTTTGAATCTCATGGACATTTATAACAATTTCTCCGTATCTATTTATATAGGAACAACAAAATTGATTGATAAGGGCACACATGCCTCTCGATGTGGCTGTAAGGATATCAAGAATGAGCCAGATTCTTATCTGGCTTATCTTTCCAAAGGAGTCCATTTCCTCCCATAGTAAAGAGTTAACTTTAGAAGTCTGGGAAATGGCTTGAACCCTATATTGAGTCAATCTCAGCAGAAATATTTCTAACAGAATCTATTATGCCATCATTCCAAAATTGGGCAGAACTGTTCAGAAACACCTCTGTACTGCTGATGAGGATGCTACTGAATTGGGTCTTGACCTCTTGGTTCTTGAATGCCACCAGATATCCAGATTTCTAGCCATGGACTTGTCCATCCAGCCAATAAAATGGTCATGCTCTGACAGTGGTTGGGTAACATAGATCAAACCACAGGTACCAAACCCATCATCGGGGAAGGATAGAGTAAGCTGAAGACTTACAGACATAGAATTGTCCAGGGATCATCAAGCCCCATGGGAAATCTCCTGGGTGGAGGCAGTAACAGTTGTAAAAGATATGTATTTATGTGTCCCATCCTTTGTCTTTTCTAGCTTTCCCTTAGTGCAAATAAATGTTGTGGTAGGGAATGGAATGATGAGGTAGCACTTTATATGGTCACCCTCATACCTTCTACTCAGTGGATGCTCTTGGCCTCTCTTTAGATACAACTCAAAGGAGGCAGTGGGGCTCCCAAATGTCTGAAAGCCACTTCAGAAGACTTGAGATTTTCACAAGGGAGTCCCTTCCAAGAACTAATTGTAGACCCCTATAAAATACCTGAAATATTTAGGTCTTGTAAAGAATAGTGCATACAAAATGAAAATTATGAAATACCTCTAAAATATGTGGTCTTAAAGTCTTTAGTTTATTGATTTAGTTTATTGATTATTGATACACTGAGTAAAAATGTTTAATTTCATAACTATAGTTAAAATGGTAATTTTTTTAAACCTAGAGACTTTGGGTTTTTTGAGTAAGAGAATACTGTCATTAATCCTTTCAAAATTAAGATTTTTAATGTAATTTTGATTTTTAATTGTCCAAAAGGCTGAGAAAATAATATTTATGGTAATAAAAAAATCTAACATAGAATCAATTTAGTGTGAGGCTCAGAATGACCAATTAGATATTTTAATTTTAGGAGCACAGACATTATTTTGTATTGCCATATATTCTCTTCATTTGCATTCAGAGTCCTAATTATATGTTTGAGTCAAGACTCAAATGCAGGTGATCCTGACTCCAAGTCTAATGTTCTATTCTCTGTTACAGTTCCTTTTATGGAGTCTCCAAATGAGATTAGAGTAAAGGTTTTCAATGTTTTCTTCTCCATCTTTTAATAATTTTATATTATTTGGGAAGCATCAAAGCATAATTCTGTTCATTTGATTTTTTTAACAATACTTTTTTTTTTTTCTGATGTGGGACCTCCAAGTAAATAAAATGCCTTTATAAATGCAGTTCCCAAACTATTCTGAAATATATAATCTTAGAAAATTGCCTGAGGTCTTGAAAGATTAAATCACTTTCTCTGGATCACATAGCCAGTATGTATCATGAGCAAAATTTGCATTTTGTTCATGACTCAAATCTTTTTTAATACCTCTACAGATAGTCAAAGAAGATATTATTTGAGGATCCGCAAGGGTTCAGTGAATTAAGAGTGAAGCCTAGAGATGAGAGGTCCTGGCTTCAAATCTGGCCCCAGTTACTTCCTAGCTGAGAAAGTTATTTAACCCCTATTGCCTAGCCCTTAATGCTTTTCTGCTTTGGAGAAATCATATATTGCTTCTAAGACAGAAGGAAAGAGCTAAAAAAGGTTAAAAAAAAAAAAGATACTCTTTGCCAAGTAGTTAATTGACTACAACCAGTTAATGAAAGTTTACACATGTTCTGATGTTTCTTCAAGATGCTTCCATTATATGCCATTATGACTCTGGGAAGCAGGCCCTTTGGCTTCTTCATATTGGAAGGCACCATCTGAGGCATTTTGGCATTTGTCAGTTCCATGTCCAATATGTCAAAAAAAATATGTCAAACATTTGCCTTCAATTTTTTTTTTACTTCATAAGTACTTAGGAATGAATTCTATAAATAACATCTGACCCACAGATCTTATGAATCCCACAATGCTCCCAAGTATCACCTGAACTAAATTAATCATTTATATATATTATCAACAAAAATCAGCATTAAGAGGGAAAGAGAAATTCCATTTAAAATAACTCTAAAATAACGCTAGGAATCTGGATATCTGGTGGCATTCAAGAACCAAGAGGTCAAGCCCCAACTCTAGGACACATAAATACATATCTGGGAATCTATTAGCCAAGACAAACCCAGGAACTATATGAATACAATTCTAAAACACTTTTCACACAAATAAAGTCAGATATAAACAATTAGAAAAATAATAATTGCTCATATGTAGACAGAGCTAATATAATAAAAATAAAAATTCTACCTAAATTAATTTCCTTATTCAGTGCCATATCAATCAAACTACCAATAATTATTTTGTAGAACTAGAAAAAAATAAGAAAATTCATCTGGAAAAACAAAAGGTCAAGAATATAACCGGAATTAATACAAAAAAAAATGTGAAGGAAGACAGCTTAGCAATACTAGATCTGAAACTGAACTATAAAGCAATAAATATCAAAACAATCTTGTTACTGGCTAAGAAAGAGAATAGTAAATCAGTGAAAGAGATTAGATACAAAATATACCGGGTTAATGACCTTAGCAACCTATTGTTTGGTAAACCCAAAGACCCCAGCTTTTGGAATAAGAACTTGCTGTTTAAAAAAATAATAACTTCTGGGGAGACTGGAAAATAGCATAGCAGAAGCTAGATATAGACCATTACATCATACCTTACACCAAGATAAGGTTGAAATGGGTATATGATTTAGAAATAAAGAGTCCATAACTAAATTAGTGGAAAATATAATAGTTTATCTGGCAGATCTTTGGAGAAGGGAAAAGTTTATGATAAAACTAGAGACAGGGAGCATCATAAGATGTAAAATGAATAATTTTGATTATATTAAAAAGCTTTTACACAAACAAAAGTAATATAACCAAATTAGAAGGGAAACAAGCTGGGAGAAAATTGTAAAACGCATTTCTCTGAAAGGTCTAATTTCTCAAATCTATGGAGAACTAAATCAAATTTATAAGAATATAAGACATTCTCAACTTGACAAATGTTCAAAGGATATGAATAAGCAGTTTTCAGATGAAGAAATCAAAATTATCAATAATCATATGAAAAATGTTTTAAATTACTCTTGATCAAAGAAATGCAAATTAAAACAACACTGAAGGGTCATCTCATGCCTACCAGATTGACCAATATGATAGTAAAGGAAAGTGATGACTATTGAAGTAGATATGACAAAATTGGGGCACTAATGCATTGTTGGTGAAGTTATGAGTTTTATCCAACCATTCTGGAGGACAATTTGAAACTGTGCTCCAAAGGCTATATAAAACTGTACATATCCTTTGATCCTTGTACTGCAGCTTCTAGATCTATATCCCAAATATATAATAAATAAGGGGAAAAGACCTGCTTGTACAAAAATATTTATAGCAGCTCTTTTTGTGGTGGCAAAGATTTAGAAATTAAGGGGATGCCCATTATTGGGGAATGGCTAAACAAATTGTGGTACATGTGGGTAATAGAATACTAAAGTGCTATAAGAAATGATAAGCAAGATAATTTCAGAAAAAAAACTGTAAATATTTGCATGAACTGAGGTAGACTAAAATAAGCAGAAACCGGAGAACATTGTACCCAGTAACAGCAATATAGTATGGTGATCAACTGTGAAAACTTGGCTACTGTCAGTAATGCAATGATTTAGGACAATCCTGAAAGATTTATATTGGGGAATGCTATCCACCTCCAGAGAAAAAATTGTTGGAGTTAGATGGATGAGGATCAAAGCATACTATCTTTCACATCTGTTATTTTGTTTTATTTTGGGGTTTTGCTTTTGTGTGACTTATTCTTACAATAATGACCATATAGTAGTGTGTTTTGCATGACTATAAAAATAAAATACAATATAAAAAATAATGCATTCTCTTTACATTAATAGTTGAAATAATTATTAAAAGTGTTCAGAAAATTCATTATTACTTGTGGGACTTAAAGAAGACTGGTTCATTTGTAGGTTGGAATTTGAATAGTATTACCTCCAGGGTCCCTTCTGATTTTGATGTTTTGTCATACTTTTTTTAATGGAAGACTATGTTTATTATTATTGACATGGCAAGAAGGAATAGAACCCATGTCCAGCAGTGGCACCAGAGTAATGCTGATGCATGGGAAGCCACTTAATACAATTGCTGGGCAGTTGTCATGAGTCATACCTTTATCGATGAAGATGACAACTGAGTCTCAAAGAGATGTCTTGAAGGTCATTTCAGACCCCATATCTGGTCCCATTGCCTTGTTCTGAGTAGAGAGTAGAGTGACAAAGTATATTTCACAACATTCAGCCCTCAGAGTGGAGAATCATATACACTCAAATAATTGAATGATCCTTGGATGAAAGACCATCATGAAAAAAAAAAAAACTCAATTCATTTAATATGACTCCTAGTCCTCGGATATCAAGTATAACCATTCCTCTTTGATGGTCATAAGACTTTAATCCAAGATGAAGATAAGTGAATAAACCAATATTGTACAGAAAGTGGAGAAGTTCCTTCTACAGAAGTGAAACTCTTCTTTCCATCTCATTAGTTCCCAGAGAAAGTTGCTCAGAAAAGAAATCTTCTGATTCTAAATTTAACTAATGGGCATAAACTAAAAAAAAATAGAAACCCTCTGAGCTCGTGGGCTTAGTTCAGCTAAGAAATGAACTGAACGATGTTGTTTTTATCTCAGTACCCAGGTGAGTAGTAGGCAGTATGGTGGACCATGGGTAGGGGAAAGAACACAGGAACCTTGAAACTGAAGGAAATTCTCTCCCATTGAGCAGATTTCATGGATGACATCTTCCAGGCAAATGACACCAAGCTCTCCTAGATGCTCCTCAATGAGAGTTTATCTGCTAGGGAGATTTTCTTATTATTTATTCTGGCTTGTCCCCATTTCAGAATGAGTTCACACATTTTAGGTTAGGATACACCCAGGCTACTTAAGTCTCTCTAATTCAGTTTCTTTAAGGAAAATTGGGTCATTTAAAAGAAGACACCACTATAAATTTTCTGCAGATGAAGCTCCTCTGTTGTCTTTGTCACCTCATTACTCAGTCCATTAAGCCTCTCTGCCCAGAACAAAAAGCCCAGGCAATGTCCATGCTTCAGCACATCATACCCAGGTTTTGAATCCAGGCACCTGAGATGAGCTACATCATGGATGAAATGATGGGACTCGTGGATAAATGATTTCAGCTTCCTGGATTTGATCTGAGTCCCCTCTTTTATTTCCTCTTTTCCATGAGTACCTGCTTACTCTGAGTGGTTCTAAGTCCTTGGCAAGCTTTCCTCTTCTTCAGGACATTCTTTGGAACCAAAGGAATCTTTCTTCTGCGTTTG
Organism: Monodelphis domestica; assembly: GCF_027887165.1. Classification (NCBI taxonomy): domain Eukaryota; kingdom Metazoa; phylum Chordata; class Mammalia; order Didelphimorphia; family Didelphidae; genus Monodelphis; species Monodelphis domestica. The sequence continues at coordinate 244,609,955 of NC_077234.1, forward strand.
AGTTCCATCATTTTCCTGCTTCCTTTTCTATAATACTTTTTCATTAATCTGATGGTCTTAACGGGGGGATGAATGTGAACCAGAAGAGGCTATATTTTGTGGTACTTTAGGGCAGTGGTTCTCGAGATGTAGTCTGGGGATCACTGAAAATCTTCCAAATGGTACGAGAGGTCTAAATTCTTTTCATAATAATACTAATATGGTTTACTTTAATATAGTAAATATCAATAGATATAATTATATATATATATAACATAGATATAATAATAATAGATATAATAGATAGAAGCTCTTTAGAGGCTTTGCTACTATAAGAGATACTCAGAGCTTCAACCCTGGTAATTTCAGCGGGAGAACACAAAATAGAAAACAGAGTGGAAAGAGTGCCTGCTTTTCTGCCAAAGGACCTGGTTTAAAAATCCCATATCTGGTGTTTGCTACCTTTGTGACTGCAACTTGCTTAACCTACCTGGACCTCTCTTTTCTCATTTGAAGAGTACAGCAATGGTCCCAGTATAGATGGGAGGCAAGGAAAGTGTTTTTCTATGTGGCCTTTGAGGTTTCTTGTAACTCTCAATCTGTTGTCTTATGAATAACAAGAGCTCTTTACCTTCTACAAATCGTATATGCATGCACATGGCCAAGTAAGCACTCACACACACACACACACACACACACACAACTAAGAATGACTGGCGGGGAAAAAACACAATATAGTTAATGAAAATATTTAAATAAACTTCTTAGGACAGCAGACATAGAAAATATGTTGCTCTTTGTCAGCTGTTCTCAATTAATTGCAATTGTTAGAAAAAAAAATACCTGGGAGAAACAATAAAGGAAATTGAGAAATAAAAGACCCAGAGCTGCCTTCTTTAGACTTTGTGCAGTGCCCTAAATTTAGTTGGTCTTCAGTAATTCTGTTGTTGCTGTAGGGTTTTTGGTTTTAGTTTCCTTTTTTTTTTGAATGGGAGGTTGTTTTGTTTTTCTTTCCTTGTCTACAACTGGTATATAGTATGAGCTTAATAAATTGTTTATGAGACCATAGGTTTAGAACTTTAAGAGACCTTAAAGGTCATCAAGCCTAACCCATTTATTTAAGAAATGAAGAAACGAAGGCACCGAAAGTTAAGGGATTTGCCTAGGGCGCTGATGGTGAACCTATGGCATGGGTGCCAAAGATGGCACATAGAGCTCTCTCTGTGAGCACATGGCCACCCTGCCCCTCCAAGAGTTCATTACTAGAAAGGCAGAGGGTGGGTCTTGGGTGGAGCTGCTCCCCTTCCCCTCTCCAAGAGTCCCTGAGGACATTTCTCGCATGACCCTCCCCTCTTCCCAGCAGCCTAATGGGAACACTTCTTCCCTCCTCTGTCTGAGGTAAGGTGCTGGGCAAGGGTTCACATGTGGTGTGAAAGTTGCAGTTTGAGCACTAGGTCTCTAAAAGGTTACCATCATTGTACTATACCTACTAGCTGCTTTGTCAGATCAAATTAGAGTGGCTGCTGCTGCTGAGCTCAATTAGCCCAAAGTATTTTTTAAAAAAGAAAAACCTTAGTAATTAAGGTCCATGTCCTAAATTGCCTAGTGGATTCAAATGATCATATTCAAGGTTTCCTATATTTCAAAACCTTCCTGATGCCACACTTTCCAAATCTACATAGTATGTTTTTTTTTTGTCTTTTACTTACCACTAGCCTAATAATGCATTTCCTAAAATTTTCAGTTTTGTTTTGAGGGCTTCTTCCAGGATATAGTTTGTCCTTTCTTTTCCACTTACTAAATATTCTGGCTTTATGCCTTTAAGTATCTCCTACAATAGAACATCTTCCTGGGAATTTCTTAGTTTCTGTAGCTCCCATTATTTTGCTGCCTTTCCAATAACTTCAATATGAGCAATACAATGAATTCAGGTCAAAATTAGGGGTTCTCATTGCAGCCTCTTGTAGTCCATGCTGTTTAGAGTTGGAGACATTCTCACAGGACACTGCATCCTACTCTTGGAGAGATTTTGAGACATACTTGAAGGCTCATGAACTAAAATTTTAGGGTAGAGTTAAAAGGTCTGTGACAGAGGCTGGCACTAAAGAAAAAGAACTATTTATTGACGCCATTTCACTTTACAAACTTAAGGACTATACCACCTATCTACATGATAACAATGTAGATGAGGAAAGGGAAAAGATGAAAATTGGGTAGGGGGATTTATAGACAGCTCAGAGAGAGGTTTCATATCTAAAATATATAAAGACATTTGTCCAATTTGTAAGAATAAGAGTCAGCCCTCACTAAAAAATGGGGAAAATATATAAACATTTTTAGATGAAGAAATTAAAGCTCTATATAGATATACTAAAAAAAAAATACCCTAAATCACTACTGATTAGAGAAATGCAAACCAAAGCAATTTTCAGATATCATCTCATATGCATGAGATGTGACAAAATGGTGAGGTGAAATTTTTGGTTTACATATGTTTGATTATACCTCAAACCACAAACGTCATATCCAGAGACATCTGAGAATAGGTAAAAGTGCTTTGGGAAATGGTTAAACCATCTGAGATAGAGAGAAAGTGTGACAAGATCTTTTGGTATGCGTGGTTCAGTAATGGTGCTAAGATATCAAAAATCACTTCTTAAACAAGATGTTTAGACAAGAAATAACTTAAAAACACCAATTAAAAGCTATACATGTGTACATATACACACTATATACCAAGATGTGACAAAATGACAAATGTTGGAGTGGATATGGAAAAATTGATACACTAAAACACTCCTATAAAACTATGAAACCTTTATACCCAGCAATATCTGTTTCCCAAGCAGATCTGGGGAAAAGGAAAAGAATCCATATATTCCAAAATATTTATAGTAGTTCTATTAGTGGTGGCAAAAAATTGAAAATTGAAGGAAGGTCCATAAATTGAAGGATGGCTAAACAGGATGATTGTAATGGAATACTGTTGCTTCATAAGAAGTGATAAGCAGGTTAATTAAAAAAAAAACAAAGCAAAACTTGAAAAGAACATGTGATAATGAACAATGAAATGAGGTGAACTAAAAGAACATTTTGCAAAGCTTTAGAATAAATACTGGAAGAATAAATTGTGAGTGTTATTTCCAGAGATTTACCTGAAAGGTGAAAACATGACAAATTTAATTTGTATGAACATGTCCATCTCCTAGGTCCTCCTTTCTCTGTTGAGGGGAGGGTGTAGAAGGGTTAGGACACTTGTGGATGGGATTTATTATGTACATGTTGTGATAATTAAAATGTTTTGGGAGCAAGGGAAATATATAACAATTATGACCGCTGAAATATGTTTTCTACTGTGTCTTGGTTTTATATAAATATAAGATGGTCACCAGGGAATATATTCCCAATTTATGAATATGCCCAAGCCAACTGGGTTTTATAGAGAAATTTAATTTATAATACACTGATTAATCAATAGAAAAAGAGAGAAAGTAAGAAAGGAATAAGAATGAATAAATCAGTCAGTTGGTTTTATCACTCACCCAAGATCTCTCTAGGTAAGGCTTCTCATGCCAACCTCAGGCTCCACCTTCAAGAGAGCCTCCTTTCAAGAAATGTTTTCAGAGAATCCTCCTCCTGACTCCTCCTGAGTTCTCCTTCCACAGCCTCCTTCAGAGCATCCCCCTCAGAGCAAAACCTCTAGGACCTCTCTCCTCTCAGCTCCTTCAGAGCAACCTCCTTCCAGAGCCAAAGCCACCTCAGAGCAAAAAACTCTCCTCCCTGCGTCCTCAGACCCCGCTATCTTTAAGGAAACCATCTAAGTTCCCTCCCCTTAGTTCTCACATCTACCTATCACTGTCGATGTCTCCCCTGTGCCAATGGTGGCTCTAGTTTAACCCAGGACTTCCCAGAGGTCTATGGCTTTGCACATGTCTGTTGAAGGTCAAATTCTCAAATAATTAAATCTTGATCTTGCTACAGCCCTTCCTAAATCCTGTTACTCTGAGTAGGGTGGAGATTGTATTTTCTAAGACCTGGTTCTGTCATTCCAAGTATCTCTATTGTATCAATTCTAAAATCAATCATCCTGTTCTATGCTTAAGCATAGGTCAAAGCCCTTTCCATTGTTTAGCAAAAGGTTTCTGTCCTAAAGTAGTCTTAAGTAGGGAGGAGAAGGATCCTCCCATGCCAAGGGGTTTCACATTCCAATAGAGTTCTTACTATCAGTAGGAAATTTTTTCCAGAATTAAATTTCCCAATGTGGAAATTTCCAACATTCATAAGTCTAAGAAATTTTAAGGTTTACAATCCCCCCTGATGATCATTGGGAGACTAGTCTCCCCATTGATCATTTAACATAATCATTTTGTAGTTCTAAATGCACTTCTAACTATAGATATACACAATATTCAATTTTCTAAGAGAAATTAGAATAATGAGAGAGAAAATAGAAAAGAAAAGAAAGCAAAACCAATGTTTTGCCAGGCACATTGACAGAAAGCCAAATTAGGGGCAGTCGCTTTTGGCATAAATGTGTACAATTACAATAAATGTTCAATCAAAAGTTCAGTCCAATCAATCATATCCAAAGTTCATTCTTAATCTTCTTGATGAAGTGTAGGTTTTCGGCATCTTTCTGCAACAGTTCATTCTCTGGATATAAAAGTTTCAAGCTTCTTTCTTGAAGATCTTTTCTCAAACAGAATCAAAATCTTTGATTTTTTTATAACAGTAAAATCTTAAACAAAATTCAAAATTCTTGGATTGTTATAAAAATACAATCTCAAACAAAAAAATTCAAAATTTAAAAAATTCTTAGATTTTAAATTAAAATACAATGTGGAACAAGAAGCTAACTATATGAGATTTGTGATTTCATATATGTACAATCTTTCTTTGTATATGGAAATACTTGTTTTATTTGCTTCTGAAATTTTTGGAATAAAAAATAGGAAAAAATTGCTTTGACACATAAAAGATGTTTTAAAAATCATAGTTGACCACTTATAAGTGAAATGGACCATCTCAGAAAATGCAGAATTCATGACCAAAGAGGCAGCTATCACAAATATTTGTCTTTGGTGTAAGAGTAGCTCTGCTCTCAGGTGACAAATTCAATGTCAGTTCTTCATAGATTGTTCCATTCTTCTCTCCTAGCAGAGGTTTACTATCACTTAATCTCACAAGACCAAATCTAATTGATCAACTCCCTACATTTACTTTTATTTTTAAGCCCTTATTTTCTGTCTTAGAACCAACACTAAGTATCAGTTCCAAGGCAGAAGAGCAATAAAAGTTAGGCATTTGGGATCAAGTGGCTTTCCAAGGGTTACACAGCTAAGAAGTGTCTGAAGTCAAATTTCTCCCTCAAATTTTCACTAGCTCTCCCCACTTCGTGAAATTTTCTTCCTAACTTCCACTTCCTGGCATCTCTGGTTTCCTTCAAGTCTTGCTTTCTGAAGAAACTTTTCCTTATTATCCTTAAAGATCAGTACTTTCCTTCTGAGATTATCTCCAAATTATCCCAAATAAAACGATTATATAGTGTTGTTTTTCTTTTTCTCCTGATCCCACTAGATTTTGAAATTCTTGGTGGTAGAGACTGGCCCATTCCCTTTCTTTATATCTTTAATGCTAATATCCCCAGTGCTTGGTGTATAGTAGGTACTTCCTACCACTTAGCTGGATTTGATTCATTATAAAGATTTTACTTAAGTTCCCATAAATTCCTCCTAGCAGTACTGTGTTCTATCACTATTCCTATCAGTACACTGTTCTAAGTACTTTTCTGAGGAGAACTTCAATTTGCTAACATCTTTAGTAGTCTAATAGAAGCAGCATGATATGAGGTAATGACTGATGGACTTAAATTCAAAAAGCACATGGGTTTAACTATCAATCCTAACACTTTGATGGTGCAATCACAGACAAATCACTTTTATACCCCTTTTCCTCAGTTTATACATCTTTAAAATGTAAGAAATAATAACTCAAAATATTGACTACATAAAGTCATTGCAAGGACCATATAGGATATTGTAAACTACTTTGTAACACTTTTAGTATTATATGAATGTCAAATATTTTATCTGCCAGATATCCCTTGTAAAAGGATTTTTCAATGCTTGGCTTTGCTAAATGGTTTAAAGCAAAATAATACCTGCAATACCTCACAGGGTTGTTGGGAGAATCAAATAAGTAAATGAAATATATAATTGTAATACTTAAAAATGGGTTTGACAAATATAAGAATTCAAAAAATATATTGTGGTTTCCATTTATAAAATTAACTCTTAAGTCATGAACCTTTTAGCAGCTTTAGTAGTTTTATTACAGCAGGGTAGAGATAGTAAAGAGGGAAATGTAGGAAGGTGATAAGGGAATTGTCTAGCCTACCATTCTTAAGTCTGCTCTGAAGAAATCTAGCTCACTCCTCAACAAAGTTTCAATCTCTGGCCAGAAGAGCAGGAAAGTCTCAATCCTCCAATGTGGAAGAAGAATCCAACTCAGAGGTCTGCCCTCAGCAGGAGCCACCAGCCCAGTGTAAGCAGAAGTAGTAGAGGCAGAATGCTCTCTGCTGGCTTTTATATGCAGTTTTCTCAAAGTCACTTCCTATCTCTCTAGTTCCTCCTTCTTTTCATTGTGGGCTTGTCTATCATGTCTCAGGAACCAATCAAAGTCTCTCAATTTGCCTAGAACTGCACATAGGGCAGGGTCTGTGGGATCTACCTCCAGTCCTCTGAGGGTGTGAACTCTCATCAAAAGAATTCACAAGTTCCTGACTAAGTTATGAGGCTGGAGCACTCCAAGTATTTGATTAAGTTAAGATAAAAAAATTCCATTTCACATAATGTATATTGTAGTCACAAAATCTTTTATAGCTAACAATGTTTTTCTAATATTTACATCTGTCAAGAAAGACTATACCACAGCTGAGATTCAGCTAAATCCAATTTAAAATATTTATTAGATTACTACTATATTCAATGCACTGAGCTAGTCATGAGGGATACAAAGACAAGAGCTGGAGGCATAAGGAAAGGCCACATTGGATAGTTAAAGATATTGCTTTCAGTCGTCTCCTTCTGCTACACAGATCACACAAGTAGTCATACAGTGGATTGAATGTTAGTTTGTTCCCTGCAGTCTTTTTTTTTTTTTTTTACAATTTACTTATTAATTCCACTTGGGGAAATTGGTTTCAAGAATATATTTCTATTAAGTTACATCTGTGGACCTAGAAGAAATACTTTTTCAGGGTCAGTTTCTGATAGAATTTTGAAATTCTGAGGGTTTATAAGATGTGAAGGTTTCTATTTTGCACTTGGAAGTACATTTATTTGTCTGCAGGTTCATAATATTGTAGCAATTGAAAAGATTCTTTTACCTATTCTTGCTTGGCTAAAATAATATAAAAGTAATACAATCTTGTTGGAACTTCACAGGCCAAAGAATATGTGTGAGGATGAGGTCCATTCCATTCAGCCTTATTCATCAAAAGCAAGATTGTCAGTCCCAGGGGAAGAATTTCTATTACTGATAATGATGATGTGACATTCAAGGGAAATGTTTGCTGTGGCTTTCTGATCTCAGATGACTTGTTCACAAAGGAAGTTAGGGAAAAAAAATAGGTATCTTGGGTCTACATGTCACTGTAAATTGGTTATTCGGAGCTAGACATGAAATGATTGCCAAGCAGTAGATATCCTAGCTCATCAATTGAACTGATTTGTTCAATAAAGCAACTAAAATTTAGAGTTCATTATTTTAGTCATCCACACATCTAAAATTAAATTGATTCACAGATTAATGGTAGAAATATCAGAATTTTTGGGAAAACATGATCTGCAAATGATTTATTCAATACTATAAACATAGGAATGACCACTGCTATATTTATTCTGGTATACAAGTCAACTTCTAAGGGTAAAAACTGGAGTCTATTTTAAAAATTATGTGCTAACAACATAAATTCTTTTAACATAAATTGGGAAAGCCCAACTTCACTTTTCAGATTAACAATGGACCTTAAAGTAGTTTAGGTGGAGCCAGTAAATCCCATCAGGTGTTAAGTACCCTTTTTGTCCCAATGGTTTCTCCCCTTAGGCCAAAGTCCTTCACTAAGGTATCCCAGCCCTTGGCTGGATCTTTCCCTTTTTGTGTCCATTGTAAAGCTTCAGCCTAACACTGATAATCCTGACTAGGGCTCCTCATTTTCTTTGTAGTCATTGTAAAACCAATCAACTAACACCAGGGAGACTGGAAAAGCTTCCTCTTGTGTTAAGGGGAATTTTGGAAAGACATAATGAACCAGAATGAAGAAACAGAGTTGATGGAATGAAGAGAACCAGGAAATGCAGGATGTCTATTGCAGTTTTATAGATTGTTTAACTCTGAGAAGACCAAAGTAAAACCCAGTCTCAGGTTCAGGACTCAGAGTCCTAACTTGATTCTTGTTGAGACTCAACCAGCTAGCTTTTGCTATTTTATAATTTGAAGACAAAGTTAAGAAATGTAAGGATAATAGCGGCAGTTTTTATTTAGATAGTATAAATTTGAGTTAGTCAGATCAGGGAGGATTAGTGTAGCCTGTGAAACACAGGAGAAGCGATTCCTTGTGGAACCAGGGACTTTATTTGGGTGGATTTAGAATCCCTTAGAATTAGAAATCCTTTATTTATCCTTATATATTACAATAAATATTTTATTTTTATGAGTCTCTTTAGCATCCTTGCACCTGGCCCCGAAGGGAAGTTCACATTTGATCTTCACTTCATCACTGAGGATACTTTTGATTACATCTATCAAAAGTATCCAAACAGTTTTGAACCTATGTACTGAACAGTTTTTCTATCTATATCATTTTTTATTTTTATAAGAGACTATATTCTATATAGGCTTAGCCTAGGTTAGTTCAGACTAGACTGGGAGAATTGAGACAAGAGGCAGATAGTGTAGCCTCAGTTTAACTGAGGACCAAAGCAACTTCATACAAAGTCAAATGGTGGGACAAAGGTAGATTCAATCAGTATTAGGGAAACCCCTCCGCCCACATACCTTGCCCTATCCCAAGCAACAATTTATAATAAACCCTGTTATCTTTTATGTGGAGTCATAGTGGTTATCAACTGGCCTTGGACAGAGAGAAGCCACTGAGCCCTCTGAGCCTGAGAATATCATCCCTCTAGACTGTGTTAAGTAAAATCCCAGCCACCCTTTTAAATCACCTTTAACACTTGGGATTTGAATTAAGTTTTAATGGAAGCAAAGGAAGTTAAGAGGTGAAGGAAAGGAAGGAGGGAATTCTAGGAATGAAAGACAGTCGGTCCACAGTCATAAAAAAAGGAAGTGAAATATTGTGTTTAAGCAATAGTAAGTAGGGCATTCTCACTGGATTGTGGTGTATCAAGGGATATAAAGTTTAAGAAGATTGAAAAAAAATTGGAAGGGGCCAGATTATAAAAAATTCCAAATACCAGAGTTTATTTTTGTTCCTTCTAGGTACTTCAGAGGCTCCATTGCTCATTGAGCCTTTAGCATGGGGGAAAAGAATTACTTTCAAGCTTTAGAAAAATCATTATGATCACTGAATAGATAGTGAATAATAATAGGGAGAGACATGAAGCAAGGGAGCAATTATAAGGTTATTTTAGTAGTATAGATAAGAGATGATGAGAATCTATACTAAGGAAGGCTTATGCATGAGTTCAGAGAAGGAATATATAATTGATGAAGTGAAGGTAGAACTAATAAGATTTGGCAAAGAAATGGATATGTGAAAGTGGGGAGTCTTGGGACACTGCCTTATCAAAAGAAGTTCCTACCTTCATTAGTAATGGGAAAGTTAGAAAAAGGGAAATATTTTGAGAAAAAATAATGTTTTCTTTTATACTTGAGGGTGAGATGCTCATAAGACATCTAATCAAAGACTGTGAGAAGAGAAATAGTGATATACAATGTAGCTCAATACTGAAATTAATTCTAGATTAAAGTCATCAGGAAATATCCAATATAGAAATGATCATTGGGTCCCACAGGAGTCAATGTGATCATGTTGGTATGAAGGAGAAATAGAAGAGGTTCTATAACATAGCCTTGCAGGTCACTTACAATTAAAGAAAAATCAAAAGAAAGAACCAGCAAAGTATATAGAGAAGGAGCAGCCAGAAAGAGAATTAGGAGAGTGCACTGTTGCCAAATTAACTAGAGATCAGAGCATCCAGAAGGAGAAAATGATCAACAGTGATTAGCTCTGGAATAACAAAATAGAAAAAAGAAGGTTAAGAAAGGAAAAAAAAATTAAATTTGAGAATTAGAATATCCCTGATAACTTTGGAGAGGGTAGCTTCATTTGAATGGTGAGGTTAGACACCAAGTGACAGAAGGTTTATAATCAAGTGAGAAGAGAGAAATAGGAGTCAAAAATTGCAGATTATTTTTTCAAGAAATATAACCGTGGCTACTCCATGCAGCAGCAGCCCTTCTCTCTCCACAACTGTCATCTATAACCTCTGACACCCCAGCAAACCTGTTGAAGGGACCCACATTTGGCACTGATCTTGGCACCACTTACTCCTGGGTAGGAGTCTTCCAACATGAGAAAGTGTTGGTTATTGCTAATGACCAAGTAAACAGGACCACCCCCAGCTACATTGCCTTCAAACACAGAATGTTTAATCAGTGATGCTGCAAGGAATCAAGTTGCAATGAGCCCCACCAACACGCCAAGCAGCTGATTGGTTGCAGCTTTGATGATGCAGTTGTTCAGTCAGACATGAAGCATTGGTCCTTTATGGTGGTGATTGACACAGGCAGGCCAAGTGAAGTACAGAGGGGAGACCAAAAGTTTCTGTCCAGAAGAAGTATCACCAGAGGGTCTTGACCAAGATGAAAGAAATTGCTTTTCTTGGGAATCTTGGGAAAACTGTCACAAATGCTGTTGTCACAGTACCAGCCTACTTCAATGATTCCCAACTAGGGACCACCAAAGAAGCCAGAACCATCACTGGTCTCAATGAGCTCCGAATCATCGAGTCAACTGCTGCTGCCATGGCTTATGGCTTGGACAAAAAAGTTGGTGCTGAGAGAAATGTGTTGATCTTTGACGTTGGAGGTGGTATCTTGGAGGTCTCCAGCCTTACCATTGAAGATGGCATCTTCGAAGTCAAGTCCACAGCTGAGGACACCCACTTGGGTGGTGAGGACTTTGACAACTGCATGGCCAACCATTTCATTGCTGAGTTCAAGAAAAACCACAAGAAGGACATCAGTGAGAACAAGAGGGCTGTCTGCTGTCTGCGCACCACTAGTGAACATGCAGAGAACCCTCTCTTCCAGTATACAGGCCAGCACTGAGATCTATTCCCTCTATGAAGGTATCGACTTCTATACCTTGATTCCCCCGGCCCATTTTGAAGAGCTGAACGCTGACCTCTTCTGTGGCACACTGGACCCTGTGGAAAAGACCCTCAAAGAAGCCAGGCTAGATACATCACAGATTCATGACATCGTCTTGGTGGGTGGTTCCACTGGAATCCCTCAAATCCAGAAGCTTCTGCAGAACTTCTGGAATGGCAAGGAGCACAACAAGAGTATCAATCCGGATGAGGCTGTTGCCTATGGTGCCATCTTGTCTGGAGATAAATCTGAGAATGTGCAGGACTTGTTGCTACTAGATGTCACTCCTCTTTCCCTTGGAATTGAAACTGCTGGTGGAGTCAGGACAGTTCTGATCAAAGGCAATACCACCCTTCCCACCAAGCAGACTCAGACCTTTACTATCTGCTCTGACAATCAGCCTGGTGTGCTTATTCAGGTTTATGAAGGTGAGAGAGCACTGACAAAGGATAACAACTTACTTGGCAAGTTTGAGCTCACAGGAATCCCTCCTGCCCCAAGGGGTGTCCCTCAGATTGAAGTTACATTTGACACTGATGCTAATGGCATCCTCAGTGTGTCTGCTGTGGAGAGAGCACAGGCAAGAACAAGATCACCATCATCAATGACAAAGGTCGTCTGAGCAAAGAAGGCACTGAGTGCATGGTCAAGGAGGTTTAGAAGTACAAGGCTGAAGATGAGGAGCAGAGAGACAAGAGGTCTTCCTAGAATTCTCTTGAGTCTCATGCTTTCAACATGAAGGCAACTGATGATGAGAAACTGCAAGGCAAAATTAGTGATGAAGACAAACAGAAGATCCTTGACAAATGCAATGAAATAATCAACTGGCTCAATAAGAACCAGACTGCTGAAAAGGAAGAATTTGAGCATCAGCTGAAAGAATTGGAAAAAGTCTGCAACCCCATCATCACCAAGCTGTACAAGAATGCAGGAAGCATGCCAGGGGGCATGCCTGGTGGGTTCCCAGGAGGTAGAGCAGCCCCATCTGGAGGTGCTTCTTCTGGACCTACCATTGAAGAGGTTGACTAAATGTACCAGAGTAAAAAGCATTTCACGCAGCTTTCCAAAAATTGAAGGACTCAATTTTGTAGCCAAGGCAGTAGCAGTTTAAAAAGTTAACATCTGGACATTCTGAATATTTGAATGTGTGCAGAGGGAGAAGTGAACAACATTACACTTCATCAGTACTGTATCAAAACAACTGAAAATGCAGTTCTTGTCCTGGAGAATAAAAAATGTTTTAAATTGGCACCATAAAAAAAAAGAAATATAACCGTGACAGAGCTACAGAGATACAGGACAATGGTTTGCAAAGCTAATCAGACCAATTGAGAGTTTTTAAAATAATACATAGCAGAGAAGGAACAAGTAGCTAAGACAAGGATTGACAATTGGGCACTGAGGACAGTAGGGACAAATTGCTAGAGAATTTGGGAGATGTAGTTATCAATGGGGAATGTAGAGGAATTGGTCTTGGTAAAGATATGGATTGTTGTTTAGTTTCAGTCATGTCTGACTCTTTGTGACTCCATTTTTGGGGGGTATTTTTTGGCAAAAATACTAGTGATTTGCCATTTCCTTCTCCAGTTCACTTTACAGATGGGGAACTGAGGTAAATGAGTTTATGTGATTTGCCCAGGGTCAGATTAAGTATGTGAGGCCATATTTGAACACATCAAGATGAGTCTTCCAGATTCTAAGCCCAATGCTCTATCATACCACCTAAGTGGCTAAGGACAAAAAGATTACCTCTTTATCTAAGAGCAGAGTGAATGAGGAGAACTTGGAAGATGACTGAGTGCTGTGAAATGAGGAGGAAAAAATGGCAAGAAGTCCAAGAATATTCTTATTTTTTTCTGTGAAGTATGAGACAAGCTGAGTCGATGCTGGAAGGATCATAGGGGACTCAATGAGAGGAGAGAAAGTTTAGAACATCCACTGTGAAGTGCGGGAAAACAAAACCATTAGGGATATAGTTGGGTGACCCAGTGGATAGAGTGCCACATCTAGAGTCAGGAAGTCCTTAATCCAAGTGCAACCTCAGACATTTATTCACTAAATAACCTCAGGAAAGTCACTTCAACCTGTTTGCCTCAGTTTCCTTATTTGTAAAATGAGCTAGAGAAGGAAATGTCAAACCACTGCAGTATCTGTGCCAAGAAAATTCAAAGGGAGTAATGAAGTCAGACTTGAAAGGACTGAAAAAACAACAAAGAATGTTTGTCTTGCTGCAGGAAGACCCAATTAAGGTTGGATAATATTAACCTACAATGTACCCAGTCAGCAGGGGTTTATGATTTCCTCTAATTCAGTTCAGCAGCTTGAATAGGAAGTAAAGAGGTTGGTAGTGGGAGTAATTCAGGGTTAATATTGAGAAAATGAAAGTATTACTGACTATCATAATTATTTGTCAAGTTTCCATCTTTCCAGGGGTTTCTGATAGTAATAATAATCCTAAACTTGAGAAATGGGAATTCACCAACTGAATCCTTCCCTAACTCCACCAACTGAGCCTGTCCTGAGAATAATCCTGGGAACCTTTCCTGATAAGATGATCATTATCTCACCAGGAAGGGCTCCCAAGATTTCTGGGTAAGATCATTTATCAGCCTGTTTCCTCAAGACCCCTAAAGTCACTCCAAGGACTTGCTGACAACAATCTGCTGTTAAACTCTGTCCTTCAAGCAATAATCTTTTTTGCTTTTTTTTTCTTTTCCCCATCTTTCAAACGATCAAAAAGTGGCTAGTGCTGTTCCCCTCCTTAGGAGAAGGGTTCCCTCAGGCATGCTTGTTCTGCTGAGAAGAGTCCAAAAAAAGATCCTTTGCTTCTTCCCCAGTTTCTAAGTCTTTCCTCTCTCAATTCTACCCCAGGTCTAGTGGAATCAGATAGTGGGTTGACAAAATGCATTGAAAGAGCTACATTAGGAAGGACTACTTAAGAAACCATTGCTATGAGCTACTGGAAGGATTGATTGAAGCCTCATTCGAATAGAAAGCATTCTATCTTTCACTGTTGAAATGAACTGTTCAGACAACTCGTGGGCCTTATGGCGTGCTCAAATGGATCAGACTTCAGAGCAGTCTTCTTGAAATGCAAGGAAACATGACTTGGACCTTGCTGCCATTCAAGTATTTGGGAGGGGGAGGAGGGGAGACTTAGCATCTTCAGCCATTTCCAATTCACAAAGTCCATCTCAGAACAGAAAAAAAAAATGTACATAAGCCAAGGAAAGGGCAAAAGCATGAGGGGTGGTCCGAAATCCAGGTTCACTTTTGCTTGGCAAGGATATGTGTTTAACAGCCTTTTTACTGTTTTATCAGATGGGAAGTCTGGGGCAACAAGCCATCCCTCCACATCACCTTTCAGGAAGTATTTTAAAACAATCCTGACCAGACCTAAGACTGAAAGGGAAGAGAGACGTCCAGGGGAGGTCAGACCTTTTAAAAATAGCCATCAAAAGAGTTATTAGCTCATCTTGTTCTGCTGCAAAGGAGAGGACTGTTTTCTCTTCTCAGTGTCAGAATCTTTCAGCACTGAGTTAGCCAGAAGCAACCAAGGGTTCATTTGTGCCAAAGCTTAAAGTTAGAGCCATGAATGAAGTCTAAGAGTGAGGAAGACCTGATTTGAAATCCAGCCTCTGCCACTTGCTAGTTCTAAGACCCAGGGCAAGTCATCTGACCCCTATTTACTAGTTTTCTAACCTGTAATTTCAGGTTAATAGTAGTATGTATCTTCCAGAGTTGTGAGAACCAAATGGATAGATATTTTTTACTTTAGTCTTCCTTTGAAATTAAAAAAATATAACTTTTCAATTGTAGGTTAAATTCAGGTTATTTGGGTTATCTGCATAGCTGCTTAGTACCATTAGTAAAGTTAATGTGGAGTTTGTTTTTGTTGTGAAGAACAATAGCATTTTTGAGTTATAAAGAAGAAAAAAATACCATGTATTTTACTCTCTTTTTTAAAAAATAAATTAACATGTTTAAAATGTTGACTAATAAAAATGACATGATATAGGGGTACAAGATTCCCCCAAACATTCCCAAACCCAGAATATGTTCCAGGTCAAAGAGTACATAAAGAACTTATTTTTCCTTTCATTCCTGCAGTGCTGAAGGAAGGTGACATGGGCACTGTACCCCAGAAACCCAGGGAAACTCCTTTGCCCTTGCATCCTTGTGACTCTTAACTTAGAAACACCCAATGGCCCCACCCAGGGTCCTGAGATGTTTACCCTCTTTTGTCCTCTAGATTGAAGGTGGACAAAGAAATGAATCTTTATGCCTCCAGGCAGACCCCAGTCAGATGACCACCCCACTCCATCAAATGCCTGAGGGACTAACATTCTGGTCCCAGGACTTAGCATCTAAAGAGTATATAATCCCCAGAACTGATGCCATCTGGGGGACAGCCTCTCCATCCATGTTGTCCTCATGGGGAACAGCCTCTCTATTCATGCTGTCCTCCCGTGGAACTGCTCCCCATCTTGCTGTTCTACCTTGCTATCCCCCTGGCCACTCTCAACATTACTTTATAAATTGATAACTCTCTTTTTGTTTTTAAGCTAAGTTTTGGAGTCATTGCATGCTTGCAAAAGGCATCCTTCCCGAACCCCAAGGGTATCCTTCCATGCCCATAACAGAAGGTGACTTTGAGCTGAGAGCAGTATCCTCTCTGGCCTCTCCTCATTCTTGAAGAGCACAGATGGGTACCTCCCAGTTTTCCACTTCTGATAAGCATCTATTTTATATCCCAAATATCTGATTATCCTCTAAACTGAACAGTTCATCCCCTTTTTTCTTTGAGGCATGGGACATAATCCAGAGACCCAGTAACACACTATCATCATCCCATCTCGAGTCCTGTAGATCACGTTGTCAGGAGGGTATAAATATTCCCAACTCCATCTCCTCTGGGACCCACTCTGCCTCCTTTGACCCTTCCATTGGATTTACATTCAAATGAATAAATCTTTTATTTTTAAGCTCATTGTTGGACTTGCCATTCTTGACAAAGGATATCCTTCTGGAATCCAGGACTCCACCTCAAAGCTCTTAGAAGGGGCTTTCTAACCTTACTAACCTTTCTAACCTCAGGGATCCCATGGTTGGAGCAAGTCTTGAGATAGCTTTGGGAACTCCTTATCACTGCAGGAGTTGCCAAAGAGATCTCCTACTCTTTTCACCAGTTATCATTTCTCACCAGATACCATCATTTCTCTAGCTCTAGTAAATTTGCAGAATAACTGAACCCTCCCCATTGCTGGTCCTCCTGAGACTTACAATGTTGAAATGCATTATTTATCCCAAGTTCCTTCTGCTCCTTTAGTTACACTCATGCACTTCTATGTTGGGTGGTGACCTCAAATAGCAATTCCTCTACCTGTTGCTATTTTCGTAGTCCTGGTTAGTTCAGGTTGACAAAATGAATATTTTTTTTCTTTGAAGTAGTTAAATTGTGAGGTAATAAATATATTTCAATGAAGATTCTAATTGGAACTCTTTGCAATTGTTTTTAGAGTTTGTATTACTTTCCTCTAAATATCCCCAATGGTGACAAATCTTTTTATCTTTCAGAATTGAGGTTGATTTTTATGAATTACTGAAAGTCACTGGGAGGCTAGTTTGCCAAGTCTTACTATTAATTAAGTTATTGTTTTTTAAGAGCAAAGCAATCTGTAACTACAAGATGATGAGACATTTCTTTGTGATTCATATACAAATTCTGATGAAAATTTTAAAGTGGATTTCTAATGATTGCTTAAGCAATGACAACATCTAAAGCTACAAAACATGCCTCTCATTTTCATAAATAAGCACTGATATATGTGATTAAAGCTATAGTCTAATTAAATGAGAATTTTTGCCTATATCTTCCGAAATATTTAAAATGAGAATTTATTTAATATCTGGACCTGGTTTCAGTTTTCTTTTCCATAATATGAGCATAAAGATGTCTATTTCATTTATGTCAAAGAAATGTTCTGAGGGCAAAAGTCAGGAAATGTATATGAATAAGATAAATGATGGAATACAACAAAATATTGTTATGTTTCTTTTTAAGATTTTTATTTTCAGTCACATGAGAAGTATAACATAAACATAAAAGGGGCAAATCAATTTACACAAGCAAATTGACTCTGTGGCAGTTATAATGCCATATGTGTTATTCATGCATAAAAGAGTTTAAACGATTTATAAAATGGTACTGTGCTCATTTGAGGTTTTATTTGTTTAGAATCAGAAAAATCAGTAGCCTTTCAAATTAAATACTTCAAGAGAGGTCTGCAATTGGCAGTTAACAGTTCACATTTGTCCAATTAAATTACAATTAAGCTTTTATTGGAACAATTATATTAAAGTATGAAAATAATCTTGTCACATGGGTGATATGTAACCATTACAAAGTTTGGAAAGAATAGCGATGGCAGAAATTATCCTTTGAAATTGATTCTATCAGTGTTACATCTTCAAGTAATAAATATTGCTTCATCTACAAAATTTCTCTACATCAAATATTATAATACTTAGAAAAGTCACATACATCAACTAGTTAGTATATTTAAAGTTAATTCAAATGAGAATGATTCTTTTTTTTATTATCACATTATAAAGGATATATATGTTTATGTGGATGATGAGATTCAGTCCCAGAAAAAGAATTCAGTTTATTTGCTTATTTTATTTTTTCATTTTTATTCTTCAGATCTGACATTCTATGTTTTTATAATATACTCTAAATTATGGGGAAATAATCATTAGTAAATAAAAAGCATATATGAGAGGAAAAATCCTCTAATAGCTTACCAATGACTAGCTTCTTAAGATTTGTTTTCAGCTATTATATATGATTCACACTGATTTCTCCCAATAAGTTGGACTCAGTTCTCCCATTCTATTTTGGAACTATTATAAGTTTGCACAGATCAACTCTGTGCTTTGGGGGATGGAATGATTGATATGATTTATTCTCTGGTTGGAAAAGATGAAAAATTCAGTTCTCTTAAATTGTCATTTTCCTAGCTTAAGTGTCTTAGAATACTTGGGTATCCCAAGTCTTTGGGTATTGGCAAACTTGAGCCTTGTATATAATTGTAATTATAAATTGTAAATTGTAATTGTTTAAACTTCACAAATATAATCAAATGGCTGATTCGTTCATTGTTATTTAGCAGAGCTGTTACTTTTCTTCAACTTATAAATTTAGGATTTTCTTTATTTTTAATTATTAATTTTTATTTTTTAGATTATATGTCAACACAATTTTCAGTGTCATTTTCTGACATTTTGCCATGCATGTTCCCTCCCTCATTTTCACCCCTCTCCCCTCCCTAAGAAGGCAGGTAATACGATAGAGGTTTTACATATATTATACCACAATATAAAATACACATTCTCATTTTTATCATGTTGTGAAACAAGACATATATTACCCTAAAACAATTCGTGGAGGAATTAAGTGAAGAATTGTATATTTCAGTTTGCATTAAAACACAGTTCCTTCTATGGTGCCTCTACCCTGAAATCAGGGCAGATGTTATGCTTACAGAGCAAAAATAATTAAAACACAGTTCCTTCTATATTCTTTTTCACCCTGAATCCCTTGAAGTTGTTCTGGATCCTTGCCTTGTTGAAAATAGTAAATCATTCACAATTCATCACCATTCTCTATTGTTACTCTGAACAACATTCTCCTGGTTCTGCTCACTTCACTTTGCATAACTTCATATAAATCTTAACAGATTCTTTTTGTTGTTGATCCTTTTGCTTGTCATTTCTTATGGGACAAAAGTAATCCATTACAATTATATACCACAACTTGTTCAGCCATTTCCCAAATTGATGGACATCCTTCAGTTTCTAATTCCTTGCCACCACAAAAAAGAGCTGCTATAAATATTTTTTATGTTTCCCTATTTTTAATCTCTTTGGGACACAGACCTAGTATTGCTGGATCAAAGGATAAGTACCATTTGATGACCTTTTGAGCATGGTTACAGATTGCTATGCAGAATCGTTATGTCAGTCCACAGCTATACCAATAGAGTATTAGTGTCTCTACTTTTTTATATTCCCTCCAACATTCATCATTTTCCATTTTCGTCATGTTGACCAGTCTGTTGAAGAGGGGTGGTACCTCAGAATTATTTTAATTTGCATTTCTCTAATTTCTATTAATTAATTTGAAACATTTTTTTCCACCTGACTAAAGATAGTTTTGATTTCTTCATCTGAGAATTGCTTTACACATATTAGGGACTTGATATATGTGTGTGCTGAAATTAATTGAAAAATGGCCCAAGATTAAATTTCAGTCAGAGATAGGGGCAGCTAGTGGCACAGACAGTACAGCACTGGATCTGTAGTCAGGAATATTCATCTTTCTGAGTTCAAATTATAGCCTCAGACACTTATTAGTACTGCAACTCTGGCCAAGGCACTTAACCCTGCCTGCCTCAGTTTCCTCTTTTGTAAAGGGGGATGGAGAAGGAAATGATAAATCACCCCTTTACCTTTGCCAAGAAAATCTGAAAAGAAAACGTGAATTAATGCAGAATCAAACCCAAGCAAAATCACTAAAGAAAATCAATAATAAACTACATTTCATGAAATGAAAGAGCATCCTCTAATATAGCTACTCTTCTTAAAGCAAAGGAAACAATTACAAATACTACAAAGAACTCAAAAATCACAAGAAATGCATACTCCGTAGTAGATGGAAATCTATCAATGTTTGTTCAGATCATCAAGGGTCACTCTGATGTTTGGTCTTTTATTTCAAGAATGAAGTAGTGCAGAAAGACAATCTTGGAAAATTAAACAAAAAAAATCATCAAAATATTCAGACTTTCAGGTGAGGTGGATTTTTTTTGTTTATTTGTTTTTATTTTTATGGGATCTTGTATGTCACATTAAGAGTGTCAAATGCAGATGCAAAAACCGAGACTTAGAGAGATTCATTGTATTTCCCAAGGTTTAATACATAAAAGATAAGTTGAAGCTAGAAATTAGGTCTCTTAACTCCTTTCCCAGTGCTCTTTCCACTGCTTCTCTTCTCTTTTACAATAATCTCTCTCTTCAGTAGCAGTGAATCAATGATAGAGAGATGGTTCCCACTATTATATCATAGGACATATTGATAAAGCTATCTAGGATGTCATCTTTTCTTTAAAATGAAACAAGACTTCAGAGCTGATATGATATTTGATCACTTGGACACAGCATTTAGGTCAATTTAAGCAAATACCTTCACTCAACTGTTTTCAGTTTCCTCATCTATAAAATAGAATAAGTAACTTGTATAAAAACTACCTCTCTAAGTTGTTGCAAAAATAGCATTTTGTATATACACACACAAACACACTCGTGTTTTATTGAGAAGCTGATAGATGTTTCATTGTTTTCATTAAGTGGTGAAACTAAAGATTCTGAGGGAAGAATCAATTCATAGCAGTACTGGTTTCCTAAATGGTCATACCATTAGAGTTAGTTCTTTGAAGAATTGACATTTATAAGGGACATACACTGTCATTCCATCTAGATCTAGTAAATTAACTTGAAAAAAAGAAGTTTATCTTTTTGTTTAAGTGGGAAAATGAAAGAGATTGAGCATCTAGCAAGAACAAAAGTATCTCTGAAATTATAATACAGTAAAGCAACACTTTATGGAGTTTGTAAGAGCATCGTTACAAAATACCCATCATTCAATCAACAAACATTTGAAAAATATATTTTGTGCCAGGCCCTGTACCAAGAACTGAGGTTTTTACATGTATGTATGTGTGTGATTGTGTTTTGTTTTTTTCAAAACTGAGTATTTAAGGACAAAAATAAAACACTCTCTTCCCTCAATTAGCATCTAGATGAGTGAATTTGCCATTTTATTATGGATTTAAGTTCATAATAGTCCTCTTAAGGTATATGGAAACATGAAGTTGATCCTTTTATAATGCTTTGTTTCATCAAATGTCGAGTGAATCCCTTGTGCTGGGCTCCACTTAATTAAAAGGGCAGGGGAGAGGACTTGCAATATACAGATGAAATTTTCCCATTGAGCAAATTTAACATTTACACATTACAATTGAGGTATTAATAGAATGTAGGTAATTAACACTCAATGTTGAACATGCGTGTCCATTGCATCCATGGCTTGTCAAATAAATTGGATATTACAAACAATTCAAGACCGTTAAAAACCAAACTATTAAAAGATTATAAATATAACAGTGTAGCTTAATCTTAGAAATATACATATGGCATAAAATGTCAAACTAAAAGGACAAGATATCATGAGGACAGATAGCTTTCATATTCTTCATCCTCCCATCTTTATATGTTTGTGTTATGTATATTTAATAGATAGAAACATATATAATATAATGTTATATATACACATGTTTGTATATGTGTATATATCTGTGCATATATTCATATATTTATGTAATAGACTAGAGGTACACAATGAGATGTTTTAGACACTGTGTGAGAGTTTGTTTTGCCTATTATGTTATTATATTAGGTATCTATTTAAATAATATGTTATATATCTATTTTATCTATTAGGGGATATATATATGTAAATATACATATACAAATATAAATCTACAAAAATTATTGGGCATCTTTTTAATTCTTTACCCCACCATTTGTGCCAGTATGTAGAAGATTTTATAATTACGCATAAGATGGTACATAATATCAATACCAATACAAACACTTCTAATTTTAATTAGAGAAAGAATATCCTTCTAACCCTCCAAAAAGTCCATTGACATTAATATATTCGCTCAAAAGGCAAAGAAAAGCCCATCTGCCCTTTTTTTTTTCACATGTTCTTAATTTTAAATTAAAAATATTCATAATAGTCTTCAATTCCTTCTTAAAGTTTTCTAAATTTATCTTGTGTGATTATACCTGGAAAGACAGCTCATTTGGAGGGCATGGATGCATTTTATAATGGATCTTGGTAATTAACCTTGGTTTTTCTTACTTATGACTAAGTCTAATGAATTACTGTACAGAATCCTAATTAAGCTTAAAGCATAACAACGTGAGTAGTTGTAATTTATCTCCCCCAGAGTTCTATTTTATCTTGACCATCCATTCCAACAATAGACTCTGCTTTCTAAATGCCATGAGAAGTTTCCAGCATGGGCAATGACCAGGGATTATTTATGTTTTTTTTTTTTCCAGATTCTGGGAATGGTGGCAGATGGAGCTATATCTTATCTTAGAAATTAGAAGTGATCAAAGAAAACAGAATCCATAGTTTATCACAGATGATTATGCCATAGCTAGGCACATGAACAACTTTATGGACTATTAAAAATCAGGAATAGCTCCACTCTCTTATTTATTCTTGTAAGCTTGGTGTTTTTTTTTTTGTTTGTTTGTTTTGTTTTACAATGTCTTTTATAAATATCCCATTTTGTACATTAAATTTCGACAATTCTGGTACAATTAAGAAATGAGGAACTGAGTGATTAGACCAAGGTTATCATTAAATAAAGTAACATTTAAAATCAGATCTTTAAAAGTTAGGTTTAAAATTTAAAGTTCCCAAACCATCAGAACTTTGCTATCTTTTCCAGACATTAATTATTTATTATAAGAAGCTATGGTAATAATTTTCTTTTTAAAATTTAACTGTATTTTCCCCCAATTACATGTCAGAGAGATCACCAACATTTTAAAAAGAATTTTGAGTCTCTAATTCTCCCCCCCATGTTTCCTCACCCCCACTTAGATGACAAACAATCTCATATAGATTTTACATGTGTAATCATGTAAACATTTTTCCATTTTTATTCTTTTGTGAAGGTCCACAAAAGGAAACTTAAAAAATTAAGAAAAGTGTAAAATGTTTGTTTTGATTTGGATTCAGTCTCTATTAGTTCTTTTTGTGGAAGTGGTTGACATTTTTTTTTTATTATGAGTCCTTTGGAATTGCTTTTAATCATTGTGTTGTGGGGAAACTTGAGGTGAACCCCAGGTTCATGACAGACTATCTTTTGCAAGAATGCAAGACTCCAAAACTTAGCTTAAAAATGAAAAGAGAAATTTATTAACCTGGAATTCATGTTGAAATTACCAAGAGGCTGTACAGGGATAGACACTACCTCCTGAAGGAGATGGATTCTGGGTTTTATATACCCTTTTTAGACAACAGGAACTAAGTGAGCAGAGATGAGGTGATAGAATAAGATTAGGCAGATGAGGGAGATTTTTGTTATCTGATCAGCGTTAGAGTGATATTTTGTGTGTCAAAGACATAGGGATGACCTGGAAGAATTTAGGAGACAAGAAGATGTCCTAGATAGATCCCTATGGTATGTATCAGAGCATAACCAGGAGATGTGTATTTGTGTCCATCTCAAAATCTAGGGGAGAATCCAAGGGAAACAATTCTTTCCGGGGTCTTTCCTTATTGTGGGTTTCTGATGCCCGGGGTCACCTTTTCCTTAGCACTACAAGAATGAAAGGAAGGAAAGGAATTTTCCTGCATACTTTTTGACAAGAAACATTTCTAGAGTTTGAGGTATTTAAGGGGAGCCTGGACTCCTGTGGCAGGGTGATCCTGTACCCCATATCAATTTTATTGTTTAAAATAGCTAAGTTATTAGAAATCATTCTTTATATAGTAATTTTGTCACTGTATAATGTTCTCCTGGATGTGATCATTTTACTCTCCTTCATTTTGTGTCTTCGGAGGATTTTCCAAACTCCTCCTGCTCTTTTTTTTCCCTTATAGCACAATAATATTCCATCATAATCATATATCTATGACTTAGCCATTTCCCAATCGATGGATTTCCCCTCACTTTCTTTGCACCCACAAAAAGAGCTGCTTTAAATATTTTTGTACATATAAATACTTTCCCTTTTTGTTTTTAACTCTCTTTGGGATACTAGCCCAGTATTGGTCCTGCTGGGTCAAATGTTAATGTACTGTTTTATATAACCTTTTGGATTTAGGTCCAAATTAGTCTCCAAAAAAGTTGGATCAGTTCACAACTTCCCCAAAAGTGCGTTAATGTCTCAATTTTCCCACATCCCCTCCAACTTTTGTCATTTTCCTTTTCTGTCATAATAACCAATCTGATAGATTTGAGTTAGACCCTCAGAGCTGCTTTAATTTCCATTTCTTTAATTAATAATAATAGAGGGTATTTTTTTTGCATGACTACAGATAGCTTTAATTACTTTGTTAGCAAATTATTTGTTCATATCATTTGACCATTTATCAATAGGGGGATGACTTTCATTCTAATACATTTGACTCATTTCTCTATGTATTTGAACAATGAAGCCTTTATCAGGGAAACTTGTAAAAAATTTGCACAATTATGATGAATATGTATTACTCTCCATCTCATTTTCCTGTGTTTAGAATCTGATGGCAGTATCACCCAATTTATCTTTTTTATATCAGTTCCACCATGTTTTCTTTTTCCTCTCCTTTCCTACTTCCCTATAGAATAAGATAGATTTCTTTATTCAATTGTTTGTGTATGTTCTCCCCTCATTAAGCCAATTTCAATGAGAGTAAGGTTCACCTGCTCCCTTCTCCCCTCTCCTGTCCCACCTCTTCCCCTCCACTGTAAAAGCTCTTTTAGGCTGCCTTTTTTTTTTTTATCAGTCCTGACTCCTCCTCCCTCATTTCCAACCTGATGCCCTGAGGGACTGACTAACTAATTACTCTATTACTTGGTGGGCCCATACCCTGACAGATAAGAAGATAGGAGGGAGGGAGAGCTCTCCCATGATCCTCATAGGAGCCAGGCTTCTGAGTGGCAGGTAGAGTAGCAGATCTGGAGTCATAAGGCATGCAATACTTTACCTCATTCTATTTTTCCCTTCCCTCCTCTCCTAATGTATTGCTCTTTCTCATGGCTTGATTTTTCTTTGAAAAAGCATCCTACCTCATTCAATTCGCACCCTTGCCCTTTGTCTATGTATATTCCTTCTAATTTTCCTAATAATGGGACTTCTTGGGAATTATAGGAATCCTCTTTCCCTGTTGGTATTTAAACAGTTTCACCTTATTTAATGTCTTTTAATTGCTCTTTCTTTACCTTTTTATGCTTCCTTTGAATCATATTTGAGAGTCAAATTTACCATTCAGCAATGATCTTTTCATCAGAAATATTTGAAAGTCCTTTATTTCATTGAATACCCATTTCTCCCCAAAGATTTTTGCTGTTTTGCTACGTAAGTGATTCTTGGTTGATGTCAGAGCTCCTTTGCTCTCTAGAATATCCTATTTTTCTGACCTTTGTAGGTAGATGCTTCTGATTCTTGTGCTACTCTGCATATGGTTCTATAATATTTGAATTTTTTTGACTGCTTGCAATATTTTCTCCTGGACTTGGGAGTTCTGGAGTTTGGCTATAATATTCCTGGGAATTTTCCTTTGGTGGTCTTTTTTAGGAGGTGATTGAAGGAGTCTTTCCATTTCAATTTTATCAGCTGGTTCTAGAAGATCAGGCCAGTTTTTTTTTTTTTCTTAAGAATTTCTTGAAAAATGTCTACAATCTTTTTTAGTCATGGGTATCAGGTAGTCCAATAATTCTTAAATTATCTCTTTTAGATTTATTTTCCAGGTGAGTTATTTTTCAATGCTATATTTCACATCTATATTTTCATTATTTTAATTTTGTTTGATTGTTTCTTTATTTTTCATGTACTCAATAACTTCCACTTTCCCAATCCTAATTTTTAAGCCAAGATTTTCTTGAGCAAACTTTTGTACCTCTTTTTTGTTTTTTCCATATGAGCAATTCTGTCTTATAAGAAGTTACATTTTTCAGGGAATTTTTGTGTATCTTCTTTTTTTTTTCCCATTTGGCCAATTCTGAATTTTTTAAAAAGAAGTTCCTTTCTTCAATGGATGATGTGCCTCTTTTTGTAGCTTGGCCAATTTTGTTTCTTTAAGATATTAATTTCTTTTGTATTTTTTGTTCCTCTTTTACCAAGTTGTTGATTCTTTTTTCATGATTATCCCGTATTATTCTAATTTTCTCTCCATTTGTCTTCTACATCTTTTATTTGATTTTTTTTAGATCCTTTTTAATACTCTCCCATTTATTTTGGACTTGAACTCAATTCATATTTTTTTCTTGAAGGCTTTGAATGCAGCTGTATTGACTTTGGTTTTTTTTTTTTTCTGAGTTGGTGTTTGGTTTTTTCTGTCACTGAAATAACTATGCTTACTTTTTTGTTATGGTTTTCTCATTTTCTAGCCTTTTCCTTTTCTTTTAATTAAAAAAAAAAAACTGTTATAGTTGGAGTCTTTAACTGAGATGGAGAAAACACTGTTCCAAGCTTCAGGTTCTTTTTTGGAACTGCCTTCAGTGCTATGGGATGCTTTCAGTTCTTCCCAGGTGATATGATTTAAGAAGAGGTGAGGTTTAATACTACCCTGGCCTGTGCGTATCCACAAGCAGTCTTTCCTACCTTTTAAATGAGATTAGGATTGCCTACTCTCTGTGACCACAACACTAGTGTGTACCAGTGCTCCTAGCTGGCATTCTGTTTTGCTCTCTATGTCTATATCTATATTATATTTATGTCTATGCATCTAAGTACATATTGTAATATTTCTTAGTGTTTAATGGCCCTGTAGGTTTTAAAAAGCCCTTCCTCCTTCAAACTGCCTTGTATTTATTTTGTGTTTTATTATATATACACTCCCCAAAATATGAATTATTTGTATTTATATAATCCTTTAGATTATGCAAAGCATTTTACAGATATCTCATTTTATTCTCACAATAACTCTAAGAGATAAGCGTTATTTTTGTCGAGGATTGACAGCACTTAAATGACTTGCCCAGGATGACACAGCTAGTAAGGGTCTGGGTCCAGATTTGAAAGTCATGTTCCTCACTGAATGAGGCTAAGTTCTTTATTTTCAAATTAAAGGTAAAAGACATTAAAACTTATTGAACCTGAGATTAGGAAGGTCAGACCTATGCTTTAGGCAAATCACTTTTATAGCTAGGTAGAAAATGGACTGAAAACCATTCTTCACTTTATTTCCTCTACATATTTTTCTATAGATTAAGTGATATGTGTCTTCTTCCACATGATGAACATGGAAATATGTATTGTATGATAACACATAGATAATTTATATCATATTACCCACCACCTTGGTGAGGGGGAAAGAGTAGGAGAGAGGGAGAGGACATTGTATCAGAGTATGTCAGAAAATGATTACTAAACTTTTATTGGCATAATTTGGGGAAAAAATTAAAAATAAAGCACTTTCCAAAATTTAGATAAAAAGAAAGAAAATGGATTGAATGAGGGGAAGATGAGGCACAGAAATCAACTATGAGTTATATTTACTTAGTACCTATTCTATGCCAAACATTGAGCTAAATTCTGGAGATAAAAATATATCCCCCCTCTTGACTTGATTCCTTTATGTGTATTTACTTCCTATTAGAATATATAATTCTTGAGGACAAAGATTTTTTTTTAAATTTAGCCCTCATTTTAGTTCACTTACTGAAATATAGTTAGAACTTATTAATTTTCATTTATTCATCTGATGTGTTACGATCTCCTAATTTGTTCCTTTCAAATGTTCTGCAATCATTGCCTGATGCCATACTTAAAGACAGTTATTATAAGGGCAATTCTGGTCATTCAGGTGAAGGGAGAAAAAAAACAAAAAACTTCTACCAACCAAATAAGAAAAGGATAAATACCTATAAAGTATTCTCTAATTGGCCAAACGTTTTTTTTTAAATTTTATTTAGTCGATTTAGAATATGTTTCCTTGGTTACAAAATCATGTTCTTTCCCTCCCCTCCCTCTCCCCCTCCTGTAGCACAATTCCACTGGGTTTTACACATGTCCCTGATCAAAACCTATTTACATGTTGATGTTTGCACTAGGGTGATCATTTAGAGTCTACATCCCCAGCCATATCCCCATCTACCCATGTATTCAAGCAGTTGTTTTTCTTCTGTGTTTCTGCTCCCTCAGTTTTTTCTCTGGATTTGGATAGTTTCTTTCTCATAAGCCCCTCAGGAATGTTTTCGATCATTGTATTGCTACTAATGGAGAAATCCATTACATTTGATTGTACCACAGTATATCAGTCTCTGTGTACAATGTTCTCCTGGTTCTGCTCCTCTCACTCTGCATCACTTCCTGGAGGTCATTCCAGTCTCCATGGAATTCCTCCACTTTATTATTCCTTTTAGCACAATAGTATTCCATCACCAACATATACCACAATTTGTTCAGCCATTCCCCAATTGAAGGGCATCCCCTCATTTTCCAATTTTTGGCCACCACAAAGAGAGCAGCTATGAATATTTTTGTACAAGTCTTTTTACTTATTATCTCTTTGGGATACAATCCCAGCAGGGCTATGGCTGGATCAAAAAGCAGACAGTCTTTTATCGCCCTTTGGGCATAGTTCCAAATTGCCCTCCAGAATGGTTGGATCAATTCACAACTTCACCAGCAATGCATTAATGTACCGACTTTGCCACATCCCTTCCAGCATTCATTACTTTCCACTGCTGTTATGTTAGCCAATCTGCTAGGTGTGAGGTGATACCTCAGAGTTGTTTTGATTTGCATTTCTCTAATTATAAGAGATTTAGAACACTTTTTCATGTGCTTATTAATAGTTTTATTTCTTTATCTGAAAGTTGCCTATTCATGTCCCTTACCCATTTATCAATTGGAGAATGGCTTTATTTTTTTTTTTTGGTACAATTGATTTAGCTCTTTATAAATTTGAGTAATTAGACCTTTTCAGAAGTTTTTGTTATGAAGATTGTTCCCCAATTTGTTGCTTCCCTTCTAATTTTGGTTGCGTTGCTTTTGTTTTTACAAACAACTTTGTAATTTAACGTATTCAAAATTATTGATTTTACATTGTGTAATTTTTTAAACCCTTGCTTAGTATTAAAATCTTTCCTTTTCCCAAGATCTGACAAGTATACTATTCTGTGTTCACCTAATTTCCTTATAGTTTCCTTCTTTATATTCAAGTCATTCACCCATTCTGAGTTTATCTTGTTGTAAGGTGTGAGATGTTGATCCAAACCCAAACTCTCCCATACTGTCTTCCAATTTTCCCATCAGTTTTTGTCAAATAGTGGATTTTTGTTATAAAAGCTGGAATCTTTGAGTTTATCATAGACTGCCTGCTGAGGTCGCTTACCCCAAATCTATTCCACTGATCTTCCTTTCTGTCTCTTAGCCAGTACCATATTGTTTTGATGACCACTGTTTTACAGTACATTTTAAGATATGGCAGGCCACCTTCCTTCACATTTTTTTCATTATTTCCCTTGGTCTAATTGGTCAAACTTGTAAAACTCTTAGTTTCTTTCAACTTAAGGGCCACCTCCTTAGTAAGGTTTTTACTTGTCTTCTAACTTGCTAGAGTTTTCTCAAATTATCTTGTAACTATAATGTTTATGTGTGTGTGTGTGTGTGTGTGTGTATTATAAGAGTGGATTGGGTGTAGACAAGTGTGCTTCTGTCATATTGTCTCTCCAGATTGAGTGTAAACTCCTGAAGGACAGAAAACTTTCTTTTTTTTAGTCCATGTCCATCTCCTAAATCCATGCCCAGCACGTAAAACAATTTTAATAAATATTGATTGACTGATATTGTAATGATTAAAGTTATTTGGAGAATTCATCTTAATTTTATGATTATTATTCATTTAATGGCAAAAATTGGGTCAGAGAAGAGGAGTATGAACTGTTTGGCTGGCTTGCTGGTAGTACGAGAGGGTAGGGCCACCAGACCCCTTGCTACAAAGAACAGCTGAGCACATCCAAAGCCAGATTGTGGAACTCTTCTTAGTTTCTGGTTATAAGGGGGGAAAGGTAGACTTCCTGTCCCCTATGTCAATTTATACATGATTTTTTTTTTCCAGAGCCTTTTTAACTGGAGACTTGGACTTCAATGAGGACAAGGGATGGATCTTCTGAATTTCAGGAGCAACCACGTAGAGCCCCAGAACAACTGCTCATTTTTCATGTGGTATAGTATTGCCCAGTATGAGACCCAGAACCATCTGATCTCATTATTTAAGGAAGTTCTTGTTTACAGACAAAGCAAGAAGCTAGTCTCCTCCCTGTCAGTCTTTACCAAAGGCAGCAAAAGAGAGGACTCCACTCATGGCCTCAGAGAGATGCTGTTTGAGTCTCAGTCTAAAATCAAGCCATTTAAGCTTTGAAATCAAATGTTTATTTGGAGGATAAAAGAGGTACAAATTAATATTTCCACATTGCCCACCATTTATCTCATAACGAATTACTATTAGACCAAATTCATTAAAATTAGCAATCAGTGTTGCAGAGGTTTCTCCAGAAGCTCAGAGACAATTGAGTTTAGTGTTTCATTTATTACAATCACTTCATTGCCTGTTAATAAGTATTAACAAATTGCCTTCACCAACATGGGAACATATTAAGCACAATGACATTTGCAAAATGAAGTGTTTCTAAAATGTCTTTGTCCTCTTAGCTCTATGGCATAACATGAGAAGATGCAACAATTATAAAATATTGTTACTTGTATGGAAGAGAGAAATGCTGAAGGAAATGCAAGGACTAGATTTGCACTGTTATCTCATGGAAAAAGGAGATAGAACTCTGGCTGCCAATGGGGGATGGGAATGTAACCTCCAGGTAAGAAAAGCAGGAGAGGAGCAGTTGAGGATTCACCTCCTTCCCTTTTGAATTGAGAAGAGGAAGGAGCAATTTCCACTGAGCATATTTAGCTACCAATCCTTCATTCAACAGAAAAGATCCAGACTATGCATCTGTCTCATAGTGGTCGAATAGAAACATTTTCCCTTTGGGGGAAAGCAATAGCCTATCCTTCAGAAGACTCCTTCAAAGCTATATCTCTTTGCCAAGAAATACAGTCATCTTGAACCTACAAAGATACTAAGATCATCTGGGACTTAGTCCCTAGACTTGAGCTTCAAACCCCTGAAGAAACTATAAGAGAAAGATAGTTCATGGACTTCCTGCCCCACTTTCCTAAACTATTATACCAATCCCTTTGTCTAATAAATAGATATTTTAACTAATTGAGAAATAAGATCTTTAGTTTACTAAAGAGGATCATAAATACTATCAACCAAAGAAGAAAATAGGAGAAGAGATTAAAGGGGATTATCTCTTATCCTTCGGCTCTAGTCAGATCCAAATCCATTTCTCTTGACAGCTCTGTCTGGAAGGAAAGTGGTGTTCCTTTTTTTTTCTGTTCCCTCTCTCTCAGCTACCTGTAAAACTTTAGTTCCTGATCCCCAGATAGTATACTTGTTACATTGTTGATTATTTACAAGATCTATTTGTCAGTCTGTCCATGTGGACTGTTAGTCCAAAACTTTAGAGAATGGACCATCCTCAGAGGCCCTTGTCTTTTACATTAAAATATCTTCTGTTTCTTATTTGGCCCATTTATTTTGATATGACAGTGGCAATACTTTCATTGACTTGTTTTCTACCAACAAATACCTATTCTATCAAAGGCTTTGGTTTGAGTTAATGAGATATGAAAATTTTGGATTGAACTGCTTATCAAGAGGTAAAGTGATAGTTATTCATTGGACAGGTAGTTCTCAAAAATATTTAAAAGATGGCAATGTGGCAACCATCAAAACATTATAGCTAAGAAATAGATTAGTGGATCAATGGAATTGATTAGGCCCTCAACCTGTAGTAGTAAATGACGACAATAACCTACTATTTAACAAAGTCAAAGATCAAAGCTTTTGTATATATTTTAATTGAAAACTTTATTTAATTAATTAATTTAGAATATTTTTCCATGGTTACATGATTCATGTTCTTTTCTTCCCCCCTCCCCCCTGTGAGATTTAAAATAGTGAAGCCCATAAACTGTAGTGAGTTAAAATGGTGGAAGATATAAATTGTGATAGATATAAGAGAGGGTGAGTAAATTTGATTACAGAAAATGTTTCACTACAGTGTCTTGGTTTTTAAATCAAATATAAGGTGGTCGCCAGGGAAATATTCCCAATTATTCAAATACCCAAGTCAACTGGGTTTTATAGAGATTTTTAATTAACAATACAATGAGTAATCAAAGAAAGAGAGAGAGAGTAAGAAAGGAATAATTATGAAGGGCCTCAAGCCAATATAGCCTAGACCTGAGTCTTAAGAGAGAAATCAGTCAGTTTTTTAACACTCACCACAAGGTCTGCCTAAAAAAGGATTCTAGTGACACCAGGCCAGCTCCATCTCAGCTGACTTCACCAGAGAGCCTTCCAGTGAGACCTCCTTAGAGATTGTCTTCCAAGAGCTTCCCTTCTCCAGAGCCTCTCTCAAGAGATTCTTCCCAAGCGATCCTCATCAGAGATCCTCCAAAAGGATATATCTCCAAAAGGATATATCTCTCCTCAAGAGATTCTGCTTTTTCTTATATAGGGGTTTTTCTCCCATGTCACTTCCCTTAAGTCCCTACATCTACCAATCACTGTAGACGCTTTCCAAAGGACTGCCCATCTGAATTCCTGCTAAGTTGACCAATGTCCTCAGTAAGTCTGAACCAGTGAAAACACAGCTGAGTCAACTAATCTCATTAAGACAAAACTTGCCCAACCCTTTTAGGTACCTAGCATCCCATTGTATCAATTCTTAAAACAGGCCTGGCTCAAAGAACTCCTTGCCCCACCATAAGCATGGATCCAAGTACTTTCTTTGTTTAGCAATGAGTTTTCTCCCCTAAAGCAGTCTTAAGTATGGGTGGAGTAGAGGTCCTCCCATTTCTGATCCTGGCGAGTTCTCACATCAAAATGGGGAATGTTTCTCAGTAGGGAATTTGTTCCAATTAAGAATTCCCCAATGGGGAAATTTTTAACATTCACAAGTCTGAGAGATTTCAAGATTTAGACCCCCCATAGTCAACGTGCAATTCCATTGGGTTTTACATGTATCACTGAAAAGATCAAAGCTTTTGGAAGAACTCACTCTTTAACAAAAGCTGTTGAGAAAACTGGGGACTAGAGACAGACCAACATTTCACGCCATATGCCACGATAAAGTCTAAATGGTTACAAGATTTACAAATAAAGAGGAATACCATAATCAGATTAGGGAAGCAGAATTTAATTTATTTGTCAGACTTATGTATAAGGAAAGAAATTTATGACCAAATAGAACATAGAGAACATTACTAGATGTGAAATTGATTACACTAAATTAAACAGTTTTTTACACAAACAAAACCAATGCAACAAAGATTAGAAAGGGAAACAAGAGGCTTCACTCAGTGAAGGTCACTTTTTTCATCTGAAAGCCCGACATCTCATTCTTTCTCCTGGTTTACCTGATGCCTGCCTCTCACTCTGCCTGGGCCACTTAGTATCAGCATCTTTCTAGACCTGGGGTGTCTGGGACTTGCCCAGGGAGCTCAGATAATTCACTTTATTGTAAGTGTCCTTGATAATGAAGCTTTAAGATGAAGAAATTGACCTTCACTGAAGATGTCAGCTATAAGAGGAAGCCCTAAAGCCTCTCTTTTATTTCTAAAACATTATAATTGTTCTCAGCATAATTGAATTGAAAAAAAAACCTTATTCTTCTCTCAAGTACATGTATTTTAAACTGTCTTATTTGTTTATATATTTATATAAATATATGTAACATATATATAAAAACATATATATATGTATATATATATATAATCTTTTACCTCTTGCTAGTAAATTGTTAGCTCTTTGAATGCGAGAACCAAGTGTTGTTTATTTTTTAATTTCCCCTAAGGCTTACTACAGCGTAGTTCATGTAGTAATTGCCTGAAAATTTGTTGAATGAATCAATTATATTTTAATACATTCTACTATAATATAAACACATTTCTCTCAGAATCTACTATGAGAAATGCTTTTTTTTTTTACCTTCTATTCAAACTCCTATTAGAACTATGACCCTCAACAAGTCATTTCGTCTCTCCCAGTCTTAATAACTCATCTGTTAAATGGGAATAGAATAGAAAGGAAGAGAGCAGTTTGGCAAGCAACAATATCAAAGTATCAAATCTTAGCTCACTACTATCTGCACTAATGGTACAGTCACATAATCATAGTGAACTCCTAGAATCACAGTGTAGTTCCAGGCAGTTTCTAGGATGTAAGAGCTAGCAGCTTCCTTAGTGATCATCCAGTCCAGCCTTGTCATTTAGTACAAGGAAACAGCCCTGGATAGCTTACACATTCTGACCTAGACTATACACAGACATTTAGTGGAAAGTCAAGAATTAGATCTCTTTACTCTAGTAACTACCACCACAATCTTTTGCATAATTAATATTCTTAAGTATTGTTTTCCCTTTTCCAAAGTTAAATTGTATATTGGTAGAAAAGGTAATTATGTATTGCTATACTCCTCCCACAGATATGATTGCTGGAATTTCAAAATGAGAATAAATGTTTAAAGTTTAAAAAAATATTCTAAATATATAAATTATGAGTGTATATTTTAAAGTCATTTTAACTTTAAAGTGACCTTAATCTGAATTTTCTATATAAAATAATAGGTTTCATTGCAATTAGCCTCATGACAATTGGGGGTTTTTGTTATTTTTTTCCCATGGATACAATGTTATTCATGGGATTTAAAAAAGAAACTATATTTTATTAACAAGGACATGGCTTTCATCCTCTTTGGTGCCCATTATAATCAGACTCACTGGTGCCTTTATAAAATATTCATAGAGAGGAAATTTTGAATGGCTAACTCAAGAAATTGTCTTCCAAACAAATAAACAAAAATCTGCTAACTGATACCTAACCCTGATTAAAGCTTGAATTAAAGGGATGACCAAGGAAGAAGATAATGGGATTCCCTCAGGGAGTCATACATTGATTATTTATCACCAGAATGATGCTTAAGGGATAACAAACTACTGAACGGAATTAGGAATTATTCTTATAAGCTCTATTTTGAAAAGGCAAAATATTTTCATACTGACTATAGAATTTCTTCTTAAAAACCTGAATATTATTTATTATCCATCATGACTTCCAAATGCTTTTTTAAGAAATGTTGAAAATATATAATATGATTTGAAACTATTTTGAAATTTCTTCTTCAAAGTAATGTTCTATCTATGAAAGAATATTAAAATAATCCTTGAAAAATAAAAACATTCAGTTACCAATTAATGTGATCATGTAAGAAGGCAAAGGGTTTTGGCTTTTTTATAAAGATAAGGGTACATATGTCCAATTTCATTTTCAAGGTATAAATTTTGTCAAGCAATCAAGTAAGATTAACGTCTCAGGTATTAGAGCAAATTTTGTCACACTTGCTTAGAGGTCCAGGAAAACATGAAGTCAGATCAGCATATAGAAGAAGAAAAGTCAGGAACTAATCAGAGACCACCAGCAAAAAGAATAAACTAGGATAGAAGATAAACGGGCTTTTTTGGAAGATGATTTATTTTTATTTATTTATTTGAAAGGAAAGGGCCTCAGGTATCATCTAAGGCTCACTATAGACATATTGCTTTATTTTCAAGGGATGGGGCAGGGAATTAACAGGATTACATGGAGTTTCTGGCAATAAAATTTGTCTCATAGAACAGTATGACACTTCTGTAGGAAAAGATAAGCCCTGAAGAGGAAGACTCTTCATAGCCAGCGCTGGGCAGCTTTAAGGGCAGCAGTGAAGGTGCAGAGAGGATAGATATTAACTCCTATGTATTAGGTTAATTTCTGGGGGTTCAAATATACAAATATTCTAGCTTCTGCCATGAAGGAACTTTTGATAGTGGAAGATAACACATAAAGGTATAGTAGAAAGAAAGATGGGAAGTATGCCCACATAGAAACTTGGAGTGGAGATTGCCTTGGAGTTTCTGGACCTTTTTGAGATAATGCAAAAACTTATTCATCAGAGTAAAGGGATCCAAGTGAGGCAGGTACAAAATCCAAGGTTCCACAGTAGGAGGGATATGAGATTAACACCTTTACAGGAGATAACATGATGTTGAAATAGCTGAGATATGGATCAAGAAATTATCAATGAGAATGAAATTTAAAATTAAAACTAATTTATTAATATTTCACATAAAGAACTCATTTAGATAATACCCAAACTAAATATTTTGAATAGAAAATTGTATTAAAAATTCCAATCAAATTGACTCGTTTTCTAAAACTTCTGCTCAAGAAGGCTCAAAAACAGAATCCTTCCTCTACCCTCTCACGTCTCCTCTACTATCCTTCAAGAGACTCCTCCTTGTTTCACTTAATCTTGTTCCAAAGTCAGTTTCAAGATGATACCATGAATCTGTTTCATACCAATACATGTAATTAGGAAAAGTATAAAGTTAATAATAATATAATCTCCTTCCTGGGTATGGAACCCAAATTTATAATGGTTATTTTCTTCCCACTTTTCTAGATTCTTTTAGTAATCATGAATTCACAAGTCTCTGAAAAAGGCAAGACATGTGATACTCTGCTACCTAATAGGCAGTTATTTTTTTCTCTTAACCAAAATACCTTCTTCTTTAAAACTTCTCTTTGTTGGTACCATCCCCTTCCCTTCCAGGGTTAAGTGAAGTATGTCAAATTCCTCTTTTTTATAACAACTTTTTAATACTTGAAGATTGCCATCTCCCCCACTCCCATCAGTTTTTTCTTCTCTGTACTCAATATACCCTGGATCTTCAAGTGATCTCAGATAATTCTTAAAAATAATATTTGGCAGCTCATTCATTGTCCCTCATATCCAGTGAACTGTTTAGCATTTAAGGCCACTTCTTGGGTATATCCTATTGAGTTTCCTGCATCTAACTTCTCTGAACCCAGCTTTTTATTATGATTGTGATAATTGATGCTGTAATCCTAATTACATGGGCACCTTTTCTTATTCTTATAAAATTAAATTTAGTAACTAGTAATAAAAGTATTATATTTTAAGAGGTTTATTAAAGATTATTAGAAATCAAGGATACAAAATAACAAACCATGTGCCTAGGGCTGATTAGCCCATTCACAGCCTACTTACTACATGTTGCAATGGCTAAGTAGAGGAAGAGGCTGAAGTAGGTGTTACAGCCAGTTTAAATACTAATTGTGATCTCGCCCAGGGTGGGGACTCAGGTGAGATTATAGGGAATTCTGGGAAGTACCAAGGACTTCTGGGGATTGAAGTCTGGGGTTCAAATTTTTTTACACTCTGTCTTTTGTCCCTTGATAATCTCTTAAACCTCAAATCTCTTTCTTAATAATAAAAGAATTGCACGTTGCATCTAGTTTTCATTGACATTTTCTTCTCTAGAGATTAAAAATAAACACAAAATGTCAGTGTAAGCTCATTTATGCTAATATACTCCCACACATCCCCAAATGTATGCAGTAATCCACCCTCCATCTAGGTTATTTCCAGGTTGAGTGATTGAGAGATTAATGTTCTGGATTCAGATGAGGTATACATAATGATAACTGCATTTTATGGATCAGCACTACTAAAATTAGGATGGAATTATTCCTAGCAATAGATTTATTTTCAATGGTCAGTTTTCAATAATGGCACAGTTGCCTGAAGGCAAAGGCATTTACTTAAAGAGCTTATTTTTAACCAAGCAACAACATATTCCTTTATAGGCACATGACACATTCTCCTTCAAATTTTCAAAGTATCAGTGGCAAGAGTGAGCACACACAAGGAACATACTGCTAGGAAGGGCCATGTAAAGACTACAGATGAGGCAAGTCACAATAATTATGTTATCATGGCAATAAATAATAGACCTTTATCATTTAGAGAATTGCTGAAAAAATATTTCTATGGTCCATGAAGGAAGCAATTATTGTGAATTAAGATGTCAGAATACAAGGAATTTAGAGGAATATGAAAAAAATATATATTTTAATCATTAAGCATAACATAAACAGAATGGAAAGAGCAATATAAACAATTTCTAAAACAATATGAGTAGAAAGATCATTAAGAAATAAAAATGAGTAGCTTAAATGAACAGTGTTGATTCTCATGACTTAGTAGAGTAGGCAGAAAGTTGCATATATTTTTAGATATGATCATTGTCTCAGATGTCTTAAATTAACCTTTAATTAACATTTTTTTTTCCTATGGGACAATGGAGGGTTAAATCTGGAGAAGGAAGGAGTTTTGTTCCACCATCAGAAAAGCCTTGAATTCAAGTCAATCAACATTTATTAAGCAACTAGTATGGGAATACTGGGAATACAAATAAGAAAAAAAAGATGGTCTCTGAAAAAGATAGTCTCTGCCCTTAAGAAATTTATGATCTATTCAACACACATTCAACACACAAAAAAGAAAACTGAAAAGTAGTGGAGTCAGATTGTATTGTGATGTTCCATGGAGTTGAAATCAAGCACTCTTACTAAAAGAAAATGGAGAATTACCTAGAGAGTTCTTATTCCCTCTAGAAGGGATGACTTTGAGAGTCTGTTGCTCCAACCTCAAGGTCTACAATCAAAGGGAGAGATAACTGTCAGAGTTGAGAATATATTATTAAAAACTAAGTCAATATGTATAGTGATAGGATTTCTTGTCATTAACTTATCCTTTAGTAGGTCAGATGTTCCAAAGAATTGAATCCAAGTAGGACCAATGATGAAAAATGGTGACTTTGATAATAAAATCAAAAGGCATTCATATGTGTGTAGACATATAATACACATGTATCTGTATTGTGCACATGTGTTTGTGTGAGAACAGAAATACACAGGTAGCATGTATATGTGTGTCATATATAAATATAAAAATCAAAACAACAGTCTCTCCACATTTCACTTTGGAGTGTTACTTAATTGATTTAACACTTACTATTTGGAGGAATATTTACAAGAGATTTTCTATTTCTTCTACTTATTCTCATATATATATTATGTATATATATATATAAATTCATATTGAACATCAAATACTACACCTTTTCACTCCATAGTTATTATTGTACCCAGGTAAAATATTACCTTTTTTATATTAACAAAAAGAAAAGGATAAAACCTATGATGCGTCCTTACTGGTAAGAACTAGAAATGAATTCTATTTCATATTTAGGACTACAAATAAAATTGAATAGTAGTCTAAGAGTAATATAAGGAAGTTGTCCAGATATTCCCTTTTTGTCATTAAAAGAGGAAAGTGAGGGGAATATGACTGGCTAGTTTGAATTAATGATAAATTCAAATCTCTTTTCTAGTGATGAGAAGCAGAAAAGATTTTATTCATCACTTTTGAGATTTTTCTCCTCTCTTCAACCTTCAATAAAAGATGGACAGAATTAAAATATGCAATATATTATTATTAATTTTTTAAACCCTTACCTTCCATCTTGAAGTCAATACTGTGTATTGGCTTCAAGGCAGAAGAGTGGTAAGGGCTAGGCAATGGGGG
The DNA here is from genome assembly GCF_027887165.1 of Monodelphis domestica. Taxonomy (NCBI): domain Eukaryota; kingdom Metazoa; phylum Chordata; class Mammalia; order Didelphimorphia; family Didelphidae; genus Monodelphis; species Monodelphis domestica. The sequence goes on from NC_077234.1 coordinate 244,649,749, forward strand.
TCAAGTGACTTGCCCAGGGTCACACAGCTAGGAAGTGGCTGAGGTCATATTTGAACCTAGGACCTCCTGTCTCTAGGCCTGGTTCTCAATCCACTGAGCTACCCAGCTGCCCCCATATGCAATATATTATTATATAGAAAATTCTATGAAATGATTGGCTTCCAAAACTTTCCAAGTCTGGAGGGAGAGGAGGGAATATATCTTTCAGTTTTGTAGAATCAGATTTATGCATGTGTATCAAAACATTCACATACAAATAGAGGTACACATTTGTTATTTATCTCCTAAATAGAATCAAATGGGATTACACTGTGTATTTTTTGACTGTTATGATATCCAGGGGAAAAAAATAGAAGAAAGAAATGAAGTAATTCCCAAACTATTACTTCAGTATGTTGGGTCAATAAGGCCTTTTGTCTACAAATCTCTTTCCAAATATATATTTTAGTTGTGCAAATTTTACTTTGACTATTAGACGCTAAGATAACCTTGCCAACCTTATTCTGCTTTGCTTTTTAGACAGAGATGAATTCCTTAAAACCAATTTAAAGACATCACCCTCTGGAAAGCCACAGTTTATCCAGCAAGTGTACTTTGCAGCTGCGGATGTCAAAATAATGTTCATGACACAGCAGGATAAGGTGCTTGAGGCTGCAAATGAACATGGTTCCCCTACTGCTACTCCAACTGCTCAGGTTTAAATGAAAAAAAAAAAGGATGAGAGATTCCTTTTTAATAACATAATAGTTGAAAGATTATAGTGTCCAAAGGACTTTACAGATAATATCTCCAACAACAAATCTTTAGTCAAGAATTGTAACATTCGATTCCCTTCTAAATCATCCAAGTGATAAAAGATATGTTCAGTTCCAATAGAAAAATGGACTTAGGTCATTTATCTGATCTCAAAAATATGCACGGGTCAACTATCTGATCTAGTTGGCAGAATTATGCCCTTCCTCCTTGAAAATAAATTTTAGCCTTGTGAAAATTAAATACATAATATGTTTCAGCTTTTTTCTCCTACACAATAGTTTTCTGATTGCTAGAAGAATGTCATAAACAGTCCCTGAAATATAAAGGAAAGTGGGAAGAAGGTAAAATACCTTTACTCTTCAAATATGATTCAAATCCAGATTTTTATAAATTTTAGTTTCAGTCTGTTTGCTGCAAAGAAATATATTTGGCAGCTTCCAATATACAAGACCTTTTCAGTGCATTGAGTGATGAAAAATGTTTTGTACATTTCAGAAAAGACATTGTAGTTTATGATTATTTTGAAACAAAAGTTTCCTTTAAAATATTACTATATATTACAGAATCACCAATTTTCAATGTTATAAGGAGCCTTAGGCTACACTTGTCAAACCAGCATCTGAACGAGTATCTCCTTTGCTACATACATGAAAAATGGTCTTGGTCTTTCAGCCTTTACTTGAAGATGATTGGAAATAGAGAAGGTTCATTCCAATTCCACCCATGTCACTACCTTTGTGACTTTGAGCAAGTAATTTAATTTCTTTGGACCTCAGTTTTCTCATCTGGAAAATGAGGAAATTGCTTGAGATTGTTTCCTAATGTCTCTTATGATCTCACCAAACAAAATCTAAATTAAAAAAACAACACTTTTTTCCTTTTTTTTTTTGAGAATGGAGAGAGGACAAAATATATATATATACCTGATTTACTCTAGTATTGAACTTATTTTGCTATATGTTTTCTCTTATGCATAACTCCCTCCCCTGCCACTAATTCTCCATAATATCATGGTATCACAAGTTCTCCATTTTAGAAGACTTATCAAGACATTCTAATCAAATCCCTTCTCCCTTCAGTGTCAAATGAGGCCATTTAATAAAACCTTTACCTAAAGTTTAAATCCCTTCTACAATAGCACAAACAAGTCCCATGTCATTAATTGCCTGTTGGACATTTTTAACTGGATCACTTATCATAAAGTCAAAATGTCCAAAATTCCCACCCTCTTCCAAATATCCTAATTACAATTTGGAACTGCACCATCCAGCCAGTAAACTGTGCTCACAAACTAGGGGTCAATCCTTGACTCTTCTAATTCATCTATCCTTCATAGCCATTCTGTTGCTAAGTCTTAATGTTCCTAGCTTCAAAACAATTATCATCTATACCTCCTTCTGTCTTCTGACAGTACCACAATTTAAATGCAGGCTCTCATCACATCTTTTTTATGTTGCCATTTAAAAAACATATAACATAATATAATATGCAACCTAATAAAATGCATATGATCTATTATAAATATGGAATAAATTATAATAAAAATGTTTATCCAAGAAAAAAAATCCTCACATTAGCTTTGCCCAAAGATCTGTCTCATTCTTTTTTCTCCTCTATCTCACCCTTCCATATCTCCCCAAGAAGGCAAGTAATATGATATAGGTTGTTTATATATTATCATATAATATATCTGCCATGTACAGGATAAAAACCACTTTTGGAGAACATCTCAACGCAGTACCAGCTTCTGCCAAGCATCAGAAAAGACTTCAACAGTTCTTGGAGTTCAAAGAATAGTTAAGTAATAGAAAGTGCGTTCATTACCGTGCTGATCCGCAGATGGGACAGTAAATGTTCAGCATTCCTGGATCAGAAGAAAATGGACTAATTAGATGCTTCCTTTGTCGTGGTGGTTGCTTTGAAAACTATACTTTAATGGGAGAAATCATGGAAAGAAATTCTCATCCGAATAACAGAAAACTGCTTTTTTGTACTGATAAAAAATTATTAAAAAATGGTCAGATTGTGAAGCAAGAAACATATTGCTTACACTAGAGAAAAACATGGAGGAAATAGAGAGAATAATGGCATGTTATAATCTGCATTTGGACCCTGTCTCTTCCTTCTATGGCAGTGGCAATGGATTCCCTTGTATTTGTCCTGAATCTGTATCTTGTTTATGGTAGCTGTCATTAACTTAGCTGCAAGGGTCTTCTGAGAGGTCTTCCTTCCTCAACTCTTTTACCACTCCTGTCTGTCCTCCATTTAGATATTGAAGTGATCTTCCTTAATGCACAGGCTTGACTATGTCACACACATATTAGCTAAGGAAGCATTCCACTTTCTAATCTGGATAACTAGAAAGATATTAGTGCCCTTGGTAAAAATATGGAAGTTTAGGAACAAATATATATCAAAACAATTTCTTTAATTCTTAAGCATTTGTTTAGGTTTTTAGTTTACATTATTCATTGATAGCAATTATAAAAGTATAAAGAATGATATTTAGTCCTATGAAGAGATTTTAAAAAGTTTACATAAATATGTCAAATGTAATTTACTAAATAAATAAATTTTAAAAATTGTGCTCCCACATCAGGAAATGTCAGTGACAAAAAGATAAACCTTCTACCTTTTGAAAAAAATTAAAATGTGTAGACAAATATTTATAATAAGATATAACAGTTGTCTATATTACTGATCGCTATCTATTTTATAGTCTTACATAAATAATAGTACCAAAATGTTTTCAAGTATTTAAAACATTTATATGCACATCTATTTTTGAGGTCTATACAGTACCATCATCCGTTTTATTTTATGAGATTACAGATTCACATCTCATGCTTTTATCTATCGCTGACAGATTTTCATTTGAAGAATATGGACTTAATAAAATATTATTGGGATTAAAAATGAAGAGAAAACAACAGAAAAATTTGGAAGGTATGTAGTGACTGATGCAGAACAAGCAGATACATTTATAAACATTTAAGGAAAGCTTGACAATTCCAATCAACTCAATAATGTTATTAACCTGACAGAGATGACAAACTAATAAACAAAAGAAGACTTCCACTTTTGTATATGAAATATATGTGACTTTACTTGATTAGGTGCATTTTTCTGGGTAGGGAAATGCTTAATAATTGAAAAAATAATTCATATTTTAAAAGTAATATTGAGGGTTTTTCACCTGCAAAAAAAAAGTAGTAAAAGATAGAAGAAAAATATTGTTGGTTGGTTACTTTGGAAGAAGCTCTCCCAAATTGGCTGTTGGGTAATTTGCAACATCTATTCCTTATTTTTTTCAAGCCCTTACCTTCTGTTTTGGAATCAATGCTAAATATCACTTGCAAGGCAAAAGAATGTTAAAGGCTAGGGAATTAGGATTAAAGGAGTTGCCCATTGTCACAGAGCTAGGCTAAATTTGAACCCTGGACCTCCAGTCTCTAGTATTTAGCTTTTCTCACTGATCACTTTCTAGCTCAGTTTTTCTAGACCTAACAATTTCGAATTCTGGAACTAATGGCCTAGAGCTATGTGAGAAGACTTTGAAAATGAACAAATTTAGGTTTGATGTCAGGAGAAGAAAAAAATTACTAACAATGAGTTGGTCAAAAGAAGCTATGAAATCTCCTCTCCTAAAATATTTTCAAGTGGAGGCTTGATGGCAACTTGTTAGACATGTTCTAACAAGGGACTCATATAGGGTATGCATTAGTGACCACTGGAATCTGTTTCAATTTTCCAATAATGCAATTCAAAGAGTATTTGAAATCTGAATTATTACCACTGAATTACTAGTATCCAATTCCTAGTCACATTTAGGGAATGACAAAGCTTTGGGATGATTAAACCACACTAACGATCCACAGCAAACAAAATAAGACCCAAACTGAAAAAAAGTAGTTGAAAGAAATAAAGAAAGAAAATTCAAAATACTGACATTTTCATTTTTAATTTATAGAAAATTAAAGTTAATTAATTCTTTTAGGGTTGAAATAACATTATGGACATATTGCTAATTTTACTTTTTTGTGGCATTGGTTTCAATAGCTTTTCCCACAGGGACAAAAGATGCTATTATTTTAATTTTAAAACTTTCTAGAATTAATGGGGATCTGAGAATTTAATTGCCATTCTGGAGAAGCTATAAATAGAGGTAGCTCAAGAGAAAATGTGAGAGAAAGAGGATGAATAAAATTTATATTGGTAGTTTTTTTTTAAGGTTGACAATTCTATTGGTACCATTATTATTATTTGAAAATTCTCTGAAATATTCCTATTTGATTCTATTTTTCTCAATTATTATATTATAATACAAATATATATTTTTTTCAGATGTCTGTCAGAAGACTAAAGAGTTTTAATTACTTTGGAGGATATGATAAAGGAACAGAGAGATTAATGAGAAAGCTAAATTAGATGACTTCTAAGTAATTCTCAAATTGATTAAATATAATAAACATGGGTGGAAGATTAAAAATAGTTATTTAATCTTGTGAATAAATTAGTAAATCCAAAGCTATGTTATCTATATAACTTTAAAATACTCTGGGAGGGAAGGGGGTAGTTAGGTGACACAGTAGCTAAAGTGCTAGTTCTGATGTCAAGAGGATTTGGGTATAAATCTGGCCTCATATACTTCCAAACTGTGTGACCCTGGACTTAACCCTGTTTCACTAATCCTTATGCTTCTGTTTTAGAATTATTACTAAAACAGAGGAAAAGGTTAAAAACACTCTGGGACATCATGTAGCTATGCCCTCTAACTTCCTGGTACTATCCAAAATAAGAATCGTGACTTAATTTATATTTTAAAATTTGAAAGAATTTTAAACTTGAATAGCATTTGGTTCAAGTGATTTAAATCTAAACTGATGAACAAATTATTATTTTGTGTGTGTGTGTGTATGTGTGTGTGTGTGTGTGTGTGTGTGTTTGTACCCTTAATACATATATTTTAGGAGAGAAGTTTCTGGGAAAGGAGAATGACTTGAAAGAAGTACATCTCTTTAAATATGTTTTAGGGGAGTTTAAATTAAAATATTTTTTCTCTAGGCAAATGCTGAACAAAGGCATTTCAAATAATCAATTTCAAATATAGCTGCTGTAATATTTAAATAACTGGAAGCTTTACAAAGGTCCATAGGCATGAGAAATAAAGCTAATGATGGATTAAATATATTCCTTATGATCATTTCCTTTACTTTTATTCTGACCAGGAAATCCTATCACATCTATTTTCCCAAACTCCCCTCCAATAAAAGAAACAAAATAAAAATATTAATAATAGATATGAGGAAGAAAAGACTGGCGATTGTATGACAAGTGAGCAGAAGCCAAATTCCTTTGCCTTGTACAATGCTGAAGTAAGTATTGTGTCATATCTTAAAGTTTTGATCTTGGTAACAGAGACAAAGAATTCTGCTGCAGAATCATTAAATGAAAATGTATATATGGGGAAGTAATTACATAGAATTCAGTGAAGAAACAGATGATTCTAAATGTGTCATGCTGTGAATCCATAATTTTAGAGGCATTGATTTGATCATCCTTGAATTTGACTTATATCAGAAAGTAATATTTTGAATTAAAATTAATTTAATCAAATTAAAATAAATTTATTTTTGGTCCAGTTTATTTCAAATAACAAATTTGACTTAATATTATCCCTTTGTTCTTTTGCTGTCCAATGTGAAGAAAATCTTAAAATAAGTATACATTTTTTAGTTTTTACTGAATTCCCAAACTATATTACAATTTCAAACTGATCCTTGTGTTTTCCTTGTTGATACAATTAGTAATATTGTTACCTATTCTGCTATAATGACATTTATTCAGCTGACATCATTTTCAGAAAATCTCCTCATGGACTCTTTAAAATAAAGAACAGAAAGACAAATAAGAAATTAACTATGACTTGGCCATGCCTCTTTCTCAAAAGAAAAAGACTTTCTGACATCTTTTTGAACCCCGATAACTGGCTATTATCCTTCCAAAAGATTAACACCCCTTTCAGTATCTGATTGGGAAACTCAGGGACTATGGTGCTGTGGGGGAACCCAGATTACTATCTTTCTGACCACAGATAAAGACCCTTTATTATACCCATTTTGGTAGTAGAATTTTTTAAGATGAGCAATTCTATGGCTATCATTATTATTACTTTTAAAATTCTCCAAAATAACCTTTTTTTGACTTAATATCCTTTGCACGTGTGTGTATGTGGTGTGTGCACATGTGATGTTTGTGTGTAAGTGACCTTTTGCAGCCTGCTCAGCTCTCTTAACATGGACTATTCCTGACAGGCGTCTACAGGACATGCTTTAGAAAACACAGATAAGAGGTCATCTTTAAATTAAGTAATAAGTGACTTGGATCCTCTTGTGTGGATTAGTATTTCTACTTGAGTTTAATGTCCCTGCTCCATAGGAACCGAGCTAAAGAATGAGCCCAGTCCCCTTCCATTCCCTGCAGTTATACTAAGACCTTACAAGAGAAGAGGTTGGGGAATTAAGATTGTATATTTGCAACTATACATTTTGAATTAAATGTTTCTTTGAAAGGACTAATCTATTGGTGGCTAAGTGTAACTAGTATCCAGGGGACTCCATATGCTACATTTGGAGGAAGTAGAGTAGAAAGCATTTACAGAAAATTGAGATATTATGAAATACCCATAATGGTACCCGAGAATTTGGAGGAGAGCAGAAATATAATCCACCTGCTTTTCAGGCAATGGGGGGGGGGGAGGCAGGGTAGAGTGTGTTAACATGCACATACATACATATGTTGAAAAAATGTCCCTTTTGGGACTTTTAACCTCATTAATAAGGCAGAACTCAGGATAAGATATTAAAGGAGTTTCTTAAGAAATATGTCAAGGTAGCAGAATGTTGACAGGCTGATAGCTTTTGGAAACAACACTTTTGTCAGAAGATAAGACAAGTTTTTCATTGGCTCCCATCATCATGGGCCTTTGCAGCTCAGTTTCTCAGCGAGTACATGGCACTTTGCACAGGTGGGGCAGACTGAGTGACAATGTCCCACCCCAACATCAATTGACCAGCAGGGCTCAGAATACAATGGGTCAAAGTCAGTCAATTTTCAAAATGTTCATACGTACCTATGTAGAAGACAAATGCATTTTAAATATATATTAAATATCACATTTATATTAAAATTTATATTATATATTTATATTAAATCTTAAAAATCTCCCCTTTAGGAGTCAAGTATTATAATAAGCACCTACTATGTGCCAGGCATTACACAAAGAACCAAAGACCAATTACAATTACAATCAGCATCTTAGAATTTAATAGAAAATGAATACAGTTTAGAAGTGCTTTCATTCCGTGATAGAATTGCCAGTTTGGATGAGGTTTTCCAAATAAAATTTATTTTCCCCAGATTGTAATTTCCCCCTAGTCAATACACATCACAGACACAAGTTTATTTTCAAGTTAAGGTATTCTTCGTTTTTTATATGTTAAAATGTTCTCCTAGGGATTAATTCTGAATATTCCAAGGAAACCAAATTGTTGATAAACAAGGAACTCAAAAAAAAGGGGGGGGGGACTGAGCTAAAGGGAAATGGAAAAGTTAGATCCTTTTATAGCGGTAGCACTAAATCACTACACTTGGGTTTTATTCTCTAATTTTTCCTAAATACGCGGAATTAACAGTTACTAAATATAATGACAGTTTCTTAATAATAATATGGAGGACTTTAAGTGCAACAATAAAAATAAACCTTGCTTCTCTAGACTACTACCTGTTGGGAGAGGACCATTTGTATCTGGCTCAGAACAGAGCGCTCGCTCACCTACGCAACTGCCAGACTCGAACCAATCTTCGAAAATTAAGACATTTATTAGAGAAGAGGTCGAATGGCCGGGAGGCAGAGTGCCAGGTGGAATCTGCCTCAGTGAGGAGCACCGGGTTCAGGATTTTTATACCTTAGAGAAAAAGACTGCGCAAGCAGTGGAGAGTTTAAATAAAGGTGAGGAGGGAGCAAAAGAGGGGATTCAGGGGCATTACATGCAAGGTGCCTTGGTTCTGGGGTCCAAGCAAAGGTCTACACTGTTTGTAACCTATTTGTGAAAGCACGAATCCGTGCGGAAGCCCTCATCAGAGAGGAGGGTGAAAGGCATATCTCAGAGAATCTATTGAGGTGTGAGGTGTAAACAGAAGGTACGCATCCTTGCTAAAGCCTTCATCATAAAAGCAGTAAAAATGCATCTCTCAGAGAGTCTATTATTTATGCATTTGTCTCTTGATTTGCACCAGGGTCCGCTTTCTTCCACCCTTCTCATTCCTTCATGTCCTCTTTCTGGCCTGGGATCCCTCTAGTGACTTGGTGCGTCCAGGGGGCCCCACGTCCCAATACACTCCTAGAGGATGAGGGGACAGGCGGAACTTGGTGAAACCCTCCTACTGGACAAGAGTCACCCCTTGCCCTGTATCACTTTTGCCTTCCTCTGCTTTTTCCTCTTCTCTGGTCCTTATTATTCAAGTCAGCAACTTAATAAGTAAGCACAGTGATGTAGAGTCCATCATTAACTGCATCTTTCTCAGAAATGTGGATAAGGGCAAGAGGAAAAAAAAAACTTAAATAGATAATAAATACCATTAATATACTTGTACCCAAGTGTCAATCTGAAAAAAAAAACACAAAAGTACTAAAGTATATATAATATAAGAGAAGAATCTCTGAAGAAACACAGAACCTCCATCCTGGGACTTCCAATGAACTACAGAATACAATGTGGTTATACAGATTTTTGGAGAGGAGGATGGAAAAAGTCCTACCACCCCAAAGGAAGGAAGCACTAGTCACAACCTAAAATGCCTGGGAGCCACCTAAATGCAATAGCGGGAGGCTAAGATACCTGGGAGTATCGGACATATAAAAGGAGAAATTAAGAAGATTTAAAAAAGGTACTTAAGATTTTATATTATCTGCTAAATCCATATTTGTCTAGAGTAATCAAGGGGTGCTAGAGAGTTTATTTTTCAGCTTGGGACAAGAGTCAATCAGGGCTTTCTTGAACACAGGTTATCAGGGACAAGGATCAATTTGGGGTGTCATAAAACAAGGCTCCACTAGCATGATGAGCATTTCATTGATCAGACAGAGGACTTCCTACTGCATTGGTTGCAGCAAAGAAAGGTAGAGCACTCTTAACAAGGGCTTGGATCCAGATTCAAAAAAATTAGGAAAAAAAACTATTTTCCAAAGTAATTCTCCAGCCATCAATCAACATGTATTTAGTAATCAGCTCTAAGGGCTGGAGATAAAAAGATAAAGGTAAAAAAAAGTTTCAGCCTTTGAGAAGCTTACATATTAATAAAGTTAATATATGATTTTCTCCATATCCATTAGAGAGATCCTATAAATAAATTCAAAATGTATCTCTGAGTATAAGAGAAGGCAAGTCATTGCCAATGGTTAGACACTTAGTGTGTTGAAACTGGGATCTATTCATTCAGCAAGTATATCATACATCTACTATGACACAGGAACTGTCTTTTGATACTATCATCTGGGCAATTGTGTGGAGGAAGGGAGAAACCTGAACCAGGGAAATAAGTGAATACTATAGCAGTAGTTAGAAGGGATGGCTATGAATCTGAACCCAGATCTTACATGCTTTTAAGTCCCAAATTATCCACTCCATGGTGACTATAGAATGAACAAATTCTATTTCAATCATCTCTTTGTTCTTTACTTTACAGTTATCTAAATATGATGAATATTATGGAAGAAAGCACTATATGTTGTTACAAGGTTTATTTCTTTTAATTTTGATAAGTTCTTTTAAATTTACAGAAGAATAAAAAATTAAAGAATGTTGAGAATGACACCAAGAGCAATGGGGAAACACATGATACTCACAGTACGTAGGTCTGAACATATTTTCATTGATTACATACATGTAGAAAGTAGAATAAAAGTATCACAGATAAAGCATACATATGACTTAAAAAGAACATGGTCCAATCATGTAGCAAGAGATAATAGATGGACTATTTTTATTGCTGCACTAAAAAAATTGTGCTTTTCAAAAGAGTATCCAAACCTAAACCTATCAAACTATTCACTCCATTACTTAGCATGATGGGATAATTTAAATTACTGAATTGGTTTGCGAGCTACACTGTTAGTCAATCAATAAATATAAGTGCTCAGTATGTGCCTATTTTTGTGCTAAGCACTGCAGATATAAGGAAAGACAGATGACAGTCCCTCCTCTCAAGAAGTACATAGTCTAGTGTGGAGAGAATATGCTCAGACCTGTATAAAAGCAGGCTATGTACAGCATACATAGAAAATAATGAATAGAAGGAATAAAGAATAAAGGAGAATCATTCCAGACTTTTTGTAGAAGCTAGAGGGTTAGCTGCGGTTTGAAGGAAGCGAGGGAAGTCAGGACAAGAAAGACATCAGATTATTGTGGAAATTAATTGTCCTTCTTTACAGAAAGAACTGCGGTTTGTCCAAAGAATCAGCAAAGTCAGGAGAATCTAAATGTTTGGGAAACAAATGCGTCCAAATTCACTAGATTTGGGTATTTTTCAGTTCCTGAAGTTAGTCAATGTAATAAAAAATGAAATATGTAATATATTAAAGTAAGTAACTTCTGTTCAATTATCAGTTTTGTAAATGAACAGGGGCCTTACCTCCACCATTCATTATTAAAAAAGAAAAATAAAAGCCTGAATAATTAAGCAATGTTTTGTACTTACATAAAAAATATATGAAATAGAAGACTCACAAGAGTTGATTTTCACTGATTTTTCTCTTTGAAATACATAATAAAAATCAATGTTATCTGCCTTGTTTTTAGAGATAAACAGTGAAAATCCTGAATTGTGAGAGAAGGTCAAACAATAGAAAAGAATTGTGTCAAAGAGAACTCTGATGTCAACAGGTGTAAATTTTTGTGAAAAAAGTTTTCTTACATTTCTCATTAAATTTTTTTCAAAGAATTATTCTATCATCAAACATATCATCAAAGAATTGAAAATTATTTCTTATAAATATATATTTTTATCTTTAACTAGACAGATTAAAATATATATATATATATACCTCATGTTGAGTCTTTTCCTTCATATAGCCATGTATTTCTCTAATATTTTCTCCTTTCATTTCATAATTAGTAAATTTTCTTATACAAATTGATCTGATTCACATACATTATAAAACTATGGTGCTCATGCATAATAACAATATTGCTCCAGGCAAGTATTTATTCTAGTTATTATGTAAAAATGTCTGCTTACCTGACAAGGATTTCAAAATTCTTTCTTCAGAACTGATGTTAACATACAGTTTAACAAATTTTCTTTTCCCTAAAGTGATTAAGGAATGTGTGAGGGAACAATTCTGTTACTAAGATAAATAGTTTTCCTTAGTATTGTGGATAGATGATCCAAATAAGCCTCTAAGAAAATAAAAATACCAAAACCAATCATTTTGTGTTCAAGTTCTTTCTAAGAAAAAAAATCTTACTTCCAACATTGTATAGATAACCTCCATTATTTCTTAAATTCCTTATTCATCCCATTTATTTCAAATAACATTAAGAAAATTCCCTTGGCCTATTGTCAATATAGAACTGGGTAGATATGAATAATTCAAAGAACCATTTAGAGTCATTTAAAAGCCATGTTAAGCTAACTATGCCCTACACCTTTTCTTTTGTTCCATTATGTATGTCTTTCTTTAAAAAAATGGGCGTGTGTATTCTTGTGTTTATAAAAATAACGAATGTTCCTGTCCATTCTATAATTTTCCTTCATTTTCTTATTTTATTAGATTATTTAGTCCATTCACATTTTACATTATGATCATTAGGATTGTGCTTTTCTCCTGTATTGAATTTGTCTTCTTTTTTTTTTCCTATTTCAGTATTTCACCCCTGGGACAAGTTTTCTTACATTAAATTTGATTCAAATCTTTCTCTTCTGCTGCTACTAACTTACCTTCCACAACCTCTCACATTTGTTGAGACACTGAATAAATTACTTTTCCTTCAGCTTCTCTTTAAGTTAATTCAGGGTGTATCTCCAGGTCCACTCCTGGTTCTTTTTTCCTCTAGTTCCCCACTTGAACTGTTTCCCATTTTTTCTTTGAATTTACTTAAGGCATTAGTTTTGTTTTTGTAGTTTTTTATATATGTATTTACACATTCCTTTCCACTACTTATTCCCTACCTTCCCTGTGTGGAGTGAAAATCAGTAAAACATTATTTACAGTTATAGTTAGCAATTTCTGATTAATTACCCCTGTAAGTCTCCTATATAAATTAGTTGAGCTAGGCCCTTCCATCTCTACATGACAAGCAATGGAGAAATCCTCTCCCTGCTACCCCATCTAATTCCTTTCTTGCTTAGTACTTCTCTAAAAGCCTACAGACAAACACCTTTCATTTCAAGGGTTAGGAAAATGAAGTCCCATGGAAAATTACCGTACAAAGGGCCCAATGAGGAGGTATAGAGCCTAAACGATACAGTAAAATTCCTATTTAGAAAATTGCTATGAAGACTGTGGCTCTGGCCTTGTAATTCCTGAATGATGACTGAAACGGAGAAAGTGTTAATTTGAGAAATACTCTCGATTCAAAGAGAGCTGTGAACCAAAATGGGGGTAAAGAGTATGTCAGATAAGAAACCAATGACTCAAACACGAGTCCTGGTGAATTCAAGACAGCATTGTATAGATTCCCTATAAAATAAGGATTTTTTTTTTTTTTTGTAAATCAGTGGATATAACTGAGGAAATCCCCGCCAATGTTTCCTGTTGTCTGCTTTTTCTCTTATAAAGGCCACTTCATGTCAGTATCTTATCAGTCTCCTGTCTGCTCATTAGAGTGATTTTTGGGAGTGCTAGACCCCCCCCCCCCAAAAAAAAAAACCCACTCACACATTTCCTTTTTTCTCTCCAGGTTTAAAATTCCTTACTGTTTACCTGATATCTTGCTGAATGTCTGACTCTTGCAAGAACCACAATTGAACTGAGTGAAAGACATTAGAGACTGAGGAAGTAGCAGAGCATATTTTAATATATTCTTCTCATCAGAAAAGGCTTTTTAAAAAAAGAAAGTCAAGAAAATATATTTCCTAAGGTCATAACACAGGAAGTAGATACCTCTGTCACAGCTCAGAAGATTTAATAATGAAGGTCAAAGTTCTTAATGGCATGCTGATTAGACCATGAAGCTTAGAAAGTCTCAGTTACTCTGTTATGAAGCATCTCACTTATGTTTTTTAGTGTTTAAAATAGTGGAAAGCCTGCCCCAGAGAGATGTCAGGAAATATGAAAAATTACATGAAATTATGTGGTCGCCAATCTTTATTATATCTTGAGTCTGAATTTCATTTACAAATATTTACAAAATGGAGAGGAAACAATAAAGTAGAGAAATGTGAAGAGGTTAGAGAGGTTATCTATCCTATCAACCTAAATGCTTTACTTCTGGTCTGTTTAATCCAGGCAGAGATTAACTGGCTCTCAACTGGAAAGGCTGGTAGTGAGTAACTATGTGGTCTCCTCCAAGATGGAAACTAATATCTTCAGAAACTAGGAAAGGAGTTAGCCTTTTATTCACCCCAAAAGCAGTTTAGGAGTCAAGGTCTAAGTTGAAGCTGAGGTCCAAGCTCATAATCCAAGCCTCAGTCTCCAGCGAAGCTCCCTTGAAGACTATCTCCAGAAGACAGTTTTTTCAGACTCCCTTCTCAAAGACAGTTTGCCCTGAAGGAGTTCAGGGCTTGCTTTTATGGTGACTTCTTGTCCCTTCCCCTCTTCACAAGGTCTAATCACAGTTTCCAAATTATCTAGCACTGCCCAGGGGACAGTGTCTATGGGATTGACTTTTCACCTTCTGAAGGTTAAGTTCTCATCAAAAAGATTCACAGTTACCTTATTGATTGAATTTCTAAGGTTGTGAATTTTCTAAGTACCTTGCTAGGTTCTCACCTAGTACTAAGTAGAGTATTCAATCTTTTGTTGATTCTATTTAAAAGTAGACAAAGAAGAGTTAATTCTGTTTTTAGTCTAGTGAGGTACTTAATAGAGATACTTAAGTTAGTGTTAACTCAAGATAGACAATAGAGTAAATAATTCTCTCATGACTACAGCATCCAGATTAAGTTTACCTTTGGGGAGTATTCAGGTCCCACAACAGAACTAGTTGTCCAAGAAATTGGGGAAGAAATTGGGAAGAGAAGGAGTCTGACCCTGGGTCTTCAAGAAAGTGTGATGTCATTATCATTTTCTGTGGAAAAGAGATTTATGAGGCTACAAAGGAAGCTGTTGAGGTGATGGTTCCTGTCACCATTGAAGCAGTTACCCTTGAAGTCCCAGGACTTGGCACCAGCCTATAGTGAAGCCTGGAAGTCCTGGAGTTTGGACCATTCAAGCCTGCACTATCCTAAAGCCCTTAGCCCCAGGACAAAATAGCTAGGAGTGCTGAGTTCTACAAACCATCAACAGAAGAGACAGAACAACAGCCTTCAGAACTGCCAGTTAAAAAAGGTTAAAAAAGGCTGGGAAAATGAGCAAGCAGCAAAAGAAATACCTAACCATCGATAATTTCTACGGAGACAAAGAGCAAGAAACAGAGTCAGTAAAAGATAGCGAGATCCAAGCAACCACATGCAAAACTTCAAATAAAAATGGGAATTGGTCTCAGGTATTGGAAGAATTCAAAAAATAATTAAAAAACCAAATAAGACAAGTTCAAGAAAAATGGAGAAAAGTTACACAAAGTTATACAAAAGGAAAATAATAGCTTAAAAAGACCAATGATATTCTTCATGGAACTGTTTGAAGATTGGAATAGAAAGAGAAAAACTATTTACAACCAGCTCTTCCACCATCTTCTGCATATGTTTTGTGCATTTCTCTCCCTCCTTTGGGGCCTGAGTTGTACAATGTTGCTTTTTTCAGTCTGGGTCTGGAAAACTGATGATAACCTCTGGGAATTTACCACAAATTTCATGGATTTGTTCTTTCTGCCCAGTAATTATTCAATGAAATCTCTGCTTATTGATTAAGTCCTTGGTGTGTTCATTTTTTCATGCAAGAGGTGAGTTCTAACAGCTCTTTCTTGGCCTATTGAATGCTCTGAGGATCTGCCTCAATTTGGGTCAAATTGCTTTTTTTCATTATCTGACTTTCTCAGTGAGACCTTGTGCTGATCCTTAATTCTATTCATATTGTCACCATTCTTTCAAATTAGATGGCTGAGAAATTTGTGGTCAGTGTTGATCTCAACATAATCCATCTGATTAATCAGATCCTTGACCATGACCTTGATCTGTTCTTGAGCCACATTCACATCCTTGATGGGTACTTCCAGTGTGATATGATCCTCTCCTTCAGTGAATTCTCTGTGAACCTTTGGCCTCTGGTTAGGAATTTTAGCCAGGTTTTCTTGCCTATGATGAAATGGTGAAGCCAAGGCAGGTCAGAGAAAGAGGAAACTATGAAGCTGTTGTAATAGACTTCAATGAATGCCTACCTTAATTTCTGTGACTGGAGATACAGAATCACATTCTTTGAGCTGCTATCCATGGACTGGATCTCAATTGAGACTATTTCTCTCCAGAATTTCCTGTAAAGAGTTGCCCTTGACCCTGATGATACACACCTGCTGAAAGACTTCTTCACATCCATTACAATGTTAGTAAGTCTTCCTTTTCTTCTCATAAAGCTCCTTGATGTGGGCCATTGCCTGTGCTAACTGCTCCTCACTGGTGAAGACAATCTTGGCATGGTTCACACTGAGTGGTTGGGAGGTTGATTCTTATGCCAGTCTCTTGCATTATCTTGTGCACCAGTTTGTTAAAGGACCCTGTCATGAAAGGATGGAGCATCTTCCACAAGTCAAGCTTTTCTACCACACATTTGTCCTGCTCAACTGAGAACAGCAAGACTTTACACCAGCCTTCATGCTGTCTTCCTCAGTATTAGTGATCTTGATCTGGTTTCAGAGATTCTCTAGATGATGAATCAGGATCTTGGTTGCAGTCTTGAGCTCTAAGTTCTAGTTTCTTGCCATTCTTATCAGTGATAATGTGATGTTGTTCTTTGGGTATGACCACCATTGCCAAAGTCTATGTCTGCATCCTTGAGAAAGTGGCCTTCCTTTAGCTTTTCAGAGTCCATGAGAGAGAGGAGAGAGAAAACTCTAGTTGAGCACCAGTCCTCTGTATGATCTCAAGGCAGATCTTGGCTTGCTCTCCTTTCCCTGATTTATGTCCTTGTACTTCCTCTCCTTCAAGGAAACATGGAACACCTGATTGATGATGGCAGCTTTAATGGGCTGGATTTTGTTACCTCGAGCTCCAGCAAGTTCCTGAGCAGCTTCCAAGAAAGCAGATTTCTCAGGGAGTAGAGGAAAGGCATCTTTATAAGTTGGAGGGTCACTCTCATCTTTGAAATTTAAAGCAACAACTTTAGTCTACTGCTGAAATAGCCCACTGAAGTGCCCTGCAAAGTTCTCCTGGGTCAAAAATAAAGCAGAGTTCATTGTAAATGTCTCCTTTCCACACAACCCAGATATTCCATAGCTAAATAGTTAAGACCTGGAAAATTCATCTTGCAGCTACCTATCTGTCAATCTGCCAGCTTCTCTGTTCTCTCAATGTAGGGAGAACCAGTTCATATGGTGAGGCCTGTCATTAAAGGAGATACATGACATATAAATTAGCCAACTTTTGGTGTTTGAAATATAGAAAATAGGAAAAAAAACAGATTGTAGCTTAAGGAACAGGGTGTAAGCACAAATATTTTTCTATGGTTACAAGATTCATGTTCTTTCCCTCCCCTCATCCACCTCTCCCATAGCTGATGCACAATTCTACTGGGTTTTACCTGTGTCATTGATGAAGACCTATTTCCATATTATTAATATTTGCACTAGGATGATCATTTACAGTCTACATCCCCAATCATATCCCCATCAATCCATGTGATCAAGCAGTTGTTTTTCCTCTGTATTTCTATTTCCACAGTTTTTCCTCTGAATGTGGATAGCATCTTTCTCATAAATTTCTCTGGATTGTCCTGGATCATTGCATTGCTGCTAGTGGAGAAGTCCATTACTTTTGATTGTACCACAGTGTATCAGTCTCTGTGTATAATGTTTTCCTGGTTCCTCTCCTCTCACTCTGCATCATTTCCTGGAGGTTGTTCCAGTCTCCATGGAATTCCTCCACTTTATTATTCCTTTGAGCACAATAGTATTCCATCACCAACATGTACCACAATGTGTTCAGCCATTCCCCAATTGATGGGCATCCCTTCATTTTTTAATTTTTGGCCACCACAAAGAGCGCAGCTATGAATATTCTTGTACAAGTCTTTTTCCTTATGATCTCTTTGGGGTCCAAACCCAGCAGTGCTATGGCTGGATCAAAGGGCAGACAGTCTTTTAGTGCCCTTTGGGCATAGTTCCAAATTGGCCACAAGAATGGTTGGATCAATTCAAAACTCTACCAGCCATGCATTAATGTAACAGCAAATGCTTGACAGTATTGACAGGATGATTCTCAGTCCAGGCCCTGTCATTGCAGTAGAGCAGGATTCATTTGGTAGGTTCCTGTCTCTCAAGTTTAGCTTATAGTTACAAATGATTATTGTTATGTATCAGAAGCTTCTGAGAAAAAAATGAAGGCTTGAATAAATCCAAGCAGTTATTATATTCAGTGTCTCTTTTACTTTCTCTTCACTAACCAAGCATCTCAATTTTCTTAAGATTCATTTTGTGGCACCTTTTTACCAAAGTAGCCATTTTTAAAACTTTATCTTTATTTCAGTACTCTTCAAATCTATCTTAAACTTTATTTCCCCACTTAGAGGTTATACGAGTACATATTACTTAATTTTTCTTCTACTTTCCTCACAAAAGATAGAGATATTCTAGAGTACAAATTTGGGTTTATTGTTCTGTGTCATTTCTATTTAGCTATACCGATTGGTCTCAATTCATTCTTTGATCCCCTTATGTATTTATTTTATTTTGTTTCATTTGTAGGCAGCCAGTTGGTGGAAGTCATAGAATATAATCTTTTTTCAGACATTCCCCTAGCCACATGACCATGGACATTAGACTTATTATCTCTATGCTTCAGTTTCTTTTATATGTAAAATAAAAGTGTTGAAAGAAAGATTCTTTCCTTTTGGGTTTTTATTCTAATTAACAATAGAAAACTAAGGACTAAGAATATTGAAGGAGTTTGTTAAAAATACATCAAGGTAGCTACATGTTGACAGGCTTATCATTGGAGACCAGAGAGGTTTCAGAGTGGGACAGGTTTTTACAATAAAACTTTTGCAATAAAATAGACAATTTCTGATTAATTCCCATCAGCAAAAGTTGGAGCCTTGCAGATCAGCTCCTCCCCAAGTATATGACACTTCACATAGCTCAGACTCTTGGGGTGCTTGATTGAACCACATGCCAAATCTCAGGGAATACAAAAATGCAGATTGAGTGATGCCTCCCCTCAATACTGACTGACCAGCACGACTGGTAGCAAAGTGGTCACTGAGTCAATTTATCTTTTAATAAAAGAGTTAGACTTTATGGCCTCTGAGGTATCTATAACTCCAAATCTATTATTCTATTTTCCCCTTTGAGAGTGACAGCTACTTTTAAGTTGCTATCACTAAGCCTTCTCATTAAAATGCCTCTCTGCCACTGCCAATATATCCATCCACACACATTTGTTGAGACATTGAAGAAATTACTATTTTTTCTGTTTCCTTTAAGCTGGATGGGATTATATCTCTAGGTCTACTCCCACTTTTTTTCTTCACTTGAGTTATTTCCTATTGATATCATAATTCCCCTCTCTCACTATTATGATACAGATGCAATTATAGGAAAGCATAGGATTTTATCCATGGAATGTTAATTCAGTACTTCATTCTTCTATTTCATAAAGATTTTCTTAAATTCCTAACTCTTTAAATCCTCTCATATATTCTCTTGTCTTCATTAAATTTTCTTTGAAGTCTATGAATTTTGATGACATTTCCATCCAAATATTTATTTTTTATTTCTATTTTCAATCATACTAGAAACACCTACTATTGTTTCATTAGCTCTGTGGAATATGTAATATTTTTCCCATAGGGTGCTCTTAGTTTATTTTATAAAATAATACATGGGTATTTTGTTGTAGATCTTTTCTTGACTTGATTAATTTTTCTTCTTTCCTTATGAGTCTGTTGATTAATCTGCTTTTCTGTCATGGAATTTTTGCTTTTTCGAATGTTTTCCATTATTCCAAGCTTGTCTCAGTCTCCTTCCCTATCCTTTTAGGTCTCCCTCTCTTTCACTGTTTTATCATTTTCTCCTTTCCCTTTATTTCTTTACCACCCTTTCCCTTGAAAAAAATTATATCTTTGAAAGTTAGAGAAGGTCAACAGAAAGACTTTTCATTTGAATAAGAATTTGTGAACTCCTGAAAATATTTTACATTAACCTTAAGTGGTTTTTTTTAAGCCCATGTGGCTATTTTTAAATAGCTATTTTTAAAAATAACCTCTATTCTCTTTTTTAGCATGTACATGTCATACATATTTGCTCTATGATAAATATTGTACATTCCTTTGGTCTTTATACCAAAACTGAATCATAAATTTGAAAGGTATTTTAAATGGGTTCTATTCTAACTTCTTATGATTATATTCCAAAAAAGAAAAAAAAGACAGATTCAATTGGTTTAATGACTTGTCCACAGTCACACAGGTAATTGGCAGAGACTAGTTATAAGTTCAGGTGTTTTGATTCCCAATCCAGAATTCCTCCTTCTGAACACTAAGCCCTCAGAAAGTGTTTACTGATAGTTCAGTCACAAAATAACCAAGAGATTTATTATTATAAAGGAAATAACTGGATAGAAAAAACATAATTACTTTCTCACAGCAAACTGATATGATGATGGGAACAGATAATTACTTTAAAGTAAGGATAGGAAAGATGAAATTGAGTGAGATTTTTTTCAGTAGGACTTTCTGAAAGCTATCCCATGTAACCAGAGTACTTGCAGAGTACTGATAAAAACAATATCAAGCACCCCCTGTGGTTTTATTGTCCCTTCTTATAACTTCTATTATTAGTGATCACAAAAGATCATTCAAAATATCTCTTTCTCTTGGATGACAAGGAGAAACAGAATGGCACTGAAATAAATGATTGTCAAAGTTGGAAAGAGGTTCCTATTCAAAAGAGTCAGATGAAATTCAACAATTAATTCATTAGAGGGACTGAGAAGGGGTAATGCAAAGGCAGACCCTGAGTAGAATCTGGCAATGGTGCAGTTTGAAAATTATTTACATAGTAGCTCAAACTTCTGTTTACACAGCTGTTTTTGTCCTTGTGCTTTTGCTAAAAGTGAAATTATATATCGAAAGCCATTTGTTGCAGCATCAACACATTATAAAGCATGCTTTCAAGTCCTGATAATTGTGGGACTGATTTCCAGCTCATTTATTATCTACCCCATATCATAC
This sequence comes from Monodelphis domestica, assembly GCF_027887165.1. NCBI lineage: Eukaryota > Metazoa > Chordata > Mammalia > Didelphimorphia > Didelphidae > Monodelphis > Monodelphis domestica. Next base: position 244,671,047 of record NC_077234.1, read on the forward strand.
CCATCACCAACTTCCTCAAAATGGAAGCAGTGCTAGCAAAATACAAAGAAGAAAAATTGCTTCTTCTTTGGAGAGATCAAAACAAAGTGTTGTTTTTTTTTTTCAATTGCTTTAATCCTAGTATAATTTTATGAGAGTTTGTCAAACAGGTCTGATTTGTAAACCTGGTTCCCTTAAAACTCAGATGAATCCAAGTTAAGAACTTTTTGAATATTTTATATCTGAGTAATTTGAATAAATAATATTGTGAAATAAATATGGTGATCTTGCTAATGAAATTTTGTCAGCCAATAAGCATTTTTCAAACACCTGCTAGGTGCAGGCAGTGTGCTAATCACTGTGGATATAAAAGGGCACCCCCAAAAAATCCCCCAACAATAACAACAAAAAATCCCACTTCTGAAGGAGTTAATGACCTATTGGGGGAGACAACTTACAAGCAATTAGGCAATAGCAATGTATAGATAAGATAAAACATGAATAATTTCAAAGAAAAGGCACTATGAAGGAAGAGAGGGAAAGCTTTACTTCAGAAGGTTAAGCTTTAGTTGAAACTTCCAGAAAGTTCAAGAAGGCAAGGTGTAAAGAAGAAGATAAAGAATATTCTAGGCACTGAGGCCAGGTAGTAAAAATGCTCAGTCAGGAGATGAAGGTTTTTTTGGCTGATCTCTGATGCTACTGGTTTTCTTTGGCTTGTTTGTTTGTTTTTAGCATTCAGTAAACTTAATTGCTCAAGCTAATACTACCAATTCACTAAAGATGTTCAGATATTTTTTCTAGATAAATTTTCTTCCTTTACCAATCATACCTTGATGAAGTTTAAAAAATAGTTTAAAAAAATCCTTATAATAATGAGAATAGAGAGGAAATACTAGATGCTACTGATAAAATTTTTATGAAATACTAAGAATCTATTGTCATAACCATTCTGGTCCCTTTCTCTCTTATTTGTCATCACTTGCCAGGACTATTGCATTGACATCTCAATAAGTTTTCTTATCTCTACTTGTTCTTTCTTTCAATCTAATCAACAGTTACAGAGACGATGGATCAAATTAATCAAATTGATGAGCTTTCTTAAATAATTTAGTAACAGATTATAAAGACTTTTCCTTAAGGATCTAGTAGTTTCATTGGCCATTGGATAAAGGCATCTGATAGGTCCCAGGTAACTTCTAGTTTTTTGGTTCACAGAGAATTAATCATGTTCTCTTATCATTCAAAAAGCAATCTATAGCCTTTGAGTCAGTCAGTTTGAGGAATAAGCTTTTGACAAGGGAAAAAACTCTTAAAGAAATTCTGATTTCCTCTGCTTGACTGTGTGGGTTGAGGGGATATGATTGGTTATGTAGATTCCAAATGATCATCCAAGTACAAATATCAACAACATGAAAGTGGGTTTTGACCAAGGACACATGTAAAACCCAGTGGAATTGCACAATGTTATGGGAAGGGGTGGGAGGAGGGGAGGTAAAGAATATGATTCTTGTAACCAAGGAATAATGTTCTAAATTGACTAATTAAATAAAAATTTTCAAAAAAAATTAAAAAAAAGAAATTCTTATTTCCTGATAATTTATTTGAACAATTTGCAGAATAAATCAGGAAAAGTTATTTCTTCACTCTTCCCTATTTTAGCAATGTTATTTTAAGGAATAAAAAGTCAGTCAATAAATAATCATTTATTGAGCATTTGTTGTGTGTGCCAAGCAGTACACTAAATTGTGTATATAAAAGAAAGAGAAAAGAAAGGCAAGATTAAAAAAAAAGACAGTAGTTGCTCCTGAGGAATTCACAATCAAATTTGAGATACAAGCAAATAAATATATACACCAAGCTGTATACAAGGTGGTATGGTAGTAGTCTCTCCGTAACCGAGGATGACGATTGTCTTTGTGCGTTTTTGTGCACAAAGACACCTGTGCATGAAGATTTAAGTGGAAAAGTGGATGCACAGAGACAGTCCCACTCTCTCGGCATTGGAAGCCTGGGTCCAGTGGCACGAAAGGTCGTTACACCTGGAGACTTCCTCAGCTGCATTGGATGGCCGTGTTGTCTTTTGTGCTCCAACATGCCCTGAGCACTCCACAGTGCTTTGCTGCGTCGCCATCTCAGCCGTTGAACCTTCTTGTTGGTTTCTTCCACCTGTTCCACCGAAGCAGTCTTCACATGCTGGGTGAGCAAAGCCCTGGTTCACCAGGGGTCGGCGATGACCCGATGGCTACCCTCACAAGGTTTAGCTGGCATGTGGAAGCTGTTGCCCGGGGTGTGGCCACTGCCGCATGCTAGCAGCTACTGGGAGCCACAAGTGAGAGCTGGGTGTCAGGTGAGGGTCAGAGGCTGGAGAGCTGCCCTAGGAGGGCACGACAAGCCCTCCATACCAGAGATACTACTCCTCCCTGAGCACCCCATACAGCCCGTATACAAGGTAAAAAGGAAATAATTAACAAAGAAAAGGCACTAGAATCAATAAAGATCAAGAAAGGATTACTGTAGTATGTGAAATTTTAATTAGAAGTTGAAGAAAGATGGGTGGTGGAAAGGTAGAGAGAGAGCATATCACCACTAACGGTGTATTTCCATGCATTCTGAGAAGCGATGTTAGGAAATTGCTTTTTGAACTATATAGTCTTCTACCTAAAGTAAGGGATAATTGTGAGTTCTCCAGCTTTCCCTTCTCATTCTCTTTTGTTGATATTACATTCATGGATATTTTCTACAGCTCTAGACAAGACCCTCTTCTCTTTTCTCTTCATACTCCCTCACTTACTGATCTCGGTGCATTAGATAAGTTCCATTACGTTTATGAAGACATGTCCCATATCTGTAAAGGTTTAGTCTCTTTCCTGAATGTCAGTCCCACATCAACAAATACTTGTTAGAAATTCCTAACAAAATGTCCCAAAGGTATCTTAAGGTCAGCTTGGCTAAAAGAGAGCAAAAAAAAAATTAAAAAGACCTCATAATTATTTTTCCTCAAATTCTCATCTCTTATGAACCTTTCTATTACTGTAGAGGTCACCATCATCCTTTTAGTCTCTCAAGTTCAAAATGGATGTCATCCTTTATTTCTCATACCTAAGCTGTTTCTACATATTATAATTGATGTCTCTACAATGTATTTTTCACATTTTCCCTTCTTTCTACTCAAATCCACAAACTTTTGTTAAGTCCTTACCATCTGTCTTAGAATCAATACAGTACATTGATTCCATGGCAGAAGAATGGTAAAGGCTAGGTAAGACAGGGAGCTGGGATGTGGGAGAGGGGGAAGGTTAAGTAACTTGCTCAGGGTCACATAGCTAGAAGTGTTTGAGGTCAAATTTGAACCCAGGACCACATATCTCCAGGCCTGACTCTCAATCCACTAACTGCCCCCAACAAATCCTCAATATTAGTTCATACTTTTGATAGCTCTTTCCTTTTCTATTGAAATAGCCTTCAAATTCATCTCCCTTCCTCATCTTTCTTCCCCTCCTTTCCCCCCTCTATTTAGCAGCCAAAATAACTTTCATAATGTGTGGCTCAATCAATGTCATTAGATCCTTTTATACCTAAAGGATCAAATATAAAAGTATTTGTTTAGCATTTAGAACTTTTTACAACATTCGCCCCTTCTCATTTCTATCTCCTTCTATATGATTTTTTTCTATATGTTCTATGTTCCATTCATTGGAGTCTTCTTGCTTCTCTTCACACATGTCACACCTTCTCTTACCTCTGTGCCATGAGCTTTAAATAGTATTCCTTCCAAACTATGACTTTGTGAATCCTCGACTTGAAAGAATATTCAGCTGACGTGATTACCCTCTGCTGCTAATGATTTCCCTTTCTAAGATTACCTTTCATCAACTCTCTCTAAAATGTTCTGGTTTATATGTGCTTTCTCTTCACTGTAAGTAGTTAGATATGTTTTGGGTTTTTTTGTAACCCAGAATTTAGTACCTATATATATCAAATGATTCACAAATATGTCTTGATTGACTGAATGGTACCTTGGGTCTAGAACCTAGATTTTTAAAGAAGAGAAAGTAAATTTCTTAAGAGTTGCTTCATGAATGATTACAAATTCAAAAGTTCTCAAGTTGAAGAGTTGAGGGCTCGCTGCTGTGTATAGAAAGAAAATTACACTATAGCTCCCATTTGACATCCTAATTAGAGTAAAACACTAATTAAGATATTATGTATTCAACTTCATTTATGACGTCTGAATTTCAGAAATATAAATAAATTTCACCCTCTCCAATCATCTTTTACCCAGAAATAGCATTACTGTATTTGTATCCCATAGAGATATAAAACAAAAATATTTAAAGCAACTCTTTCTGTGAGGGCAAAAAACTGGAAAGTGAAGGGATCCCCATTATTTAGGAAATGACTGAGTAAGTTATGGTATATAATTTTAATGCAATATTATTATACTCTAAGACCAATGGTTAGTGCTAGACTAATCAATATGTGACTTCTAAACTACTGATTCTTTTTTAATTATTATAGAGTTCTATTTTGATATGTTATACCTTCTTTAATTTTTTAAATTAAATTTTAAAGTCATACTGAAAGTTTCTTTTTATATTTTCCTTTTTGGAATTTTAGGTATACTTATTCCCCTTTTATTCTGAAAATTTCTCCTTGAATTTTTCTATACTCTAATACTTCTGTCCTAATAGAATTTGGTATTGGTTTACTAATGTTTTATGTTATTCTCTTGATCTTTCTGTGATATTTCCCTTGTAAATTTGGACTTACCATTTTTTTTGTGGGGGAAGTTCCTTTATTTTATTTGCATGTTTCTGACAGTCTCTATTACTTTATAACTCTTAAATTTACTTCAGTCTCTGAAGACTTTTAATTCTGGAAAATATCTTCACTTTGTTGACATCATTCTCCCCATTATAGAGATCCTTCTGAATATCTCCATTTTGGAACCCAGTAATGTTCTTGAACACTTACCAGTTTGAGAACAATTTACTAAATTTTTGGTGTGAATGAGTATTTCCATTATGGAAATTGGTAAATATTAAAAATCAGTGTTTCATATATTATCTTATTACTTAGACACTTAAAAAGTGATAGGTAAAATATTTATAATCCAGATTATACTCAAATGCATGTTTTAGTACCTATTAATTGCTTTTTTTTAAAAAATATATTTTATTTGATCATTTCCAAGCATTATTCGTTAAAGACATAGATCATTTTCTTTTCCTCCCCCCCACCCCCCATAGCCGACGCGTAAGTCCACTGGGCATTAGATGTTTTCTTGATTTGAACCCATTGCTTTGTTGATAGTATTTGCATTAGAGTGTTCATTTAAAGTCTATCCTCTGTCATGTCCCCTCAACCTCTGTATTCAGGCAGTTGCTTTTTCTCGGTGTTTCCACTCCCATAGTTTATCCTTTGCTTATGAATGGTGTTTTTTTTTTCTCCTGGATCCCTGAAAGTTGATCAGGGACATTACACCGCCCCTAATGGAGAAGTCCATTACGTTCGATGATACCACAGTGTATTAGTCTCTGTGTACAATGTTCTCCTGCTTCTGCTCCTCTCGCTCTGCATCACTTCCTGGAGGTTGTTCCAGTCTCCATGGAACTTCTCCACTTTATTATTCCTTTGAGCACAATAGTATTCCATCACCAACATATACCACAGTTTGTTCAGCCATTCCCCAATTGTTGGGCATCCCCTCGTTTTCCAGTTTTGGGCCACCACAAAGAGCGCAGCTATGAATATTTTTGTACAAGTCTTTGTGTCCATTATCTCTTTGGGGTACAGACCCAGCAGTGCTATGGCTGGGTCAAAGGGTAGATATTCTTTTGTCGCCCTTTGGGCATAGTTCCAAATTGCCCTCCAGAATGGTTGGATCAATTCACAACTCCACCAGCAATGAATTAATGTCCCTACTTTGCCACATCCCCTCCAGCATTCATTACTTTCCTTTGCTGTTATGTTAGCCAATCTGCTAGGTGTGAGGTGATACCTCAGAGTTGTTTTGATTTGCATCTCTCTGATTATAAGAGATGTAGAACACTTCTTCATGTGCTTGTTAATAGTTTTGATTTCTTTATCTGAGAACTGCCTATCCATTTCCCTTGCCCATTTATCAATTGGAGAATGGCTTGATTTTTTGTACAATTGATTTAGCTCATTATAAATATGAGTAATTAAACCTTTGTCAGAGGTTTCTATGAAGATTTTTTCCCAATTTGTTGTTTCCCTTCTGATTTTAGTTATATTGGTTTTGTTTGTACAAAAGCTTTTTAGTTTGATGTAGTCAAAATTATTTATTTTACATTTTGTGATTCTTTCTATATCTTGCTTGGTTTTAAAGCCTTTCCCCTCCCAAAGGTCTGACATGTATACTATTCTGTGTTTACCCAATTTACTTATGGTTTCCTTCTTTATGTTTAAGTCATTCACCCATTTTGAATTTATCTTGGTGTAGGGTGTGAGGTGTTGATCTATTCCTAGTCTCTCCCACACTGTCTTCCAATTTTCCCAGCAGTTTTTATCGAATAGTGGATTTTTGTCCCAAAAGCTGGGATCTTTGGGTTTATCGTATACTGTCTTGCTGAGGTCGTTTTCCCCCAGTCTATTCCACTGATCTTCCTTTCTGTTTCTTAGCCAGTACCAAATTGTTTTGATGACTGCTGCTTTGTAATATAGTTTGAGGTCTGGGACTGCAAGGCCCCCATCATATGTGTTTTTTTTCATTATTTCCCTGGATATCCTTGATCTTTTGTTCTTCCAAATGAACTTTGTTATGGTTTTTTCTAAATCAGTGAAGAAGTATTTTGGTAGTTCAATGGGTATGGCACTAAATAGATAAATAAGTTTGGGTAGGATGGTCATTTTTATTATATTGGCTCGTCCTATCCATGAGCAGTTAATGTTTTTCCAATTGTTCAAGTCTAGTTTTAGTTGTGTGGCGAGTGTTTTGTAGTTGTGTTCATATAGTTCCTGTGTTTGTCTTGGGAGATAGATTCCTAGGTATTTATTTTGTCTAAGGTGATTTTGAATGGGATTTCTCTTTCTAGTTCTTGCTGCTGAGCTGTGTTGGAGATATATAGAAAAGCTGATGATTTATGTGGGTTTATTTTGTATCCTGCAACTTTGCTAAAGTTGTTGATTATTTCAATTAGCTTTTTGGTTGAATCTCTAGGATTCTTTAAGTAGACCATCATGTCATCCGCAAAGAGTGATAACTTGGTCTCCTCCTTGCCTATTCTGATACCTTCAATTTCTTTATCTTCTCTAATTGCTACTGCTAGTGTTTCTAGTACAATGTCAAATAGTAGAGGTGATAATGGGCATCCTTGTTTCACTCCTGATCTTATTGGGAATGCATCTAGTTTATCCCCATTGCAGATGATATTAGCTGTTGGTTTTAGATATATACTGTTTATTATTTTTAGGAATGACCCTTCTATTCCTATGCTTTCTAGTGTTTTTAATAGGAATGGGTGTTGTATTTTATCAAAGGCTTTTTCTGCATCTATTGAGATAATCATGTGGTTCTTGCTAGTTTGCTTGTTGATGTGGTCAATTATGTGGATGGTTTTCCTAATGTTGAACCAGCCCTGCATCCCTGGTATGAATCCTACTTGATCATGGTGAATGATCCTTCTGATCACTTGCTGGAGTCTTTTTGCTAGTATCCTATTTAAAATTTTTGCATCTATATTCATTAGGGAGATTGGTCTATAGTTTTCTTTCTCTGTTTTTGACCTGCCTGGTTTTGGAATCAGTACCATGTTTGTGTCGTAAAAGGAGTTTGGTAGAACTCCCTCTTTGCTTATTATGTCAAATAGTTTGTATAGTATTGGGGTTAACTGTCCTCTGAATGTTTGATAGAATTCACAGGTGAATCCATCAGGCCCTGGGGATTTTTTCTTAGGAAGTTCTTTGATGGCTTGATGGATTTCAATTTCTGATATGGGATTATTTAAGAATTCTATTTCCTCTTCTGTTAGTCTAGGCAGTTTGTATTTTTGTATATATTCATCCATTTCTCCTAAATTGGTGTATTTATTGCCATATAATTGGGCAAAGTAATTTCTAATGATTGCCTTAATTTCCTCCTCATTGGAGGTGCTGTCCCCCTTTTCATCTTTAATGCTGTGAATTTGCTTTTCTTCCTTCCTTTTTTTAATTAGATTGACCAGTACTTTGTCTATTTTGTTTGTTTTTTCAAAGTACCAGCTTCTTGTCTTATTTATTAAATCAATAGTTCTATCACTTTCGATTTTATTAATTTCTCCCTTAATTTTTAGGATTTCTAATTTGGTTTTCTGCTGGGGGTTTTTAATTTGATCGCTTTCGAGTTTTTTCAATTGCATTTCCAATTGATTGATCTCTGCTCTCCCTTGTTTGTTAATATGAGCTTTCAGGGATATGAATTTGCCTCTGATTACCGCTTTGGCTGCATCCCAAAAGGTTTGAAAGGATGTTTCGCCATTGTCATTTTCCTTGATGAAATTATTAATTGTTTCTATGATTTCTTCTTTAGCTAAACGGTTTTGGAGTATCATATTGTTTAATTTCCAATTGGTTTTAGATTTGGTTTTCCATGTACCATTACTAATCATTATTTTTATTGCCTTGTGATCTGAGAAGGCTGCATTCATTATTTCTGCTTTTTTGCATTTGTGTGCTATGTTTCTGTGACCTAATGTATGTTCAATTTTTGTGAATGTGCCATGTGGTGCTGAGAAGAAGGTGTATTCCTTTTTATCCCTATTTATTTTTCTCCATATGTCTATTAATTCTAATTTTTCTAAGATTTCATTCACTTCTTTTACCTCTTTCTTATTTATTTTTTGATTTGATTTATCTAAATTTGATAATGGTTGGTTTAAGTCTCCCACTAGTATGGTTTTATTGTCTATTTCTTCCTTCAATTCTCCTAGTTTCTCCATTAGAAATTTGGGTGCTATATTATTTGGTGCATACATGTTGATTAATGATATTTCCTCATTGTCTAGAGTCCCTTTTAACAAAATATAATTACCTTCCCTATCCCTTTTGATCAGGTCTATTTTTGCATTGGCTTTATCAGATATCATGATTAACACTCCTGCCTTCTTTCTATCAGTTGAGGCCCAGAAGGTCTTACTCCATCCTTTAATTCTGACCTTGTGGGTGTCAACCCGCCTCATGTGTGTTTCTTGAAGACAACATATGGTAGGGTTTTGGATTCTAATCCATTCTGCTATTCGTCTACGTTTTATGGGTGAGTTCATCCCATTCACGTTCAAAGTTATGATTGTCATTTGTGGACTCCCTGGCATTTTGATTGCCTTCCCTAATTCTAACCTTTTCTTCTTCGGCTCTACCTTTTAGTCCAGTGATTTACTTTGAATCAGTCCCCCTTGTCCCCTCCCTTGATGTTTCCCTTTTTAGTCCCTCCCTTTTTGTTCCTTCCCCCTCCCCCCTCTCTTTCCCTCCCTTTTTGTTCTCCCTCTCCCCCTCCCCCCCTTGGTTTTCCCTTCTCCTTACCCTTGTTGGGTAAGATAGAATTCAAGATCCCAATGGATCTGGATGTTTTTCCCTCTCAGAGTTGATTTCCCTGAGATTGAGGTTTAAGTAAACCCCCCCCCTCTCTCTTCCTCTCCTTCTTATAGGAGTTTTCTTCCCCTCCCCTTCCCCTGTGAATCTTTGTGTGAGAACCATTATTCTATTTGGTCTTTCTTTACCCCCTATTTATACATTACATTTTCCCCACATATTAGTATACATAGGTTGATATAAATGTAGTCCTTATAGAAGAGAGTTTGAGTAAAAGAAGATAACATTTTTCCCCTTTCCTTAATATTTACCTTTTCAGGTATTCCTTGCTCTTTGATTTTCGGTATCAAACTTTCCACAGAGCTCTGGTCTTTTCTTTGCAAAAAGTTGGAAGTCTTCTATTTTGTTGAATGCCGATACTTTCCCTTGGAAGTATATAGTCAGTTTTGCTGGGTAGCTGATTCTTGGTTGGAAACCCAGCTCTCTGGCCTTTCTGAAGATCATGTTCCATGCCTTACGATCATTCAGAGTAGAACTTGCAAGGTCTTGTGTGACCCTGATTGGCATTCCTTTATATCTAAATTGTCTTTTTCTGGCTTCCTGTAGGATTTTTTCTTTTGTTTGATAGCTTTGGAATTTGGCAATTACATTCCTGGGAGTTGTCTTTTGGGGGTTTAGTGTAGAAGGTGTTCTGTGAGCTCTGTCAGTGGATGTATTGCCCCCTTGTTCTAGAATCTCTGGGCAATTTTCTTTGATTATATCTTGTATCACCATGTCCAGTTTGGTGTTTATTTCTGGCTTTTCTGGGAGTCCAATTATTCTTAAATTTTCTCTTCTCCCCCTGTTTTCCAGATCTATCACCTTGTCGGTGAGATATTTTATGTTCTCTTCTAATTTCTTGGTGTTTTGGCTTTGCTTTATTAGTTCTTGCTTTAAAGCCTGGTTTTCTTTTACAGTTTGGTCAAACTGGTTTTGTAGATGCGTGAATTTCTTTTGCATCATTTCCCACTTTTCCTCCCAGAGGGCTTCCATCTTTTTGGTCCTTTCTGATTCAAATTCTTCATGGGTTTGTGGAGAGTTTCTATTTCCTTTGGAAGATTTTGGAGCATTTTCTTGTATATCTTCTTCTATCTGCTCTGTATTTTGTATTTTGGCTCCATAGAATGTGTCCAGAGTCGCCCCTTTCTTCTTATTTTTCTTGGTATTTTGGGGCTTCGGTGCTTCTGTGGAGTTTGTCATCTCTGAACGTGGAGGATTGGCTTTTCTTGTCTTTGTCTGGTGATCAGAGGCTTTAGTCCTGGGCAGATGTTGGTTCTATGAGCGTTCCCTGGGTTAAACTGAATATGCCTCACTGGAACTGGAATGGAAGGGTCGGACCACGAGGCCACACTCTCCCCCTGGCTCGATTTCCGGAAGTTGCCTTCAGAATCCCTGGCCGTGAGGCTGTTTCGTCGGCCTGCGGGGGGATGGGCTGCCTCTTCCCCAAGCTCCGAGAGCACAGACTTTCACTGAGACTTGGATAGCAGGATCCAGCCCGTGAGGCTGTCTTGCCCGCCCTGAGGGTTGCTGTTGTTTTGACCAGCTCTCTGCAGCGGAGGCCCCAGGCAGTAACTTTCACCCGGACCGACCGGCTCTTTGACCGACTGGCTCTTTGCAGCGGAAGCCCCAGGCAGTAACTTTCACCTGGACTGGGACTTGGGTAGAAGACCCTGAGGGTTGTTGTTCCTCAGACCCTGCTCTCTGAGCCCGGCGCGGCTGCCGCTTCCGGGAGCCTTGGACTCTGCGCTCCTACCCCTGAGGTCCGAGGGATCTCGGGTTCTGGCTTTTAAGGGGAGCCGTACCTTTTGAACCGGGTCCAGGTCCAGGAGGAGGGTTCCCAGGGTCTGTGCTGTTGATCGTTTTGAATTTCGGCGCCTTAGGAGCTTCTAGTTTGAGATCGGTCGGGAAGGGTTTTCCGGAGATCTGAACTTCAGCTTTCTCTAAGCCGCCATCTTAACCGGAACTGCTATTAATTGCTTTTTAAAGGTCTTGGTGCTCAACATTTTTATAACACACCCTTGGATGTATCATGATAGGTCATACTTTTTATTTTTAACAATGCTTCAAAGTCTCCTGGACTTCAAGACCATGACATAGCTTTATTGACAACATGAACCATCCCTATGCCTTGCTAACTCCTTTATCCTACTCTTAAATTCTTTCTGGGGACCTCAATTTGGGAGTGGACCCAGGTCTGCCATGCTCTAGACCTCTCCTGGTTGTGCTTCTGTATTTGTAGTCTTTTCCACCATGACCCACTTAGGTATTAGCATCCCATTACTCCATTCATTCTCCCTTTATTCGCTATCTATCAGCTTCATAATGGAAGCTCCTTGCAGGTAAATATTACATTTTTTCAAACTTTCATTTATATCCCAGACAGTTCTTTGCCTATAGTAAAAATATAACAAATAGGGTATTTTTGAGTGTATGTTACTTTGAGTGCAGTTGACCTCAGATACATTATCTTATTTTGAAATTTATTTTATTTTTTTTTACCAATTACATATAATATCAAATTTCCACAAATTTCTGTAATTACATGATCCAAATTGGCTTACTTCCTCCCTTCCCTCGCTCCTCCCAGAGCTAGCAAGAAGTTTGATCTGGCTTATACCTGTATTGTCATATGAAGCATATTTATGTATTATTCACTTTGATACATTTTCTTTTTAATCCATCTTGTTGAAAATCAGAAAACTGAAGCTTAAATCCAAGGGCTGTTACATACTAGCCTTATGATATTTGAGATTTTCACTTAACCTCTTCAAAATGCAGAATGTTAACTAGATGATCTTAAAAATATGTCCTCAGTTTAAATTCTTCTAATCACATTCAGCAAAAGTGGTGACCCTAAAGCAAGGCAACTATAGATTAGAGCAGTTGCCAAAACAGTTTGTGGTTGACCTTTTGGGAAAGCTGATCCAACACACAGTTGGGAATAATTGAGCAGAAAGAGTGGGCAGATTTCAGAGATTTGGTATACAGCTCCACTTTTATTCATCTTAGCCAGAATACATTAAAGCATAAGAAATAGTGATGAAACTGATAGGTAAATTCAGAAGTTACCAAGTGAAAAACGAAAAGTTCATAGGGTTTACCAGCAGGATAATTCATCTGTCTCTAAGAAGGTAGCATTTAACACCATCAAAAGTAAACACAGAATTCCTGGCTTCATGAGAAGGCAGATGAAATCCAGTGAAGGCTATTTATGGACCAAAGAACTACAGTGCATTTAAACTATTAGATGCTGATGGAGCCACATTGATCAATGATAAGATCACAGTCCTGGAGAGATGGACATATTGTTCACATTCACTGTATACCTTAGGTTGAGGTTAATCCCTCTCTAGCTAAACTCAAAATTGAAGAAGAGGTTTTGAATGCCATTAGGCTTTCATTTGGCAAATCATTTTGTTCTGATTTCATTCCAGCAGAGACTTACAGGCAGGGGAATTCATTGATCATAAAAAAGTGATGAAAATCCTCTGAGTTATATTGCCATAGAAAGTTATCCAAAAGGAGACCAAGGATATCTTCATTGTCCATCTTAATAAAGGAAAAGGAAATAGGTTGTCTTGTAAGAATCAGAGGAAAATCTCTTTTAGTCCTCTTGCAGTGCCAGCAAGATAGTTGCCAGAGTCCTTTTTAAAAGGCTTATTCCTCCTCACCTGAAAAATAGTCACTTACCTGAGAATAAGTGTAGCTTCATAAAGGACCGAGAAATGATTAATACAGTGTTTGCTGCCCAAAAACCCCAAGAGAAATTCCAGGAAATGAACAAAGGTCTGTACATATTTGTCAAACTGGTCAAGACTTTTGATACTGTCTGACATGAGGCTTTTGAAAAATCTTGGCTTGATGGGAGGGCAAGGGCTCTGGAATCAAAGAGTGAAACCTTTGATTTCCCAGACCCTCCAAGATGGGATTGGCTCTCCCCTTGCCTACTTTTAAATTTAATCAACCAAAAGCATAGACAACCCTACTTACTAAAGTGGGTGACAACTCCAGACACAAGTCACTTACTAATATAAGTGATAATTCCAGAAACAATTGACCAACCCCTGGGCAGTGCTGACAATTTAAATACTGCAATTGGTCCCCATAAAGTGAAGGAAGGGACAAGGAAGTGAAATAAAAAAGGACTATAAAAAGTGATGAATTTCTAGTCCAAGAGGTCTTCATCCTGAATTTTCGGGTTGAAGCATCATGGACTGGGACTGTGGCTCAGAGCTATGACTTGGACCTGGGACTCTAAGACTGTTCCTGGATCTTTTCTCTTTGAATTTTCTCTTAGTAAATGAAAAGCTGACATTCCTTTCCTGACTTCTGGAGAGATTAGTTCTGGAGGAGGCCGTGTGGGTTGAACCCTTGCTTAATTCAACACCAAGTCCTCTGACTGAGGTGTTAAGGAGCCCTGCATGGGTTGAGCTGGGGACTAGAACAACATTTAGGATGATAATCTAGACTTCTTACTCTACCCTCTTTTTCATTTCTCTATTTTCACTCTTTCCACCCCTTTGTAATTAAAGCTGCTAAAAGTAATTTTGGCTTGAGCTATGATATTTTTTAAATTGGCTACCACAGTATTATCTTGGAATTCTCATACATTTTAGTCAAACCCTTCATTAAATTCCTTACAGTCAGCTATTGCTCTAATAGTAAATTATTTTAACTTGAAAAGGTTAAAAGCTAAGACTAGAGTGGAGGGAGAATCTAGGTATAACTTTCTATTAATAGATGATTTGTGCATTCAATGCAGCCTCTGAGATTGAATTGCAAGAGAACATAGATTTATTCTCTGGTTGATTGGCCTAAATTTAGTCTGACAACTAACACAAGAAAACAGAAATTCTCCAACAGCCAGACTCATAATATCCATATGTGAAACCCTCACTTATTAAAAATGGAGAAATTATGAATGTGATGGATAAGTTAACTTACCTTGGCACTATGTGTTCTAGGCATTTTCACATAGATAATGAGGCTGGCACACACATTTCCAAAGCTGGCTTAGTGTTTGGGGGGTTTTGAAGGAAAGCGTGAGAGAAAAAGAGGTATATTAGGCTGATTAACAAACTGAAGTTCTACAGAATCATTGTGCTGACCTAATTGTTTTATGCCTGTGAAATTTGAACAGTATCTCAGTACCATGCTAGGGAACTGAATAGATTTCACATTAATTGTCTTAAGAAAATTCTGAAGATTATCAGGCCAAGATAAGATACCAGACACTGAGGTCCATTCTCGAACTGAATTGTCAAGCCTTAAAATTCTATTGCAGAGAGTGCAATTCCAATGGACTGGCCATGTTGTTTGAGTGCCAGATGTATATTTGCCTACAAAACTTTTCTGAAGAATTCACACAAGGTGAATGCTCACACAGAAGTCAGAAGTGATTCAAAGATATTCTGGTCTCTCTGAAGGACTTTGGTATGACTTATGAAAAAATGAAATTGTGTTTATTGATTTTAAATTATTAATTATGAATCAATTGTTCACATATAACCTTTTTGATAGTATCTGGAACTATGGCCCAGCTATTAAGTTAACTGTGTATAGGACAATTCTAATATTGTGTAAGAATTTAGTAGTAATTAATTGAAAGTTTCTGTTTGAAGAATAAAACTTAAGTAATCTGCGTAAGCTTTATAACTCACTCAGCAAGAGATGAGCTGTGATCATTTGAAATGGTGAGTGTGCAGCTTGAGTTGTTTGCCCTAATGATATATCAGGAAGACAACCTTGGCATGTTCAGGTTCCATTTGACCTTGTGAAGATTTATATTCTCTACAGGCTCTTCAGAATTTTATAGTCAAGATAGATTCCTATAACTTATCTCTAAGTCTTTTCCTAGAGTCAGAGTGATGGTGCTAGGCTAATAGTTATAAGATTAATCAAAATATGTTTCTAACATACTATGGACATGTGGTCCTATTAATCACTTTTGTTAATTAACTGTCAAAAACCTATAAAACAAGCTCTTGAATATCTAGATGAGATGTTTTGTCACTGACTAGGTTTAGTGAGACCACTGACTAAAGTCAGATTTTCAGCTTGGGATTATGGCCCATATATTTTATTTTTAGCAATTTACTTTTAACAATATATTGACTCCAACAAAGTAACATCATTTTGACCCTTTTTGAATAAGAAGGAAAACAACAGAGGAAATCCCCTTACAAGTTTGAGGGATGGAGCCAATATGGCAGAGTAATCCAGAGCTGCTCTATGTCACCATGAGAATCCTCTCTGACCAGGATTAAAATATCTCCACAAAATGAATACAGGAGTGAAAGAACCAACAAGGAGACAGAATGAAACAACTTTCAAGAAAAAAAAATAACCCAAAAGGTAGGCAAAGAACATCTGGGGCACTGAAGTGAGAGGAGAGGAGACCACAGCAAAAAGCTATAGGGAGGAGGGATGAACAAGCCAAGAGTAAGCCACACCCCCTGACCCCACATCTGTTGTATGAGTTTTGGGAAACTATGCTCAAGCCAACATCTAGATCTTGAATTTCTCTCTGGGCAAATTGTGGTAGAAATCAAACAAATCTCCCTTGAAATATCAAACCTGGGGAGAAGTCCAGAGCTCCCACCCAGGGAATTCTAGTCTGGGCATGAGATGAGATTAGTTCACACTTTCAGGTGGCTGATAATACTAAGTACTAAGTACTAATCTTTTTGTCTAGAGCTTAGGCAGAAGACAGAATAATGAAGAGTGTGGCTGATTGGACCAAGTACACAGTAAGACAAAACTTGAGCCTAATCCTGGGGCTAGAATTTGATCAGCCCTTGACCCAATCAAGATCAGAGTGAGATCAAAAGCTTACATCTAAGTCCAAGGCAAGTCTTTAAGCTTTCAGTATCTCAAAGGTCAATTGAGTCAGCAGGAGGAGGGGACTCTCAGAGCTCTCAGTCCTCAGTTCATCACATCATTCCCCCCCCCCCCAAGCCTACCTATAATTATATAGAATAAATGAGCAAACAACAAAAAAGCACCTACCTCTAAGGAATTTTTATGTAGACAAAGAGCAAGGTACAGACACAGAAGGGGACAGTTAAAGCAAAGGAAACATGTGCAAAGTCCAAAAGAAAAATATGGATTGGAAACAGATTCTGGAAGAGCTTAAAAAAGACTTCAAAAACCAATTAAGATAGATAGAGGAAAAGTAGGAAAGAGAAATAAAAGTGATATAAGAAAAATGGACTAACTGAAAAAGAAAGAACCAAAAATTGACAGAGCAAAATCAGGCCATAAAAATCAAAATTGGCCATCTCAAAACTGATTATTTCATGAGAAATCAAGAAACAATAAAGCAGAATGAAAAGAATGAAAAGAATGAAAAAAAGAGGAAAACATGAAATATTTGAATAAAAAAAACAGACCTAGAAATTAGATCTAGGAGAGAAAATCTGAGAATTATTGGACTACCTAAAAGCCACGATCAAGAAAAAAAAAACCTTGGATATCATTTAAGAAATTATCAAAGATAACAGGCCAGAGATCCTCAAATGAGAAAATATAATTGAAATAGAAATAATTCTCAGATCACCTCCTGAAAGAAATCCTCAAATGACAACTTCCAGGAATATAATAACTAAATTCAAGAGCCAACAAGCCAAGGAAAAAATACTACAAGTAGCCAGAAAAAATAATTCAAAAACCATGGAACTACAATTAGGATCACACAGAACCTAGGGGTTTCTACATTAATGGATGAAAAGATATTCAAGAAAGCAAGAGATTTGGGTTTATAACCCAGAGTCACCTATCCAGCAAACCTGAGTATATACTTTCAGGGGAAAAAATGGTCATTCAATCATATAGAAGATTTCCAAGCATTTCTGAGGAGAAGACAGATCTAAACAAACAAACAAAAAATTGAAGTCCAAATACAAGACACAAGAGAAGCCCATAAAGGTAAAAATGAAAGAGGAAATTTAAAGGACTCATTAAGGTCAAAATGTTTATAGGTCTATATGGTCTATATATAGGTCTACATGGAAAAAAGAATTTCTATAATTTTCAAAAATACACTTTTTAGTAGAGAAGAGAGAAGGAATTTACTCAGAGAAAGAGGGTGGAGAAGTGAGCTGATTATGATGATATGATATATATGTAAATGGAATGATATGGAATGATATGTATGTATATTTTGATATGAATGGAATGAAAAATGAATTAAGGGCTGAAGGACAGAGATGTACTGAGAGAAAAGGGTAGGGAGTGATAGAATGGGTTAAATTATATAACATAAAGAGGTGTGAAAAATCATTATAGAGAGGGGAGAATAGGAATAGTGACAGACAATGTTTAAACCTTACTCTCATAGTGACTGGTTCAGAGATGGAAGAACACATACACTCAGTAGGGTATAGAATTCTATCTTACCCTATTGAGAAATAGAAGGGGAATAAGATGAGGGAAGAGGGAGGTAACTGGAAGAGGAAGAAGTGGGGGAGGGTGACAAAAATATTGGTGAGGTGGAACAGAGAGAAAGGGAAAAGAGTAGGATATAAAGGGGATAATATGTTAGAGGGCAATACACAGGTAGTAATCATAACATTGAATGTAAATGGGATAAACACACCCATAAAATGGAAGCAGAAAGCAAAGTGGATTAAAAACTAGAATCCTATTATATGTTGTTTACAAACACATTTGGGGTAGGGTGATACACACAGATACAAGGTAAAATGCTGGCAGCATTTGTTATGTTTTGTTACAAATAAATTAATAACTCCAGGTTCTTATTTTCCATAGAATTTAATAATAATCACTTGAAATAAAGAAAGAATATAGGTAGATGTTTAAAGCCTATTTTTTTCCTACTCTAAGTTTGACCATGTGTTCATCTTCCCACATGTGAATCAAGAACATAGTTTGGTAGGGATATGATTAGGGCTTTGATGTTAAAAAATCACTCTACTGCAAATATGAATAACATTGAAATGGGTTTTGTGAATTTTAAAACTACTCCACCCTACTCAGACTGTACTTTAGAAGATTTGATTTAGCTATTTCCTGGAGATATTTCCTGGAGATACTTGATCAGGAATGTTTTGGGAACTGTACATTGCTCCACCCTTCTTAGTCTAACAAGGTCACGAATGTCTGCACCCATACTTAAGGATTAAGTATCTAGGAGGATGGTCTTTGATAGTCATGTGCAGAAACAGCTGACAGACCCCTGGGCTGTCCTAAGTCAAGCTAAGCTACCATTGTACAGATAAGACGCAGGAAAGTGCCATAAAACCAGCTATATAGGGCGTGTCACTTCTTCTCTTCTCTCTCTTTCCCCGCAGAGGTGGATCTGGCTGATCACTTCCTGTGAGCAGCCTGGGCACCAGTTCGATCCTGGAACTCAGCCTGGAGAAGCTCACTCAGACAGTTTCCTTGAGGTGGATACATTGTGAGTGATAAAACTGACTTCCCTTTCCTTTGACTCTCAAGGGGTGCCCTTGGCCAAAGCTTTTAACTCCTGCCTGGCTCAGGCTGAGCCTGAGAAGTTTAAATTAATTCTTTCCTCTCCCTTTCTCTTCTCCTTAATTCCTTCTCTCTATATTAATTAAAATCACCATAATTTCCAACTGACTTAGGTATTTTATTATTTGGGATATCCCATGGCCACCAATTAATTTAGATTTTAAGTCACAACACTAAAATCATCCTTACAGTTTTCAACAATGATACATGTAGAATCCAGTGAACTGCTAGTTACCTTTGGGAGGGGGGAGGGCAGAGTGAAGGGCAGATTATGAATCATGGAAAAATATTTTACATTTTTAAAAAAATTAAAAAAAAGAACTATGGGAGTAGAAATGCAAAAGCAAAACATATGACATCACTTATCACATGAATATATGGTATGTGATTTGGAATTTAGGCCTTAAAAATCAATCTATAGCAAAAATGGATAACATGGAAATAGATATCAATCACAAAACCATGGAAAACTATTCTAAATAATTTTTTAAAAAGAAGGAAAACAACAAATAGATACTATTCCATCTCCATCATCATTTTCTCATACAACAATAAAGTCCTCCATCAAAATAATATGCCACAGCTAATTTAGCCATGTACTAATTGATGAATATCACCTTGGTTTCCAATTCATTGTCACCACAAAAAGAGTTGTTATAAATATATTTGTACATATATGTATTTTTTCCTTTTTCTTTGATCACTTTGGGGTATAGGTCTAGTAGAGGTATTACTGGTAAAAGGGTATACACAGTTTTATAACCTTTTGGGATTAGTTCTAAATTATTATCCAGAATGGTTGGACCAGTTTACTATTCCACAGCAGTTAATTAGTTCATTTTTCCTTCATCATCTGAAATATTTGTCATTTCTGATAGATGTAAAGTTGTACCTCCAAATTATTTTAGAGTCCTTTTTGTAATTAGTAGTGAATTTCAGAGTTTTCTTATATTGTTATAGATAGCTTTTATTTCTTCTTCAGAAAACACCCTTTTGATATACTTTGACTATGGCTCTATTTTTTTGTATTTAACTTCAATACTTAGAGGATATGTTTGAGAAATGACACCTTTATCAGAGAAATTTTCTGTGAAACATTATACTACCTCATTGTCTATAGTACTGTTTAGCAAAATGTAGTTTCTGTGATTATATTATTATTAAGCCATAAATCTTGTGTGATGCCAAACTTGGCTTTATGCTATTTTAATTGTTTCTTTCCATATGCTTAAAACATTTCTTCTGTACTTGGAAGCTCTGGAAGTTAACTCTAATATTATTGGGAATTTACAATTTGGTATTTGTTTCAGGAGTTAATTGTTAGATCCTCTTAATTTCTATTTAACTTCTTGCTCTAGGAGATATTGGGAGAGTATTTATTGATAATTTCTTGAAATAAGATGTCTAAGATCTTTCTTTGATCATTACTTTCATGTGGTCTAACAATTCTTAAATTATACCTTCTTGATTATTTTACAGGTCAATTTTCCCTCCAATAAGTTCTTTCATATTTCCCGTTATTTTCTTTTTTTAATGCTTTTGACTGTTTACTGTTCCTTTAAGTCTCATAAGATCATTAGTTTCCAGTTACCCAATTCTAATTTTAAGAATATTCTTTTTCTTCAGTGAATTTTGCATCTTCTTTTCCATTTGGCTTGCTCTGCTTTAAGAGTTCTTCTCTTCAATGATTTTTGTGCCTCTTTTACTATTAAGCTAATTCTGTTTCATAAAGCACTATGTTTTTCAATATTTTTGTGCCTTTCCCCAAGTTGTTAATTCTCTTTTCATAATTTTCTTATATCATTCTAATTTCTTTCTCTATTTGTCCCCTACTACTCTTTTCTTTAACTATTCTAGGAATTATTGTTGGGCTTGAATCCAATTCACATTGTTCTTTATCATTTTTTGTTTGGAGTTCTTTTCGCACTGTTGTCTTCTGATGAGTTTATGCTTTAGTCCTTGTAGTAACTATTTTTTAAAATCAAATCCTTTTTTTATCTTTGTTCATATTCCAAACATATATATTTTTTTTAAATTTAAAATTACATTACCATGTGGTTTTGTTTGCATGGACCTTGGGGAGCACTGTCTCAAGTTTAAGCTTTTTCATACTACTGTCTCCACAGCTAATTCTAAGGGTTTTCAAGATTTTGATGCTTCCAAGACAGTGCTCTCCACTCTGGTCTTTTCCAAAGAAAGGAGACCCTTGGTTTCCTGTAGCCACAAGAACTAGAGGTCTCTTTACCTCAGATACTTGTCCCCTACTCCAAGGTGACCAAATCCTAGTTCTCTGCCTTGAAACTGCAACCTGAAACTACAATCTAAAAGTGGACGGGGCCACAGATTTATAAATATTAGCTGTACCATGTGCCAGCAAATGGATCCATGTGCTCTTCCTCTGATCTATTGTCTGACTTTAACATCTCTTCACTGAAAGCTCCTAAATCTGCTGCTGTTACGGCCACTGTTGCTATTTCAGTACTGAGGACTCTGGATAGACTTCTACCACATTTCACATTTTGATTACACTCCAAGTTTCTTGAGCTGGAAAATTTTCACACCCTCTCCTGCTTGTTTCTGCTGCTCGAAAATTTGATTAGAAGAGTTATTTTAAAGTTATTTTGAAGGTAATTATCAGAGAGTTCATCTGGGTTTCCACTAAACTGTCATTTGGTCTCTCCACCTCTTGTAGTATAGTTTCAGTCTTCATTGGTAGATGGAGTTTATTCACTAAAATGTGGGGTTTTATCCCTAATAAAATCACAAACAAATGACTGGACACCACAGTCAAATATTATTGAAATATTAGTACAGATTTTCTCTCAAAAAACTAAAGCTTTACTCCCCCCCCAAAATCTACTTCCATAATATTGAAACCAAGGAAAACACTTATAAGGAATTTTTATTCTTTTGAAATTTCTATTATTTCTCATGAATAGTGCTAATTCATAAAATTATCAAGATAGATAAGTAAATAGGTATAGATATATCTATTTCTGTCTCTATGGCAAAGTTAGCAACAATTATGTCATCAACTTAATTTGTAAAAATATTTATTTAAATATACTTTTATCTTCATGCATCTCTTGATAATGCCTTTGTATGCTTGACACAGTCTATCCTGTATGAAAAGACTCTCTACTGCTTTCAAAGACAAGGAATACATTTTCAATGAACATTTTTCTTTTATACTAGATTTCCTGGGAAATTTCATTATATATCTATTTATTTCTTTTTAAAAGAGTTCTTTGTGTAAAGAATTGAATATCACACACAATGAATTCTGCATTTTAAATGACAAAAGAAGGTGTTTGGAGTTTGCTATAAATAGGGACTTTATGTTATTAAATTTGAATTATGATACATGTCAAATAACTTTTGCAAATTACTCCATACAACTCTTTCTCTATTTTCTAATTTTTCATTCCAAAAGTGGGATTCTTTTAAATTATATTTTATTTTAAAATTCTGATCATGTGAGTCAGCACATATCCTTACTAATCTTTTATGAATTAAAAGGACATTTTACAACAATTTTACCTGCTGTGAAATGCAAAATGTTCAAAAATCACTATTGATGCTGGAATGATATAATTAACATATTTAGTAAGTCATTACAAAGTCATTTATATTTCAGCAAAATGCTTTTTAAATATTTTTAAATATAATTTTTAATAACTTTCTCTGGTTAAATGATTTATGTTCTCACCCTCCTCTTTTTCCTCACCTCTCCCAGAGCTGACAAGCAATTCCACTGGGTTACACATGTATTTTTACTTGATAGCAATTTCCA
Organism: Monodelphis domestica; assembly: GCF_027887165.1. Classification (NCBI taxonomy): domain Eukaryota; kingdom Metazoa; phylum Chordata; class Mammalia; order Didelphimorphia; family Didelphidae; genus Monodelphis; species Monodelphis domestica. The sequence goes on from NC_077234.1 coordinate 244,693,878, forward strand.
AGTTATTCATTTTTATTTTTGAAAATTGTATTTAATTAGGCAATTTAGAACATTTTTCCTTGGTTACAAGAATCATATTTTAACTTCCCCTCTCTCCACCACTTCCTGAAGCCAACACACAATTCCACTGGGTTTTACATGTGTCCTTGATTGAAAGCAACTTCCATGTTGTTGATGTTTACACTAGGATGATCATTTAGAGTCTACAACCCCAGTCATATCCCCATCAACCCATGTAATGAAGCAGGTGTTTTTCTTCTGTGTTTCTACCCCCACAGTTTTTCCTCTGAATGTGGATAGTGTTCTTTCTCATAGATCCCTCCAGGTTGTTCAGGATCACTGCATTGCCACTAATGGAGAAGTCCATTACATTTGATTGTACCACAGTATGATGTGTATAATGTTCTCCTGGTTCTGCTCCTTTCACTCTGCATCAATTCCTGGAGGTTGTTCCAGTCCCCATGGAATTCCTCCAGTTCATTATTCCTTTGAGTTCAATAATATTCCATCACCAACAGATACCATGATTTGTTGAGCCATTCCCCAATTGAAGGGCATCCCCTCATTTTCCATTATTTTATTGCCATGACAAATAGCGCAGCTATGAATATTCTTGTAAAAATTTTTTTCCTTATGATCTCTTTGGGGCACAAACCCAGGACAGCTATAGCTGGATCAAAGGACAGACTTTGATGCTGAGAGTGATTTCTAACAGAACTGCTCAAGATGTCCAAGTGCCAACTGTAAGTGAGAATTCTTTCCTCTTGTCCTGATCCTGCTACCTTTAATTCCTTAACATTTTTATATATTAACTAAGGGGGTTAATTTAGCGAGTTGCAGAAATTAGAATTTTATCAATAAAAGTGTTAAATAGTGTAGGTTATCAACTTGATTTGTAGGGGAGGTTATTTATAGTTTTAAGATAGATCATTCCAATTCCCTTCCCTTCCTCCCTTATCTTAAATAAATAATTATTTTAGTATATATATATATATATATATATATATATATATATATATATATATACTTTCAGTACAATATTTCACCTTCTAATTTTGGTTGCATTGGTTTTGTTTTACAAAACCTTTTTAATTTAGTGTAATCAAAATTATTGATTTTATTTTTGTCATTTTTTCTAACTCTTGCTTGGTCTTAAAATCTTTCCTTTCCCAAAGATATGCCAGGTATACTTTTCTGTGTTCACCTGATTTACTTATAGTTTACTTTTTTATATTCAAATCATTCACCCATTCTAAGTTTATCTTGGTGTAGGGTGTGAGATGTTGATCCAAACCCAATCTCTCCCATATTGTCTTCCAATTTTCCCAGCAGTTTTTGTCAAATAGTGGGTTTTTGTCCCAAAATCTGGGATCTTTGGGCTTATCATAGACTGTCTTGCTGAGGTCATTTACTCCAAATCAATTCCACTGATTCTCCTTTCTGTCTCTTAGCCAATAACATATTGTTTTGATGACCACTACTTTATAGTTCAGTTTGAGATCTGGTACAGCAAGGTGACCTTCCTTCGCATTTTTTTTCATTATTTCCCTGGATATCCTTGATCATTCGTTCTAATTCTTCTTAGTATCTTGTAATATATTTTTTTTCTGTGGCATGGTAGTTCTTGAATTTGGCTATAACATTTCTGGGTGTTGTCAGTTGGGGATTAAGTGCAGGAGGTGATTTGTGGATTCTTTCAATCTCAACTGTTCCCTCTTGCTCTAGAATGATGAGGCAGTTTTCTTGGATAATTTCCTGTAGAATGATGTCCAGGCTTTTTCTTTTGTTGTGATCTTCCAGTAGACCAATGATTTTTAAGTTGTCTGTCCTGGACCTGTTTTCTAAATCTTCCATTTTGTGGATGTGGTGTTTCATATTTTCTTCAATTTTTTACAAGGAGTGTAGTTCAAGGAGTCCTGCATCTTAACATATGTTAAGCACCACAACCTTGAGTCTCACACTAGGTTCAAGTCCTTTCATATTGGTGTAGAAATTCATTAATCCCACATGGATTGGTTTCCTTTTGACCTCTGTGCTCTTTTGGCACTTTTCAGGTTAAATCTGTGATTCTATGGCACTATGTAGGTAATGTCTGTGCTCCTTTTTTGATCCCTAGAATCAGACACAATCATTAATTGTAGTCCCATAATATTTATCAATAAGTGGTAGGTTTCCATAGTCTAAAGCTTTTGGGTATGGATTTTATTTGCTTAAGAAAATGGATATCTTAGCTTATTGGAAAAATCCAAAAATAGTTAAAAAGAAAATCTTTTCAATACAATTACTTGTGCTTCAAATGCAAAAAAAAAGTGAGAGAAAGAAAAGGAATAAAATACTGTATCACACAAATAAAGTGAAATTAAATATTACAGATCCATTAATAGGAAAGTCTTGCCATAATCAATAGTTAAATACAATCAATATATTCAGTTATTCATTATCAACAGAGGGTATAATCAGTCACAGAGGTACTGTATTACAAATCCATTTCTTTTTATTTGCAACTATTTGGAGAGGAGACAAAACTGAAAAGGGTTAATTAATATCAACAAAATCAATAGAGTCTAAGGGGCAGTAGCACCCTGAGTATTTTTTGGACGAGCTCCATTTTTCATATATTGTTGGTATTTTGTTGTGTATGTTCTTTTGTCTCAGTTTAAGCACTGTCATTTTCCCAATTTTTATTTCTATAATTTTGATTTGATTTTAAAATTTTGATTCCTATAGTCATTATTAGTTATTTTCATCAGTTCTAATGTTGTGGTTTCTATGATCATTATAGTCATTTCTATAGTTATTATTTCTAAAGTTGTTATTATTTTTTTCCCCTTAGTCAGTTCCTACAGACCATCAATTCATTGTCACTTTTTCCACAATAAAGACTTGATACTGATTTATCTGTGGATTTCTGTAAAGGGGTTATAGTATCTCCATGATTTTCCAGTTTTCTTTTTAACATTTCAATTTCTTTCTGTAAGTCGTTACTTATTAACAGATTTACTGTTTTCCTCATGTTGTTTTGTATGGCCCTTATAAACATAGACTGCTAGTCTCCTCAATCTTTTGAGGTCCATAGAGTCCCAGTTTGGGCAGCTAGTTTTAAAATATTCTTTTACCACTCAAAAACAATTCTTAATGAATTGTATGCTTATTTGTCTAGTGTCTCTTTCTTGGATAGATCAAAGTCCATATATGTTCCCAACATCAATAAGTCTGTCCATAAACTGAAATGGATTCTCATCTGTTTCTTGTTTGGTGCTTTCAAATTTAGACCATGGATCTGGTCTATCAGACTATCCTCTCATGGCTGTCAATAATGCTTCTCAGGCCTGGTTTAGTTTTGTATAATCTGGTTCAACATTGGAGTTCCAATGTGAATTTTCAGTTGGCCAATAATTTCCTCTCTTACTTTGCTTCTGATTAGCCAAAGAAATGACTTTATTTTACTCTCTGTCAGAAATTTTTCTAGTAAATTTTTGACATCTATCCAAGTGAGGTCAAAAGTTCACAAAGTCACAAAAGTAACAGTTTATCGGTTTGGCCAGAAAATGGGTTTTTCAAGGGGAGACTGACCTGAATCTCTTATCTGATTCTCTAGCTTATGTATGGTATTTTCCAGGTTTCTCTTAGAGAAAAAAAGATACAATATTACAGCTCCAAAAATTAAAATCCCAACCAGGAGCAGTGTGGAGAATAGCCATTGCCATACATATTCTGGGATTATGAAATAGACAAAGAACAATGTTTGTCCAATTTTGGTCATTTTACTGAAAAGCCATTTGTTAATTAAGTTGTGTGCTGGTTGTAACCACATATTTTTAGGTGTTTGGGTGTGGTCCTTTTAAAAGTTTCAATCCAATTAACTCTTTTATGTGAACCGGTCAGAACAAGACAAGACTAAAACTTAATATGATCACTCTCTATAGCAGGGGTACTTTTCTCCAGGTTTTTTCACAGCTACTCTGTGACCTCAGTCAGTTAGTATTGCCAGTGAGGATCAGCTAATTGGGTTGTTTGTTCCCTAATGCAAGGAAGATTTAGAAACAGCTCTCCCAGCCAGGACCTTTAGGGCCTTGCTGCTAATATTAAAAACAGCTCTGTTCTATCTAATTTAAGGAGAGAGGGGCAAAAATCAAATTTGCACTTATCTGTACAACTGATCAAAATAAGCTATTAAAAGCTGAATTAGGGTTAGTCACAGTAAAGGAAAAGTTTAGGAAAGTTAAGAAGTTTGAGGGTATTTTGTCATAACCATAGCCGTGATCTGGCCTGTGACGTCAGTGGTGGGCCTCTACGGTGAGAAGCCACCACTGCCACTGGGCATTTTTTAATAAGACACCCCCTGTTTTGGGGGTCAAATTAATATAAGACTGTCTTATTTTCTGGGAAACACAGTAGTACAGTGGGCCCCATATTCCCCCAGATGCACAACATAATGACCCCTATTTTAGGGGTTGCTTGCCTATTATAGGGGCCATTATGTTGTGCATCTGGGGGAGTAGGCTTGCCATTTTACTATGTGGGGGGAAGTGAGGCATGTGTTTTTTGTACTACCGTCTATAATTACAGATCCATAAATACAGACTGCAAGAGGACACACACTAGTGTCCTGCCTTCTTTTTTCCTGCCATGTTCACAGATTGCAGTGCTGTTTGCACAGGGTAGTATGAACTGGAAAGGTGGTGGAAGAATCGGCTCTCTAATCATGCCAGTTCCTGCATTGCACCAGTGTGAGCCTGAGGCAAAAGTGGAGTTCCACCAATATGGCCACTGGTGAGGCTGAAATGATGGGGACTGGGCAGGCTGCATTGATGGACACAGATCAGACTGCACTGATGGGCAGTGCAGTCTGTATGCCTCTGTGTGGGCAAAATTATTGTTGGTATATTTATATATATATATTTATATATTTTTAAATGTGTGTGTGTGTGTGTGTGTGTGTGTGTGTGTGTGTTACTAATAGCAATTTGGAATCCCTAGGAAACAATGACTTCAAGAAAGAGAAAAATTGACTCAGAGTATAGGATATTCAAAGAACAGTGGACGTATGCTTACTTTTTCATGTAGTACAAGGAAAGAGCTGTGTGTTTGGCAAGCCAGAAGATAGTGTCTGTGTTCAAAGAATACAATTTGTGTCAACACTATCAAACTCAACATAAAGATAAATATGATTGTTAGGAGACGTGAGAAAAGATAAAATATTAAAACTGAAAATTAAATTGACAACTTAGCAAAATACTTTTGTATTTTGTAGAAGCAACTAAATATTTCATCACTGCAAGCAAGTTTTCAAGTTGCCAAGCTAATAGAGTGCCCTGGCAGACCATTTGTGGATGGAGAATTTGTTAAAGAGTGCCTTCTTTCTGTTGCCAAAGAGATGTGTCCAGAAAAAGCAGACTTATTTAGAACAGTTAGTCTTTCAGAATCGATCTACAATTACATGAAGGTTTGAAGAAATGGGAGACAATTTGCATCAGCATTTGCAAAACTCTGCAAGAAAACTTTCCTATTTTTCCTTGGCACTCAACAAGAGCAATGATGTTCGTGATTCTGCACAACTTCTAATTTTTATTTGTCAGATGAATGATAATTCTGAAGTCACAGAAGAGCTTGCTACACTGAAAAGCATCAAAGGAACAACTACAAGAGAGAATATCTATGAAAAGTTTTCCCAAACTGTGAAGGATTTGGAGCTGGACTGAGCTAAACTATCCAGTGTGACAACTGATGGTGCTTCTAGCATGGTGGGGTCAAAGAAAGGAGTAATTGCTTGCATTAACCAAGAGATGGACAAATGTAACCATCCTCATCCAATAGCCATACACTGCCTCACTCACCAACAAGTGCTGCTATGTAGTAAAGCACTAAAGTGGGACCCTGTTATGAAAATTGTGGTATCTTGTGTTAACTTCATTAGAGCCAGTGTACTAAACTACAGACAATTTCAGGAGTTTCTGTCTGAGCTAAATTTTGCCTATGAAGATGTTCTGTACCACACAGAAGTCCATTGGCTGAATTGAGGGAAAGTTTTGAGACATTTCTATGACTTACTTCCGCAGATTACACTTTTATGCTTTCAAAAAACAAAGAAGTACCAGAGCTCAATGATGCAGAATGGAAATGGCAGGTTGTCTTTCTGACAGATGTAATAGTTACTCAACAGTTTCAATGTGCAACTTCAAGGAAAAGGGAAGCTCATCTGTGATATTCAATTACATGTGAAAACATTTGAAGTAAATTTAGGCCTCCTTATCAAACAAGTGAAGGAAGAAAATTTCTGCCATCTCCCCTTAACTCAAAATCTGTTAGTGGAAAAACCCTTGATTTCATTACCAAAAGAAACATGTGTGGATTCACTGGAAAAGTTGAAAAAGGAGTTACAATTCAGATTTAAAGAGCTTCATCTCCATGAATAGGACATACAGCTTTTCTATAACCCATTTTCTATTGACACTGAAAATGTGGATACAATTTACCAAATGGAACTGGCTGAACTGCAGAATTGTGACTCTCTGAAAGACACATTCAAGTCAGGCAGCTTGCCTAATTTCTATGCATCTCTCCCCTCTGAGACAAATCCTAATCTCAGGAACCATGCACTCAATGGCAACCATCTTTGGCAGCACTTATGTCTGTGAACAGACTTTTTCCAGAATGAAACATCTGAAATCTCCAAACAGATCTAGACTAACTAATGTACACTTGTGTCACTTGTTACAGCTAGCAGTGGCAAATATGGAACTGAACATTGACCATCTCATTAGCCAAAAGCAGGCCCATTGTTCCCATTGAAATATTGGTCAGCTTGTTGATTTAAATTTACTTGTTCTTTATTTTAAATATTGTATTTGTTCCCTTTTTTTAAACTTTAAAATAAGGTATGTGCAGTGTGCATAGGGATTTGTTCATAGATTTTTTTTTTTTATAGTCCGTCTCTCCAACGATCTGAGGGACAATGAACTAGCCCATAAAAAGTTTGGGAACCCCTGTAGAATGACCTATTCCCATTCATATTCAGTTATAATTGCTGTCTGTTTCTCTCCATCTTATTTTCTTTTGTTTTTCCTTCTCATTTTTTTATCCTGACCCTCCTCAAAAAACTTTTTTACTTCAGACCACTGAATCCCTTCTGATGCCCTCCCTTTAATCATTTCTTCCCATTTTTTATTCCCTTCCTCTCCTATTTCCCTATTAGGTAAGAAAGATTCTATGCCTACTTGAATGTGTGCATATACCCTTCTCTCTTTTATCTGATTCCAGTGAGGCTGAGGATCAAATCTTGCCCTTCCCCTACCATTTCCCCCTCCACTCTAAAAGTATTTAACCGTGCTCTTCTTTTATGTGAGAAAACAATTTAACATATCTATCCCTTCCTCTTTCTCATCCCTTTAAATATTTTAGAGATCAACCCAACATAATTAAATCATTCAGATGTCCTCCATCAATGTACACTCTATCTTACTGTCCAAGAATGATAAAGTTCTTATGGATTATATGATCATTATCATCTTCCCATAAAGGAATGGAAATGATTTAACTGCATTGTTTCCCTTATGGTTACTTTTTCATGTTTATCTTTTTATGGCTCTCTTAAGTATTGTGTAATAATGTAAGATTTTCATTCTTTTATTTAGTTTAACAGTGATGATGTCTCATGTTTTCATTATCTTCTATATGCCTAAATATAATTTTTAAGAAATTAGTTACTCCAGTGAAATTGTATGCTTCTTTTTCCTTTGTCTTATTTTTTTTTCAGAAGTTCTTTTCTTTGGTGAATTTTATGCCTCTTTTATCATTAAGCCAATTCTTTTATTTTTTAAAGTGTTCTTTTCTTCAGCATTTTCCTGCTTCTTTTACCAAATTGTTAATTATTTTTTTATAATTTTCTTTCATCACGATAATTTTCTCCCTAATATTTCCTCTCTCACTCTTATCTCTTTATTTAACCCTTTTGACAATTCATGTTGGTTTCAATCCAATTAGCATTTTTCTTTAAGACTCTGCCTGTAGTTATTTTTACATTATTGACATCTCAGTTTATCTTTCTCTTCCCTGTCACCATAATAGCTTCTTATAGTCAGGTATGTGTGTTTTTGTTGTTTTTTATTCATTTTTCCTGCTTGTTTCTTGACTTTGAATGTTTTGTTGTAGTTGAGGTCTTCTTAAGGTTGGGGAAGCACCCAAGCTTGGGAACAGAATCATAGCTAGAGGCTGGGGTCTAAGGGAAGGGCTGCTTACAATAGATACTAAAAGGATGGTCCCTGCTTAAGTGTGGGTCTTCTTGGGAAAGGGTCCATACAATAGGGTCCATTATTCAATTTGAAACTGCTAACCTGAGATTCCTTTCAGGGTGGATTCTCACAGGAACAAAGAACAAGTACAAGCTTTGGGGTCTCCAATTTATAATATAGTTCTAAAACTTGGGGTTCACCAGATCTTACTAGGTTACAAGTTTGGGGTTTCTAGATTCCATGTTGACACAAATATGAGTTATTTTTTCTAGGTAGTACAAAAATATAAAAAGAATAATGATAAAGAAAGGTCCAATCAGTTGTCATGACAATACACATTTTCTACAGTCTAATGGTGGGTTTTTTTCCAGATGTCCACTTCATTCATTATATGATGCATTTATTATCAATGAGACCTTTTGCCTTGCAATTTAAAAACTCTGGCAATTTACAATAATGAAACAATGGAAAGCTACTAGAAAGTTTTTTTTTTTATATAAGTTGAAGCAAAGTAAAGTAAGCAGAACCAGAACACAGTGAAAGCAATATTTCTTGATGAATAACTGTGAATGATCTAATTATTTTCAGCAATACAGTAATCCAAGACAAACCCAGAGACATGCTCAAAAATGCCATCTGCCCTCTGAGAAAGAACTGGAATCTGAAAGCAGACTAAAATATGCTATAATATATTTTCTTTCTTATTTTTCTTGGAGAACTCTTCCACAAAACACAAAATATAGAAAATGTTTTAAATTATTCATATATGCAATATTTATATCAGATTGCTTGCTGTCTCAGGGAGGGAGGAGACAAAGAGGAAGTAAGAGAGGAAGGGTCAGAAGAAGAGAAAATTTGAAACTCAAAACTTTAAAAAATGTTAAAAATTTGTTTCTATGTACAATAGAGGAAAAATAAAATGTTATTTTAAAAGAATTAGAAAGTTTTACAATAGAAAATTAAAAAATATTCATGGTTTTCAATTCATAATTCATTTTTGTGGTTTATTTTTAAATTAAATTTTCAGTTAATGATAGATTTTAAATTAGATACCTTCTTTTAGACTCAAGTAAGGTTGGAAGAAAATCTCCCTTTCTTACTAACCTATGATCATCAAAATATATATTCTGTGCCCTCAATTCACATAGTGTTGCTTCTCAAGGTAAAATGAAATTTTAAAATAACAAAAAGTTATTATTAATAAGTGTGGATGAGAGGATTAGAGATGACATTTCAAGGACTTGTTAAAAAAATCATGCAGAAAGAGAATGGAATTCTGATGTCAATGGGGGATGGAGTTAGAACCTCTAGCCAAAAAGAAATAAAAAAGCAGATCAGCATTTGGAAAGGGGGTTCTTTCTCTTTTGAACAAGAAGAGAGAAGGAGAATCCTGCTGCGCTCAACTTGTCATGGTCCCTCAGTTATGTGAAAAATCAGATTAGTCAACATCTTTTTACTAGTGGATAGAGACTTTTTCCTTGTGGGGAATGGAAGAGACTATCCACCCAAGAAGATTTTCAATTGACCTCTTATATAACTGCACATTCCTCTATATCAGGAAAATCCAAAAGTCTGACTCTATAATCTCTCCAGGAACTCAAGTCCCCAGACCTGAGCCCTGAACCCCTGAGGGGAATTTAGGATAAAATAGTAATTAGGGATTTCCTAATTTTCCTCTTCCCTAAACTCTACCATTCCAGAATACTCCAAAGAATAGACAGATCTTACTAATCCAGAAGAGACTGATCATCCTTTCTGTATTATGTTCTAGGGGAGATCAGGACAACCATCTATTAGGGAAGGAAACCAGAAACCAGAGATTGGAGGGGAATTTCCCTTCTTACCTTTCAGCTCTGGTCCTTGGACAAAACCTCTCCCCTTCCCTTGTGTAGTCTTACCTAAGAGAGGAAGTAGTTCTTTCTTTTCTCTGTCCCCTCTCTTTCTCTCTTAAACCTTTCTAACTTTGGTTCCTGACCCCCCACTAGTACATAAGTAGTTCTTCATTGTGACTAATGTTGATGTAAAGTCATTGATTGAATATAACAATTGTTAAAATTGCACATTAAGAAAATAAGCACTTGCAAAAAAAAGTAATAGAAGCAAGGCACCAAATAGACTACAGTATAAAGCATTACTCTCTTATAACCTAATAAAGGAAAATTAGTTTTAAATCACTGAAATCTTTTTCCAAATGTCCACTTCATTCATTATGATGCATTCATTATCAATGAGACATGTGCTTTGTTAATTAGAATATTTGCATCTCGGAAATAGCCCTTTAAAATTTATAGAGGAACATATTTAGTTAATTAGTGAGTGATTGGATGTGAATAATGTGAAAGTTAGCAAAGAATAAAAGAAGTTTCATGGCTTTAAATGAAAGTAACTACATTGCCCCAGTGACGGTCCTAATAAAATTTTGCATGCAAATTTCATACAAAGCAAAAATTTAAAACTTTTGGTCTTTGTCAAGAAACTACCTCCTTTTCCTTGCTTCCTTCCTTGATATTTTATTTAATCTATTGGTTTTTAACTCCCTCCTCCCATCATTGGAGACTTCCTCCCCAGAAGCACCAGTTTGGAAAGAACACCAGCCATACTTTAACTCATTGCCATCTAAACTTACTCCAGATTCCAAGTCCTTCTCCTCCACTGCTTTATTGTCAACCTGGGAAACTTCTACCCTCTTCTCCTGAACAAGAGCTCAGCTTTGCTCTGCTTTATTCCCTTTGGCACTTGGAATGAAGGATCTCAATTATTAAGGAATTAAAAAAAAGAGACTGTCAGTTTCTTCTACCCATTTGATTTCCTACACTTAGAGGTAATGAATGAAGTACTTGACAAGTTCTAGATTGCACATAAATCGCTGAATGTATAAATATAAAGAATTAACAAATCTCTCCAGGCAAGAAATTTGTATTCTAATGATGGAATGTGTGTAGAGGTTATTTATGTCTGTATACAGTTTATGACAAGGGCTACTGGTACACTGGAATTCTTTAGGCAGAGGAAAAGTAAAATAAAATTCTTAAAAGAAATATCCTATTTTTAGTCACGTAATAATAATAATAATAAGAGTGCTTTGAGATTTGCCAAACATTTTATATGTGTTATCTCATTTGATACCCATAATAACCCTCTTGGGTCAATTCTATACTTACCAATATTTTAGAGAAAAGAAAACTAAGGCTGATAGATAAATGGCTTACCCAAGTTCACAGTGTGTACTGGTAGTAGGATTTGAACTCAGGTCTTCCAGAGTCCAAGTCCAACATGCCACTCAAACCCCTGGCTGACTAAATCTAATGACTTCATGATCCTGAATATGTCAGTAAACTTCTTAATGCCTCTCAGTCAATTCTCCAAGACTCTTGTGTGTAGATAAGTAACAACCATAACAATATAACTACTACGATAATTCCTAACTTTTAAATAGCTCCTACTATGTGTAAAGCACTGCTCTAAGCAATCAGTCAACAAACATTTTTAAGTACCTGCTATTTACATACCAAGCACTGTGCTAAGCACTTTTGATATAAAAAGGGCAAAAGAGTCTCCCAAGGAGACAGCAATCTAAAATTGGAGGAGACAACATAAAAGCAAATACATACACACCACAAGCTCTATACACATTAGATATGAAATAATTGAAAGAGGGAAGGAGTCTAATAAAATATCAAATTTAATTGGAACCTAAAAGAATCCAGGAAAATCAATAGGTGAAGGAGAGGAGGAAGAACATTTCAGGCATAGGGAGTGTATAGAGGAAATGTCCAGAGCTGAGAGAGAGAATGTTTTATTCAAGGAATAATCAAGAGGTCAGTGACATTGGATAAAAGAGCAAGGTAGACTGGAAATGTAGGAAACAGAATATGAAAGACTTTGAATAGTGTCATCTTCTATGGTAATAGGGAAGGTAGCATTAGGGAGACAGTCAAGAGGGAAGACAATGAGTTCTGCTTTGGACATATCAAGTTTAAGAAGTCTATTTGATGGCCACGTTGAGAGACCTGAAAGACAATTGGAGTTGCAAATTGAGAGAAGCAGAGATTGGAACAAGAAAGGTATTTGAGCATCATCAACCAAGAGACGGGACCTGATGAGATCACCAAGTGAAGAATTTGATTCTTACAACATTCCGAGGCGGTGGATGCTATTATTATCCCCACTTTACATTTGAGGAAACTGAGGACAATGAAGGTTAAGCTAAGAAAAGAATCAGTGGTAGAGGTAGAGGAGGATCCATACACTGGCCTCCTTGCACTAAAGAAATCACAGGTCTTGTCCCAAAATTAAAGGCTAGAATTACAAAACAAATATTCGTGAAAGTATTGCAGAAGTCAAAGTTTGGTTAGTCCAGCCATACTCAAACTTGCAATCACTGAATTTTATTGTGGTAAAGGACTTTAGAGAGCATGTAGTCCTCTTAAAGAGGAGGAAAGTTTCTCAAAAGCACATACAGAGTTAAAAAAAACTAGGTCTTGCATCCAGGTCTTCTGGTTACTACTCTTTCTACCATCGCATGACATCTTTCCTAAGGACTGCCTCCTTCCTATCTTTTTTCTGTCAGAATTGCTCTTTTTTTCTCCATTCACACTTTTTAATTACCTTTCACTTACTCTTCGCCTTGTATAGGAATTACTTGTACAGATGTCTGGGTTTTCTCCTATAAAATGTATCCTTTATTCTGCTTAATTTAATCTTCCTTAAAACAATATTTTCATTTCAAACCAATTTTATTTACACTTAGCAAATACCTATAATATACCAAGAATTTTACTTGGATTTTTTTCAGTGATCAAAAACAACATAATTTCTGTTCTCAAGGAAGTTACAAAACAAAGTTTCTAATTCATAAATTACAATATAGAACTCGATCAATAAACTATGGGGAAAATAAGAATCTGAAATGTCAAGAAAATTGGAAGGATTTGTGATCATTTTTAGCTGCTGGCATCAGGAAAACAAAAACAGGATCTTCTAAGAAAATCCACTTGAATTTGGCTTTCAACAAAAGCAATAACATCAACAACAGCAATAATCACACAAAACAATGATAATAACCACAACAATGAGAATTATGAAGAAGGTGACAATTAAGTACAATCAAGCAAAAACAATGTCCCTTCATGGTATATATAAAAATATAGATGTTTTAATCCATTCCCTAAATCTATCAGGAATTCTGGCAGGAAGTGGGTAGTATGTGTCATCATTAGTCCCATGAAAATATAGATCATTATTTAATTAATTGTATTTGCTTTCATAATTGATTATCTTTACAATGTAGTTATTATTATTATTTTTTTAAATATATTTTATTTGATCATTTCCAAGCATTATTCGTTAAAGACATAGATCATTTTCTTTTCCTCCCCCCCACCCCCCATAGCCGACGCGTAAGTCCACTGGGCATTAGATGTTTTCTTGATTTGAACCCATTGCTTTGTTGATAGTATTTGCATTAGAGTGTTCATTTAAAGTCTATCCTCTGTCATGTCCCCTCAACCTCTGTATTCAGGCAGTTGCTTTTTCTCGGTGTTTCCACTCCCATAGTTTATCCTTTGCTTATGAATGGTGTTTTTTTCTCCTGGATCCCTGCAAGTTGTTCAGGGACATTACACCGCCACTAATGGAGAAGTCCATTACGTTCGATTATACCACAGTGTATTAGTCTCTGTGTACAATGTTCTCCTGGTTCTGCTCCTCTCGCTCTGCATCACTTCCTGGAGGTTGTTCCAGTCTCCATGGAACTCCTCCACTTTATTATTCCTTTGAGCACAATAGTATTCCATCACCAACATATACCACAGTTTGTTCAGCCATTCCCCAATTGATGGGCATCCCCTCGTTTTCCAGTTTTGGGCCACCACAAAGAGCGCAGCTATGAATATTCTTGTACAAGTCTTTGTGTCCATTATCTCTTTGGGGTACAGACCCAGCAGTGCTATGGCTGGGTCAAAGGGTAGATATTCTTTTAGCACCCTTTGGGCATAGTTCCAAATTGCCCTCCAAAATGGTTGGATCAGTTCACAACTCCACCAGCAATGAATTAATGTCCCTACTTTGCCACATCCCCTCCAGCATTCATTACTTTCCTTTGCTGTTATGTTAGCCAATCTGCTAGGTGTGAGGTGATACCTCAGAGTTGTTTTGATTTGCATCTCTCTGATTATAAGAGATGTAGAACACTTCTTCATGTGCTTGTTAATAGTTTTGATTTCTTTATCTGAGAACTGCCTATCCATTTCCCTTGCCCATTTATCAATTGGAGAATGGCTTGATTTTTTGTACAATTGATTTAGCTCATTATAAATATGAGTAATTAAACCTTTGTCAGAGGTTTCTATGAAGATTTTTTCCCAATTTGTTGTTTCCCTTCTGATTTTAGTTATATTGGTTTTGTTTGTACAAAAGCTTTTTAGTTTGATGTAGTCAAAATTATTTATTTTACATTTTGTGATTCTTTCTATATCTTGCTTGGTTTTAAAGCCTTTCCCCTCCCAAAGGTCTGACATGTATACTATTCTGTGTTTACCCAATTTACTTATGGTTTCCTTCTTTATGTTTAAGTCACTCACCCATTTTGAATTTATCTTGGTGTAGGGTATGAGGTGTTGATCTATTCCTAGTCTCTCCCACACTGTCTTCCAATTTTCCCAGCAGTTTTTATCGAATAGTGGATTTTTGTCCCAAAAGCTGGGATCTTTGGGTTTATCGTATACTGTCTTGCTGAGGTCGTTTTCCCCCAGTCTATTCCACTGATCTTCCTTTCTGTTTCTTAGCCAGTACCAAATTGTTTTGATGACTGCTGCTTTGTAATATAGTTTTAGGTCAGGGACTGCAAGGCCCCCATCATATGTGTTTTTTTTTCATTATTTCCCTGGATATCCTTGATCTTTTGTTCTTCCAAATGAACTTTGTTATGGTTTTTTCTAAATCAGTGAAGAAGTATTTTGGTAGTTCAATGGGTATGGCACTAAATAGATAAATAAGTTTGGGTAGGATGGTCATTTTTATTATATTGGCTCGTCCTATCCATGAGCAGTTAATGTTTTTCCAATTGTTCAAGTCTAGTTTTAGTTGTGTGGCGAGTGTTTTGTAGTTGTGTTCATATAGTTCCTGTGTTTGTCTTGGGAGATAGATTCCTAGGTATTTTATTTTGTCTAAGGTGATTTTGAATGGGATTTCTCTTTCTAGTTCTTGCTGCTGAGCTGTGTTGGAGATATATAGAAAAGCTGATGATTTATGTGGGTTTATTTTGTATCCTGCAACTTTGCTAAAGTTGTTGATTATTTCAATTAGCTTTTTGGTTGAATCTCTAGGATTCTTTAAGTAGACCATCATGTCATCCGCAAAGAGTGATAACTTGGTCTCCTCCTTGCCTATTCTGATACCTTCAATTTCTTTATCTTCTCTAATTGCTACTGCTAGTGTTTCTAGTACAATGTCAAATAGTAGAGGTGATAATGGGCATCCTTGTTTCACTCCTGATCTTATTGGGAATGCATCTAGTTTATCCCCATTGCAGATGATATTAGCTGTTGGTTTTAGATATATACTGTTTATTATTTTTAGGAATGACCCTTCTATTCCTATGCTTTCTAGTGTTTTTAATAGGAATGGGTGTTGTATTTTATCAAAGGCTTTTTCTGCATCTATTGAGATAATCATGTGGTTCTTGCTAGTTTGCTTGTTGATGTGGTCAATTATGTGGATGGTTTTCCTAATGTTGAACCAGCCCTGCATCCCTGGTATGAATCCTACTTGATCATGGTGAATGATCCTTCTGATCACTTGCTGGAGTCTTTTTGCTAGTATCCTATTTAAAATTTTTGCATCTATATTCATTAGGGAGATTGGTCTATAGTTTTCTTTCTCTGTTTTTGACCTGCCTGGTTTTGGAATCAGTACCATGTTTGTGTCGTAAAAGGAGTTTGGTAGAACTCCCTCTTTGCTTATTATGTCAAATAGTTTGTATAGTATTGGGGTTAACTGTTCTCTGAATGTTTGATAGAATTCACAGGTGAATCCATCAGGCCCTGGGGATTTTTTCTTAGGAAGTTCTTTGATGGCTTGATGGATTTCAATTTCTGATATGGGATTATTTAAGAATTCTATTTCCTCTTCTGTTAGTCTAGGCAGTTTGTATTTTTGTATATATTCATCCATTTCTCCTAAATTGGTGTATTTATTGCCATATAATTGGGCAAAGTAATTTCTAATGATTGCCTTAATTTCCTCCTCATTGGAGGTGCTGTCCCCCTTTTCATCTTTAATGCTGTGAATTTGCTTTTCTTCCTTCCTTTTTTTAATTAGATTGACCAGTACTTTGTCTATTTTGTTTGTTTTTTCAAAGTACCAGCTTCTTGTCTTATTTATTAAATCAATAGTTCTATCACTTTCGATTTTATTAATTTCTCCCTTAATTTTTAGGATTTCTAATTTGGTTTTCTGCTGGGGGTTTTTAATTTGATCGCTTTCGAGTTTTTTCAATTGCATTTCCAATTGATTGATCTCTGCTCTCCCTTGTTTGTTAATATGAGCTTTCAGGGATATGAATTTGCCTCTGATTACCGCTTTGCCTGCATCCCAAAAGGTTTGAAAGGATGTTTCGCCATTGTCATTTTCCTTGATGAAATTATTAATTGTTTCTATGATTTCTTCTTTAGCTAAACGGTTTTGGAGTATCATATTGTTTAATTTCCAATTGGTTTTAGATTTGGTTTTCCATGTACCATTACTAATCATTATTTTTATTGCCTTGTGATCTCAGAAGGCTGCATTCATTATTTCTGCTTTTTTGCATTTGTGTGCTATGTTTCTGTGACCTAATGT
Source organism: Monodelphis domestica (assembly GCF_027887165.1). Lineage (NCBI taxonomy): Eukaryota > Metazoa > Chordata > Mammalia > Didelphimorphia > Didelphidae > Monodelphis > Monodelphis domestica. The sequence goes on from NC_077234.1 coordinate 244,710,947, forward strand.
ATGGTCAATTTTTGTGAATGTGCCATGTGGTGCTGAGAAGAAGGTGTATTCCTTTTTATCCCTATTTATTTTTCTCCATATGTCTATTAATTCTAATTTTTCTAAGATTTCATTCACTTCTTTTACCTCTTTCTTATTTATTTTTTGATTTGATTTATCTAAATTTGATAATGGTTGGTTTAAGTCTCCCACTAGTATGGTTTTATTGTCTATTTCTTCCTTCAATTCTCCTAGTTTCTCCATTAGAAATTTGGGTGCTATATTATTTGGTGCATACATGTTGATTAATGATATTTCCTCATTGTCTAGAGTCCCTTTTAACAAAATATAATTACCTTCCCTATCCCTTTTGATCAGGTCTATTTTTGCATTGGCTTTATCAGATATCATGATTACCACTCCTGCCTTCTTTCTATCAGTTGAGGCCCAGAAGGTCTTACTCCATCCTTTAATTCTGACCTTGTGGGTGTCAACCCGCCTCATGTGTGTTTCTTGAAGACAACATATGGTAGGGTTTTGGATTCTAATCCATTCAGCTATTCGTCTACGTTTTATGGGTGAGTTCATCCCATTCACGTTCAAAGTTATGATTGTCATTTGTGGACTCCCTGGCATTTTGATTGCCTTCCCTAATTCTAACCTTTTCTTCTTCGGCTCTATCTTTTAGTCCAGTGATTTACTTTGAATCAGTCCCCCTTGTCCCCTCCCTTGATGTTTCCCTTTTTAGTCCCTCCCTTTTTGTTCCCTCCCCCTCCCCCCTCTCTTTCCCTCCCTTTTTGTTCTCCCTCTCCCCCTCCCCCCCTTGGTTTTCCCTTCTCCTTACCCTTGTTGGGTAAGATAGAATTCAAGATCCCAATGGATCTGGATGTTTTTCCCTCTCAGAGTTGATTTCCCTGAGATTGAGGTTTAAGTAAACCCCCCCCCTCTCTTCCTCTCCTTCTTATAGGAGTTTTCTTCCCCTCCCCTTCCCCTGTGAATCTTTGTGTGAGAACCATTATTCTATTTGGTCTTTCTTTACCCCCTATTTATACATTACATTTTCCCCACATATTAGTATATATAGGTTGATATAAATGTAGTCCTTATAGAAGAGAGTTTGAGTAAAAGAAGATAACATTTTTCCCCTTTCCTTAATATTTACCTTTTCAGGTATTCCTTGCTCTTTGATTTTCGGTATCAAACTTTCCACAGAGCTCTTGTCTTTTCTTTGCAAAAAGTTGGAAGTCTTCTATTTTGTTGAATGCCCATACTTTCCCTTGGAAGTATATAGTCAGTTTTGCTGGGTAGCTGATTCTTGGTTGGAGACCCAGCTCTCTTGCCTTTCTGAAGATCATGTTCCATGCCTTATGATCATTCAGCGTAGAACTTGCAAGGTCTTGTGTGACCCTGATTGGCATTCCTTTATATCTAAATTGTCTTTTTCTGGCTTCCTGTAGGATTTTTTCTTTTGTTTGATAGCTTTGGAATTTGGCAATTACATTCCTGGGAGTTGTCTTTTGGGGGTTTAGTGTAGAAGGTGTTCTGTGAGCTCTGTCAGTGGATGTATTGCCCCCTTGTTCTAGAATCTCTGGGCAATTTTCTTTGATTATATCTTGTATCACCATGTCCAGTTTGGTGTTTATTTCTGGCTTTTCTGGGAGTCCAATTATTCTTAAATTTTCTCTTCTCCCCCTGTTTTCCAGATCTATCACCTTGTCGGTGAGATATTTTATGTTCTCTTCTAATTTCTTGGTGTTTTGGCTTTGCTTTATTAGTTCTTGCTTTAAAGCCTGGTTTTCTTTTACAGTTTGGTCAAACTGGTTTTGTAGATGCGTGAATTTCTTTTGCATCATTTCCCACTTTTCCTCCCAGAGGGCTTCCATCTTTTTGGTCCTTTCTGATTCAAATTCTTCATGGGTTTGTGGAGAGTTTCTATTTCCTTTGGAGGATTTTGGAGCATTTTCTTGTATATCTTCTTCTATCTGCTCTGTATTTTGTATTTTGGCTCCATAGAATGTGTCCAGAGTCGCCCCTTTCTTCTTATTTTTCTTGGTATTTTGGGGCTTCTGTGCTTCTGTGGAATTTGTCATCTCTGAACGTGGAGGATTGGCTTTTCTTGTCTTTGTCTGGTGATCAGAGGCTTTAGTCCTGGGCAGATGTTGGTTCTATGAGCGTTCCCTGGGTTAAACTGAATATGCCTCACTGGAACTGGAATGGAAGGGTCGGACCACGAGGCCACACTCTCCCCCTGGCTCGATTTCCGGAAGTTGCCTTCAGAATCGCTGGCCGTGAGTCTGTTTCGTCGGCCTGCGGGGGGATGGGCTGCCGCTTCCCCAAGCTCCGAGAGCACAGACTTTCACTGAGACTTGGATAGCAGGATCCAGCCCGTGAGGCTGTCTTGCCCGCCCTGAGGGTTGCTGTTGTTTTGACCAGCTCTCTGCAGCGGAAGCCCCAGGCAGTAACTTTCACCCGGACCGACCAGCTCTTTGCAGCGGAGGCCCCAGGCAGTAACTTTCACCCGGACTGGGACTTGGGTAGAAGACCCTGAGGGTTGTTGTTCCTCAGACCCTGCTCTCTGAGCCAGGCGGCTGCCGCTTCCGGGAGCCTTGGACTCTGCGCTCCTACCCCTGAGGTCCGAGGGATCTCGGGTTCTGGCTTTTAAGGGGAGCCGTACCTTTTGAACCGGGTCCAGGTCCAGGAGGAGGGTTCTCAGGGTCTGTGCTGTTGATCGTTTTGAATTTTGGTGCCTTAGGAGCTTCTAGTTTGAGATCGGTCGGGAAGGGTTTTCCGGAGATCTGAGCTTCAGCTTTCTCTAAGCCGCCATCTTAACCGGAAGTCCTCCCCAGGAGTTTTTCTTGATCCCTTCTAAGCATTAGAGAGGATATGGGACAACCAAGGGGATGATGACCTAGGTATTTTCACAATGTAGTTATTATTAAATAAGTTGTTGATTTGGTTCTGCTCACTTCATTCCTCATCAGTTCATAAAGGTCTTCAAGATTGTTCTTTTTATAAAATTGATATCATAATATAAATTATTCTTCTTGTTCTGCTTACATCATGAATTTATGGTGATGACTCTAAAACCATTTGTTTCTTCATTACTTACAGGGCAACACTGTTCCATCACATACAAACACCACAATGTATTTAGCCATCTCTCATTTCATGGATAATCCTTTAGTTTTCAATATCACAAAAAGCTAATATAAATATTTTTGATTGTGAAACTTTTTTTTCTTATTTATTTGATCCTTTTTGGTTAAAGGACCAACAATGGCATAGCTATCTGTTTAGTAATTTTTAGTGTGAAATTCCAAATTGCTTTCTAGAATGGTTATATCAATTTACAGATGAATAAACTGTACATCAGTTTGCCTATTTCCCCACAGACCCATCAGAATTTACAGCTTTCCTTTTCTGTTGTAATCTTTGTCAAACTAACTCTTAGAATTGTTTTACCTTTCATTTTTCTGATTAGTAGAGATTCTGATTAGTAGAGCATTTTAATTGGGTGGTTGGCTACTCTTGAGAATTATATGTTCATATCCTTAGGCTATTTGTTGATTCTGTAATGGTTCTTATACATTTTAATTAGTTCTATATTTGTATATATGAAAAAAGACTTTTATAAGAGAGAATTGCTCCAATTCCCAGTTCATTATTTCCTTTATTACTTTATTTTATTTGTTTATGCAATAATTCTGAATTCTGTGCAATCTAGATTGTTCATTTTACATTTTGTTAATTCTTTCTATCCCATATTTGGTAATGTAAGGGACCCCAGGGATAGTTTCTGTCTTGACATACTCTCCTTGTGGTTGTAATTCTAATAAGTGTGTACAATCCCAAAAATACAATGATATCACTAATTTACATAAAATATCCAGAAACATTATAGGAATGCAGAACTTACTAATCAAGAATATATAATCAGAAATGTAACTTAAAACAAAATGAAGAGGACTTTGCCTCAGGGTGTCAAATTTAGTTCAATTGATTTGTATGTGAAAATAATAGAGGTTAAGACCTATAAAGTAATAAAATTTAATTGGAAGAAAAATCTATCATATGTAAAATCTGGGTTGTCCTTCTTCCTCAACATATCTCATGCAAAGATTTCCCCAGAATCAGTGAAACTCTCATGACGTCATGGAAGATTTGTATCAGTTTCCTCGCACTGATGCTTACAAATTCCTTGTCATCCTTAACTCCTCACTATTTTTCAGCCCCATATCCAGTACTTTGCCATGGCTTGTAGATTTCATCTTTGGAAAATTCTTGAATTCATCCATTTCTCTCTTCTTCTATGTCTACAAACTTGGTGTAGAACTTATCACCTCATGCTAGAATGATTGCAGTAGCCTGCTGTTAGTTCTGACTGCCAGAAATCTCCCCCCAATCTAAATCATCTATTATTCAACCACTGAAGAAATTTTACTAAAGCATTTGTCCAACCATGCTCCATCTTCCTCAGTAAATTCCAGAGGTTCACTATTACATCCAAAACTAAATAAAAATCCATTGGTACTCTTACATGACCTGTTCTTTATAAGCTCATTATGCTTCATTCCCAACCATATCTTCTTGGATCTAATATTCTTTACTGTTAAACAACAACAACAACAACAACAAAACACTTAAGCTCCCATCATTATCTGTTGGCCACTCCTCATACTGAGCTGGTTTGTTCTTTTGCTTGTGCTGAGCTGTGGCTCATGCTACTGGTCCCCATTGCTCTCCTCTCTTACCACAGGATGATGTTTTCTTTTGCTGAAACCCTACTTCAATTTGTCTTTTATTGATTCTACTACTGCAAAATTTATTTAACTTGAGGTGTGCGTGTGTGTGTGTGTGTGTGTGTGTGTGTATGTATGTGTGTGTGTAGGTGTTTGGAGGTGGGCTTAGCATTCCTGAGCATTCCTTAATCTGCCATCTTGGCAGATGGAAAAAGGGAGGAAGAGAAAGAACACAGTTAATAAATCAAATAACATTGCAACTGTACCTGACATCAAATTTCCCATTCTCTATAGTAGTACTCTAGCTTTTCAAATAAGGAAGGGATATGTATCTTCTGAACTCTTTTCTGGCTTGATCTTTATTATTACATAGCATTCATTCTCTCTTTTATTTTTCCTGAGAAACTTCTTTTTTCTTCTGATTGTAAAACAAGATAGAATATAAGAAAATGAATTTAAGCTGGAGTTAGTAAAATGTTTTAAGGAGAAAATTGAAGACTGCAAAAAGTGTTAAGCCCTAGATGAGCTTTTGAGGCAGCTAGATGATTCAGTGGACAGGAGTGTTATTGTACAAATATAAACTTGTCACTTGTGTGACTTTGGGCAAATCACTTAATTTCAGTTTGTTTAGGAGGCAGTTAGATGGCTCAGTAGATACATTTCTGGGTTTAGAGTCAGGAAAATTGGAGTTCAATTCTGATGGGAGACAGGAAGTAATGGGTTCAAATTTTACCTCAGACTCTTCCTGGCTATGAAACTTTGGATTGGGAAAAAGGAGGGAAAAGGTAGGGAAAAAAGGAAGGTAGCTGGTACCCCACTGCATGGTAGGAAAATTGATCAGGCTTTTTTTTCTTCACTATAAATAGGCTAGGGAATGAAATTAAATTAAGCCAGACTCTAGGGATAGTTAGATAGGTTTATTTGGGCTAGGAAAAGAAAGGTTTGGGAAAGCTAGAGAAAATTAGATCTCCAGAGGCAATGCAGGGACCAAAGCTGGGGGGGTGGGGGTGGGAGACTCTCCAGGGTAAAAAGCACCAAAACCCCTGCTTCTCTTATACTTTCTCAGACACCTCCCAGAAAGGAAGTGGGATGTGTTTGAGGAAGCTGAGGAGGGTTCAGAACATTCCAAAACACACAGGACCAAGGGCAAATCTCATCACCCCACCTTACCACTCTTCTGCCTTGGAACTGATACTTAATATTTTGCTAAGACTGAAGGTAAGAGTTAAAAAAAATGTTGGATTTGAAAGCCAAAACTTCAATGGCGAAAGAAAATTTTCACATGCTTGATGTTAGAACTACAGCTTTTAATTCTGCTTCATGACCTTTCAAAGATGTAGTAGTAAAATAATGTTCTAAATTAAAAGCTTTCTGAGGTGAGAAGAACATCTTTCTTTACGATGAACAATTGTGGAATTAATAAATAAATGAATAATTTAATAACCTTTAATTGAAAATGTTAAATCTTTAAATTCTCTTGCTTCCACCTGTTTCTGATTCTTACTTTTGTTGAGACTAATAGAATGAATGAGTGTTTTCTAATGACTTTATTTAATTTGATATGCATTTCTACAAGAATGTACCTGGGATAGTGAACATTTTATTCTGAACATGGGAAGTAAATCAATATTACTTGGGCAAAGATTCTGGAAAAGTAAATATTTTTAACAAATGTGAAAAAGTAGGGCTTTGATTAGGCAAAATTATTCCAGTTGAAAATATTATTCTTTGCCTTTTCAAAAAAATTGCTCCTTGATATTTCAGAGTAATTTAATAACCTTGCCATCCTTTTCTTTTCTTTAACATCAGTTAGCAACAGAAATGCTTTTAAAAAAGAAAAAAGTATTCAGTGTAATATAATTCAACTTAGAAACTAATATAGTCCCAGATGGCTCGATATGTTTAAATTGCCTTTTATTAGAATCTCTGAAGAAGGAGAATTTCATTTAAAAAAATCAGATGTATGGATTAAAGTGTGAGTTTCCAAGTATTTAGTAGCAGAATGATACCAATGAAAAAGAAACTTCTCTCTCTCATATATGTTATTTTCTGAGACAAAGGATTTATTTAGGATACCTTCTCTTGGTACTTTTAACTGACTTTTCATGAAGAAAAAAATTCTCATAAAATAGGAATGAATGTTCCAGAGACAAATAGGATTCAAACATACACATATGGAATGATTTTTACTTTGATGGAATGCTGTTGACTTTCATTCATCGTGTTCCAGTGAAGAAAATATTCTATATTCATTTTCTAGTTATATTTGCTAAAGCTCAGATGTAAAAATGATGACAAACTTGACAAAATAATAATGTATATTTATTGATATTTAAACTTTTATAAAATGTGGTTATAGTCCTTAATGAGGGAAGTGAAATTTTAAAAAAATCCAGTTTTTCTGATTGTGTGCTTTTTTAAGCAAATGGGCTTGTGAGGATTTCACAAGTTAATATAAAAGTGATAAAAATATTTTAAAATAATAAATAATAAGGGCCATTTAGCTGGCACAGTGAACTAAGAAAAATGCCTAGCGATGGGAGGTCCTGGCTCAAATCTGGCCTCAGACACTTCCTAGTTGTATGACCCTGGGAAAATCATTTAATCCTCATTGCCTGGCTCTTACTGCTATTCTGCCTTGGAACTAATACACAGCACTGAGTCTTAAGATGGAATGTAAGGGTTTAAAATAATTATAAATGTGAGAGAAGGTTATCTGCTAGACTGGCAGATGGAGTTCCCTTAATAGAAAATAGAGATGATTTGGATTTTATGAATAACTCTAAAATATTCTAATTGAATTTAAAAATCATTAAGTTGACTTAATTTTATTGGACCAACTTTTAAATATCAAAATATCTTCTAAAAATGCTTTTAAATACCAGAGAACTCTTTTATCTGCAGCAGGGAGGTTCTTTCAGTTATTTGCCAATGAAAAGATAGCACATGACATTACACATCCACATTAGATTATTGTATTTTATTATTTCAACCCCACAGATGCCCATATACACACAGAGACCTACACACACACACACACACACACATACACACACACATTTTGTTCTGGGGAGCTTGTCTAACAAACATATCTAAGATTATGTGTACATTATAGCATTTTGATATATTGCAAAATCAATTTAAATCAAGACTATGATTGGAAGTTCAAGAAAAATAAATTAAGCCAGAGAGACACCTTGGTTTGCCGTATAGAATAAGAGTCTTTCTGCCACAAAGATGCTGAGTTCATGTACTGATTGTATCATCATTATCCAGTGTTCTAGGTTCTCTATATAGTGAGTTGGAGATAGGAATTAATGGAAACAATTTCTTTCCAAAAAATATCTTACAGATGATGTCATGTATTCAGGCTTTCCAGCTGCCTAGAGTTCCCTACTCTGGTGTACAATTGTAAATATAAATAGCCTGTGTATAAAACAGAGGAATAAATAACATCAGTATGTCCAAGGATCTTGGGCATGAACCTTTTGGACTCTTCCCTATGGCCCAATTTTTATACATTTTCCATTCATTCTCATTTTTCTTACTCTTGAGAACCATTATTGATGGCTTACCATGAAAATTCCTCCCAGTGTTTTTTTTTTTCCTGAAAAAAAAATCAAACAGGAAAAAAAATCTTACATTAATAAAGTCACAGATATAATAAAAATAAAACAAAAAGATAATTGGTGTGTATCAACTAACAATATAGCATTGAAGAAAAGGAAGTTTTAGTCCAGTACTTGACTCTTATCAATCTTGGAAGTATATGTAAAGCTCTAGCCAAAACATTTTATTTTTCAAAAACATTACTATTTTAATTTTTAAGTTTTCCAGTGGTTACATGATTCTTGTTGTCTCCCTCCACTCTTCCTTACCCCCACTCAGATCTGGTAAACAATTCCACTGGATTATACATGTATTATCACTCAAAACTTATTTCCATATTATTCATTTTTATAATAATCTTTTTAAACCAAAACCCCAAATCATATACACAAACATACAGGGGACAAATCCTATATTTTTCCTTTGTGTTTCTACCACCCCAGTTCTTTTTCTAAATGTAGGTAGCATTTCTTTCTCATAAGTCCCTCAGAATTGCCCTCGATCATTGTATTGCTTTTAGTAGCAGAGTTAACATTTAATCATTTCACAATGTTTCAGTTACTGTGTACAATGTTGTCTGGGTTCTGCTTATTTCACTCCACATCAGTCTTTCAAATTCTTATAAAAACCCATCAATATATCATTCCTTACAGCACAGTAGTATTCCATCAGCATCATATACCACAATTTGTTCAGCCATTCCCCAATAGAGGGACATCACATCATCTTCCAATTTTTTGCCACCACAAAAAGCCCATCTATAAATATTTTTCTACAAACAGATCTTTTCTCATTTTAAAAATTCTCTTTGGGATACAAACCTAACAGTGGTATGGCTGGATCAAAGAGCATGCATTCTTTTAAAGCCCTTTGGGTATAATTTCAAATTGCCCTCCAGCATGGAGGGTACAACACCACCAGCAATGCATTAGTGTCTCAATTTTGACACAACCTCTCCAACATTTATTATTTTCCTTTATTGTCATATTGACCAATGTGCTACGTGTGAGGCAATACCTCAGAGCTGTTTTGATTTATATTTCTCTAATCGCAAGAGATTTAAAACACTTTTGCATATGATTATTGATGGTTTTGATTTCTTCATCTGAAAACTGCCTATTCATATCCCTTGGTTTTTTTTATCAATTGAGGAATGGCTTTATTTCTTGTAAATTTGACATACTTCCTTGTATATTTGAAAAATTAGACCTTTATCAGAGAATTTTGTTATAAATTTTTTTCTCAATTTGCTGCTTTCCTTCTAATTTTGGTTGCATTTGGATTTGTTTGTGCACAACCATTTTAATTTAATATAATCAAAATTATTCATTTTATATCTTGTAATGTCCTCTTTCTCTTGCTTGGTCTTAAATGCTTCATTTACTCATAGATCTGACAGGTATACTATTCCAAATTCAAATTCACCTAAATAATTTATAATATAGCTCTTTATGTTTATATCATATACCCATTTTGAACTTATTTTCATATTTTTCGAAACCTAATTTTTGCCATACTGTTTCCCAATTTTCCCAATAGTTTTTGTGAAATAGTGTGTTCTTATCCCCCAAACAGGGATCTTTGGGTTTATCAAACACTAGATTTCAGAGGTCATTTACCCCAAGTCTATTCCATTGATCCACCTCTTAGCCCATACCATATTGTTTTGATGATAATTGCTTTATAGTACAATATAAGCTCTGGTACTGTTAGGATACCATCCTTCACATTTTTTTTCATTAGTTTACTTAATACTTTTGATCTTTTCCTCTTCCAGATGAATTTTGTTATTACTTTTTAAAAATTCTATAAAGTCATTTTTGGTAGTTTGATAGGTATGGCACTGAATAAGTAAATTAATTTAGGTAGAATTGTAATTTTCATTATATTAGGTTGATACCTATGAACAATTAGTGTTTTTCCAATTGTTTAGATCCAGTTTTATTTCTGTGGAAAGTATTTTGTAATTCTGTTCATATGATTCCTGTGTTTGTCTTGGCAGTTAGATTACCAAATATTTTATATTGCCTAGAGTGATTTTGAATGAACTTTCTTTTTCTAACTCTTGCTGCTGATTTTTTTGGAAATATATAAAAATGCTAATGATTTATATGAGCTTATTTTGAATCCTTTAACTTTGCTAAAATTATTGATTATTTCCACTAGCTTTTAATTTAATTTTCTAGGATTCTCTAAGTATACCATCATGTTATCTGCAAAGAATGATAGTTTAATTTCCTCATTGCCTACTTTAATCCCTTCAATTTCTTTTTTCCCTCTAATTGCTACCATTAGCATTTCTAGTAAAATATTAAATAATGGGGGTTATGATGGGCATCCTTGCTTCACTCCTGATCTTACTGGGAAGACTTCTAACCTATTCCCATTGAAAATGATGGTTTTAAGTAAAGACTACTTAATTTTTTGAGGAAACACTCTTTTATTCCTATACTTTCTAGCGTTTTCAATAGGGATGGGTTTTTGTTATGTTAGTTTGTCACTGGATTTTTCTGTATCTACTGTGCTGTAAGGAATGATATATTGATGGGTTTTTATAAGAATTTGAAAGACTGATGTGGAGTGAAATAAGCCAGACAACATTGTACACAATAACTGAAACATTGTGAAATGATCAAATGTTATTAACTCTGCTACTAAAAGCAATACAATGATCGAGGGCAATTCTGAGGGACTTATGAGAAAGAAATGCTACCTACATTTAGAAAAAGAACTGTGGTGGTAGAAACACAAAGGAAAAATATAGGATTTGTCCCCTGTATGTTTGTGTATATGATTTGGGGTTTTGGTTTAAAAAGATTATTATAAAAATGAATAACATGGAAATAGGTTTTGAGTGATAATACATGTATAATCCAGTGGAATTGTTTACCAGATCTGAGAGGGGGTAAGGAAGAGTGGAGGGAGACAACAAGAATCATGTAACCACTGGAAAACTTAAAAATTAAAATAGTAATTTTTTTGAAAAATAAAATGTTTTGGCTAGAGCTTTACATATAGTTCCAATCCAAGGAGAAAATACTTCAAATATCCAGAAAGAAACTATTAAAAAACCATGGAGGGGGTAGCTGGGTAGCTCAGTGGATTGAGAACCAGGCCTAGAGAATGGAGGTCCTAGGTTCAAATCTGGCCTCAGCCACTTCCTAACTGTGTGACCCTGGGCAAGTCACTTGACCCCCATTGCCTAGCCCTTACCACTCTTCTGCCTTGGAGCCAATACACAGTATTGGCTCCAAGACAGAAGGTAAGGGTTTTAAAAAAAAAACCAAGGAGCTACAATCAGGATTACACAGAACCTAGAGCTTCTACATTAAAGGGTTAAAAGTCATGGAATATAATATTCAGGGGGACAAAAATTTTGGTTTACAACCCAGAATTACCTGTCCAGCAATACTGAGTATATATTTTCAGTGGGGAAAATGGTCATTCTATAAGATAGAAGATTTCCCAGCATTCCTGAGAAATAAGCTAGATTTAAACAAAAATCTGAAGTCCTAACATGAGATACAAGAGAAGCCCAAAAAGTTAAATAAGAAAGATAATTTAAGGGATAAATTAAGCTCAAAATGTTTATATATCTACATGTAAAGAGGAATTCTATAATTCTCAAAAATTACTTTTAGTAGCAGAGAAGATAGAAGGAATGTACTCAGAAAGAGGGTAGAGAAGTAAACTGAATATGATGATATGATGTGTATGATGATATATGATTACATGCTGCATATGTAAATATGATAATATGGAATGATATATATGTATGCATGTGAATGATATGTTAAAAATAAATCAAGGGTTGAAAGAGTTGCACTGAGAGAAAAGGGAAGGTAGAGATAGAATGGGGTGAATTATGTGACATAAAGAGGCTTGAAAAATCATTATAGAGAAGAGAGAATAAGGGTGGCAATGAAGAATGCTTAATTTTTTTTTCTCATCATAACTGGTTCAGAGAGGGACAAACAAATATACTCATTGGAATATAGAATTCTATCTCATCCTACAGAGAAGTAGAAGGACAATAAGATAAGGGGATAGGGAGATAATTGGAGGGAGGAGGGAAGTGGGGAGTGATGACAAAAAGAAAAATACTGGTGAAAAGGAACAGAGAAAAAGGGAATAAAGCAGGATTTAAAGGGGATAATCTGATGGGGCTCAATACAGAGTTAGTAATCATCATACTGAATGTGAATGGGATGAACTCACCCATATAATGGAAGTAGATTAGAAAACAGAATCCTACCAAATATTTACAAGAAACACATTTGAAGCAGGGTGACACACACATATGCAAGATAAAAGCCTGGAGCAGAATTTATTATGCATCATCTAAAGTAAAAAAAAAAAAAAGCAGGAGTAGCAATCATGATACCAGACAAAGCCAAAGTAGGAATTGATATGATTAAAAGAGATAAGGAAGGAAATTACATTTTGTTAAAGGGTACTATAAACAATGAAGTAATATCATTACTAAACATTTATGCACCAAATGGTATAGGATCTAGATTTATAAAGGAGAGATTAAAGGAATTTAAGAAAGAAATAAATAGTAAGACCATACTAGTAGGGGACCTCAATCTTCCCCTTTCAGAACTAGATAAATTGAACAAAAAATAAATAAGAAAGAAGTAAGGGAAGTGAATGAAATGTTAGAAAATTAGACATAATAGATATCTAGAGAAAATTGAACAGGGATAAAAAGGAATATTTTTTTTTTCTCAGCAGGACTAGGAAAATTGAAAAACAGTATGGAAAAAAATAGGTTTAGATCAACATCTCATGCCCTACCTATACCAAGATAAATTCAAAATGGGTATATGACCTAATTATGAAGAGTGAAATCATGAGTAAATTAGGTGAACAGAGAATAGTATATCTGTCAGATCTGTGGGAAAGGAAGGAATTTAAGACCAAGCAAGAGAGAGAGAGAACATTACAAAATGTAATGAAATGTATACATGTATTCATGTAAATGAAATGAATTACTTCAATTATATCAAATTTAAAAGTTTTTGTATGAACAAAACCAATGCAACCAAAATGAGAAGGAAAGCAACAAAATGATAGAATATTTTTATAACAAAACTCTCTGACAAAGGTTTAATTTCCCAAATATATAAGGAACGAAGTCAAATTTACAAAAAAATCAAACCATTCCCAATTGGCAAATGATCAAGGGACACGAATAGGTAGTTTTCATATGATAAAATCAAACCAACCATAAGCCCATGAAAAAGTGGTCTAAATCCCTCCTGATTAGAGAAATGCAAATTAAAATTCTGAATTAAAACCTTACACCTAGCAGGCTGGCTAATGTGGCAGCAAAGGAAAATGATAAATGTTAGAGAGGATATGGCAAAACTGGGAAACTAATACACTGCTGGTAGACTTGTGAATTGCTCCAACCATTCTGAAGGGCAATTTGGAATTATGAGCAAAGGGCTTTAAAAGAATGACTATCTTTTGACCCAGCCATACTGCTACTGGGTTTCTACCTCAAAGAGATAATAAGGAAAAAAATCTTGTACAAAAATAGTTATAGCTGCTCTCTTTGTGGTGGCAAAAAATTGGAAAATGAGTGAGTGTCCATTGATTGTGGAATGGCTCAAAAAATTGTGGTATCTGATATTGATGGAATATTATTGTGATCAAAGGAATAATGAACTGGAGGATTTCTATGTGATCTGGAAAGACCTCCAGGAATTGATGCATAGCAAAAGGAGCAGAACCAGGAGAACATGGTACACAGAGATTGATACATTATGGTGGAATATAATAGACTTTTCTACTAGGAGCAATGCAATGACCCTGGACAATCCAGAGGAACTAATGAAAAAGAACACTATGCACATGCAGAGAAAGAACTGTGGGTACAGAAATACAGAAGAAAAACATATGATTGATCACATAGTTCAATAGGGATACGATTAGGATTCTGATGTTAAACGATCACTCTACTGCAAATATGCATAACATGTAAATAGGCTTTGAGCAATGATACATGTATAATCCAGTGTAATTGCTTGTCAGCTCCGGGAGGATGGAGGGAAGAAGTGGAAGAATCATGAATCATGTAACCATGGAACAATATTCTAAAATTTTTTAAAAAGTCCAACAAATAAAAGCCTTTGTCAAAATGCTTTCAATACCAATTTGGAGGAGCTCTTATTCTAAGGAAAGATTTTTTTTTTTTACTTTCAAATTTAGTTTTTGACTCTCTCCTCATCCCTTATATATAAAAATAATTGCCTCTTTTCAGTTCCTACTCACTACTCTAAATTATTCCCTTTGAATTTTTTTTAACATATGCTTAATCCCTTTTCCACATCACATTCCTACAAATACTTGAAGAAAGTTCTCATTCCCAGCTCTAATCTCCCACAAAATGTTTCATTCTCGGAAGTTAATTATCCTCTGACTGGTACATACATGCCATTAACTTAATGACTTTCAACATCCTGGTTGTATACTAAATGTCCCAGTTATTTAGTCCAAATTTACTACTCTGTAGTTGACCAACATATTACAAAAATCTGATGGTTGAATTAAATACAATATCAAAATTAAGGACTAAAAAATATGAAAGGGATTATTATCATTCTTTTAGTTACTTCAAGATAAAACAAAGTCATTTAAAACTTTTTAGTTGCCATATCACACTATCATATTAATAAATTTGGATATACCACAATATTGAAATCAGGATGAACAAAGTACAATCAATTTATATGTTAATATATTGATTGCTAGTCTTCCTTTGAACTAATCTATTCCTTGAAGCAGGATTTGCCTATTAGTGTATAGGTATAACTTAAGTATATTATTAATTGTAATATATTTATAAATATCATCATTAGTTATTCTGATTCTTTCACGCTGTTTAAGAATCAAGAGTACAATTTGTCTAAAAATGAGCTACCATTGCCCACGATTCCAAATTAATGATGCCAAATTGTTGAAATGAAAATATTGCTTATTTTCTCAAGATCCTTCAAACACTATTTCTAGATGCCTCTCAGACTTAGAAACAGGAAACTAGATTCCTTGTCCCTTGTTATTGCTGGTGTCCTTTAAGATCTACAGATAACAGAATGTGAATCAATACCTATACCTCAAGGAATAGCCTTTATATGCCTTTTTGTATATATGAAAAAGGACTTTTATAAGAGAGGATTGCTGCAATTTCAGTTCATTATTTCCTTTATTACTTTATTGTATTTGTTTATGCAATAATTCTGAATTCTATGCAATCAAGATTGGTCATTTTATCTTTTGTTAATTTTTTCTATCCTATATTTGGTAATGAGCATCTACTCATAAAGCTGAGAGGTAATTTTTCCATGTTTTACTATTTTGTTTGTTTATGTGAGGTTTGATATTTCTTCCACACAACACATAGGATATGAAAATTTACGATGAAGCCCTTTCTATTTAGGTTACATAGTCATTTGAAGTTTATTTTATTAAAAGTTATAGGGTACTCATCTAAATCCAATTCCCATGCTTCTCTCTGGTTTTCCTATCAAAACTCTTTTAAGGAATCCCAGTGATAGTTTCTGTCTTGATATACTCTCATTGTGGTTCTAATTCTAGTAAGTGTGTACAACTCAACATATACAATGAATTTTCTCTATGCACTCAGATGTCAGATGCCTTGACTTCTCCACATGCCTCTCGAATACCTTTATTATTGGATATTTTTCTAGGACTTGAAACTTGATAGGTTGCAAACAGAATTTATCCCCTGTTTGACAATATCCTGCCCTGCTTCTTACTTATTTATTTCTATTTTTTATTCTTTCTTTTTACACAAAGAACTGAGAATTTATTCAGGATGATTCATAAAACACATAGTTTTCAACCAGTATCAGATGTTCCTACCTCATAACCAAAATATGGATTCTCTCCTGTAAATCTTGTCCAGCCCAATGAAAACAATTTCTTATTATTATTTCTACTGATAGTAATAGTGTGCTTCTTGTCATCCAGGCACTTGGAATCATTTTTTAGTGTTCCTTTTCCATTACTGTCTGCATATATTCAGTCAAATGTCATGTTAATCCCACCTCCAAACAATCTATTAAGTGTCCCCTTTTCTTTATTCATACAGTAAAAAATCACTTTTTATTACCTTTCAACAAGACTAATGCAATAATATATTAATTGATTTGTCTATTTTAGCTTCTTCTCTTGCCATTCATTTTATCAATATGTATCAAACAATCTTTCTAATGCACGTCTGATTTATTTCTACTATTCAAAGTCCTTTAGTGGCTTTCAATTATATTCCAGAAGTTGAGAATGATAATTAAAGGAAAAAATTATTTTCGTGAACAAAGGGACACAACTATCATTTGTTCTGACGATCTTTTTAAGGCATCAAATAAATATTCTAAGGAATATAATTGATTCCCATGTAGGTTGGGAATTAATCAAATTGTGGTGAAGTAAAGGGTGGGAAGAGAATGAATGGAAAGCTAAACTTTGAGTTGAATAGGTGAAACTTATGGTTGCCATATATAAATGTTGATTCAGGGAGTCAGTATGAATCTGAAAATAGTAAATAGAGGCAAATGAGAAAATAAATACTTATTAAATCACTGAAGAGAGACTGTTCTGGTCAATTCTGGGACTCACATTTTAGAAGCATTCTGGTGGTCTCAAGGCCATCTATGGGGATATACCAAGATAGAAAGAGGACTAAAGTCCTTGTCATACAGAATGTTGAGACTGAAGAAGAGGAATACCAAGTGGGACAATGTGTGCCTTTAAGGAAGTAATGGGTTACATTGTGGGAAAACTATTAGAAATGGTCTTCTTGATTATAGAAGTTTAAGTAGGAACAGTGGACTGAAGTATCCAGAAGGCAATATTGACTCTAATGAAGAAGGGGTGACTATCTCACAATTTTATCCAAAAGTGGAATGGACTGCTTTGATAGGCGATTCTCTTTCCTTCATTCCATGTCTTTGAAAAAAAAAACTTGCTGATGATATTGGGAAAAAACATGTAGAGGGCATTCTTTTGCAGATGTGGGTTGGGCAGTTTATTATTTCTAATTCTGTAGTAGTTTTAGAGGGAGTTCTTGCTTTAAGTTAGGGCTGGAGATGGTAATTTTTGTCTTTTACTATATATTTCTTGGTGGATTTAAGAGATGAGAAAAGAGTCAAATGAGATCTTTTGCAAAAAAAGGAAAACTAAAAAATAATCCATCAGAAAAGAAAAAAAACATATTAATCATTTATTATATGCAAGGCACTGTGCTAGGACTGGGGATAAAATGATGAACCTTAAGCAATGCCTGGCTACAAGGAAATCTCATTCTAGTCTGAGGAGGAAACATATGTTGACTATGAACACAAATAGACACAAAATATAAGATTTATTTTTCATGAATTATAAATAAATAAATAAATAAACATTAAAACAGCAATGAAGAACAGACGTTTCACATGACCTGTCTTACAGGAGCACAAAGATCTGAAGAGGCAAAGTGAGGAATCAATGCCCGTTAGACACAATTTATGAGCAGTGGAAAGAAATAGGGATCAGAGATGTCATGAATGAGGAACATTAAGTAGGGAAGTTCTAATAGACTGCATTGTGTCACATGAAACAATATATATTAATGCTCCAAAGGGAAGATCAGAGTAGGTTGCAAATGGTTTTAAGTATCAAGCAAACGAGAGCACATTTCCTCTTGCACTATTAGAAAGAGTTACCAAAGAGCTGAGAGAGACTATATTTAATGGGGATGATGTGCTTATACTTGTACTTGAGGAAATTTACTTTGGTAATGGTGTAGAAGACGTGTTGGAATACTGAGAGGATCGAGAAAGGGAAATTAATTAGTGGTCCATTGCAGTAGTACAAGTAGGAGGAGACAAGGAGTTATGCTGGGGGTAGTGGCTGTATGAGTGGAGAGAAAGAGGCATTGCAAAAAAATTTGTGTTGGCAGCAAGGACTAAATTTGACAAATGATTCACTATATGGAGTCAATAAGGAGTCAAGGATGAGAACAAGAATGTGAAATGGTCTGCAAGGATGGTTTTTGACACCATCCAAAAGAAGATGTTCCAAAGAAAGTTAAGTTCAATGATACAAGCCTAACCTGGTGGAATTGCTTGTCATCTCCAGGAGGGGAAAGAAAGTGGTGGAGGAGGGGAATTATAAATCATGTACCCTTGGGAAAATATTCTAAATAAATATTCTAAATAAATAAAATATTCTACAAATAAGTAAAATAATAAAAAGTAATCTAAATAAAAATGGTTAAGTTTGGATGGTATGATAGCAATAGCAATGGTATCTATTTTATGTAAGGTTAAACTATTCAATTTAAGTGGATAATGAGATGTTCCTCAATATTAGGTTATATATAGAAATGAAGACTTAAAACTTTGCATGACTTCTTTATTCCCTGTTGTAAAACAGGGCTCTGGAAATGTATTAGTATTCCCACTGAACAGGCATTAGAACCTTAATAAATGTTAAGGAATAGAGTCAATGGAAAAGGCAAAGGAGCATACATTTAAATAAACCATCATATATTTTTAAATATTTTATTGCAGATAAACTTAATTTTATTTAATTTTATGCTCCTACATAAGAGTTTATTTTATTTCCAATGGCAAACTGGAATCATTTGACTGGTCTTAGTAGTGCCCTCACTTCTCCTAATTAAAGACAATGAGATCTATTTTAGAAAATTTGAGTTCAAGATCATTGGAATACAATTAGCAATGTCCAATAGGTGGTTTGTGATGTGTGGGAGCTCAGAAGAGAAATTAGGACTTAATATACAGATATGGATGTCACCAACATAGAGATTATTATTAAACTCATAAGAGATGGTAACATTACAAAGGGAGAGTATAGAGTATAAAAAAATAAGAGAAGGGGTACCAATGTAGATCTTTGGAAAATACTTATACTTCAGTGATTTGACATACTTAATGATATAGCAAAGGAGTGGTCAGATAGATAGGAGGAATACTAAGAGAAGAAATAGAATGGCCACAAAGGAAGGAAGAAGAAAAAGAAGGCAAGCAGGAAGAAAGGTAGGAATGAAGGGAGGAAGGAAGAAAAGAATATAATTGTTTGATTTTCCCCTATCAATTTGAAATTAATTTGCTATAAATATTATGCCAAAATCACTTTAATAATAGCCTATTACTATAATTTCTATTTTGAGTTTTAAAATTTGAAGAATCAAAGACTTTCTTCTGAATTCTTTAATTAAATAGTAATTTATTGATATTTAAACTTATCTGGTAATTAAATAGCAAATATGATGTGGGGAAGCATTTAATTGTATAAAGTGGCTTCAATTTCTTCTATTTTCCTAAGTTTCCTAAGTTGTATACACACATTTCCCTCTTTCTGTTTGAATTTTTATTTCTTATTCATTTATTTTTAAATTTAAAAGTCTTGAATTTTTCTGTTAAAAATTTCTTTGCTTTAAAGCAATTTCAACACTTATGTTTGACCTAGAAATTCAAATGATTTTAAGCTGAAAAATATACCCTTAACATTTTGTTGCTTGAGACAAGAGGTCAACAGTTCATATCATATTCTTGCGGGTACCCTAAATTTTATTATCAATGGTTCTTCCAAAAATATTCTCAATTATTCAAATAGACTGAAGATTACATCCATTTGGAAGTACCCTTTAGTGGTGTTTATCACAATCTATTCATATCTGCCTGTCTAGTGTAACTAGTATATTTCCTCTCAAAAGGTTATGTTAGAGTACCCAAACTAATTACCGGAGATATTAATTTGCTTTCTCCTAACATGACATGGGTAAGAGTGCAGCATTATGGTTGGAAACTTGTTAAACCTCATCTTTGTTGTGTGACCAGTCCATTTTCTCTTCCTATCATGAAATTCCTTAATTATATTTTAAATTTTATGATTATGGTCTTCTTTTTTTTTTACTTTCTATAGAGACCATTATATTTCATGTGCTGCTGCCACATAAAAATTAGAATGAATTTAAGAAAAGATAACTTTTCTTTCATGGAAAGTTTATTGTCATTAAAGAAGCTTGCAAAATTTGGAAAACAATTCAGCTAGCTCTCTTCTTATTCAAATATTTTCTAATCTTTTTCCATCTGTACTGTATTTTCCAAATTCAGATGTTCACAGATAAACTCTACAAGACTGTCCATCTAGAGCAAAGAACATTGTTTAACTAGTATGTTTATGTTGTGTTTCTGTACTCTCAAAATTGTAGGATTTTCAGCATGATCTGTTATTTATACTCTTGATCCAATTTGGATGATTTTCTGGTCTTTGTTCTATATCTCATGTAGGTCTAAGTATGGAAGTTCTACTGTCTGATGGAGAATAGACTTTGATGAAATAGTTATTACAAATATTCCAGTGGATTTATTCTTGTATAACCTCTTTTTTAACATATACACACTAAAAATGTGGAATCCTCTCATCTTTTCTTCCAACCTTTTTTTTTTTCTCAAACAGTTTTCTCCAGGTTCTTATTCATTCGGTTCCCACTACTCAGAACCCTGAAGCTATTTATACTTAAATAGCCCATAAGAAAGAATTTTAATATTTTACTAGTCTTTTGTACAATATGGATTTAGAAACACTAATTCAAGTGCAGTTCCTCCAGTA